>NC_053491.1:272170719-272894885 GCF_905171775.1 Rana temporaria
TTCTCTGCATGAAGGTGAAAAATTTTGTGCTGCAGCTGGCCCGCAGAGACCCCCTTTTTCTTACCTGAACCCGGTCATTCCAGTGTCAAGCATGAGCCCAGCAACTCCAGCCTCTGTCTTCATCCTCCATTGGATAAATTGATAGCAGCAGGAACCATTGGCTCTTACTGCTGTCAATGAAATCCAGTGACACAGGAATGGGGGGTGGAGCTTTTTTCTTGCGGTCTATGTCAATGGATACGGCAGTGGGACTCGTGAGTGCACCCGTACAGGTGTCCCCAGTGAATGTGGGTCTCAATGGGGCACCAGATGAAGAGGAGGAGCCAGGAGTGCTGACAGGGCACCCCAAAAGAGGAGGATCGGGGCTGCTCTGTGCAAAGGGTAAGTATAACATGTTTGTTATAAAAAAAACTTTGCAAACACTTTAAGTGGAAAAACAAAAAACAAAAAAAAAAACCACAAAGACAAGACATCTCATAAAATTGGCAGAGTGGTATCTCTCACCCTCTTTAGTGAGCCTTCTGCAATGCCAGTCAGCCCATGAATTAGCTTTCACCTTTCACACTGGGGTTTTTTTCAGGTGCCTTACATTGGGATTGCAGATGCAGCTTCTTTCAGGCACTTTACATGTGCTTTTTTTAACGCTAAAGCGCCTGAAAAATGCCCCAGTGTGAAAGGGGTCTTAGTCTGGCAATTCAAGAGCAGAAACAATTCAGAGCAGATGCACTTTTTAAAAAGATTACCCAGAAATCCCAAGAGTAGGGGGCCTAATATTAACTTTTCATGTCATACAGATCACTGATATTTAGATTAACTGCTAACTATTAATAAACCTAACGTAGACGAGAAGAAAATCTATCCATACACAAATCACATTTGCATCAACTCCTTTTTAGATTTCATGAGCGTTTTATTTTTTATTTAGCATGCCCCAAACAGGTACTTGTTTTAATGAGTGTAAATAAACTCAAGTTAGGACTAAAATTACAAACGACTTCCGTTTCAGGAAATCTTCATTTAAGTAATTTTTTTCCTTATGCCATAAAATATTAAATTGAAAATAGACTAGACTTCACATTCTACTACCTCAATGAAAACAATCAAAATGTTAAACCCATCTGACTGGATCTTTTTTTATTTTAACCTCATGGAAATCAAATAAACATGATCAAGAAATGCCACATGATACTAAATTACAAAAAAGTTTAGAATCTTCACACAATATGTGAAAATTCCTGTTTACCTATTTCATACATGTAATACATATTTTCACTATTTTTTTTGCGAATAACTCTCAAATCAGTAAATCAGCCCAAATGATCTTTCATAGCTAAAATAGTATTATCAAATAAACTGAAATGTACATAGCAACTTATTTTCTTTCTCGGTTTCTTTATTTAAAGCCGTTTCAAAACCAAGCTCCACTTCTGAAGCCAGTCATACTGTAAGTGTAGAGATCAGTGCTGCACCCCCGGGTACTGGTCTGCAACAAGCAGTACTAATCCAAGATATGAAGGCGCACACCCGATATACTGTATGTCCTTGCCAGTGCCGGCCCAAGACATTGTGCTGCCTGGGACCAAGAATGAAATGCTGCCCCCCCCCCAAAATAAAAAAAATAACACCCACCAAAAGGCCCCCACATTCATTATTTTATATCAAGATGACTTAAGGGGACCCGTCATGGTATACATGTATAGAAGTAAAAAGAGGACCTGTCATGGTTATATACATGTAATACATGTATAGAACCATGACGGGTGCTCTTTATACTCCTATATACATGTATAGAGCCATGACAGGTCCTCTTTATACTCCTTTATACATGTCATGTATAATGGAGTATAAAGAGGACTTGTCATGGCTCTATACATGTATAAAGAGGACCTGTCAGGGCTCTATACATGTATATAGGAGTATAAAGGGACCTGTGCATGGCGGGCGGCTGCGATGTCTTTTGTGCAAACAAATCAATGTACGCTAATTGTGTTGTTTTTTTGGTACCAAAAATATGTAGAAGAATACATATTGGCCTAAACTAATGAAGGCATTTTTTTCATAAATTGTTTGGATATTTATTATAGCAAAAAGTAAAAAATATATATATATTTTTTAAATTGTTGCTCTTTTGTTTATAGCGTAAAAAATAAAAACCACAGAGGTGATCAAATATCACCAAAAGAAAGCTCTACTGTGGGAAAAAAGGACATCACTTTTATTTGGGTACAGTGTCGCATGACCGCGCAATTGTCAGTTAAAGCAACACAGTGCCGTATTGCAAAAAAATGTCCCAGTCATTAAAGGGGTTGTAATGGTTCGTGTACTTTCACTTTAATGCATCCTATGCATTAAGGTTAAAAACCACCTGGCAATGACGGCCCTCCCAGCCCCCCTGTTTTACTTACCTGAGCACATTCACCTACTGTGCGCACCCCCCTGGCGTCCTCTTCTCCACGGAGTCTGGCAATTTATTGGCTAGATTGGATAAATTGATAGCAGCGCAGCCATTGGCTCACACTGCTGTCTATCATATCAAATGACGAGGCCCGTGGTGGGGGGGCGGGACCGAGTCATACAAGCTGTGTATATAGACGCAGCATGTATGGCAGGGAGCGCACCTGCAAGCTAACCCCCTTGGGAGAGAGCTTCCAAGAAGGGGGTTAGCTGATGCTGGGAGGAGCCAAGACAGCCATTGAGGGACCCGAGAACAGCAGGATCGAGGCCACATTGTCACAACGTCACATGCCACACGTTGCAGATTGTCACTTGCCACACGTTGCGGGTTGTCACTTGCCACACGTTGTGGATGGTCACTTACGTCACCTGCGGGTTGTCATTTGCCACGTCACATGCCACATTTTGCGGATTGTCACTTGCCACACGTTGCGGATTGTCACGTCACATGCCACACATTGCGGATTGTCACTTGCCACACACTGCAGATTGCCACACGTTGCATATTGTTACTTACTGTGTTTCAGTGTGAATGCTGGCAGCAGAGTGATGATGCAATTGAGGGCAGAACTGTGGTGATGAAGGGCGGGCGGTGAGAGATGACATCTCTCTGCTCCCCTGCAAGCTCACTCACTGACTGCTCCAAGTCCCAACCCCCCCCCGCACCGGGCTGCGAGTGTTCTGTCTGCCGCTGATCACTAATGACAGCAGCGTTGGCTCCTCACAGGCAGCGGCACCTTTCTTTTCTGACTGCACCCCCCCGCACGCTGCGAGTCCTCTGCGCGCCCGTCACTGTTAACGGCAGCGGCGCCGGGCTCCTCGCAGGCAGCGGCATCTGACTGCTCCCCCCGCCCGGGCTGCGAGTGCTCTGCCCGCCCGCCACCACTAACGGCAGCGGCGCCGGGCTCCTCGCAGGCAGCGGCGTATGACTGCTCCCCCCCGGCGAGCGAGCATCGGAGGGGGGACCGGGCTCCTCAGACAGCAGAGCGGCCGAATGAGCTGGCTGACAGGCGTCGATTTGCCGCTCCCCTAAAGTGCCACTTGGTACCATGGGTACCACCCGGTCCCATCATAGGACTGGCCCTGGTCCTTGCTAAAACATAGCTTTTATTATCACAACCAGAAAAATTACAGCAAGAAAATCTGCCATATTTTGGCAAACAGCCTTAGGCCTCGTACACACGTTATGTTAACCAGAGGACAACGGTCTGATGGATCATTTTCATCGGTCCAAACCGATCGTGTGTAGGCCCCTTAGGTTAAAAAAAGCCAACTTGCTTTAAAATTAACCTATGGATTCCTAACCGATGGGAAAAAAATGATCGTTAGAAGGCACAACCATCGGTTAAAAATCCATGCATGCTCAGAATCAAGTCAACGCATGGTTGGAAGCATTGAACTTTGTTTTTTTCAGCACGTTGTTGCGTTTTACGTCACAGCGTTCTGACACGATTGTTTTTTTAACTGATGGTGTGTATGCACGACGGACCATCAGTCAGCTTCATAGGTATCGTGTGTACAAGGCCTTAGTCATAGCATTGTTTGAAACAAAGTCTGATGCAACCATATAGGTGCCCATGATTTGAAAATACAAATAGGGTGCATCAAACTGGTGAAACTAAAATCAGACATGGAGCACGGAAACACTGGTGGACATGGGATAGCCTACATTGCTATACATAGTTACATAGTTTGGCGGGTTGAAAAAAAAACACTAGTTCAACCAATAAAAAAAATCTCTAGAAAACCAAAAAGAACTCCAAATAAACCACTCTATAACAAGAGCTATAAAGCATGATCAATTTCACCCCAGTGGAAAAAAAAATCCTTTCTGATCCCACATAAGGCAATCAGATTTTCGCTGGATCAACTACCCTTATCATTATTACCTTTAAATATTAATATCCTGTTATATTTTGTGCATTTAGGAATGCATCCAGCTTTTTTTTTTTTTTTAACTATCTACTGAGTTGGCCAGAACCAGTTCTTGAGGGAGAATATTCCATGTTTTACAGCTATTTCTGTGAAGAAGCATTTCCTCCTTGTCATCTTTAATGACTGGGAAGAGAGAAACTACACACCAAGTTCCAGTGGTGGCTGATACTCCATTTTTTGGGAGGGCGGAATAAAAACTGTGATCTGCTCCCGAGCCTACCATTTTTTAAAGCTGATTAGAGCCTCAAGCCCCATACACACTATCAGTTTTCCTGCAGGTTTTTCTCTTCAGGTTTACCAAAACCATCTAAGGCCCCGTACACACGACCGAGTTTCTTGGCAGAATTCAGCCAGAAACTCGATCGGAGCTGCATTCTGCCGAGAAACTCGGTCGTGTGTACACTTTTCACCGAGGAAGCCGACAAGGAACTCGTCAGGCCAAATACATGTTCTCTATTTCCTCGTTGTTCAATGAGGAAAGTTGGCCCGCCGAGATCCTCGGCAGCTTCAACACAGAACTCGACGAGGAACTCGATGTGTTTGGCACGTCGATTTCCTTCGGACATGTGTACGGGGCCTGATATGAAGGTCAAACCTTAAGAGTTTAAATTCGTATGCAATCAGGCAGGCCCTTGCACTACATGGTTTTGGTAAACCTGGAGAGAAAAACCTGCAGGAAAACTGATAGGCCCGGATTCACATACATCAGCGCATATTTATGCCGGCGTAGCGTATGTAATATACGCTACGCCGGCACAGCGCACAGAGGCAAGCACTGGATTCACAAAGCACCCGTTCCCACTCGCTGTTAAAGATACGCTGGGCTTCGTAATCCAGCGTAGGTGGAAGTGGGCGTGAGCCATGCTAATGAGGCGTGACCCCATGTAAATGATGGACTGAGCGTCATAAAGATACGAATAACGTACGGCGCATGCGCCGTCCCGTGGCCGCATCCCAGTGCGCATGCTCAGAATCACGTCGAAACAACTGCCTAAGATACGTCGAATCACTGCCTATGACGTAAACGTAACCTAGGCCTAGTCATATTCATTGTTCAAAAACAATGGGAGCGGCAAATGCGCCCAGCCTAAATAGGTGCCTACGATACGCCGGTGTAGGAAAGTTAAGCCGGTCGTAGGAAGCCTATTTTCAGGCGTATCTCAGTTTATGGGCATGGCGCATAGATAGGATGGCGCACATTTACACTTACGTGGCGTATCTCGAGATACTTTGTGAATCCGGGCCATAGTGTGTATGGGGCTTCAGGCTCTAATCATGTGCTTCAAAAAAAAAAAAAAAAAAACATTGAAATCTGTGCCTCCGGTTCCCTGCATGTAGATTAGGGGCTGGGCGAGTGGATAAGGGGGGTGGCGCCCCTAATGGAGCTGCCGCCAGTGCAAAGTTCACTAAATGGACCACTTATGTTTTTTTACATATTGATCATTTACCTTCCTAATCTCCTCTTCCCAAGAGAGAATAGATTACGTTCAGCTAATCCTTCCTCATAGCTGAGCTGAGATCCTCCATGGCTTCTGTCAGTTTGATTGCTCTTCTCTGAACCTTCTCCAGTTTGCCGATATCCTTTTTGTGAATGGGTGCCAAAAACTAAACTGGAGGTCTTACTAAAGATTTGTACAGGGGCAAAATTATCTCTCTCTCTTGAGTCTATACAGCGGGGCGTGCTTTTGGTGCTGAGGTAAGAGAGAAACAACAAGCTTGAGGCAGCATTCACTGACTGTGATTGTGGCCCGTCACCGTCCCTGCCCCCGCCTCCACCTATCCAGAGACACAGATGTAGGGAGGCGGGGCGGACTCTGCAGCAAATGAGAGAAAATGAGGAAAAGTTTTCCCTTCTGCGGCAGCGTGCGTGCATGGAGATTGGAGTATGTACCCGGTGTCTACCCTGAGGCAAGGCTCCTGGCGGGAGAAGGCACACGGTGACTCAGTCAGAGTCAAACCCAGGCCACAGAACACAAAGGATATCGAATCGTCAATTGACTGACGGTAAGTCAATCAAGAGTGACAGAGCTCAGCAATTGATATCATCCTCCACCACCTGTACCCCTTACTGATCCCACCCCCCCCCACCACTGATCTCATCCCTATCCCCCCATTCCTTCTACAACAGAGGTGATAGGGGGATAGGGATGAGATCAGTGGTGAGGGGATGAGATCAGTAAGAGGCACAGGTGGTGGGAGAGGATGGCACCACCACTGCCACCAGCCTCAAGTACCAGCACGGCCACCCCCTTCAAGTACCACCGCTAGGGGCTATAGGGATGGGATCAGTAAGGGGCACAGGTGGTGGTGGGAAAGGATGGCACCACCACTGTCGCTGCAGCCACCCCCCTCAAGTACCAGCAGTGGTACTTGAGGGGGGTGGTAGCGGTGATACTAGAGCGGAGTGGTAGTGGTGATACATGAGGGGGGTGGTGCCGGTGGTACTTGAGGGGGGTGGCAGTGGTGGTGCCATCCTCTCCCACCACCACCCTTGCCTCTTACTGATCCCATCCCCCTACAGCTGTAGAGCCGCACCGCTGATCTCATCCGTATCCCCTATTGCTTCTACAACAGAGGTGTTGGGGGGATAGTGATGAGATCAGTGGTGGGGGGATTAGATCAGTAAGAGGCACAGGTGGTGGTGGGAGAGGATGGCACTGCCACTGCAGCCATCCCCCCTCAAGTGAAATCAGAAACAGAATTGTTTTACTTTGTTGTATAGTGTAAACAAATTAAGTATCAAAATCAGTCTTTTCAGGGGGGGGGGGGGGGGCCTTCATGATTTCTTGCACCGGGGCCCTGAAGTCTCTAGTTACGCCACTGAGACAGATCCTTCATAATTGATGTCCTCAGCAGTTCTCTTCCTAGCATGTATAATGCATGCACATTTTTAGTCCCCAAATGCATATTTTTTCATTCATCAACATTAAATCTCATTTGCCACATAGTTGCCCAATTAAGTGCAAGCTGTGATCTTTCATCGAAAAAAGGGGCGGGAGGGTGGGCAACTCTTCCAAACACGTTTCTTGAAAGACCCAGAATTCCCTGGGGCATTGGTGGACTACAAGGGCCGGCTTTGTAGACCTTGTAGTCCACCAATGCGTCCTATAGTAAAATGCTGGGCCTTGTAGTCCACCAATGCCTCCTATAGTAAAATGCTGGGCCTTGTAGTCCACCAATGCCTCCTATAGTACAATGCTGGACCTTTTAGTCCACCAATGCCTCCAAAAGTAAAATGCTGGACCTTATAGTCCACCAATGCCCCTATAGTAAAATGCTGGGCCTTGTAGTCCACCAATTCTTCCTAAAGTAAAATGCTAGGGCTTGTAGTCCACTAATGCTTCCTAAAGTAAAATTCTGGGCATTTAACTATAGGAGGCATTGGTGGACTACAAGACCCAGCCTTTTACTAAAGGAGGAATTGGTGAGACTAAAAGGCCCAGCATTTTACTATGGAGGCAGAACACGTTATACACTGACTTTCTGGCTGCTCCCTCCCTCTCCATAGACCAATACCTACTCCCTCTGGGCCAGCAGCAAAGCTCACGAGGGAGACGAGTCTCTCACCTTTTTTTTTTCCTACCCGCCGGTCACACTGCACGCCAGGTGCCTCGCCGATGGGGACATGTTCACGCCAGGATCCATTTCGGAGAGACTGAGGAGGAGGCGGAGAAGACAGCGAGCGTACAGTCTGACACAGCTCGCAGTGAATGCCAGCCCTGCTCCCCGCGATTGAGGATAGGCCAGGCCAGGCCAGGCCTGCTCCGCCCGCCGCACATGACCACTTGACCCAATCACAGGGTACAAGCTGAAACAAAACATGGCGGACAGAGCGTGGGGTCACAGAACTTAAAATTAGGATAATGTAGCGCTGGTGACACATACTGGCGCAGGATTGTGCCCCCCAAATGGGGGGCACAAACCCGCGGCCTAGGCCCCCCTCGCACCCCCACGCTACGCCACTGGTAACACGTCTCCAACCCCGCAGTACCCGTCGGACAGGAAATGCTTTCATGAGGTCCTCCCACCCAAGGAGCTGAAACCAAAAGGACAACGCAGACATGGTAGACCAGGCAAGTAAACAAAGCCATGCGTCTGTCCTGTGGAGAAGAGATTGAAAACTCACTGGCCGACACTAGGACCCATTCGTTCCACGCGCGACAGTACGACGACCACGTCCGCGGAGACAGCAATGCCCGGAGGAGTTCTAGCAAACATCGGAAACAAGGTTCCACAAGTAGGCCGGACAGGGGAGGCCCTCCAGGGAAGCCGACGGGGCCAGGGAGCGAAAGCAATGTCCACCATTTAAAAATGGAAGACATACAAGACCACTGATAATCTCCCTCAATCTGGGGCTCCACGCAAGATCTCACCCTGTGGGGTAAAAATGATCACAAGAACGGTGAGAAAAAATCCCAGAACCACACAGGGGGACCTAGTGAATGACCTGTAGAGAGCTGTGACCAATGTAACAAAGGCTACCATAAGTAACACACTATGCCACCAGGGACTCAAGATCCTGAAGTGCCAGACATGTTCCTCTGCTTAAGCCAGTACATGTCCGGGCCCATCTGAGAGCATTTGGATGGTCCAGAAGAGGAGTTGCAACCAAAGAACACTATACCTACTGTGAAGCATGGGGGTGGCAACATCTTGCTTTGGGGCTGCTTCTCTGCAAAGGGAACAGGGCGACTGATCCGTGTACATGAAAGAATGAATGGATGAATGGGGCCATGCATCGTAAGATTTTGAGTGCAAACCTCCTCCCATCAGCAAGGGCATTGAAGATGAAAAGTGACTGGGTCTTTCAGCATGACAGTGATCCCAAACACACCACCCGGGCAATGAAAGAGTGGCTTCGTAAGAAGCATTTCAAGATCCTGGATTGGCATAGCCAGTCTCCAGATCTCAACCCCATAGAAAACCTTTGGAGGGAGTTGAAAGTCTGTGTTGCCCAGCGGTAGCCCCAAAACATCACTGCTCTAGAGGAGCATGGAGGAATCAGACAACCTTGTGAAGACTTACATAAAATGTTTAACCTCTGTCATTGCCAGCAAAGGATATATAACAAAGTATTGAAATGAACTTTTGATATTGACCAAATACTTATTTTCCACCATAATTTGCAAATAAATTCTTTCCATATCAGACAATGTGATTGTCTTGATTTGTTTCCACATTTTATCATTCATAGTTGAGGTATACCTATGATGACAATTACAGGCTTCTCTCATCTTTTTAAGTGGGAGAACTTGCACAATTGGTGGCTGACTAAATACTTTTTTGCCCCACTGTGCAAGATGGTTCCACACTGTTATACACAGAAACTAATCTTCCAGTTGCAAACTCTATATGTTTCATGGTTGACCGCTTTCTTGCCACTCTTTATGGGATCTGTCTGACATATCCAGTTTTATTCCAATTTTTTATCTAGTAATAGTACATTTTATTTTTTCTCCCCAAAAAAAGCTTTTTTATATATATTTGTACCTTTATGTACATTTATGTATTAGAATACGTACAGTACATTCTAAAAATGTTACTCAATAAAAATTTTGCGGAAAAAAAAAAGAGAGGAGGATCAATGTAAGTTTTTCAAACACCAATAACATTATTACTAAAACTTTGTAATATTTTATAGTATTCAATTTTTGCTGCTGGTTTTTGGTGAAGCTGTTTTTTTTTTTGTTATAATGGATTGCACTTTGTTATGTCACTTTCTATTGATGAGAGTCTGTTGATTCCAGCAAACATTTGAACCCCATCTAGTGTTTTTAGTAAATCTCAGTTTTATCAATGAACTTTCTTAAGAAAATGCTATATTTTGCTCACTTAATTGATAAAAAAAAAAAATGAAATTGCAAAATACCCAAGGATTGAATATTTTTTTTTTTTTCTTTTAAGTCTAATTAACAATTTGCTGTTTAAGCCTTGCTGAACACAACTAAGAAGAAACATTTAAATCTTAAGCAGACATTTGCATGCACACAGATTCAAATACAGTTCTATTGCCATTAAATAGACCACCAGCTGCTTTCTACGTGTTTTTATCCATATTTGCAATTTCAGTGAGAGCTTTTAGCAAGTCATTAACACCTCTGCAGTTCGACAAAGCTTTTATCACAGTAGGTTTTTTTTTTTCAAAACTTTATTCACCATTAGTGTGTGCTTTAAACTAAGCAGCTCTACAGGTCGTGTGAAGTGGTCACCTGTATATAAAATATATAGTTCTTTTCAACCCTTTGATTTTCAACAGTTGGGAAAATTTTTGTTGGAAATTACTTCAGAAAAACAGATTTAGATGCACATTCATTTAAGTCTTATTCCTGGGAATATACAGTTTTGTGCAAATGTGTTTTATTTTTTTTTAAATATGCATACTAATTAGTAGAAAAAATATAAAATGTATTTCCATAAACATTTCAAATTCAAATTATCCGGTTATCAAGTAAACTATTACCTTGTAAAACAACCCATTCAGTTTAAAACAGAAACAAAAGGCAAACCATTTGTTTATAAATATAAAAAAACATTCTAAATGTCGTTTTTTCCAAAAAAAATTTGATCAAGTGATCACATTCCCTTTGTTCTCAGCTGAGCTGGGGGGAGGAGAAGCTGCAGCACACTGAGCTTTCCAGTGAATGGCTGTGAAGCGGGGCCTGTCAGGACAAGTCTGATCATTATAGGAGAGTACACTGAGTTCCAGCATAGCTAGAGAACTGACCAGCTCTCCTGCTAGTGTGGTCAGTTCTTAATAGGAAAGCAGAGGGACTGGCAGGAACACTTAGGATTTCATACAAAGGTAGCAATAGAAAGAGAACAGGATACATTCTCATACAAGTATAAAGGTACAGCATGCCCATATCAGGAATATGAAGTGTTGGGGTAACAAACGCTTTAAAGTGTACATACACTACCAAAAGTATTGTGACGCCTGCCTTTACACGCACATGAACTTCAATGGCATCCCAGTCTTATTCCCTGTACACACGATCGGTTCATCTGTTTCAAAATTATCTGATGGTTAAAAAAAGATAGAAAAAAACGATCGTCTGTGGGCAAGTCCATCAGTTAAAAATCCACGCATGCTCAGAATCAAGTCAACGCATGCTTGGAAGCATTGAACTTATTTTTTTTTTTTTGTTTACAAAAGTTTATTGAAAATTTTCAATGAAAAATAAAGTAGCAATACATGGTCAATCATAAAAGTTGACAAAGATAGATGTCAGTACAAAGTTATTGAACAGGATGTAAAAACATATGTGGGGTACATTGCATGTTGAGAACTTAATTTTTTTAAGCACGTCAAAGTGTTTTTCGTCACCGCATTCTGACACGAATGGATTTTTAACTGATGGTGTGTAGGCAAGACTGATGAAAGTCAGCTTCATCGGATATCTGATGAAAAAATCCATCGGTCCGTTTTCATCGGATGAACCGATAGTGTGTACGTGGCATTAGTCTGTATGGTTCAATATTGAGTTGGCCCACCCTTTGCAGCTATAACAGCATCAACTCTTCTGGGAAGGTTGTCCACAAGGTTTAGGAGTGTGTGTATGGGAATGTTTGACCATTCTTCCAAAAGAACATTTGTGAGGGCAGGCACTGATGTGGACGAGAAGGCCTTGCTCTAAGTCATCCCAAATGTGTTCTATGAGGTTAAGGTCAGGTCCGTGCAGACAAGTCAAGTTCCTCCACCCCAAACTCGCTCATCCATGTCTTTATGGACCTTGCTTTGTGCACTGGTCCAAATCATTTGTTAAAGGGGGGATTTTGGTGTGGGGTTGTTTTTTAGGGGTTGAGGTTGGTTCCTTAGTTCCAGTGAAGGGAGCACTTAAGGCGTCAGCATACCAAGATATTTTGGACAATTTTATGCTCCCAACTTTGTGGGAACAGTTTGGGAATGGCCTCTTCCTGTTCCAACATGACTGTGCACCAGTGCACAAAACAAGGTCTATAAAGACCTGGAGTTTGGGATAGAGGAACTTGACTGGCCTGCACAGAGTCATGAACTCAACCCAATAAAACATCTTTGGGATGAATTAGTGTGGAGACTGTGATCCAGGCTTTCTCGTTCACATCACTGCCTGACTTCACAAATGGGCTTTTGGCAGAATGGTCAAACATTCACATAGACACACTCCTAAATTTTGTAGACAAGCTTCTCAGAAAAGTTGAAGCTGTTATAGATGCAAAGGCTGGTCCAACTCAATATTGAACCCTGCAGACTAAGACTGGGATGCTGATAACGTTCATGTGTGTGTGAAGGCAGGTGGCCCAATACTTTTGGTAATATAGTGTATGTCAGGGGAAAAAATGCAGTAGAATATCTCCACTTTTTCCCAAATTGTATCTCTATATAGACCCTACAGGTGCCAGGAAAAAAAATGCTGATGTGCCAGAAAAGCACTCGGAGACCAATTTTTTGTTGTGAACTGAATGGTGTAAAGCTGACCAAATTTGAACTAATTCCCTCATCCACAATCTAGATGGATGGATCAAACCTTCCCCTTGTGCTATTGTTTTCTGACATCTGAGGGAGTTTTCCTCTGTCAGAATGTACAGATCACTGCTGCAGCCAGTGTTTGACAGACTTTTTTCTAACAGCTCTGTTCAACAGACGTTAATTGATAGATTGATGAAAACTATTAATTTTATCAACACAGAGTGGTCCTGTGGATACTCATAGAGTAAACAGTGCCATGTCCTAATAATTTGAAACAAAAAAAAAAAAATAGAAAATCAGAAAAAAATAAAGAAAATCAGTAAAATAATAACTAACTAATTATACCTAAGTATTAAATTATAGGTTTTGGAATTTCTTTTCAAATTTGGCTGTGTAAACATAACAAATACAAATTTATCAGAAGTTACGAATTATCCGAAATAACGTATGCCTAAACAAATGGAATGGAACAAATTACTAATAAATAATAAAATGTTTTTATTATTATTGTTATTTATTAGTATTAGATTGTTATGTTCCATTAGTTTAGATACAGCATTTGTTATTTCAGGTTTTGGAATAATCAGATTTTCAAATTTCCAAATTTTCACATTTCCAATTTCCGAATTTCCGAATTTCCGAATTTCCAAAATTCAGAATTTCCAAATTTCCAAAATTCAGAATTTCCAAATTTCCAAAATTCTGAATTTCCAAAATTCTGAATTTTCAGAAATACAAAAATTCAAAATTTCTGAAATTCGAAATTCAGAAATTCGAAAATTCAAAATTTCGGAAATCTGAAAATTTGGAAATGTAAGAATTCAGAAATTTGGAAATTTCAGAATTAACTAATTTGTCAAGATTGGTTAAAAACCTAATTCAGAACTAAAAAACTCAACTTCTTTATGGGCATTTTTGTTAATGATCTATTGTTGGACTAACAATCTGAGTGATGCCATCTTCAAAAATATCCTCCCTCATTCCTTGGCTTTATGACATCAGCAACAAACAGCATTGATGGAAAAAATGCAGTAGAATATCTCCACTTTTTCCCAAATTGTATCTCTATATAGACCCTACAGGTGCCAGGAAAAAAAAATGCTGATGTGCCAGAAAAGCACTCGGAGACCATTTTTTTGTTGTGAACTGAAGGGTGTAAAGCTGACCAAATTTGAACTAATTCCCTCATCCACAATCTAGGTGGATGGGTCAAACCTTCCCCCTGTGCTATTGTTTTCTGACAGCTGAGGGAGTTTTCCTCTGTCAGAATGTACAGATCACTGCTGCAGCCAGTGTTTGACAGACTTTTTTGTAAATGTAAAGGTAAGAATTCAGAAATTTGGAAATTTCAGAATTAACTAATTTGTCAAGATTGGTTAAAAACCAAATTCAGAACTAAAAAACTCAACTTCTTTATGGGCATTTTTGTTAATGATCTATTGTTGGACTAACAATCTGAGTGACGCCATCTTCAAAAATATCCTCCCTCATTCCTTGGCTTTATGACATCAGCAACAAACAGCATTGATGGAAAAGAGTGCTTTCAAAAGCATGTTGGATGTCTGAAGAACCTTGATACTTATCATGTCAGCTGTCTGAAAAAATCAAAGTTCAGTTTGCTATAATTGCAAAAAGGTCTGCATACAATGTCATTTTGACTGAATTGACCTGTCCCAACCAATAGAGGTTCAATTGTTCCCACTGTTTTAAAGTCTCCTCCAAATTTACGGTAAAGAGGAGGAAAATTTGCTGAGTATACTAAATCCATGCTGGCAGGCAGACTCACCCCCAAATATGGGACAACTGAATTACTCCATGTAAAGTCAAAATGATCCTTTAGGAGTCAAACTCATGACCCACATATTCAGTACCCGAGACTTGGATATTATGACAGAGAGGCCAGAGACCCCCCCCCCCCAAATTTCTGCAATAAGCTGCAGATGTTTGGAAGAGAGATTAGAGGAGAGATGACCAATCGTCAGCGAAAAGAGCACACTTGTGGATTTGTGGCCCACAGCTAACCCCATGTATGTCTGGGTGATTTCTAATCACTATGGCCAGGGTTTCAATTGCTATTGTGAAAACCAGTGGGGACAATGAGCATCCCTGATGTGTAAAATTTAAAATGGTTCGGAATAATAACCTTGTAATCGTACCCGGCTAGAGGAGTGGAATACAATGCCTTCATAATATTAAGACAATTCTGACCAAAGCCCCATCTTTCCAAAATATTAAACATGTATGGTCAAGAAACCAAGTCAAAGGCCTTTTGAAGATCTATTGAAAGGAGGAGCCAGTCAAATTCCCCCATCCCAGCCAGAATTCAGAATGGAAATGATGCCGATTGCCCTTCTCATCTGATCGGGTCCCTGCCTGCCTGGAATAAAGCCAACCTGGTCTTTATGAACATAAAAGCTTATAAATGAATATATTCAGTCTGCTAGGAGTTTGGTCAGAATTTTCAGATTGTTGTCAGTTAATACATTTTGTCTATAATTACTAACCAGGCCAAGGTCTTTATCCAGCTTGGGAATTACAGAAATGAATGCTGAGTTTTGTTTGCTATCTAGTGGATTACCTTTTCTCAAACTGTTAAAGAAGTGAGCTAAATATGGGGATAAGATCTGAACAAAGGTCTTATAATAAAGATTGGAGAAACCATCTGGGCCCAGGGCTGAATTTAGTTTCAGGTTTTGAATGACCTGGGTTACTTTGTTAGCAGAGATTGAGGCCTCCAGCCTTTTCCAATGTTTATCTCCCAATTTAGGAAGAGGTACTGTATCAAGTCCATGAAGGAGTCTAAGTGCATTGTAGAGGGGTTGTTACCTGCATTATATAGTTGTTTTTAAACATTGTGGATTACGCGTCCTGTTACTTCTGAATATTTGAATACTGGGAAATGCTTTAGACCTTGCTTTAGGAGTGAGTCTAGCTGCCAGCATGGATCTTATTTTGTCTTTCAAGTGGTAGAAGTGAGCTCCACTCCATCTAAGACTTTTTGTGGCCCTAGATGTGAGGGGGAGGTTCAGGGCCAGTCAGGCACTGTCTAGTTTTTCAGTGGAAACTGCTTTAGGGTCATGTTTATGCCATTTACTAAGGGTTAGGGAGTCCTTTTCCAGCCTCTCTATTTCCATTCTTCTTTCTCGGTGAGTCTGTGATGCTATCTTAATAGATTTCCCCCTGATTGTGGCTTTATGTTTTACCCAAAGTGACTCTGGTGATATCTCATTTGTGTCATTCAGTAGGAAATATTCCCCGATAGAGCCCTGAATCTCCAGCGATCTAACTGGATCGCTTAGAAGAGATTTTTTTTTTGCCACGGTCCCCGGACTTGTGATCACATGGGTCTCTGAAGGATTAAGAAGACTAACGAGTGGTCTGACCACACCGAGTCCCTAATAAAGGATTTAAAGCACATCGCTGAGGGAACAAAAATATGGTCAATCCAGGCTTAGGACACGAGTAATGGATATAATCTCAAGCAGATGGATTTAATTCCCTCCAGATGTCTACAAGCCCTTGCTGATAGCTATGTGAAAGCTCTGTTTAGAGGGATGAGTCACTTGAACTCCTAGAGGGTGAGTTTTATCAAGGCTTGAATCAAAAGCTATATTTGAGTCACTGCCATAGACCGTTATCCCCTCCACCAGCTTCTTCAGAATCTGGAGTATATCTTGGAAGAAACGCGCTTGTCTGTGATTGGGTACATAGTAGGAAACAAAGGAATATAATTGGTCATCTAATATTTCCTTGACAAGTATGAACCTGCCTTCGGGATCTTTAAAGACCAGGGAGGGCTCAAACTTGAATTTATAGTAAAAGAAGATGGCTACTCCTCTAGTTTTGTCCTCTGCATTGGATAGAAAGAAGGTGGGATATTTTGAGTGTACAAAGGAAGGATTGTATGACTTGGGGAAGTGAGTCTCTTGAAGTAAAATAACATCTATCATCTGGCTATTATAATATTGGAAGATTTTCCTCCGCTTTACCGAAGCATTCAAGCCCTGTGTGTTATGAGATACCACACACAGGGGAGGATGCACATGGATAAAATCAGCCATGATGCAAAGGGGTGAAACATTCCAGCACAACATTGTCACACACCAATGGTCTCAAGGCCTTGCAGGCAGGGTACCAGTCTCCCCAGAACAGAACCTCTAAAGGTTATAGCATTGGTTTTGACAATATCCAAAAGGCTACTGGAGAAGAAGAGAAATTAGAAAAGGAGAACATAAAAAATACTGAAATCCAGGGACAAATGGGTTTTAGTCTCCCATTGTCCCTAAACACAATACGGTCTTCCCCCAATCCAGGTGAGGAAAACATCCTGTCCAGGAGAGTAGGAAATGCCCTATCTCTGGGTCAGGAAGAGGTGAATGAGAACCACTCTGGCTGCAGTCCCCCTAACAAAACTCATCAAAGAACTAATATTCTCAATTGCGAACACCCAAATCTTATAATATCTGAGCTGAAGAAGCATCCATCCAAGGTGGGGGAGGAGGTGGAGGAGGAGGGAAAAGGGCACCTGGGATGTCTGGGTCAATTAGGGAAGTGATGTGGTAAGGCAAGATAAATTGGCCCTGAGCAGGGATAAGGGATGGCATAAGATGAATGCTAATAAAGCACCATCTAGGTAAATATAAAAATAAATTATAGTAGGAGCTGAACTTAAGCTAAACGTGTAAAAGTTGTGAGTCAAATAAATAGCACTAGCGAGCCATGGTTCCAACCCCAACCATCCCTCAAAACCACAATGGTTACCTGGGGCAGGAGAGTAAACAGGTAAGCAACCAATGACTGCAGTTCCATCTAGGCTGTGCTAAAAATCCCGGGTCCTAGATATAAATATGATGAAGGCCCACAACAAGATCACTTTGTGGGGTCCAGGTGTTATGACCTCAAAGGAGGTAACATGGGTCACACCCCGCGAGCCACCTTAACACCCACATAGACCAGGAAAAAAGGTATATGGAGTACAGCCACATAAAAACATAGGGCCAGATTCACGTAGCTCAGCGGATCTATAGATCCGCTCGATCTACGTGAATTAAGATCCGCTCCCGCAAGTTTAGGAGGCAAGTGGCTAATTCACAAACCAGAATAAATAAGAAAATATTGTGTTGCGCTGATAATCAAGTAAAAAATTGCATACATATATATATATATACACACACCATATACATAAATAAGAACCCCCTACACCTCAAATCAGGGAGGTATATGTGCAAAAGATAAACAAAAACCACTCAAAAACTATAATGTGAAAAAATTCAAATAGAACCAGCAAAAATAGTTCATGGAAAAAACACAGTTCAGTACATAGGCTAATAGGAGACAGGTGTGAGATCCACAGTCCTTTGGTGTGCAGCTGTCATTATAGCAAAAAAATAAATAAAAAAATAAATAAAAAAATAAAACCTTTTCCTTCTGGACTCCCCGATTAACACAGGATATCAGCCGCTCATAAGGAGAAAAGAAAGATATATGGTGCAAATAACGTAATAAAATGGGAAATGAACCCTGCAATACAATGATTGCACTCACGGAACCTCGATGGTAAAAAGGCTCAACTGCAATCAGTCATTGAACGCCGCTCAGTGCTACGATCTCCTCAGAAGGACGGATTCGACCGTCGATCGCGTCACTCGGCTTCTCCCCCACGCGTATCGTCAATAGCCACTTGACTTATTCATTTTATTACGTTATTTGCACCATATATCTTTCTTTTCTCCTTATGAGCGGCTGATATCCTGTGTTAATCGGGGAGTCCAGAAGGAAAAGGTTTTATTTTTTTATTTATTTTTTTGCTATAATGACAGCTGCACACCAAAGGACTGTGGATCTCACACCTGTCTCCTATTAGCCTATGTACTGAACTGTGTTTTTTCCATGAACTATTTTTGCTGGTTCTATTTGAATTTTTTCACATTATAGTTTTTGAGTGGTTTTTGTTTATCTTTTGCACATATACCTCCCTGATTTGAGGTGTAGGGGGTTCTTATTTATGTATATGGTGTGTGTATATATATATATATGTATGCAATTTTTTACTTGATTATCAGCGCAACACAATATTTTCTTATTTATTCACTTTGGTTTTGTGCACCTCACGTGTCTGCAGCTTATCTTTAGTATTTTATATGGTTTTAGTAATAGCGCTGTAGTACCTTTTTACATAATTCACAAACCACTTACCTCCAAACTTGCGACGGCGGATCCTAAATCCCCCAGCGGAATTCAAATTCCGCGGCTAGGGGAGTGTCATATTTAAATCAGGCGCGCTCCCGCGCCGATTTAAATACGCATGCGTCGTCCGGGGAATTTCCCGGCGTGCATTGCTCCCACTGACGTCAATAGGACGTCAGTGGTTGCGACGTGATCTAGACTTGCGACGCGCGTGTTCGTGAATCGGCGTACGCAAACGACGTAGGAAATTTCAAAATTGACGCGGGAACGACGGCCATACTTAACAATACTTACCCCTGCTTTTAGCAGGGGTAAGTATACGACGGGTACCGCGCTACGGAAACGACGTAAGAACACCGCGTCGGGTCCGCGTACGGTCGTGAATTTCGCGTATCTCGCTGATTTACATATTATTCAGTGTAAATCAGCGGGAACGCCCCTGGCGCCATTTTTAATTCAAAAAAAAGATCCGACAGTGTAACACAGTGTGACACTGTCGGATCTCAGCCCTATCTATGCGTATCTGATTCTATGAATCAGGCGCATAGATAGGACCAGAAAAAATCCGAGATACGATGGTGTATCTGAGATACACCGTCGTATCTGCTTCGTGAATCTGGGCCATAGATAACATTGGTAATGTTGGTAACCAAAAGATTAAGAACAATTAGAACTAGAACAGTAAAATCTTCCTACAAGGAAAAAAGTTAGAAAATTCCTCAGTCTAAGGAGGAGTGGACAATTCAGCAACATCAATAAAGAAGCGTTCTGCATCAGGGTCGGCGAGATTTCTTGTACTTGGATTTCTGCCATACAGGTGTCAGCGGGCTGGTTGGTGTTTGGCGTTTTGCAGCCACCAGTACCGCATGTTCTTTTGGGTCAGGCCTTGTACTCACGACCGGATCTGTGCGCTGGAAACTGTCTGCCCGACAGTTTCCGGCGTACAAGGCTGATTTGTGTTTTGTTCCGCTGGCGTGTACACACCAGCGGACCAAATTCCCGTCGTACCGGAACGCGTGCACGTAAACTACGTACGACGTCACTATAAAGGGGAAGACCAAAGTTAATGGCGCCGCCCTCTGTTCCTCTTTTGCTAGTTACGTGTTTGCTCGTGTTAGTGAAGGTTTGGTTAGAGCTGATTCGCGCTTCTCGGTCTCCAGGCTTTGACAGCGTGTATTCACGGGTTCAGTGCGTGTGCTTGCGGTAACGTAGTTGTCATTCGGCTATAGGCAAGCAGGTTGTTTCTGCTTTAGCAGTTGCATCCTGTGCGCTCGTATCTGTTTGTCACGCGTTTGTCGCAGGTAGTGCTGGATTTGCGAGTGCTTTCTGTTTCAGTGTGTTCTTGACTGACCAGCCGGCCGGTTTGAAGCCATGATGGAGCAGCAGCGTCAATTTTCGCGAGTTGGTGCTGTTTATGGGATGGCTGCTGGATATGTTCATTTGTCCAGTACTTTGGCCAGAAACAGGGGGCGGAGGCGTTTCTGGACCAAGAATTGGTTGCGCCAGCGTGACCAGTTCTCACATATGCCTCTGCTTAGGGAACTCCAGGAGAATAATCCTAATGACTTTAGGAATTTTCTCCGCATGACGGACCCCGTATTCAACCGTCTGCTGGATCTTCTGTCCCCCTATATCACGAGGCAGGACACTGTGATGCGCCAAGCCATCACGGCCGAGCAGAGGCTTATTGCCACGTTGCGGTACCTGGCGACTGGGAGGAGCCTGCAGGACCTCAAGTTCTCGACAGGCATCTCTCCGCAGGCGCTTGGGGTCATCATACCGGACACGTGTGCTGCCATCATCAAAGTTATGCATGAGGAGTATATTAAGGTAAGTTTCCTGGCTCTAATAATGTGGCCAACTAACTTTCTTTTTATTTTCCCAGATATGCTGTGTGTTTAACTAACGTTACCTTTTCTCCCTATGCATGTTGATATCAGCTTTACATGTTTTATTCTTGGCCTACCTGCATATTTGTCCCTTACCCAATATTAACCTGTCCAGCATGCTATCCTAGGGACAAACCCACCTTGCCATTTTTTCTAACAGGACTTTTTGGTTTTTGTGCCCCCCCCCCCCCCCCTTCAAACTTTTATTGTCCCCATCAGAGGGCTGTGGAGTCTCTTAATGAAGTGGCCCTATATATTTCATTTCCCAAATTCTCCATGCACATTTTTCTAATGCAATTTTAATACTGTGAACTGTCACAAGGATGCTTGTAGGATGTATTTGTTACAAAGTACTAAATCTCTAATTTTGTTTGTCCCCACAGCTACCCTCCACACCACAGGAATGGCAGTCTGTGGCTTCCCAATTTGCCCAGCGGTGTGATTTTCCAAACTGCGGTGGAGCAATAGATGGGAAACACGTCCGCATTGTGCCCCCACCCCGCTCGGGGTCGTACTATTATAATTACAAGGGTTATCATAGTATTGTGTTGATGGCGGTGGTGTCGGCACAGTATGAGTTTCTATATGTGGACGTGGGGAAGAACGGCCGGATGTCTGATGGGGGAGTGTTCGCACGGACTGATTTCTATGATCGTCTCCAAGCTGGTGGTCTGGCATTGCCACCAGATGAAGATAATGTGGAAGGACTTCCGTTTGTGTTCCTAGCGGACGAGGCTTTTGGGCTTGGTCCTCACCTCATGCGGCCTTTTCCCCAGAGGACCCTCACCTCAGAGAGGAGTGTGTTTAATTTTCGGTTGGCCAGGGCTCGGAGGGTAGTCGAGAATGCCTTTGGGATACTCACCAACCGGTTCCGCCTGTTCAGGACATCGATACATCTGGCGGAATATAAATTGGACACCGTTGTATTTGCCTGCTGCATTTTGCACAACTTTTTACGCAGGCACTCCCAGACGTACCTACCCGACATCGGTTCTGAGGCAAGACTACCCTCAGATCCCCTTCCCGGGCTGGACACTGGTCGCGCTGGCTTGGCCCCCCAATCAGCTCGTGAGGTACGCGACAAATATGTTGAGTACTTCATGGGTCGGGGGGCCATTGCTATGCCAGATCATATTTCTTTCTAATTCGGCCCCCAAAGAAAGGAATATTCTAAAAAATAATAAATAATTAGACCATTGGACTTTATACAGTTGTTTGTCATTAATGCTTTTTCTCTTTTTCTGTCTTCCTGGTTCTCTAACTAACTTCTTCAATTGTAATGCATAATTGATTTCTCCACTTTTAGTAACTAACCACATTTTGCACATTATTCACTCATCTACAAACAGGGTATTGAGTCTAGAAATAAGAAGCAACTCCATTTGTAAATGTTGAGGTCAATTTTTTTTAATTTTTGCTTGTTCATGACCCCAAAAATAATTTTATATTTTTTTCATTACTCCCTGCTTTTGTACTTAGGAGTCTTCAAAATTTTTTTAAAATTTTCTTTTTTTTTTCAGGTAATTCAACCAAAAATATTATGCAGATTATACATTTATTAACAAGTTCACTTTTTTTTTCATCAAATATAGTTAGATTTATTGTTTACATATATATATATATATAGATTATATTTGGTGGGGTGTTTACCGCCTTAATTTTTTTTTTGGCCATATTTTTTAGGCACAAAAAACAATAATTTTTTAACCATTTTTTTTTTTTTTGGTGTGTTTTTCTAAAAGAAAATTTTTAGGTGAGAATTTGAAGTCAAATCTCTACTTCACTAAATTCAGTGATTAGAGAGATTTATAATTCTATATATATATTTAAAAAATTTTTTGGCGTTGTTTATTCTTTATGGTCTAAACTTTATAGTATCCCAAAATGTTCAACATGGTCAAAAAGTAACAAAATCCAATTCAAAAAATATAACAACTCACAACAGCAGTCAGTCATGGTGTGCTTTCACACTGGAACACGCCAAAATTGGAAGATACACACATTCAGTGCAAACTCGCCAAATGTCATTGGTTCAACAGACAAATGGCCACATGTGCTATCTGACATCATGGGTGATCAATGTCTGTGTTTTGTGGGAGCAAACCCTTCCTCTCAACTACTTGAGGATGGAGGAGGGGGTTGGACCCACAAAGCACAGACATTAGATATTCTGTGATGGCAGATAGCACATGTTGGCACACTGTGTGTGTATATTCAAATTTTGGCGTATTCATTATTCAAACTGTAAAAATGTTTGTGGGGGCGGGGGATGGGCGGGGGGTGTTTCAGTCTTTGACACGGCCCATCATGTCAATAATGTTCTTAAAATTAGATTCGATCACCATCATTCTTTGCCGCATATTGTCCATTTCCGTGCTGCATTCCAAAAGGACATTTGTTACATTCTGTTCCATGAGAAACATCCTTTCACGCATATTGTGCATTTCAGTGCTGCACTCCATTACCTGCTGAATAATTATAGCAGCACTTGCACGTGAAAATATTGGCACACCATCCTCCTCCCCTAAAACAACAAAAAAAAATGGCATTTACAATATTATTTTTCAATGAGGCCTATCTACATATGTTTTTTGGAATCAAGCTAGGGTGACACTGACCTGATGGGCTTCTCCTTTCCACCTCTTCGACATCTTCTATCACTCCTCCTTCTTCCACCACCTCCCCATCATCTTCTATCACTCCTCCTTCTTCCACCACTTCCCCATCATCTTGGACTCCTCCTTCATCCATCAATCCACCTTCTTTCAATTCGCCAAATTGTTCTTCCGCCACTTGCCCTTCATCTGCTATGACTTCTAAGTCCAAAATTACTTCTTCCTCCTCTCTTCCTTCCTCCTCTCCTTCCACATCCTCCTCTCCTTCCACATCCTCCTCTCCTTCCACATCCTCTTCTCCTTCCACATTCTCCTCTCCTTCCACATCCTCTTCTCCTTCCACATCCTCCTCCTCCTCCACATGTTGAGATGGCAGATTTTGGCCTTGTCTGGCCCTCTCTGCCTCCTCCAAATGCTGGCGACTTCTTTCCCCTGAAATAAACCAAAAAAAATGTAGACTCATCAGCACACAGATATTGGAGAGCATAAATCGCACACATTGCTTAGAAGATGCTTTCATTTAGTTACTTTTATCTTTCACCAAACCTACATTTTGCAATTACTTCTATATGGCAAGCTCTGATCCTGCCCCTTTTTAGCAAAGTGACACACATGGATGTCCCCCCTAAACTGTATTTCTGGGAGACCCTACCAAAACCCATTTTTGATTTGGGGAGACACAGGTGCTCTGCATTGCAGATGTGAAAACATCTGCTTTATTACCACTGTTTTTAGAATGAATCCTGTTTGCCTTTCCCATTCTCATACTTTTTTTTTCTAGAACTAGCTTTTACACAATGTTTACAAACAAAGTTTTTGGCCAGTGAGCCATGTCCAGGTGTGTTGTTCCTGTAATAACCGAGCCTTTCTGATAAACTATGTGATGTTACGTTGTTTACTAAGAACACTGTTTGTAAATATGTAGTTATTTATGTTCTAAAAAATAAATAACAACATGTCTTTAAAATTACAAGCTGGCCAAGGAGGCAGATGGTGAAATATACATGGCAACACATTATTGCAGACAATCACCACCCCCCCCCCCCCCCAACCCCAATATATATTTACTTACTTTTACGCAGAATTTTAAGTATTTTCTTCATCTGATGTGGCTCCCTCAATTTTAAGTCTGACCATCGTTTCCTCAGCTGTTCCTTGGACCTGGTGATCCCAAACATCCTCTGCATTCTCCTCGCCACCTTGTCCATAATATGTGCCTTTCGGCGGTTAGGGGTCTTGTATGGCCCTAATTCCCCATCATAGTCCTTCTTTCGCATGATGTAAACTAACTCCACCATTTCCTGGAACCGCATATTAGTGGCTTTATATCTTCTTTTCCTTGATCGGGACGTCCCTGCCTCTGTCCCTTCACTTGTGGCATGAGAGCATCGTGCCCGCTCGTGTGACATCGCCATCTTTCCTTTCCCACAGAGATTATGGGCGTGGAAAAGATGAATTCTTACGCCATGGGCGGAGAAGAGGGCGGCGTTTAATACATACGCGGAGTGTAGAGAATGCAAACAACGTGTTTACGTCCGTTACGCGGAGAATCTTCGAGCGCATCCAGAACATACACAGTTAACGCCATATTTCCTAAACTCATTGATTAGGGGCCTCGCAAAGGTGACGAGGGCGGGGTTTCATAAATACGCGGAGTGTTTAAAAGGTTTACGCCGTGATTACGCATCTTACGCGGTAATTAGGCGAGCGTGAGAAACGAGGAGCGAGAGACAGGAAGGTAAGGAAATTAAAAATGTGATCAGCAGAGGCCTTGAAAATGTAGACACATGGGATGGGGGTTTGGGCTGTTGGTTGCACCCTTTTTAAGCTATTCTGTCTATGGGGTACCACAATGTTATTTTGGTATCCAAATGCTTTTGGACACCTCACAAAATAGAGATGTGAACAATGCTGTACCTCATTGACAAGTTTTTGAATGGTGTATTCAGATCAGGCAAAGTATTGTTCAAGTGTTGGTTGTACAGAGGTCATTAGGAAGTGTCTTTTATGTCATCCATTGTCAGGGGCATGAGATTTACACAGGAAAGAGTGCCTAGATGAATACTGTCATTTGTAAGCATTGTTTATTTTTCAATATTAAAAATATTTACTGCAATGTTAACAATGGCTCTGCATCTAGCAAATCAATGTTTGGTACAACCAATGCGGCCGAGCTGACAATCATTGTTTAAACAAGAGAGACTGTGTTTGTAATTAGATATAGGTAATAAATTTAAAGACACATATTATATCAAGGTCAACGCTGATCCTTTTGAATATTTATTTTTCTTTGGTTTATGTTTTTTGAATCTAGACTCAAAAAAAAATATCATATTTCAAAAAGTAAAATGGACCAACTACAAACCAAGGAAGCTATAGAGGCCTTACTACAAAAATATCAGGACACGCCCATCCTGTGGAATTCAAAACACGCATTATATTGTAATAAAGATGTACGAGCGGCAGCACTAGAAGAGCTAGCAAACTATATGCAAACATGGGTGCCAGGATGCACTGCCAACATGGTGAAGGATAAACTTGCCAACCTCAGAAGCACATACAGGAGAGCATACAAAGCTAATAAAATCAAAAAATCGGGAGCAGCAGCAAGACAAGCAAAGGAACCCAAACTGTGGTATTATAAACAGATGGCTTTTTTGCGGGACGAAATGGAAGGCAGGAAAACGATGTCCAGTCTTTCTTCCAACCTTTCCTCCATGCTACCTTCCAGCGGACCTTCCCCAGATGACCACAGCCCTGCAGAGTCGGAGGAAGAGGGCCTGGCTGACAGAGATGCAGATCTGCCACCCTTCGATGAGGAGGTATAGTAGTTTCCTCTATATTTATGGCGTAAATAATTCTTGGTGGATTAATGATTAGATATTGTAAAAATAAAACCAAGCTGGAAAAAAGCAAAAAAAAAGGTGTACAGACAAATAGGTGTCAGGGATGACAACTGCAGGGGTCAGAAGTAGAGTGTATTCAAGTAATAATGAACAGAAAATACTGAACGAAAAACATGAAAATGAGTGTGGTTTTATTTAGCGAAATTGTAAAAAAATTCTTTTTTTTTCCACACAGGAAGAAGAGATCAGCCAGGAGGTGGCAGATCCTCAGGTGTCTGTCAGCCAGGAGGAGGCCGGGGTCAGTGGCAGCCAGGAGGAGGCCGGGGTCAGTGGCAGCCAGGAGGAGGCCGGGGTCAGTGGCAGCCAGGAGGAGGCCGGGGTCAGTGGCAGCCAGGAGGAGGCTGGGCCCAGTGGCCTGCAGCAGGTCCACCCGGCCAGGAGAACCACCACCAGCCAGTCTTCTCCCCCCCAGGTGAGGCCATCAGGCCGAAGGAGGCAGTTGAGGCCTGTGGAGGAGGCAAGCCTCCGCATGATCCAGGAGGCAAGCGCCATCATGAGGGCCCCCCTCAACCCCACAGAGGCCTTCAGTGCCTCATTGGCCCATGATTTAAATGAAGGGGAGGAGGACCAGAGAAGACTGGCAAAGGCCCTGATGAACCAGGTCCTTTGGTGGATGCAGAGGGGCCTGCTGACCCCAGACACTGGGCTATGTGACCCGGCCCGGCTTGCGGAACACCATCCTCCTGCTGCCACATCAACCCCACCTGCAAGACCCCGTGTTCGATCCGCTGGAAGGCTGCCTGGAGGGAAGGCTGGAAAGAGGAGGAAACGTTGATTTTCTGCCTTCCATTTCCTTCCACATAAAGGACATCGTGTTTGTACTACCACAGTTTGGGTTCCTTTGTTTGTGTGCTGCTGCTTCATATTTTTGTGTTTGGCTACTGAGGCTTGGAAGTTTATCCTTCACCATGTTGGAAATGCAAGTTTGCATATAGTTTGCTATCTATTCTAGTGCTGCCGTTCTTTTTATTTTTTTGTGATGACATTTGCCTGAATAAAAGGCCTTTTGCTTTCATTTGAAAACATGTCTATTGTTTGATATACTGTGGGGATTATTAGGCAGCAAACCTTTAATAAATATACAATGGGTAATTTACAAAGGACACACTCCTTGGGGGGGGGGGGGGACATTTGGTGTGCCAACATGGTTTAATATTCTCTAATGAAACACCAAAAAAAAAAAAAATTTTTCAAAAAACATGTAAAAAAAAATAGTTTAAATGGTGACATAACTAGAAACAAAAAAAAAAATTAAAACAAAATGAACATTCCTTTACAAAAATGACTACTCTAAATTATGGAGGACCACCAACCAAAACACACGTCTGGCATAGAAAACATTATTAAAGGATTACATCACAAGCAAGAAATGTGACATTTCAGTATGGGACAACTCTATTGAAATTGCATCAGCAAGAGAACGGGGTTATTCTAGCAAGAGAAGAATTAATAAAACGAGGCTTTAAAATGTGGTTTAGTGCGCCTTTTTAAGACATTGTTCTCTTGCTAGAATAAAAGGTTTCTAATGACGAATGTGCCATATCCCAAAGAAACGCGAGTTTTACCTGAACGAGCGCTCCCGTCTCCTCATTTGGACTGAGCATGCGCGGGGTTTTTGTACGCTGCTTTTGTGTACAGACGACCGAACATGTCTGACGGACACGATTCCAGCAGACTGTTTTAAAGCAAGACCAGGAAACAGTTGTTCGTTGGAAAACGGTCTGGCCGACGATTGTTTGCTGGAATTCTGTACGTTACTGCCTACACACGAACGAACATGTCCGCTGAAACTGGTCCGCGGACCAGTTTCAGCAGACATGTTTGGTCGTGAGTACGAGGCCTCAGAGCCATCAGGAGTGGTTTGAGAGATCTCCACTTTTGGATAGTGGAGGGAAAAAGATCAGCGAAAACCTGGATAGGATGACCTTGAACCATAAGCTTGGGAGATGATCTTAAACGTTTCATTATTTCTTGATTGACCATATAGAAGTGGGGCTTAACCACCACATCTCTACGGAGACCATCCTGGAGAGGTGGTCTGAGGGCTCTATTCGGGTCGATCAAGTTCCAATAAGTGCTGTGGATTTTCAGGAATAACCTCCTTAATAAAAGTTTGAACTATTTCTGGAACATTCTTTATTTCTTCCGGAATCCCCCTAATTCTAAAATGATACATTCTGGATCTGTTTTCGAGATTGTCAATTTTAGCAAGGGCCGTTTCTAGTTGATTATGGAGTTCCTGAATGCGATCAGTGTTCTGGTTTGTTCTTGCAACTGTGGTGTCTAGTTTAAGTTCAATGGCTTCCATACTAGAACCCAAATTTTTAATGCCCGCCTTTATATCTGTGATAATTCTGGCAGCGGTATTGGACAGGCTGCGGTCCAGCATATCTGAGAACCTGGCAAACATATCTGTAGTGTCCAGCTGTTTTGGGTTTTGGTGTCCTACATTAGGGATCATTTGTTGTATTTGTGAGGGCCCTGCTTCCATAGGTGACATTAAAAAAAAAATTTAACATTACATTCAGCCGAGTTGTCAGAATGACAATCGGCTGTTTTTTTTTATTTCATTGCCGTACATACCATATTTTCACCGCCACTTCCGGGTATGTAATCTGCAGGACTAGGCGTTCCTAATTGATTGACATCCTTCCGACCGGCGCATACAGCGCGTCACGAGTTGCCGAAAGAAGCCGAACGTCGGTGTGCAGGCGCCGTATAGAGCCGACTCGCAGTCCGGCTTCTATCGGTAACTAGTGACGCACTGTATGCGCCGGTCGGAAGGATGTCAATCAATTAGGAACGCCCAGTCCCGCAGATTACATACCCGGAAGCGGCGGTGAAAATACGGTATGTACGGCAATAAAATAAAGAAAAAACAGCCGATTGTCATTCTGACAACTCGGCTGAATGTAATGTTAAAAAATGTTTTTTTGGATGAACCCCCGCTTTAACAATGCATCCAGTGATTGCTCTATGAGCGATTATGTCGATGCAGTTGAGTGTAGCCCTCAGATGGAGGCGGAGAGCTGTGAGGTAAGCGTGCCTGTACTCGCCACCAGCTAGGCTCTTAGATGCCTCTGAGCGGAGCCTGATGTCATCCATCAAGAGGGATGGCTAGTCCCTTGTTGGAGCCGCCATGTCAGCGCTGATTAATGGGTGCTGGGCGCTGGAGGAGATGCTAGGCTACCGAAGCGGGACGGAGCTCCCGCCTCACACGTTCATCTCGGAACCCGCCGCACATGCGCCTCATTAGGCGCACCCTCTGAATGCCCTAGATGTTACCCCCTTCCTATCTAGTGTCAGTAGTACAGTGACAGTGCATATTATTAGCACTGATCACTGTATTAATGTTACTGGTAATGTCAGTGGCAGTTAAGTTCCCCCCTCTGTCGGTTTGTGTCATATTTCCTGATGCACTATAGCAGTCCCATTATAAGTCGCTATCACCTCCATCACTAGTATAAAAAAAATTCTAGTATATATCCCATAGTTCATAGATGCTATAATTGTTACACAAACCAATCAATATACACTTATTGGGCCAGATCCACAAAGAAGTTACGCTGGTGTATCTATTGATACGCCGCGTAACTTCTAGTTTGCTCCGGCGTATCTTTGTTTTGTATCCACAAAACAAGATACGCCTGAAGCTGGGCTAGATCTGACTGGCGTACGTCTTAGTACGCCGTCGGATCTAAGGTGCATATTTCCGCTGGCCGCTAGGTGGCGTTTCCGCGTAGAGTATGAAAATTAGCTAGATACGGCGATCCACGAATGTACGTCCGGCCGACACATTTTTTTACGTCGTTTCCGTAAGGCTTTTTTCGACGTATAGTTACTATGCTATATGAGGCGCATCCTATGTTAAGTATGGACGTCGTTCCCGCGTCGAATTTTGAAAATTTTATGTTGTTTGCGTAAGTCGTTCGTGAATAGGGCTTTGCGTAGAATGACGTTCACGTCGTAAGCATTGGCTTGTTGCGGGTTAATTTCTAGCATGCGCACTGGGATACCCCCACGGACGGCGCATGCGCCGTTCAGAAAAACGTCATTTACGTCGGGTCAAGACGTATTACCATAAAACACGCCCACATCTCATCCATTTGAATTGCGCGCCCTTGCGCCGACACAGTTACACTACACCGCCATAACTTACGGCGCAAATTCTTTGAGAATACGGGAAATACGCTGTAAGTTACTGCGGCGTAGTGTATCTGAGATACACTACGCCGGCCGTAAAGAAGCGCCACACTTCGTGGATCTGGCCCATTGTTTTTACCCAAATAATGTAGCAGAATACATTTTGGGCAAAATTTAAGACAAAATATGATATTTAATTTTTTTTATTGTATATGTTTTAAAGCAGGAATAAATTGGGCTTTTTTTATATCACCAAAAAAAAAAAGTGTTGATCAAATATCACCAAAAGAATTTAGGCAACACAGAGGCTAAGGTGTTACTACTTGCCTAAACTTTGCATGTTTTTCCAGTGTCTGTGTGGGTTTCCTCCCACACGCCAAAAACATGCTTGTACTCCTGTCTAAGGCCTGGTACACACGATAGGATTTATCCGTGGATACGGTCCACCGGACTGTATCCGCAGATAAATCCTCTGCGGATTTTAATCCGATTGGAGTGTACACACCATCGGATTGAAATCCGCGCCGAATTCCCATCGCGGTGACATGTCGCGCCTTCGCCGACATGATGACGCGGCGACGTGCGCGACGCTGTCATATAAGGATATCCACGCATGCGTCGAATCATTACGATGCATGCGAGGGATGGGTTCGGACGGATCGATCCGGTGAGTCTGTACAGACCACCGGATCGATCCGCTGGTTCCGATTCCAGCAGATAGATTTGTAAGCATGTCTACAAATTTTAATCTGCTGGAAATCGGAAATATCCGCGGATAAATATCCGCTGGAACGTACACACCAGGGGATCTATCCGCTGAAACCAATCCGCTGAGATTTTTCAGCGGATGGATTCTCTCGTGTGTATGGGGCCTAAATTTGCCCTAGTATGTGTATGTATAAATGTGAGTTAGGGACCTTAGATTTTAAGCTTCTTGAGGGCAGGGACTGATGCAAATGTTTTAATCCTTATGTAAAGCACTACATACATTGATGGCACTATATAAGTACCTGCAGGGGGGCGTGTCCGGAAGTGCGCCGGGGAAGACGTGCTTTTACAGAGCTCCGGGAGGCCTGGAACGATCTGCCTCCATCCCCCACGAAATTGGCCTCAGTTAACCACCAGGGTTGCGGTACCTGTTTCAGGGCATCCCCCGCTCTGACCCCAGCCGAAATTGCGGAAATCGGCCGTCCCTCTCCCTCCCAGGGACGCAGCCAGCTCCACTCAGCCGAGGCCCGTCGCCATCTTGGGGCCTACGGAGCCTCGAGTGTCCTCCTCCAGTGGCACCTCCAATTACCTGCAGGGCGGGCGGTCATCCCTCCAGCGTCCTCCTCCAGTGGCACCCCCGGGGGGACGGTCCGGGTGTACGGTGAGCGGGAACGGGTAGAAGACTCCAGCCGTCCGGCGCCCGTTTTAGGAAAGGCCGCGGCTTCGGCCTGGTCCCGGAAGACTGCGATCCGGGATCTCTAGGTAACTGATCCCTCCCGACTGGATGCCTGGCTCCCCCCTCACAAGCCACAGAGGGCCCTTGGGGCAATAAACATTACCACAGCCCCCGTGGAGGTGCATTTTCATCAGGCCTGTGTACGGCCACAACATCCAGCAAGTGAGTGGCCGCCATCTTACCTCACCCAGCAGGTCGTCCACAGCCCTTGTTCATCTCCCCTATCTGACCTTCACCTCCCAAGCCACCAGAGTCCCCTAGCTCCTCTACACCCTCCCCCAACCTTCAATCTAACAGTAGCTAGCAGGACGTGGCTTGACATATGGAGCAGTGAGATGTACTGTATCCTGGCCCCCTAAACCCTCAGCTCCACGGACCACATAAATACTAGAAACCGACCCAAATCCGACACATGGGGAAAGACAAGCTACGGGCACAGAAGGGAACCGGCGGGGACCGGCAGGGAGGAGACTTAGAGGACTATTTCGCCCGATCCCGGGCCGCATCACAGCGTCGCTCTGAAGCTAAGATGGCGCTGGCTCCTCCGTCCCCATCCCGCTCTGAGTCGTCCCTACACTCACAGGCGAGCACGCACAGCCATCTCCCTCTTCCGGGGGAATCCGACTATGTGCTCACCAGAAGTCGCTCTAATGTCTCCCTGGGTTCGGGAGATGGATGGGATTTGGAGACACAGATCCGTTCCCTGCACAGCTATATCAGATCTCTGCCCACCAAGGCTGACTTTGAACAATGTGTCCACAGAATTGAAAAGGCCCATAAGAAAGAGATCGCTGAATTTAAGAAGGATGTGGGCGCTCGCTTTGAGGACCTGGATACCACCACAGATAGTCTCAGCAATGCGGTACAGTCCCATGACAAAATTCTGAACTCCCATACTGTCATACTGCAGCAGCTGGTGTACCAACAGGACGATATTGAAAACCGTAATCGTCGCAACAACATTCGCATTCGCGGAATCCCTGAATCAGTGGACGTCAAAACCCTGCCTGCAGCTGTGACTGCCATTTTCAACCAACTGCTGCAGCACCCTAAAGACGACCCAATTGAGCTAGACCGGGTCCACAGAACCTCCGGTCCGCGGAGCCAGGACCCCTCCTTCGTTCGTGACACACTATGCCGAGTTCATTTTTATAAGATCAAAGAGGCCATCATGAGAGCTGCTAGCTCGCAAGAAACTATACTATTCAATGGTACACCTGTGATGCTCCTCCCAGACCTATCACGCCAGACGCTGATGATGAGAAAAGCATTGAAGCCGCTTACCCAACTTTTGCAATCCAAACAGATGAAATACCAATGGAGATTCCCGTTCCACCTGCGAGTGCACCATGAGGGCAAGACTGCCATCTTTCGCACACTTGGAGACCTGCCAACTTTCCTCGGCACTCTAGGACTTCCACAGGTGTCTATCCCAGATTGGCCATTCACGCCTACTACTCCAGGCTTGCCCTTTGCCCCACCATGGCAGACGCAGGGCCGCAAACGCAATTCCAAGCCTGTGCCCCATCGGGACTCTGAGGACTGAATGTGCCCTGGTTGGATCAGTCGCCTTATTGGTCTTGCCTTTACAGGGGTACTCCCCTAGCTCGTCACGGGGTGGGAGCCCCTACAAGTTACTTTATATTTTGTTTTTTGTTTTTGTTTTTAGGCTTCCCCCCCCCTACCTTGAGAGCTAGGCCTGGTGTTCCCCCCAGATGCTGTCCCCTTTTATAGGGTTTATCCCTCCTGAGCCCTGGACTGTTCTAATACTGTTATTCCTGTTAACCCATTGGTTTTCTTTCTAGGTTGCTCAGGTTCCAAGCCGAGAATTGCCCGCAGACTGTACGCGAGTATTTTCACTCCTATAGCCCCAGGCGGCTTGGCCATACTCTGCAGCTTAACCACCGCTGTGTTTCTCTCATTGTATCTACACCTGATTGTAATATGTGTCTACTAGATTGTTTTTGTTCCCTGCCACATGTTTTTGACTAACTCTTTTTCCTTTACGCCAATGTTGTTTTTTTTTCTTCTTAAGGTCATGTATGTTATGGGTTGGCCTTGTTCCAAGATTGTTTTTCCGTGGAGCTGGGGTCGGGGGGTCTGCCTTACCCGGCGGGTTCCCACCGTAACCCCCCCCCTTAGAGGGGTTTTTTTTTTTCCTTACAGTGTCACTATGGACGCTGTATGGTCTATGGCTGTATGCCATGCTGTAAGTTTTATTTTTATTTTTTTTTCTCTATTTGTAGTCTTTTGGAGCCACCTAGTGGCCTTTTTTGTTATTGCTACAAAAAAAAATTTATTTGCTTGGTTGTGCTGGTCTCCCTCCCCACCACTTCTCCCTGATTACTTTTTACCATCTCTGTTTGCTGACATGGGTGGTGCGGACGGAGTCCACGATCAATCCACGCCTTTATATGTTTTATGTGTTTTTTTGTTCTTTGTCACACCCCGTCATTCTACCTCCTGCCTTCTTCTATCCTCCCTTTCCTTTGCTCTTCTTCTCCTCTTCTCTTTTCCTCTTTTTCTGGGCCCTGATTGGTACTGTCTCCATCCCCGAGAGTCGCTGACAGATGATACTAGTATTGCATGTGCTTCTTCCACTTCCCCCTACCCTCCCCCTCTACAGCTGTCATGGCTTCTGTTTGCCCGATAACCTTGGCCTCTTTCAACTGTAGGGGGTTCAACACCCCTGAGAAGCGGAATCAGATCCTTTACCACTTTCATAAAAAACGTTCTGATATATTGTTACTCCAGGAAACACATTTCCGTACTGATTCCATTCCAACCCTGCGCAACAGGTACTATTCACAATGGTTTCATAGTGCAAACCCCCAGGCCAAATCTAAAGGTGTATCCATAGCTTTCCATAAATCTTTTAAACCTGAGATTCTAGACACCCTTGTGGATGCTAATGGGCGCTTCATATTTCTCAAATTGAAACTTAACGGCTTTCTCTTTACAGTGGCCAACATATACGTACCTAACGTGGGTCAGGCTCGGTTCCTCTCATCGGTTCTCACCAGACTGTCCTCCTTTGGGGGTCCCTGCTACATCATTGGCGGAGATCTCAATGTCGTCATGTCCCCGTCTGCAGACACGTCCTCGGGTAAGTCCTCTGTCCCACACTCTACACTGACACGCATCAAAGCTCTCCTACACTCTTCACACCTGGTTGATGTTTGGCGTGTCCAGCATCCCACAGACAGGGATTACAGCCATTATTCAGCGGCACACAATTCTTATAGCAGACTAGATCACTTTCTAATCTCCCAGTCGTTATTGGATACCCCCGTCCAGACATCCCTGGGTCAATTGCTCTGGTCAGATCATGCCCCAGTTTACTTGACTCTTGCACGCCCTCCAACGTTACGTAGAGGCACACATTGGAGGCTTAATGACAACTTATTACGAGACTCTGTCTGTGTGGCAGACGTTTCTGCCACCATTCGACACTTTATTTCAGATCACTCCTCGGACACCACTTCCCCTCTCACTCAATGGGAGGCCCTGAAGTGCGTGGTTAGGGGCGTACTTATTCAACATGGCTCACGCCTCAAAAAGATTCGTACGGATGATATTCGCCGTCTCCTTTCCACCATAGCGGAACTCGAGCCTATACACAAGCGCAACCTGGACCCTGACATTTTTGTTCGATTGTCGAATGCGCGTAGAGATCTCCTTCAACTTCTCGACTCACATTCCCTCATAGCCCGAGATAGGGCTCGCAATTTTCATTACTCGCTCGCCAATAAATGCGGTAAGCACCTTGCGCGGGTCTTGCACCCTAGACCCCCGCGATGCTCAATTCCCTTTATTTCACACCCTGATCATACTAGATCATTCAACACGAACGGTATATCCTCCGCTTTCCGGGAATACTACTCCCGTCTCTATAATTTACGCCCCAGTGGCTCGACCACACGTACTGCACCTTCGGGTGACGATATGCGCGAGTATATTACTGAAACGGCATTACCCCCCATTGACGCATCAGCTGTGGTTGACCTGGATAAGCCCTTGCACACGTCCGAATTTCTATGTGCCATTAAAGGACTGAAGGTGGGCAAGTGTCCCGGCCCAGATGGGTACACCCCCCGTTTCTATAAAACCTTTGCCCCACTATTATCCCCCTTGATGGCTAAGGCATTTAATACCATGGAGGACTCTCTTGCACCGCCCAAGGCGTTATTATCTGCTAACATTTCCGTTTTACCCAAACCGGGGAAAGACCCCTCTCAATGCAGCAGTTATCGGCCCATATCCCTGCTCAACATTGACCTAAAGTTGTTTGCTAAGGTTTTGGCCAATCGTTTGTCCCCTCTACTCCCGGGTGTGATCCACAACGATCAGGTGGGATTCGTCCCAGGCCGCGAAGCTAGGGACAATACCACCAAGACGATTCACTTAATCTCCTTTATCCAACGTAAGGGGCTGAAGGCTTGCCTCCTCTCCTTCGACGCCGAAAAAGCGTTCGACCGGGTTAATTGGGGATTTCTTCGACTCTCGTTGGAACAGTTAGGTCTGGGAACGCCCTTTATCTCCAAGGTGATGTCCCTTTACTCCCATCCTTCGGCCTCAGTCTTAGTTAATGGCTCTGCTTCCGCGCCATTTGATATCTCCAACGGCACTCGACAGGGCTGCCCTTTGCCCCCCCTCTTGTTCGTCATTGTCATAGAACATTTAGCCTGTGCCATCAGACAGAACCTCTCCATACGCGGTATTCAAACTCCCTCCTCCCACTACAAGTTATCCCTTTATGCCGACGACCTCCTGGTATACATGCAAGATCCACATATTTCCTTGCCATCCCTTTTTGCGGAATTCCGTCGCTTTAGCTCGTTTAGTAACTTTAAACTTAACATGTCCAAGACGGAGGCTCTTAACGTCTCCCTCACCTCCACTACAATGGCCACACTTAAAGCAAATTTCTCCTTTCAGTGGCAGACTAGGGGAATTTCGTACCTCGGGGTCATTATCCCCTGTAATCTTTCCAATCTTTTTTCTCTAAATTATGTCCCCTTGCTCTCCCGCATACGGAAAGATTTGGAGGAATGGGGAGGGTCCTCTTTGCCGTGGTTTGGACGAATCAACACCCTAAAGATGGACACTCTACCCAAACTCCTATACCTTCTCCAGACGGTCCCCATTACAGTTCCTAAGCCCTTCTTTAACTCTTTGCGCTCTCTCGCCATTAGATTCCTATGGAGCCGAGGGATGCCAAGGGTGAAATACAATTTACTCACTCGCCCGAAATTGCAGGGTGGTGCTGGCATTCCTGACTTTGAGACATATTACAAGGCCACTCACATAGCACGTGTCCTGGAATGGTTCCCGCGGCCCTTTTTAAAGGCCTCTGTCACCATAGAGCAGGATCTGGCCCACGTGGATCTTCGAGCTCTCTTATGGGGTTATAGGACTGATTTAGCGCGTATGCCTCCTCCCTCCCCGCTTACGCTAGCCTCACTCAGGTTGTGGTATAACAGGGGGTTATGTTCCCTCCTATCATCTGACCCTTCCCCATTGTCCTCTTTATTTGACAATCCCTCTTTCCCTCAGGGTATCGGGGCATCAACGTTAGGTCCCTTTAAAAGATCTGAATGGCCACATGCAAGCTCTTTCGTGCATCCTACTCAGGGGTCACCGGTGACACCGACAGGATCGCACGATTGGCTCACCACACTTCATTTATCCACATTCACAAAGCACCTACATTCCTCCTCTCAAATTAACCGCCCCAATACAGAGTTTGAACGGTTGTGTTCCCTCTCGGAGACCCCTAGACATCTTCTCTCGGCCGTATACGGGCTATTACAAACACTCACGCATACCGAGCTACCCTCTTACACCAGGACGTGGTCTGCAGACTTGGGTGAGGACATCCCACGACCGGATTGGCAGACTTCTTTTTATTTCACTCACAAGTCCACAATTTCCTGCTACTCACAGGAAAAGAACTACAAGATCCTGTCAAGATGGTATAGGGTCCCCTCCGCGTTACACAAAATTTTTCCGTCCACCCCGGCGACCTGCTGGCGATGTTCTGCTGCTGAGGGGACCTACCTTCATGTCTGGTGGGAATGTGAGAGGATCCGCCCCTTCTGGACTCAGGTATTTGAGTGTTACAACAAAATGTACGATGAATTACTGGTCCCCTCCTCTAAGATTGCCCTTCTCTCTATACTACCAGGCTCAGTTCCGTCACAGAAGCGAAATCTCCTCCGTTTTTTTATGTCCTCAGCGAGACAGCTCGTACCTTCCTATTGGAAGTCAACCACAATCCCGCCCCTGTCACATTGGGTCTCAATTATGAACGACACTATGAGAATGGAGGAGATGTTGGCTCTTGATAACGACACCTTTGATAATTATAAACGACTATGGCTCACCTGGCTCCGCTTCTCATCCTCTGACAAGCTGATGAACATGTTGTCATCCCAGACATGATCGCTACCTTATATTTCAGTGCCCTGGGTCAGGTTGGGTCTCTCTTTCCCCGCTCTTCCTATATTATCTCCTCTGATTGTACTGTCAGCGACCCGAACGCTTTACTCTGCTCACTCCCTAGCCTTTCCCATTTTTTTCCTCTTCCTTTCTTCTTCTTCCTTCCTCCCTCTCCCTCCTCTTCTCTCGTCTCTCTACCCCTTTCGTTTCCTACACTCTAATACCCTAGATCCTTGATCCCCCAATTTTATTTCGTTTTTTGTCCTGTTTGTCCTTTTTTCCTTTCTTTTTTTTTTTTTTTTTTTTTTTGTTTGTTTTTTTTGTTTTTTTTGTTTGTTTGTTTGTTTGTTGTTCTCCTACTAGAAATCCTGGTTGCAATTATACCTATTCCGATGGGGCCCATGTGGTTGCATCTAGTTATAGTCTTATATTGAAGTCATTATTGTGTTTATTATGTTACACGTTGATAGGAGTCCTGCTGTGGGCGATAGCCATTGGGCTGACTCTTTACCCCTGCACATTTATGACTATTCTTTGATTGTAACACTTCATGTTATTTGTTTTATTTGTTAAAATACCAATAAATATATTTTCAACTCTATATAAGTACCTGCAATATATAAATACATTTGTGTAAAAAATAAATGATATCAACTTTGTTTGCGCACAGCATTGCATGACCATGCAATCGGTAGTTACAGTAGAGCATGTGCCAAATAGAAAAAGATGGCCTGATCATGAGGGGGTAAAATCTTCCACGAAGGGCAAGTGGTTAAACTAGTGTCACTTGTTAAATGCAGCATACACACGATCAGAAATTCCGACAAGAAAAGTTTGATGTGAGCTTTTGGTCTGAAATTTCGACCGTGTGTAGGCCCCATCGGACTTTTTCTGTCAGAATTTCCGACAACAAAAATTTATGAGCTGGTTCTCAAATTTTACAACGTGAAAAGTTCTTGTCGAAAATTTTGATCGTCTGTATGCAATTCCGACGCTCAAGAATCCTATGCATCCTCGGAAACATTGGACTTCATTTTTCTTGGCTCATTGTAGTGTTGTACGTCACCGCGTTCTTGGCGTTCTGAATTTTGTATGGCCATGTGTATTCAACTCAAGCTTGAGCCAAAATTCCGTCTGAAAAAAATCCACGTTTTTTCGATCGTGTGTACCTGGCAAAAGACTTTGATCTCTATAAACACCACCATTGGCTTTACTCCAATCCTGTGGTACTATGCAGTTGTTAAAGTGTTTATTAAGCCACATATTCAAGCCATCCCCTCTGTTATATAATAAATATGTGTCCCAGTGTCTGATCTATATAAAAAATAATGCCAATTATAACTTTTATCAGAGCATCTCCCGGTGCTCACGTGACTCCTCAGCTCTTTCCTCTCCCCGGCTGACAGTTATAGCGGGCGGGGCTGAGCACTCTTGCTGATGTCAGCTAGTAAGGAGGGGAGGAGAGAGGAGAAAAAGTTGAGGAGTCATGTGAGCAATGGGAGATGTTCTGATATAAGATATAATCAGAATTTTTTTTTTTACATAGATCAGACACTGGGACACATATTGTTATATAACAGATGGGGAAGGCATGAATATATTATAGTTTTCAAAGCAGCAGGAGGGGAAGTGGCAGGCACTGTCATGAGCAGACAGGCAGGGAGGGAGGGGGGGAGAGGAGTACAAAGAAGGACAGAGCAGGGCTTCGGCCGACGGAGGCACGTAAACTGACCACTGTACTGTTCTATGTAACATTTTTTAAGGAAACAGGATCACATTTTTAGGGTAACAAACACTTTAAAGAGTTTATAAATATTAGAAATAATGGCTTTGAAATAACAGAGCTCAACTCTTTGAAGACACACATTATTTTAAAAAAATTGGGTCTTACATAATCAACTATCATGAGTAAACAGACATAAGTAATAGGACATTTCACTAAATCATATCATTTGATTAATACTAAAAACACATTTTAAGTAAATAATGATGACATTTTTTTAATGTTATCCAACAAATGTTCTTTTGGATATTTGCCATAGCTGTTCTTCTCCTAAAAATGCTAATATTATTAGTATTATTATTATTATTATACTGTCAGGAGAGTTTAGTAGACCAGTACTGTGTGCCTACACAGAGGAGACCAAGACTGTATGCAGTGAATTAAAGGTGTTTATTTACAAATAAGTGAACAAAACATGTGGGACAACCAGTGCACAATAAACAGCTAGCCGTATATACAAACAAAGGGAGATACTGTATCCATAAACAAAGCCAGGCCGAGGTCATACACAGGGGAAGTCAGCAGATGGGTGAGGATGAGAACACAGCGGATCAGGGAGCGGATGGATGGACGGGCTGCGAGGTAGGAATCCAAGGGAAGCAGGAATCAGGAAGGAAAGTCCAGGCAGGGATAAGGATCAGGATACAGGGAGGGAAGTCCAGGCAGGGATCAGGATCAAGGATCAGAATCAGGGTCCAAAAATCAGGGTCAGGATACAGGCTCAGGATCAAGGTAAATAGACAGATACCAGGGCGAGGACTGATTGCACATGCCGGGTATATATATGCTTGCTAATTACGTTCAGGTTACACCTGAACACAGGAAGGGCTGTGTGCTCCACACTGCCAAGAATCCCCCGCTGGTGGACGCCAGTACTGCAGCCCAAGGATAACATAGCACCACCAGGGAAGAACTCCCCCGACAGTCCAAGACTGTCGGGAGACACCTGGTGGTGGGCCACAGTACTGCACGCCAAATACCAGGCAGTAACACCAGCAGGGGGAACCTTCCCTGACATATACATTACTTATATTGCACCAACAGTTTGTGCAGCACTTTACAATGTAGAGGGGAGACAGTACAATTGCAATACAGTTCAATACAGAATGGTAGGGCCCTGCTCGTGGAGCTTACAATCTAAAGGCAGGGGGAGGTGGTACAAAAGATAAAAGCTGCAGGAGGTGATCTGATGTAGGTGACTCGGGTACAGTTCTTAGGTGGAGGTGGAGGTGGGAAAGGCTTCCCTGAATAAATTAGTTTTCAGGGATTGCCTAAAGGTGGACAGGGTAGGGACTGTTGGGGGATACTGGGACAGGGAGTTCCAGAGGATGGGAAGGGCTCTGGAGATGTCCTGGAGGTGAGCATTGGAGAGGGTAACAAGGGAGCTAGAGAGCAGGAGGTCTTGGGAGGTTGAGAACCACTGATGTAGACAGTGATTGGATGTGGGGGCTGAAGAAGTAGTATACATCTAGGATTACACACAGTGACCAGTGGCGGCTGGTGAAGTTTTAGGATTGGGGGTCCCACTTTGTCCCCTGTATTCCACTTGCTTCCACCCATAGTGTCAGGAGTATACAGCTCATCACAGGACAGAGTATACAGCCCAGACTCACAGCAGAGTATACAGCCAGATTCACAGCAGAGTATACAGCCCAGACTCACAGCAGAGTATACAGCCCAGACTCACAGCAGAGTATACAGCCCAGAATCACAGCAGAGTTTACAGCCCAGAATCACAACAGAGTATACAGCCCAGAATCACAGCAAAGTATACAGCCCAGAATCACAGCAGAGCATAGCATATAGCATTTCTCACAAAGCCTGGTATATTGCATTTGTCACAAAGCCTGGTATATAGCATTTCTCACAAAGCCTGGTATATAAACATTTCTCACAAAGCCTGGCATATAGCATTGCTCACAAAGCCTGGTATATAAACATTTCTCATTAAGCCTGGCATATAACATTGCTCACAAGCCTGGTATATAACATTTCTCACAAAGCCTGGTATATAAACATTTATCACAAAGCCTGGCATATATCATTGCTCACAATGTCTGGCATATAACATTGCTCACAAAGCGTGGCATATAACATTGCTCACAAAGCCTGGTATATAGCATTTTTCACAAAGCCTGGTATATAGCATTTCTCACAAAGCCTGGCATATAACATTGCTCACAAAGACTGGTATATAACATTTCTCACATGCCTGGTATTTAGCATGTCTCACAAGCCTGGTATATAGCATTTCTCACAAATCATGGTATATAGCATGTCTCACAAAGCCTGTTATATAGCATGTCTCACAAAGCTTAGTATATAGCATTTCTCAAAAAAAAAAACTGGTATATAGCATGTCTCACAAGCCTGGTATATAGCACGTCTCACAAACCTGGTGTATATCATTTCTCGCAAGCCTGGCATATAGCATTTCTCACAAAGCCTGGTATATAACATTGCTCACAAAGCCTGGTATATAACATTTCTCACAAAGCCTGGTATATAGTATTTCTGATTTTTAAATTTTTATTTGGTTTTTCAAAGAGGACATACAAATTTGCAGGCGTTTAGCCTGCAGTGCACCACATTTGAACAGTACATGGTATACAAGGAAGGAGGACATCACTGTATATGGCATAGTACAAGGCCAAAGTTTCTAATTCAACAGTAAAACATTAAAATAGGTTACACATTGCCTCATACCTGCTACACCATGGGTAGCGGGGATAGGCCATCCCCTGGACACCCCTTGAGGGATCACTACTGTGTCCAGGATCCAGGCCGTATCCCCTTCCCCAGCGGTTAGATCCAAACAAGCTCTGAGTTTAAGACAAGAGTTAGTACAAATGGTGTAGGAGGAAAAACAGAACATTCATCAAAGATATATTCAGCTCACCCTGACATTCCTGGTTAATTAGCTTAAACAGTCTGGAGGTAAAGGGAGTAATGGATTATTTTTGAACCAGTATAACCATGGGTGCCATAGTCGGAGGATCTTGTCTCTGTTTTTGTTCCTAAGCGCCAATGTGTGTTTGTACGTAAAGTGTAGATGGGTGGTCTGTATTACTTCTCCCAGGGTAGGTGGGGATGGAGTTTTCCACTTCCTAGCGATGTTCAGGTTTGCTGAGAGTAGTATATGGGCCAATGTGTGTTTTAGGTATTTCGGGTATTGGTCCAGATCAAGGAGCAAGATTGCTAAACTGGGTGTCGGAGCTATCTGCTGGTGGGATATCTCGGACAGTAGTCGGAATATGGATTCCCAGAGACAAGATAAGGAAGGACAGCTCCAAAAAATATGGAGCCAGTCCCCCTTCTCCCCACATTTTCTCCAACATTGATTGTCCTGGGAGGTTCCATATCTAGATATTTTATCTGGGGTCAAGTACCATCTTTGTGCAAGTTTAATAGACATTTCCCACAGGGTGGAGCAGCATGTAACGTCAAAAGTTGATTTGCAGGCTGCAGCCCATTGCTTTGTTGTAAATGTGCGTCCCAAATCTGATTCCCACTGGAGCAGGGGGGTTGTTTTAGAGAAAACATATTTTTGTTGGAGAATGTTGTAGAAAAGCGTTATTCCTTTAAGGACGGGTTTTGGATTACTAAGAAAAGGCCAAGCCGGGCGGGGGATATTACGTTCCCATGAGGGTGACTCACGGAGGTGGTGTCGTGTCCTTAGGTAGAGGTAGAGGTCTGAGTTGGGGAGGTGATGGGCCTTTTGTAGTTCGGGGAAAGATTTAAGTTCTTTACCGCTGAAAAGATCGTTAATATGCAAGATGCCCTTCTCTCTCCATTTTACGTAGGAGATCAGGCTAATGTTGTGTTGTAGCACTAGAATGGGGATTTTTAGTTTGATTACATCAGGATGGTCATTGCTAAGGTCAACAAACTTGTTCCACACTCGGACTGTAGCCCTCATAGTAGGGGGGATGGAGGATGGAATTTTAGATGAGAGGGAGGTAGAGAGTAGCCATGTGGATAAGTCTCCACCTGGTACAAAAGTGGATTCAATTTGTCCCCAGATGGTATGTGGGGAAGGCAAGAACCACTCCCTGGCCTGGGTGAGCACCGAGGCCATATAGTAGTCCCGGAAGTCCACATATCCGGTGCCTCCGCCTTTCCGGTGCTTGATCAATCTGGGGTGTGCGCATTTAGATTTTTTACCTTGCCAGATGAAGGAGGATAGTATCATTTGTAGAGATCTAAAGTAGTAAAGGGGGATGACAATAGGGAAAGTTTTGAATAGATATAGGATTTGGGGGAGGTGAAACATCTTAAACGCTGCTAGGCGGCCTAACCAAGACAGCTCCTGAGACGCGAGCCTGCGCAGAGTCTCCTGTAATTTGTCGTGAAATGCAATGTAATTATGCTTAAAAAGCAATTTAGTAGATTTGGTTAACTGAACTCCAAGATAGGTTATGGTTTGGTCGGTCCATGTATATGGAAACTGTTGCTGCAGTAGTAGGCTCGTTGGAGAGTTAACCCCTAGATTTAAGTTATGGGATTTGGATTAGTTGACTTTGTAATAAGAGACTCTGCTGAACCAGGCCAACATCTCCTGAACCGCTGATAGGGAAGTAGTGGGATTGGTCAACATTAAAATTACATCATCCGCAAAAAGGCTGATTTTGTGTTCCTGGCTTCCTATGGTTATTCCCGTGGCATTTGTATTGAAGCGTATGTGTTGTGCAAGGGGTTCCATTGCTAGGTTGAATATTAGGGGGGATAGGGGGCACCCTTGCCGGGTTCCATTAAAAATAAGAAATGGGGATGATAAGGAGTCAGCGGAATATACTTGGGCAGAGGGGGTAGAGTATAGGGCCATAATGGCGCTGTGGATTGGACCCGAATTTCAATAATGCTGAGGAGAGGTACCCCCAATGCACCCTGTCGAACGCTTTTTCAGCGTCCAGGGACAGGAGAACAGAGGGGGTACCTGAGCATCCAACTTGGTGGATAATATCAATCATCCGCCTTGTAGCATCTGAGGCTTGTCGGCCTTTTGTGAAGCCGGATTGATCCATATGGATGAGAAAAGGAAGGATGTTGATCAGTCTGTTGGCGATAAATTTGGCATATATTTTGACATCTACATTGAGTAGAGAAATGGGACAAAAGTTTTGGGGCGATGTTGGGTCTTTACAGGGTTTAGGAAGTGTGACTATTATGGCTTTCAGCATTTCTTGGGGGAAGGAAGAGGAGGCTGCGGCGGAGTCGAAAACTTTGCATAGATTGGGAGCCAGAATGTGATGGAATTTTTTATAGTATTCTCCAGTGAACCCGTCCGGGCCCAGAGATTTGGAGTTGGGGAGATGATGAATAGTCGGTGTTATTTCATCGACCGTAAAGATAGGCCAGCTGTGATGATGAAAGTGAGGGAAGATTGACATGTGCTAAAAATTTCTCTATGTCATCCTGGGAAGGTTGTATGGCGTCTGCGTTTTTTCCTATGTTATACAATTCAGCGTAGTATGTGCTGAAAGCATTGGCTATCTCATGAGGTTTAAGTAATTTGCTCTTAGTATGGGGGTGGTAAAGGGAAGGGATTTTAGATTTGAGCCTGTGTCCTCAAATTTTTAGGGCCATCATTCTGCCGGCTTTGTTACCTGTGGCGTAGGTAGAAGCTTTCAGTTTGGTGTAAGCTTTTTCATGGGATTCTAGTAGGATAGCACGCAATTCCTGGCGTAATTTAAAGATTTTGGTTTGAAGGATGGGAGAGGGGTGGGATTTGTTTTGGGTTTCAGTGGCATCTATATCAGCAGTAGGTTGGTCAATTTTCCGTGACCTGTGTTTTTTGGCTCTGGCACCTAGTTGTATAAGAATACCTCTGGCGACGGCTTTGTGGGCGTTCCACACAACCACCGGGTCGGGCAACGACTGGGAATTCAAGGAAAAATAGTCCAGCAGTTGCTGTTGGATTGAGCTTTCAAAGGCAGTATTGTGAAGGAGAGACTTATTAACCCTCCAAAGAAAGGATTTGGGAATTTGTGAGTGGGCATCAATAGTGATGCTGATAGGAGCGTGTTCCGACCAGGTGGCCGCGTGTATCGCCGAAGCCGAGATTCTCTGCAATAAGACTTTGTCAGACAGGAATAGGTCAATTCGTGAGTTTGTGTTGTGACGCGGCGATAAGAAAGTGTAATCTCGTTCGCTCGCGTGACCGCACCTTCACACATCAAATAGGTCATATAGGTCAATAGGAGAAAAGAAACTTAGCTAACGGAGATACACGTCTTTTGGCTCCAGATGTGGAGTCTAGTTCGTAATCCGGGACCAAATTTAAGTCACCGCACACAAGCAGGTGGCCCTGTTGGACACCTTTAACGGTTTTCAGGATCGCTTTAAAAAAGGACATTTGTCTTTGGTTTAGGGCATACAGCGATACAAAGGTATTTTGGACATTGTTAAGTTTGCAAATCAAAATAATATATCTGCTTTCAGGGTCCATTGTACAGCTCTGTAGTTTGAAAGTAACAGTATTTCGAATGGCTATTAGGACTCCTCTCTGTTTTTTCTTGAAAGAAGTGGAGAATACATGGGGAAGAGTCTGTGTTTGCATACAGGGGAAAGATCCTGGGCAAAGTGAGTCTCCTGAACACAGAGAATGTCAGAATTATGTGATACTGCAGATTTCCACATAGATGAGCACTTGGCTGGGTGATTCAGTCCCTTCGCATTTAGGGAACGGATCGAGATGGACATGTTGGCAGGTGGGAGTGTAACAGGTGCAGTTCAGTAACTCACAGTTGGTAGTAGCAGCACTGCGGGATCCCTTCGAAAAAGTTTTGCACTTCAAATCGTGCAGTAGTCTCTAGTGGATCAGTCCGCAGTATTCAGGCACTAGTACTTCCAAGTGGTCAGGATGTTTTTCTTGTCACGTGAGGTCCTGTCGCAGGGTCTGTAGTGGTGCAGAAGGACCGATCAACAAAAAGCAATCAAACAGAGAAAACAAACAGAAAAAAATGCAAAAAACGTGAGCGAGTCAGTAACATCAACAGTTCAGCACAGTATAACTTCAAAAATGTGCTGATTTAACTAGGGGGAAAGTTCAGGCTCTGTAGAGAAACAAGCAATTGGCCGGACCGGACCCAGAGTGTCACCTTATTGTAAATTCGGACAGGCATAGGCTAGTTAGTGTGCTTTGTGAGCTCCGCGTTGGGGATCCGCGTTAAAGGGATTAGATCTTCCAGCAGAGGCGTGGTTAGGTTGCTGGGTTTCAGGGACAATGCCCCAGGAATGGAGGAGCTTCATCCCTCCTTCAATTGTGGAGATGGAGTGGGGGATGCCGTTATGAGTGACAAGAATAGTGGCTGGATGGCGCCATTTATAAGTGATCTTGTGATTGGCAAGGGCTTTGGTCACTGTTTTCAACTGCCTCCTCAATTGCAGGGTATGCTGGGACAGGTCAGCAAATAGTTGGATTCCTGTGTATGGCGCAGGGAGATTATTGAGTTCCCGAGCTCTGTAGAGGATTCGTTCCTTCGCTTAAAAGAAATGGATGCGGAGAAGCACGTCTCTGGGGACTGTGTCTTCCAGGTGGCGTGGTTTAGGTACCCTGTGTATGCGGTCAATGGTTAGCTCTATAGGGGTCAGTTCTGGCAACAGGGTGGAGAACATGGTGCTGGCGTACTTGTGGAGGTCTTTCGGGGGTACCGATTCTGGTACGCCACAAATTTTAATGTTATTGCGGCGTGAACGGTCCTCAAGGTCCGCCAGCTTGGACTTAATCCAGGCCGTGTCCTCCTTCTGTGACATACACTCGTCCACCAGGCCATTCTCAGTGCATTCCTCCATCTTATCCTCAATGTAATGCACCCTATCTCCCAAATGCCTCATATCATCTGTGAATTTGTGGATCAGGGAGGAGAAGTTAGACATGAGGGAGGACTGCAGGGTCATCAGCATGTCTTTCATTGTGGTGTCAAGGACAGGTTGCCCTGAAGTGGGGAATGCTGCAATGGAGGATTGCAGGGAGGAGATGGCATGAGCGTTGTGCAGGGCTGTACTCACTGCGGTCACGGTCAGTGATCTGTATCCAGGCGCATCCGTGCCTTTGCAGGGCTCTGTGTCACCGGAGACAGTAGGGGAGACTGGGTGAGGAGAGGGGAAGACATTCCTCCCTCTGTGTCTTGCGGATCGCTGCTTGGGAGATCTGTGTAAGCTGCGGAGCGCCGCGTGTTAGCTCCGGCGGCGCCATCTTGCTTACTCCCCCAGCGCTCAGGCATGAACGAAAGTGCCGTAAGCATCTGGAGGTTTCTCTCCTCCTTTCTCTTGCGGGACATCGCTCCTGCAGTGTCTGCTCAGCTGTCGCTAGCAGCGCGGGTCCTCGGGGTGGCAGGGAACCTGTCCGTTCGCTGTAAATGTCCGGTCGGCTACAGGGAGCTCTAGGCTGAAGCTGCCATTTCTCTCGCGTGCAAGCCACGCGCCCCGTATATAGCATTTCTCACAAGCCTGGCATATAACATTGCTCACAAAGCCTGGTATATAACATTTCTCACAAAGCCTGGTATATAGCATGTCTCACAAGCCTGGTATATAGCATGTCTCACAAACCTGGTACATAGCATTTCTCACAAAGCATGGTATATAACATTGCTCACAAAGCCTGGTATATAACATTTCTCACAAAGCCTGGTATATAGCATTTCTCACAAGCCTTTCATATAGCATTTCTCACAAAGCCTGGCATATAACATTTCTCACAAAGCCTGGTATATAACATTTCTCACAAAGCCTGGTATATAGCATGTCTCACAAGCCTGGTACAGTATATAGCATTTCTAACAAATCATGGTATAAAGCATGTCTCACAAATCCTGGTATATAGCATGTCTCACAAAGCCTGGTATATAGCATGTCTCACAAATCCTGGTATATAGCATGTCTCAAAAAAATGGTATATAGCATTTCTTACAAAGCCTGGCATATAGTATTTCTCACAAAGCCTGGCATATAGCATTGCTCACAAAGGCTGGCATATAACATTGCTCACAAGCCTGGTATATAACATTGCTCCCTGTGGTATGTAAAAACACATATAATACACATCACACTGAAATAAGAAAAATCACTGCACACTTAACCGGCCCCTTCCCCTTCCCCACTCTCCATTCAGAAAGCATTCCCCCGCAGCAGCCGAGAAGGAGAGGGGAGGGGGCAACCCGGCAGCACTGTGGGGGATGAGGGGGGCCAAAGAGTACACTGGAGCTTGGGGCAGCAAATGGTGGCTAGCAGGGGGGGCTGCATATAGAGGAACCATTCCCTTTAATTTTCCTCCTGCAGCAGCTGAAAGGCTGCAGGAGGAAAATTAAGGGGATTGGTTTCTCTATATAGGAAAACATGGGGAATAGGGGTGGTGGCGCTGCCTACCCTTACAATCAAAAAAGGGGGAGAAGGCCCCTCATATGTATCTACAGAAGTGTGGGTTTTAATGACTGGAAATAACCCCGTCCGTGTTACTAGATACCGTCTACCTAAAAGTGCATATAAAAAGCTGTGTAATAAGCACATCCATAAGAAATGTGAGCAATGTTCATGTGCCTGTGCCCTGACTCAGTTATGCTAGTAATGTCAGCTGTTACCAAACTGTGTGATACAGGTATATATTGTGAACCATAAGTGCAATAATCCTATATTGGATAAAAGTTATGACCTCATATGAAATATAATTGCAACTATGTGAAACACATGTGATATAAAGTAAAGAATAAATATATATATATATATATATATATATATATATATATATATATATATATATAATATATATATATATATATATATATATATATATATATATATATATATATATATATATATATATATATATATATATATATATATATATAAACTGCCATCTCATGCCCTCAACCAGGAAAAACAATCAAAAGGTCCTTATAAATTGTCAAGGAAAAAAGGAAGAAAAGAAGAAAAAATAATAGTGAAAAAAATGTGGTGAAAAAAAGAGCCCATCACACAATGTGATTAATGTCCCATACACATAAATCTTGAAATTGCTTTTGTCAGGGACCCAGGTGGGGGAGCACCGGAACCACTTCGGGATCACATATTGTGTGCCAACATGTGATCCCGAAGTGGTTCCGGTGCTCCCCCACCTGGGTCCCTGACGAAAGGAATTTCAAGATTTATGCGTATGGGACATTAATCACATTGTGTGATGGGCTCTTTTTTTCACCACATTTTTTTCACTATTATTTTTTCTTCTTTTCTTCCTTTTTTTCCATTGACAATTTATAAGGACCTTTTGATTGTTTTTCCTGGTTGAGGGCACGAGATGCCAGTTTATATATATATATATTTTTATTCTTTACTTTATATCACATGTGTTTCACATAGTTGCAATTATATTTCATATGAGGTCATAACTTATAAACAATATAGAATTATTGCACTTATGGTTCACAATATATTCCTCTATCACACAGTTTGGTAACAGCTGACATTACTAGCATAACTGAGGCCCCGTACACACGGCCGAGGAACTCGACGTGCCAAACACATCGAGTTCCTCGGCCAGTTCAGCCCTGAAGCCGCCGAGGAGCTCAGCGGGCCGAGAGCTCCCATAGAACAACGAGGAAATAGAGAACATGTTCTCTATTTCCTCGTCGAGCTCCTCGTCGGCTTCCTCGGCCGAAAGTGTACACACGGCCGGGTTTCTCGGCAAAATTCAGCCAGAAACTCGGTCGGAAGCTGAATTCTGCCGAGGAAACTGGTCGTGTGTACGGGGCCTGAGTCAGGGCAAGGACACATGAACATTGCTCACATTTCTTATGGATGTGCTTATTACACAGCTTTTTATATGCACTTTTGGGTAGACGGTATCTAGTAACACATACAGGGTTATTTCCAGTCATTAAAATCCACACTTCTGTAGATACATCTGAGGGGCCTTCTCCCCCTTTTTTTATTGTAAGGGTAGGCAGCGCCACCACGCCCATTCCCCATTTTTTCATATTTACTGTAGTATCCCCCTAGGGGGGGGGGGACTCTATGGGACTGCAGCCTTTCTTATTTTATTTTTTCCCAAGTGCAGGATTATCCTTTTTTTCATTGGTTTCTCTATATGCCTCCCCTCCTATCCAGGTGTACAGGGGGCTGCACAGGAAACCGGAGCATGCAATTGTGACCCCTGCAACTCCTGTACATACGCCCCTGCTGGGGGGATGGGATGAGTGTCAGTGCTGGGGGATGGTGGGATCAGTGTCAGTGCTAGGGGGAGGATGGGATCAGTGTCAGTGCCCGGGGGCGGATGGTGGTATCAGTGTCAGTGCCCGGGGGGATGGTGGGATCAGTGTCAGTGCCTGGGGGAGGGATGGTGGGATCAGTGTCAGTGCCCGGGAGGGGGGATGGTGTGATCAGTGTCAGTGCCCGGGGGGAGGATGGGATCAGTGTCAGTGCCTGGGGGAGGATGGGATCAGTGTCAGTGCCCGGGGGGAGGATGGGATCAGTGTCAGTGCCCGGGGGGAGGATGGGATCAGTGTCAGTGCCCGGGGGAGGGATGGTGGGATCAGTGTCAGTGCCCGGGGGAGGGATGGTGGGATCAGTGTCAGTGCCCAGGGGGAGGGATGGTGGGATCAGTGTCAGTGCCCGGGGGAGGGATGGTGGGATCAGTGTCAGTGCCCGGGGGAGGGATGGTGGGATCAGTGCCCGGGGGAGGGATGGTGGGATCAGTGTCAGTGCCCAGGGGGAGGGATGGTGGGATCAGTGTCAGTGCCCAGGGGGAGGGAGGGTGGGATCAGTGTCAGTGCCTGGGGAGGGATGGTGGGATCAGTGTCAGTGCCCAGGGGGAGGGATGGTGGGATCAGTGTCAGTGCCCAGAGGGAGGGGTGGTGGGATCAGTGTCAGTGCCCGGGGGGAGGAATGGTGGGATCACTGTCAGTCCCCAGGGATAGGGATGGTGGGATCAGTGCCAGTGCCCAAGGGGAGGGATGGTGGGATCAGTGTCAGTGCGGGGGGGAATGAAGGGGTCAGTGCTGGGGGGTGAGTCCCTTAACATTAGCAGCCCCCCCTTAGAGACCCCATTATGAATATCAGTACCCCCCCCCACTAGCAGCAGCAACCCCCCCCCCCCCCCCACTAGCAGCACTTGACAGGGCCCAGGGGAATGGGGTCCAGAACGCTGCTGCTGGTGGGAGAGAGAGAAAGAGAGAGTGCATTCAGGCCAGGCTGCAGCAACGGAATCGGCACATTGAGGTGGAGGGGGGAACTTGAAGCAGTGCACACTGCTGCTCCAGGGGTGAGTGCTGTGGTGGCAGGACTCAGAGTGAACTGCGGGGGAGGGGGGCCACTGCTGTATTGTAGATGAGAGCCCACGGCTTCCAAGAAAGCTGTGGGCTCTCATCTACAATACAGCAGTGGCCCCCCTCCCCCGGCAGTACACTCTGAGTCCTGCCACCACAGCACTCACCTCCGGAGCAGCAGTGTGCACTGCTTCAAGTTCCCCCCTCCACCTCAATCAACACAAAAACAGGTATGCGTATATATGCTGGTGGTGGTGGAGCTGGCTGGCTGGCAGTACTAGCGGCGGCGGGGGTGCTGCAGTGCTGGTGCTGGCGCGGGGGATGGAGCCAGAAACACTTACCTTCAATGGTTGGCGCCGCTACTCTATGACGCCCCCACACGTGCTACAGAGAAATACCGCCGGAAGTCATGTGATGATACCGGAAGTCATGTACTGCCACTGCTCACTGACCTCTGCTCTGGTCCCGCCGCGCCAATCCCATGACAGCTAGTGGGCATGCTAGCAAATCAAAGGAAGTGGGAGTGCTTGCGCCCTGTACACGCCCTAAACACGGGCAAATCAGCTTCCCAGCCTACAATCAGCTGATTGCAGGCTGGGAAGCTTCCCATAGACCGCCGCATGTCCGGCGCCTGGTCACTCTTAAAGTGACATTTTTTTTTTCATTTTTTTTTTCACAGCTTGGGGGGGCGGCGCCCGAGCGCCCCCTATGGGCGGGCCGCCACTGACCCTGACATGTGGGGAGAGACCAATGGTTGTGCCGTTGATCTTAATGGTAAAGTCATAGGGAGGGGATCGGGGAGGAGGAAATATTACAAGATACATTGTAATATTTGTAATTGTAATACAATATTACATTTGAGTTTGTATCTTTATACTTGTTCTGGGTTGGTGAAACAAATTTGACAATTAGCAGCACTCCCACACAATGCAAAAAAAAGGCTTTTTTGTATCCAAAACATGTAAAAACAATCCATACGGGCAGGGGAACAAAGGCAGATGCATTTCACATGAAATTGTGCTCTGTCAATGCCATCATACTTGTTCTGGGATGGTTAGTTAAGCTACTGGAGGAAAAGCAACTAACATTCCCAGAATGAGAGGTCATCATCAATGGGAGCTTCTATGTTTCCTTAAGGAAAGGGATTTTTATTTTACTGTAAGAGACAAAGGATTATCATCAGACATTTTTATTTGATCACAAATAAAAATACTAGTTTCTAGCACAAAATTCCTAATCAGGAACATATGCCACAACTGCCATATGACAATAAATTACCACTGCCACCTAAGGAGACAAATCACTACACTTTAATACTTCTATAATTCATGTCATAGCTGACTAAAAGCCATTTCTTTTTGACATATATTGTATGCATCTTAAAAAGAATAGCCATTGTGAAACACTGTAAATAGCTTTGTAGTAAATGTTAGCTGTATAGTTACAGAAAATGTTAGATTTTTTTTTTTTTATATAAAACTTTCAAATGTACTTAAAAAAGGTTACATCAATTTGCAAGATTATATTATGGGTAAGAAGAATTGTTTACAGTCTTCCAGTTTGCACCTTTTCTCTACCTATTTAAAAAATAAACAAAATAGAAATAAGTTGAGTATGTAAGAGAATAGGAAACAAATAGGAAAATTATACAAATGCATAATGAACAGAAGAAGTTTTTACATGTATATATAAATTCATAAATGTAGTATAAAACCTATCTACAAATCATAAATTAAAAAATGTTAACCCTTTCCTGCTGGCTATATGCATATACATCAGCTATTGTTCCCCTTTTTTATTTTTTATTCATCACTGGGGTGGATTCAGGTAGCAATTGCGTCTGTGTAACCATATCGTAGGCTGCATTCTTACAATGGCCGCTAGGGGGCGTTCCCGTAGTGGTCAGCGTTTAGTATGCAAATTGCATACTAACGCCGATTCACAACCCTACGCGAGCCCTGCGTACGCAGTTTACGTCGTTTCCGTTCATCGGGTTCCGCGTAAGGCTGCTCCTGCTATTAGCAGGGGCAGCCAATGCTACGTATACCCGTCGTTCCCGCGTCGCAAATTTAAAATTTAACGTCGTTTGCGTAAGTGAATCGTGAATGGCGCTGGACGCCATTTACATTCACTTTGAAGCAAATGACATCCTTGCGACGTCATTTGCCGCAATGCACGTCAGGAAAGTTTCCCGACGGAGCATGCGCACTACGTTCGGCGCGGGAACGCGCCTAATTTAAATGATCCACGCCCCCCTACGGGATCATTTAAATTATGTGCCCTTACGCCGGGCAGTTTTAAGGAGCGCCCGCGCAAATTACGTAGCTACTGCTTCATGAATGAAGCGTAGCGCAGATAATTTGCGTAGGCGCAGGGTAAAAACGGTACGCTGCGCCTCCGTAAGAAGTGCGCAGCGGTACCTGAATCTACCCCAATGTCTTGTTCTCCCCTCCTTCTTTCTACCTATTTTTTCTTTTGTTTTTTTGTTTTTCTTTTACAACATAATATGTTGTAATATTCTTTAAATACAAAGTTAATGGGTATGTGTATTGTAGGATTTTAAAGGTATATAAAAAAAATGATATTCAGTTAAAACAATTAGTTTATACCTTCTTTTAACATAAAGTAAATGTCCCCACATACAAAAAGCTTATTACTTAAAATAGTACAAAAAATAGTACAATACAACTCCCAGCTCAGGTCTCACCAAAGCTATATGACAGCTATCTTATAATGAATAACATAACAAGTAGATACATCTCTATAATTGATTCCAAGTCAGCAACAGTAGTTAAATATGTGCATTTAACATCTTCAGTAGTATTGCAGGGATGAGAAATCTAAAATATATGAAGGGGTAACCAGGGCCGGCCTTAGGTGTTCAGGCGCCCTGTGCGAGCTAATCCTGTGCCCCCGACACGAAAAAATGTGGCATTGTTTACTGCGTCACTGGTTCCCACAAAGTGTCAGATTGTCAGTCGCAATATATCAGCCCCGCTATAAGTCACTGATCTCCGCCATTACTAGAAAAAAAAAAATTCCATAAATATATCCAATAGTTTGTAGGCACAATTCATCCAATGACACTGATAATGGGGCACAATTTCTCCCAATGACTCCAATGATGTGACACAATTTCTCTCAATGACACCAATGACGGGACACAATTTCTCCTGACAACACCGATTATAGGGCAACCATTACTCCTATTGACATCAATAATGGGACACAATATCTCTTAATGACACCAATTATGGGGCACAATTTCTCCCATTGACACCAAAGATGGAGCATTGTTTTTCCCCACTGACATCAGGACCTTTTGTACTCCAAATGGCCACAGTCTGGCCCTCCTGAAGCACAATAAACCAGGCCTATGTTTAGAAAGTTTGGAGACACCTGGCCTAAATTTATGAAAAAAACATAAAAAAATTTAATTGGATAAGTTATATAGCCGAAAGTCATTTTTTTTCAAATTTGGTCTTTTGTCAAAAAAAATAAAAAAAATAAAAAAAACACGGAAAAAATAAAATAACGCAGAGGTGATCAAATACCACCGAGGAAAAAAAAATACAAATTTTATTTGTGTACAGCGTCGGTCAGATGCCTGTCAATCAATTAGGAACGCCCAGCCCCGACCATCATACCCGGAAACGGCGGTGAGAACGCATATAGGAAACGGTTTGTACGGACGTATTTTTTTAAAAAAAACAGCCGATTCTAATTGTCATTAATCTCATAAATGCAATGTTAAAAGTTTATTTTTAGGTGAACCTCCACTCTAAGCTGACAACTGCGCGTTGGTTTTTGATCACCTCTGCGTTTTATTTTTTTCCTTTTTTTTTCAACAAAAGATCAATTTTGACATTTTTTTTTTTTACTTTTTTTTTATAAACTGGCTCTGGTGCCCCCCTCCTCATTGGAGTACAGGTGAGGTGGGAGGAGGGATGACCTGTCAGCCTGCTGGATAAGGTGGAGGGGACGGGCGGCCTTACCTTTACTTTTCTTCAGCGCACTGTGTAAGGCGGCAGTCTGTCAGTCCCGTCCTGGTCCCGCCGTTAGAATTTGAACTGCATGCCTTACGCATGTACGCAACGGCGCCGCCCTACCCAGCCCAAGACAGATCAGCAGATCAGATCAGCATCCCCGCACACATCATTCACGATCAATCATGGTAATGGACTGCGAGCTGTGACGGCCGCACGGGGCGCCCTTCTAGTTCATGGCGCTCTGTGCGGTCGCACAGCCCGCACAACGCAAAGGCCGGCCCTGGGGGTAACATAGATATGAATTTATGCAAATAAAGTACCATAAATGTGCTAGCTACATTATATACCCATACTAGTCTTACAAAAACAATATTACATACCTCCCACCTATCAGCAAAAGTATGCAGGAATAGGACACACACATTGGCACACCCCCTTAAAGGAGAATTGTACAAAAAAAACAAGATTGGTTAAACCCACAAGTGCTTTTTTACCACTACTATTCCTTTATATTGGCTTTTGAAATTTACAAATGCAGCAATTTAGAAATAAGATGAAAGGTTTAGCACTGGGAAACACCTTTTGATAGATAATCTATATAGATCAGACCAGAATGAGGGACACATGAGGAGGAATGAGGGACAGAGGTACATTGCTCCAAATCAGGGACAGTCCCTCGAAATCAGGGTCAGTTGGGAGCTATGAATATTATAAGAACTTTTCTATCACAACGCCAATATGAGCCCACCCAAGGTAAGTAACCTGAGAGGTACATTCAGAAGAAGTCAACAAATTTCCATTATTGTATACGAAGTATAACTAAATGTACTGCATAAGGCAGTAACTAGTTAGGTGAACATATCTGTGCATCTGGTATGAACAGCCCTGGACATATCCTTTTCACATGAGCTTTCTAATTCGATAATATAATAATGTTTTAATATCATAATTTGTTTTAGAGTGTGTACATTCATGAAGATCAAACAACAAATTAAATTGTGGTGCAAACAAATGCTAATGTACCATCCACATAAGTTAGGCTCTACCCCCTAAATAAATGTGAAAATACACTTGTGTGGCATAGATAGTTCATAAAATGTTCATAAGAAGTTCATAAAAATTCCATAGGAAGGGTGTTTTAGGCAGCTCCACCTGAGACAGGAACAAATCTCTGAAATTACAAAAAAGAAAGGGTAAAATGTACCCCGTTACCAATTCACATGGGGGGCGGGATCTGGAGTACCCCTTTGTTAAAGGGGGCTTCCAGATTCCGATAAGTCCCCCGCCTGCAGACCCCTACAACCACCGGGCAAGGGTTGTGGGGATGAGGCCCCATGTCCCCATGTCCATTACCAGACCCAAAGGGCCTGGTAATGGACTAAGGGGGAACCCATGCTGTTTTTTTTCAATAACTTTTATCTGTATTGCCGGGACCCGACAATTCATTGTAGCTGCAAGTAGTTTTAAATGACTTTTTTTCCTTTAGAAATTTCATTTTGTGCATAGACTTTTCTAAGCATGGTAAACATGCATTACTTTACAGGCATACCATAGACACCCCCAGGTACAAAATTTAAAGGAATATTTCACTTTAATTGTTTCACTTTAAGCATTATTAAAATCACTGCTCCAAAAAAAAAAAACGGCCATTTTTTGCATTGATACATGTCCCTTGGGGCAGGACCCAGGTCCCCAAAACACCTTTTATGACAATAACTTGCATATTAGCCTTTAAATTTAACACTTTGATTTTTCATGTTCGTGTCCCATAGGCTTTAACGGTGTTTGCGTGTTCAAATACATTTTTTGCCTGTTCGCATGTTCTGCTGCAAACCGAACTGGGGGGTGTTCGACTCATCCCTACTGACGAACTACACACTGTTTTTTGTCACAAACAGCTCTTCTGGAGGACAGCCTTCATCCAATGTGGCATGGCTGCAGATAAGCTGTTTGATTTTATATTTCTGTAAGTTTTAATTCTGTGAACTGGCACCCTCTTGTGTTCCTTTTTGTACATTGATGATGATAAAGTCTGATGAATTAGCTTCCTTGGTCCTGAAGAAGCAGTAGTGTCCATGGAATGCATAGACCAATATTCAGTTATTGTATGACACAATTGACTCCATCTGTCTTTGAGATGATTATTTCATATATTATGACTGTTTCACTAAATATGTGTTTTATATGCTTTAGTTTTACTTATATACATGGAATCTTCCGGTTGGTTTAAGTAAAGGCCCACATTCAGTTTTCATGGGGTATTCTTTGATTAAAAAAAATATACAGGTATGAACCAAATGTTGTTTATAATGAATTTGCATCTCTAAAATGTATTCATCTTGTGTTAGGACACTTAACTGCAATATAATGTAAACTAATGACCCTACGCAGTCTTCTCAATCCGTCCCACAGATCCTCTAGTGCAGGGGTCTACAAACTGCATCCCGAGGGCCAGATGTGGCCTTTTGCTAGCCTTTATCCAGCCTTTGGGGTACTATTCCTCCACTGACACCAACTGACACCAACAAGGAATTTATCTCGACCTACACCTTAAATACCAAACCTCTCCTGTTACTTGGGGACTTTAACCTCTGGGCCAACTCCTCACAGGATCCCGTCGCCGACGCCTGCATTGATCAATTGGAAGGATTAGGTCTGCAGCAACTGATATGCGCGCCCATGCATGTTTCAGGTAACACCCTCGATCTTATCTTAAACAGGATATGGATATCAACATAACAGAGAATGGGCCCTTACCCTGAACAGATCACCACGCAATCAAATTCAAAATCACTACCAACGACAAACACACTGGACAAGATCCCAGAAAAAGCTCCATTCGGAACTCTTCAAAACTACACTATTAAACAAAATAAAAATAATAGAACAATGTCAAACAGCAGTGGAAACACTCAACTCCATCAATAAAGCTCTAATACAGACAGCAGACATAGTCGCTCCAAAACGCAGAGCGCTCATCCGGAAAAACAACTTCGGTTGGTACAATGAGGCTCTCACATTATTGAAGCAAGAACACGGAAGCCGCCTGGAGAAGAAACTCAACAAAGGTAAACCACACAATTTACAAACTAATTACAAAGAAATATCACAAAGAAATCTTTAAAGCAAAAAAAGAACATTTTTTTGACATCCTCGCTAAAGCCCGTAACCGTCCCCGCAAACTCTTCAACTTAGTCACTCAGACCATGAATCCAGCCTGCCTAGAGGCTCCGAATTATGAAACACAAGATTTTTGCAATGAATTATCGGATTATTTCATTAACAAAATCGAAAAAATCTATGAAACAATTCAGAAAAATAAAATCACTAGCCCCACCCCTTTAAATCAAAAAGGCAATATTAATACAAATATGCCTCAACTGATAAAATTTACACTAAAGTAAATTTCCATCGACACCACTAAAAATATCATTGCAACTCTGCGAGACAGTACACCGCCTAATGACATCATTCCCACAAAACTGCTGAAAGAATGTGCCGATATTTTGGCACCTGCAATTACGCACCTTATAAACCAATCATTTAAGAAAGGTATGGTACCGACCTCCCTGAAACAAGGCATAATTAAACCCATTCTAAAAAACCCAACCTCGACCCAAAAGACCCAAACCATCGTCGACCCATAACAGGCCTAAACGTCTTCTCCGATGTAATGGAGAAAGCAGTAGTGCAACAGCTACAACACCATTTAGACACCCACAAACTACTGGACCAACTTCAATCGGGTTTCCGCCCAGGTTACGGGACAGAAATAGCACTTCTCAAAATATGGGATGACACTCTCGAAGCAGCAGGCGAAGGAGAATCTTGTCTTCTGATACTGTTGGACCTGACTGCGGCTTTTGATACAGTAGACCACAAAATGTTGCTGACTCGCCTAGCACAAGTAGCTAGAGTTGCAGACTCGGACCTACCCTGGTTCTCCTCCTTTCTGGAAAACCGAGACAGTGAAACTAGGTCCTTTCACTTCAGAAAAACATTCCGTGTCATGTGGAGTCCCTCAAGGTCACCCCTGTCACCTGTATTATTCAATATTTATCTCCGCCCTCTCCTCAAAATCCTCAGTAGCCAGGATTTACTCTACCATTATTACGCCGACAACACCCAACTTTACTTTCGTATCAGGATTATTATCCCGGGCTAGAAAAATGCCTCACTCTGATAGAGAACTGGATGACAGAGAGTTACCTTAAACTCAATGGAACAAAAACAGAACTTCTGTTCCACGCAAACCGAAAGAGACTTGCTATGACAACATGGACGCCCCCGCCCATTTTGGGACAAACCATCACCCCTAGCACCAAAGTCAAAAGCCTCAGAGTCACATTTGACTCTGACATGACAATGGATGCACAAATAGGTTTAGTAGTCAGCGGATCTCACCATCTGCTGTGCCTGTTACGTAGACTTGTTCCCTTTATCCCAAAAGAAGACACAGCAGTAGTGGTGGGAACAATAATCAACTCCAGGCTCGACAATGCAAACGCCCTTCACCTCGGACTCCCAAAATACCAGGTTGCTCGTCTACAAGTCGTCCAGAATACGGCGGCATGACTTGTAACAAGAAAAAAAACCTGGGAATCAATCACTCCCTCAGGTCCCTCCACTGGTTGCCCGTAAAAGACCGGATCACATTTAAGGCCCTCTGCCTGACGCACAAATGTGTACAAGGAAGCGTGCCACAATATTTATGTGATAAAATAAAAGGCCACAACCCCAATCGCATTCTCCGATCTACCAACCAAAATCTACTTCAAATACCCAAGGCCCGCTACAAGACCAAAGGAGAACAAAGATTTGCAGTCCAAGGACCTCAACTGTGGAACGCATTACCAACCAATATCCGAACGGAAGTGAATCACCAGACCTTTAGAAAAAAACACAAGACCCACCTATTCTGAAGGCAAAAAAATAGAAGGTCATGGATACCAAGCGCCTTGAGGCGATTCAGTTCGCATTTGTAGCACTATACAAGTTTTTCACTCACTCACTCAACAAGGGGGCACTATTTCTTCCACTGATACCAATGATGGGATACTATTCCTCTTACTAATAAGGGGCACTACTATTCCTCCTACTGACCAGTGACCACCAACCTTGAGGCAATATTTATTTTCACTGATGCTGGGCACAGGAAATTTTCTTCCCCACAGGCAGCAATCCGGCCCTCCTAAAGTCTGAAGGACAATAAACTGGCCCTCGGTTCGAAAAGTTTGGAGACCCCTTCTCTAGTACATTGAATTAATTACATTCCAAGGTTACCATCCACAACCAAATAAACTTAAATCTTAAAGCGTAGTTTCACCCACATTTTCACTCCTCACCATGCAGCACTAATGTGCATCCTTAAAATGATTTAGCAATCTATTTTTTTTCTGTTCACTTACCTGATTTTTTCCTATATCTAATTTCACTTCCTCCTCTAGGGAGCCGCAGTGCTGTGAGTCATTTTTAGGTTTTGCATTGGCTCCTGGGAGATCTTGGTCAGCTTGGAATGGCATCTATGGAAATTCTTGGTCAGCTTGACATTGCACAGCTCCAGTAACATTTAACATTGGTGTCTATGGAAACTGGCATAGTTTCCAGCATACCTTTGTTACATTGCACAAGGCGTGAGTATTCTAGGGGTATTTTTATCTTAAAAAGTCAATATTTCAGCCGGAACTCCACTTTAAGGCTCTATGCACACAAGCATTTTTTAGCTCACAAAATGCTATAAAAAACAACAGATGAAAAATGCTGATAATTGCATTTTTTGTGACGGCTTGTAGTAGCATTTTAGTAGCTCTTAGAAGCTTTTAGGAGTGATTAGGAGCATTAGCATTTTTATTTGCGTTTCTACAGTACATGCTCCCCCCCTGTCCCATTCACAATGTCACTCTGCTCTACCACCCTTACATCATTTGACATAAAGACACACACAACTCCACCTCTTCTACCTTCCCTGTCCTTTCCGAAACAAGGAATACCCCTGGATATGGATATTAACAATCTTGTGGCTGCTGCATGCAAGTTTTCACTTTATTCAACATGTAAGCGTGATTCTGCACAAAGGACAAAAGAGCAATGATGTATGCAATTATTATGTAACTCATTTATTCCTTATCTGATCTATTATAGAAATGATCTGTTCTATAAAAATAAACACCCCTGAAGAAAGAATGAACTTCTGAAACACTTTGGATGTTTTCCTTGCTCACTCTGCCATGGTGATTTCATCATGTCAGGCCAGGGATAATGTAAAACTATATACACTATTATTAGCACCACATCCCTTAATTAAATGGATACAAGGACATTTGTGGGATTTTTAAGGTGTAAGTAAGGTACAGTGATCTAAAAAAGTAAAGCAAAAAAGTGGGGACTTTGGGTTCATGAACAGTAAGAAAGGTCCATGTTTGTTTGTCAATCAGATTTTTTGAGTAAGCTTTGGCAATAATACTTTTATATTCATTGCAGTAGCAGTCAATAACTGTTCGAGAAATTGGTCTGTACCATTCTCGATTTTGAAGAATATGTAAACACATCTGTTCATAATTTGCACAATCCATAACCACAAGGTTTCCACCCTTATCGGCTGGTTTGATTATTACTTCAACCTTTTTTTGTAAATATAATAATGCCTACCTGAGAGGTGGAGAGAGATTGTCAGGTCACAACCTTGACCAAGTCATCTCTGCCACCTCTTTAGTGATTTGTTGCACAAAAGCCCAAATGTTAGGGTTATTACCCAATGTGGGAAAGTTCTTTGATTTGGATTTAAATAGTTGTGGAAGGGAAAAACATTTACTCAATGTAGTTCAATCTTGTGGCGGTGGGGGGGGGGGTCAAGGGGCAAGTCAATAGGCTTGCCACTCTCCTCCCACAGTTCCATAAGTTCTTGAACAGCCTGGACCTCTCTAATCATGAGATTACTCTCATCAGTAGAGGAAACCAGGTGATCAATATTCTGTGGTTTGTGATATAGAACCTTGAATATTAAACGTTGAGCAAAAAGATTAATATATTTAATAATGTCAAATCTATCTGCATTTGTATCAGGGCAGAAGGTTAAACCTAACTGTAAAACTTGAATTTCCTCAGCACTTAATACATGAGATGACAAATTAGAATTTGAAAGTGTGTTTCTCCAACAGGAGTTACATAGTGGGTGTTTCAGGGGTCACCAAATTTCAGGGACTCCAAAGTTGCTGATGGTAAAAAAATAGAAGCCACCTTAGGATCCATTTTATTAGGTATTGACATAGTAGAGTCACTTATCTTAGTGGACATTATTGTTGGTGCTAGTGTTGAAAAAATAAAAGGGAGCAAACAAAGAGCCAGCTATACCATTGGTTTTAAAACCTTGAGTACCACATAAAGTTTTAGAAGATAAGTGATGAGAAGTATTTAATCGTTGCTGTGAATTTTTAGGACTGACCACTGGTGATTCCCGCTCGTGCGTAAGTGCAAGTGCATTTCTCAAATTATCTGAAAAAGACGTATTGGATTCTCCTTTATGTTTTTTTGATGATCTCTCATTAGTGATGTTGTGATAAATAGTAGATTGGCTAGAAGATGCAGAAGAAACAGAAGATGCTACAGATGCATGAACAGTACTGTCTGCATTTTGTTATTCTGTTTTGGTAAACATCTTGATTGTGTTTGTTGGTTCCATTTATAGGCAAAGCCCATGTGCTGACTGATCCCGTAAAAAAAAAATACTCTTTATTGTTAATAATCTCGATAGTATATTGTTCAATATGTTCCTTTAACTCACGTCCCTTACAAGTAAAGGAAGGTAGGTTTACAAGAGAAATATACTCAGCATACCATTTACCAATTTGATCGTCATATTGATGACATAATAGAGACATCATCTCCAAGGAGCATGATTGTGGGTTTTGTTCCCATCTATTCTTTAGTATTTTGTCTACTTTGTTAAGGTTTGGAAAAATTTGGATTCTTAAACCCCAGGGAATTATATTGTTTTCAATGTATTTTTCAAAATATCTCTTATGTCAAAAAATTCTAACAATCATTCTTTCTAATGATCTTTGAAGTTTAACAAAGAATTTACAGGTGAAACTCGAAAAATTTGAATATATAAAAGTTCATTTATTTCACTAATGCAACATAAAAGGTGAAACTAATATATGAGATGGACTCATTACATGCAAAGCAAGATAGTTCAAGCCGTGATTTGTCATAATTGTGATGATTATGGCTTACAGCTCATGAAAACCCCAATTCCACAATCTCAGAAAATTTGAATATTACATGCAATCAATAAAACAAGGATTGTACATAGAACAATATCAGACCTCTGAAAAGTAGAAGCATACATATGTACTAAGGGCCAGATTCACAAAGGAGATACGACAGAGTATCTCAGATACTCCGTCGTATCTCTCAGAGTATCTATGCGACTGATTCATAGAATCAGTTACGCATAGATAGCCCTAAGATCCGACAGGTGTAATTGTTTTACACTGTCGGATCTTAGGGTGCAGTACCGCGGCCGCCGCTGGGGGGAGTTTGCGTCGTAAACCAGCGTCGGGTATGCAAATTAGGAGTTACGGCAATCCACGACGGTTTTTCGTGTTCGCTACGTCGCTGCTAGTCTAGTTTCCCGTCGCAAAGTTAGTCGTCATTTTGGGTGCCCTAACTTTACTCAGCACACGTATTTGCTGTATAAAGTATGGCCGTCGTTCCCGCGTCGAAATTTAAAAATTCACGTAGTTTGCGTAAGACGTCCGGGAATACGGAAGTACGCTACGCACGTCGCCGTTCGAAAAAATTACGTCAGTTCGCGCAGTAGGTCCGGCGCGGGAGCGCGCCTAATTTAAATGGCACACGCCCCTTTAAATTACGCGGGCTTACGCCGGAGGCCGCCAGCGTAGGTTTTCATTGCAAGTGCTTTGTGAATCAGGCACTTGCGGTGAAAACTTGCGGCGGTGTAACATATCTACGATACGTTACGCCGCCGCTAGTCTACGTGAATCTGGCCCTCAGTTCTTGGTTTGGGCCCCTTTTGCAGCAATTACTGCCTCAATGCGGAGTGGCATGGAAGCTGTCAGCCTGTGGCACTGCTGAGGTGTTATGGAAGACCAGGATGCTTCAATAGCGACCTTCAACTCTTCTGAATTGTTCGGTCTGATGTCTCTCATCTTTCTCTTGGCAGGCTGTGGTGACCCTGGACTTAATGAAGCACAGTGGACCAACACCAGCAGATGACACAGCTCCCCAAATCAACACAGACTGTGGAAACTTCACACTGGACTTTGAGCATTTTGCAGTGTGTGCCTCTCTCAATTCTTCCTCCATACTCCGACTCCTTGCTTTCCAAATGAGATCATCAGAAAAAAGGACTTTGGACCACTGAGCAGCAGACCAGGTCTGTTTTTCTTTAGCCCAGATAAGACGCTTCTGACATTGTTTGTTGTTCAGGAGTGGCTTGACAAGAGGAATACAACATTTGAAGCCCATGTCCAGGATCCATCTGTGTGTAGTGGCTCTTGATGCACTGACTCCAGCCTCAGTCCACTCCTTGTGAAAGTCCCCAACGCCTTTAAATGGCCTTTTCCTGACAATCCTCTCCAGGCTGCGGTCATCCCTGCTGCTTGTGCACCTTTTTCTTCCACACTTTTCCCTTCCACATAACCTTCTATTAATGTGCTTTGATACAGCACTTTGGGAACATAAAACTTCTTTTGCAATTACCTTTTGAGGCTTTCCCTCCTTATGGAGGCTGTTAATGATGGTTTTCTGCACAACTGTCAGGTCAGCAGTCTTTCCCATGATTGTGATTCCTACTGAACCAGACTGAGAGACCATTTGAAGGCTCAAGAACCCTTTGCAGGTGTTATGGATCAATTAGCTGATTAGAGTGGGACACTTTGAGCCTAGAATATTGCACCTTTTCACAATATTCAAATTTTCTGAGATTGTGGATTTGGGGTTTACATGAGCTGTAAGCCATAATCATCACAATTATAACAAATCATGGCTTGAACTATCTTGCTTTGCATGTAATGAGTCTATCTCATATATTAGTTTCACCTTTTAAGTTGCATTAGTAAAATAAATGAACTTTTGCATGATATTCACATTTTTCGAGTTTCACCTGTATATTCTTTTAAATGTCTTGGTTTGGAGATTGTCTATAATACTATTCTACAGATTTTGATATCCATGTTTCCTTTGTAAAATATTGTATATATTATAGCTTGGTCTTTGTGGGCCCCCTGCAGCCGCACGGATTGTCGTAGTTCTGTCCATGGCACCCTGTATGGTTATTTGATTTGGCGGTGCAGAGGCTTGGCTTAGGTAAGCGAGAAAACATTAAGACATGGCAAATATATAATGATATACAAATATGCACATTGTTCTATTTATTTTTGATAATTTATTTTGGTATTTACTATGTATTTTTTTTCTGTCACTGTATTGTTTTTCCTTTTTTTTATAGTGTTGATCTTTTCACCTCCCTCCATCCTCTTTTTATATATGTGTTATTTTTTAATGATGTATAAATAAAAATCTGCAACATTTTAACCATCCTTTGGTACTAATTATGATCCTTGCAAATTTGGGGCTGCCATTCTGCAAATGGAGTTGGAGATTTGGTCAGGGTCAATGTTGTCCTTGATTCTGAGAAATACAGGTATATACTTATCCATAATGCCCTACCATTAGGGAGGCATGTGATTGTCCCCCAATTTATTTTGCATGAAGAGACAGAAAGATTTGAGGCAGATTACATGCACAGAAGATCGGTGGCTAGTTCTCCAAAATATTTGTAACAATATACCTGCCGAGTTCCTTCAAAAACTGTGAGCACTTGTACCTAGAATAATTTATGCTGTTTTGATGATAAAGGGTGGTCACACCAAATATTGATTTAATTTGCATTAAACCTGTTTATTTACTTTACATATTGTTAAGTGATAACAAATAAACTATGAATACTTCTATTTCTGAAAGCATTCCAAATTTGCAGCATTTTTTTCACACCTGCCTTAAACTTTTGCATAGTAGTATATCTCCACTCTACTATGTTTTTCATCTTGTCTGGCAGATTTTGCAGAAGGCATAGTGATGCCAAGGGGATTTTAACCTTGTCCTGGATCCTCTAATGCGGACTACTTCAGATAAATCTTCTCTTTTTCCTTATAGAATACACTAACGAAACAGCTTTACAAGCTTCAGTTAATCACATGCTACTCCAGTATTCACAGATCCTATAGTAGGATTATTTTTTTCCTTGTTTCCCACCATGCCTTATCATTGACTCCTCACACCAAAATTGGGAACCAAATATCCTAATATCATACCATCTCCTAACTATTCAACTTAATGTAGAAGTCATGTACATCACTCAAGTGTATTCTTACATCATCAGGGGCATACCTAGAACCTTCAGAGCCCAGGTGCAAGAAACCATGATGGGCCCCCTTGACCCCCCTTCCATATTCCCCCTGGGACGTGCATCCAGCGCAATAACTGCAGCCCTTTATTATGATTATCTGATCACAGGTAAATAGACTTGCTGGGGATCGACAGTCCTTTCCTCCCACGCTGTGTCTGTGTAAGGAAAGGAGAGGCATTAACTGCAAAGAATGTCAGTAAATTGTTTACACTGATAATCAGTGCTGCCTATTACTGCCACCTATCAGTGCTCATCATTGTCACCTATTAGTGTCCATCAATGCTGCCTATCAGTGCCGCCAATAAGTGCTGAATTTCAGTGCTGCATTTCAGTGCTGCCTATCAGTGCTCATAAATACCGCCTATCAGTGCCTATCAATGCAGCCTAACAGTGCTCAGTGTCACCTATCAGTGCCCATCAATGCCGCCTATTAGCATCCATCAGTGCCACCTATCAGTGCTGCTTATCAGTGCTTAATGCCAATCAGTGCCCATAAATTCTGCTTATCAGTGCCGCCTATCAGTGCTCATGAATGATACCTATCAGTGCCACCTATCAGAACTTATCAATGCCGCCTATCAGTGCCCCCTATCAGTGCTCATGAATGATACCTATCAGTGCCACCTATCAGAGCTTATCAATGCCGCCTATCAATGCCCCCTATCATTGCCCATCAATGCTGTCTATCTGTGCTTATTAGTACCACCTATCAGTGCTCAATGCCTATCAGTGCCACGTATCAGTGCCCATGAATGCTGCCTATCAGTTTAGACTATCAGTGCTCACCAATTCCGCCTATCAGTGCCCATCAGTGCAGCAGTGCTCATTAATGTCCATCAGTGACACCTATCAGTGACACCTGTCATTGCTCATCAATGCTGCCTATCAGTGCCCATCAGTGCCACCTATCAGTGCTCATAAATGCTGCCTATCCGTGTTCATCAATGCCCATCAGTGCCACACCGCCTATCCATGCTACATACCATTGCTCATCAATGCAACCTATCAGTGCTGACTATCAATGCAGCCTATCAGTGCTACCTATCAGTGCCCATAAGTGCCACCTATCAGTTCTCATCAATACTGCCTATCAGTGCTCATCAATGCCACACCACCTATCCATGCCACAGTTAATGATTTGTCTGTTTAGGAGCCTATGGGAGAAACAATAATAATTATAATATTACAGTCCAATTTGTACAGTCTCTGCTCTCCCAGTAATCTTAAGGGGACCCCTCAGTCCAACAATGTAATAAACATATAGCCCCCTTGGCCTCATTAAAAACATTGTGGTTAGTATGCATACATGGTTGTTTCAAAAACAAATTGAGTTTGCAGATAAAACATTATTCTTATTTTTGCTTGTTTTATATTCCACTAAATGCAATGTAGTTACAATGGGCCAATTTCACGTAGCCCGGGCGCAACGTAACTTAAACGATTTAAGTTACACTGCCGCAAATTTCCCAAGTTAGTTCCCGATCCACAAAGCACTTACCTGGAAATTTGCGGCGGTGTATCCTAAATCCGTCCGGCGCAAGGCGGGCCCAATCGAATGGGGCGAGTCCCATTTAAATTAGGCGCGCTCCCGCGCCGGACGTACTGCGCATGCTCCGTCGGGTAAATTACCCGACGTGCATTGCGCTAAATGACGTCGCACCAACATCATTTGCTTAGACGTTAACGTAAATGGCGTCCAGCGCCATTTACGGACGTCTTACGCAAACGACGTTGATGTTTAAATTTTGACGCGGGAACGACGGCCATACTTAACATGGCTTAAGACAACTAGGGCTCAGCCCTAGTTTTACGTGGCGTAACTCGACGGAAACGACGTAGAGTTAGATCGACGGGCCGTTCGGACGTTCGGGGATCGCCGTAAGTATTCATTTGCATATTTTACGCCGGCCGCAATGGCCTCGCCACCTAGCGGCCGGCCTAGAATTGCATCCTTAAGATCCGACCGTGTAATTCAATTACACCTGTCGGATCTTAGGGCTATCTATGCGTAACTGATTCTATGAATCAGCCGCATAGTTAGAAACGTATCTCGTTTGTGAATCTGGCCCAATATCTTCCCATACTGACACTTGAGATAATAGGAGTGTAAGAGAATAACCACTTCAGCCCCAGAAGATTTGGCTGCTCAAAGACCAGGCAATTTTTTTTGATAGGGCACTGCATTGATTTAACTGACAATTGCGTGGTTGTGCGAGACTGTACCCAAACAAAATCAATATCAGTTTTTCCCCCCAAATAGAGCTTTCTTTTGGTGGTATTTGACCATCTCTGCTCTTTTTATTTTTTGCGCTATAAACAAAAAAAGAGTGACTATTTAGAAAAAAACACAATATTTTGTACTTTTTGCTAAAATAAATATCCCCGTATTTTTTAAAAAAAAAGCACATTTTTTACTCAGTTTAGGCCGATATGTATTCTTCTACATATTTTTGGTAATAAAAAATTGCAATAAGTGTATATTGATTGGTTTGCGCAAAAGTTATAGCGCCTACAAAACAGGGGATAGATTTGTGGCATTTTTATTATTATTATTTTTGTACTAGCAATGGTGGTGATCTGCAATTTTTATCGGGACTGCGACATTATGGAGGACAGATCGGACACTTTTAACATATTTTTGGGACCATTGACATCTATACAGCGATCAGTGCTATAAAAATGCAGGGAAGGGGTTAACACTTGGGGACTATCAAGGGGTTAACTGTGTTCCCTAGTGTGTGTTCTAACTGTGGGAGGAGGGGACTGACTATAAAAAAAAATGACAGATCATGGTTCATAGCTAGTAGGAACTCACAATCTGCCTCTCCTCTCCTCACAGAACAGGGATTTGTGTGTTTACACACATCCATCTCTGTCATGCCTCTCGTGCCCACGATCATGCGCACTGGGATACGTCCATGGCCTGGCGCATGCTCCGTTAATTTTTCGTATCTTTATGGCGCTCGGCCCATCATTTACATGGGTTCACGCCTCATTAACATAGCTCACGCCCACTGCCACTTATGACGAGTTACGCCGAGGGAACCCAGCATAGATTTGGGGGCAAGTGCTTTGTGAATACTGTGCTCGCCGCTCCGCGCTACGTCGGCGTAGCGTATATTCGATACGCTACGTCGGCATAACTATGCGCCAAGGTATGTTAATCCGGGCCATTGTGTTTGTAATGGAAGAATTATCAATACTTTATGTCTGTTAAAATAATATAACCAGGACAAGAACTGATGTGACATCTCTTCAATGTAGTCCAACTGAATAGTTACAAACAGACAAGGCTTTTTACACTGCCCATTTACACAGGGAATTTAGGCAGGTTCATGATGAATGAGTCAAAATCTGCTCAATTATAACCAGTTGTCATCCTCCTGACCAACATCCTTCAAATTAAAAAAGAACGGACAACAGCAAAGACTTGACAGCCATACAGCTGCTGCATCCAATCAAATGTTTTTATTTGTTTTCCATCCAGTGGGTACAAATACCATAGCAACAGTGGGGAAATCATCCATCCATCCATACTGGAAAGTTGCCTTCAAGAACCAAAACCAGTATGTGGAAATGATCTGGGTCAATGTGCAAATCAGCTGTGATGCCAGAAGGAGAACCAATAGTTTATGCACAGATTCCCCAGGGTCATCTCATGGCATCCACTTCCTTTGCCACATAGACCTTTTTCAAAGGTTTGAACAAATGTCCTCAGGTTGTTGATAATGTTTATGTAATTTTGTTCTGTCTTGGAACAATAAGATAGCAGTATGTGTAATACGTGTGTACTATTTAGCAATCTTTGCATTATCATTATAACAGTAACTGCCCATCTCCCTAAATGAATGCTCACTTAGCTAAACAATTACTCATACAGTTTTTATCGTGACTAAACCTGGCCATACATATTAACAGCAATAGTAAATGCCCCAGATCTCACATTTAGGAGGTCCTGTCATTTTTTTTCTATTACAAGGGATGTTTACATGCCTTGTAATAGGAATAAAAGTGTTCCACATTTTGTTTTAAAGGAGAGTGTAAAAAATAAATAAAAATACAAAGTAAAATAAATAAGAAAAAAAAGTAAAGCGCCCATCCCGCCGAGCTCGCACATGAAATATGAACACACATATGAAAAAGGTGTTCAAACCACACATGTGAGGTATCACTGCGATCATTAGAGGAAGAGCAATAATTCTAGAAAGAGACCTCCTATGTTGCCTATGGAGTCAAAGTTTGTCGCCATTCCAAGAGCGGGCGCAATTTTGAAGCGTGACATGTTGGGTATCAATTTACTTGGCGTAACATTATCTTTCACAATGTAAAAAAATAGGCTAACTTTACTGTTGTCTTATTTTTTTATTCAAAAAAGTGTATTTTTTTCTCCTAAAATTGCGATTGTAAAACCGCTGAACAGAAAATGGTATGACATAAAGGAGTTGATTTACTAAAGGCAAAACGACAGTACACTATGCAAAGTGCAGTTGCCCTCTGTAAGTGCAGTTGCGCCAGAGCTTAGTAAATGAGTTAAGGCTTCACTTTGCAAAGAATACCCAATCACATACAAGGAAAATAAAAAAATGCATTTTGGCTTGCACATGACTGGATGATGCAAGTCATCAGAGTTTCTGCTCATTTACTAAGCTCTGGTGCAAGTGCACTTGTAGAGTGCAACTGAACTTTGCAAAGTGCACAGTCTATTTGCCTTTAGTAAATCAACCCCAAAGTATTGCAATGACCTCCATTTATTCTCTATGATATCTGGACAAATGATATAATGTTTGGGGGTTCTGAGTAATTTTCTAGCAAAAAAACAATAGTTTAACTTGTAAACACCAAGTTTGAAATATAGGCTTGGTCCTTAAGTGGTAGTTAAACAATGAAAATGTTTGAAACGTGTGCAATGATTTTAAATACCTGCATAAACATCCTGCTATGCCTGAGCTAGTTTAGAAGAAGAGCAGAAACCTCACCATATCTTTCCTCTATGTGGGTGGTGCATAATAATTTATTTGATCTGCCTGAGTCTGCTATGGATATTGAATCACCACATGGGGCTAGATTCAGATAGAAGTGTCTATCTTTATGCCCGGCGTAACGTATCTCAGATTTTGGGGCGCAAGTTCTGTATTCAGAAAGAACTTGCGCCCTTAGTTACGGCGGTGTAACGCATCTGTGTCGGCGTAAGCCCGCTTAATTCAAATGCGGATGATGTGGGCGTGTTTTATGTATATTAACTGTGACCCCTCTTATTTCACTTTTTTTTCGGAACGGCGCATGCGCTGTTCGTGAAAAAATCCCATTGCGCATGCTCGAAAATCCGCCGCAAAACGTCATTGCTTTCGACGTGAACGTAAATTCTGTACATTCCTATTCGTGAACGACTTACGCAAACAACGTAAAATTTTAAAAACTGGACGCGGGAACGACGGCCATACTTAACATAGGATACGCCTCATATAGCAGGGGCCGAAAATAGCCTAACGTAAACGACGTAAAAAAATGCGCCGGCCGGACGTACGTTTCTGAATCGGCGTATCTAGCTCATTTGCATATTCCTCGCTTAACTATACAGAGGCGCCACCTAGCGGCCAGCGTAAATATGCAGCCTAAGATACGACGGTGTAAAACACTTACGCCGGTCGTATCTTAGGGAAATCTATGCGTAACTGATTCTATAAATCAGGCGCATAGATATGACCGGCCGGACTCAGAGATACGACGGCGTATCTGGAGATACGTCGGCGTATCTCCTCTCTGAATCTAGCCCATGGTTTCCAAACATACGTATGTGTGAAAAACTGGGTTTGTGCAGGAGCAAGGGTCAATTTCAGCTTGTACTGGTTATTCTATTAATGGCTCACAATAAACTAAATTTGTTTGGTAAAATATTTGACTTTTTATGTCATGTCATGTTATGTCATAATAGGTATCTTTACACATACAGGTATTTATTTTTATGCAACCCCTGTTTATTTCCCTTTTTCAATTTTCCACTCCTTCTATTGTGGCAAAATTGTGTGGCCAGAACAGGAAGTTGGGCAAAAATCTCCTCCCTCCCTGCCCCAAGGCAACCCCCTCATGTTGAGGGCATGTGGTCTGGTATGGTTCAGGAGCCAGTCCTCCCCCTGTTCTGCCCTGTCAGGCTGCATGCTCTGAAAAGAGTCTGGTATAGATTATGCAGGGGGACCCCACGTCTTTTTTATTTTTTTGTGTGGTTCCTCTTAAAATCCATACCATACCCAAAGGGCCTAGTATGTATGGGGGGGACACACGCCGTTTCTTTTTTCATTTTTTTATGGCCGGTAATAGCTTGCAGCCGCGATAATTAATTTAAATGTCATGTAGCGCAGGCAACATCCTCAGCACGGGGCACCTTCCCACTTCCAGCACACCATGTAGACACTATGAAACCCACTATGCGGCACACAGTATTCGGCAAGAATGATATATCACAGTATAATTAACTCAATATTCCCCCTACAGTCTCTAGTAAGTGGTAACAGCACCGCAAGGCCTTGCGGTAAGAATACAGTATAGTCTCTGGTCTTCTTTTCTTCTGCTAGCTATTATGAAACAAAGATTGTAATCCAAAGGGTTCTCTGATCAATAAAGCAGTGTAGAACAACATAGAACTATAGCTTAAATTGTGGAAAGTATCCTTCCTAGAAATGCACCTCCAGCGGCAGTCACCAAACAATCAATTCAGGCTTGAGGCCTATGCACTATTTAACTGAACTGTTCCGTGGAACTACCGGTCCCAGCAACACTATGCAGTCAGTCTAGGTGTATGAAAAGCAGTACAAAGTTCTGGGCATCAGCCCTCTCACCACACGACCGTGGTCCAGGCAGATGGATGCCTCCGCTCCACAGGATCTCAGTCTGTTTGTTGGGAACACGCTGTCACGCTGTACCGTTTCACGGACGACCGGGAGCCTTAAGTTACCTCCTCCAAGGGTCGCTGGTTTGTCACACTGTTCTGTTTCAGAGACGACTGGGAGACCTTAGTTACCTCCTCCAAGGGTCGCTGGTTTGTTTAGCACAATGTAGGCCAGAGCTCTGTGGAACACACACACATACAGAGCTCTCCTGGCAGGCCATGCGTCCCAGGAACAAGAGACCTAAGATGGCCACCACAAGACCTTTTATATCCTACCCAGCATGCACTTCAGCACCAAGTGTTCATGGGTAGGTGATTTGCATAATACCTCACCATGTTCTTGAAAAACAACAAAAGAATAAATGAAGTCCATTTCCCGTTTTAGCCACTAGATGGTGCCAAATACCAATTTATAGCATTAGTCACGAAATATCATTACACAACATTAACACAAGATTAAAAGGCAAAAATGCCCCCGCTACAGTCATATTTTTCTTCTTTATAAATGTCAGTTTTGCTGAAGCAGATTCTTTACAATTCACAGGCAGACTAAGGGGACCCCCCAGGCACTATATTTAAAGGAATTTTTCATTTTTATTGTTTCACTTTAAGCATCATTAAAATCACTGCTTATTTAAAATTGATCTTTTTTAAAAGGTTTTTTTTTTCTTTGCATTGATACCTGTTAGCCAGGGCAGTACCCAGGCCCCATACCCTTTTTATGGTCAATAACTTGCATATAAGCCTTCAAAATGGGGACTTTTGTGCTTTAATGTTTAGGCCCCTAAGACTTTTAATAGAGTTTGCGGCTTGGGTGTAAACGTTTTCCCTGTTCTTGAGTTCTAGCGTGAATGGACCCGGAGGGGGGGGGTGTACGGCCCATCACTAATCAGAATGACAAGGGTAACATAGCATTATTATTCAGAGATTATCTACAGATTTCTAGTGACTTACTGTATATTTTACTTGGCTTGGTACCCCTTTCCCTCTTTATCTTACTTTTCTGTATCCTATAGTTAAAAATGGCAGAGGTTCTAACCCTTCCCTGCTCTATTCAAGGCTAAAAAATGGCTATATACGGTATACAGTTTAATGTTCTGATATGTCCCCTTTAGATGGAGATTCACATCCTCCAAACATAGGCAAGCAAACTCACCAGTAATGCCCTGTACACACGATCGGTTTGTCTGATGAAAACAAACTGATGGATTTTTTCATCAGATATCCAATGAAGCTGACTTTCATCAGTCTTGCCTACACACCATCGGATAAAAATCGGATCGTATCTAACACGGTGACGTAGAACACGACGACGTGCAGAGAAAATGAAGTTCAATGCTTCCAAACATACGTCGACTTGATTCTGAGCATGCATGGATTTTTGACCGATGGATTTCCCCACAGACGATTGTTTTTTTCTATAGTTTTTTTAACCATGTTAAAATTTTAAAACAGGTTCTATTTTTTTTCACCAATGGGAAAAAAAACTGATGGGGCCCACACACTATCGGTTTGTCCAATGAAAACGGTCCATCGGTCCGTTTTCATCAGACAAACTGATCGTGTGTACAGGGCATTAGAGTTATAAATCATGTTTATTCCTAGTCACGTTTTAAGTGTTAATGTATTGTGACAGGAAGTCAGGTAAATCTGTGGGTGTTGTCACAGACGGGACATACATTTCTGCCTTGTTTAGACAATACACCAATTGTTATTAGGCGTCGGCTGCAACCGTAGCCAGAAAAGGTCTAAGGGCGTTGGAAAACGTCAGCTGTTCAGAATTAGGCAATTAAGGCCTATATAAGTAATCCAGAGGATTACCACTAAATTGCTGCATCCTGAGGCTTTGTGAGGAAGGAGAGCAGTGTACTGAAAGTCTTCTGAGGAGGTGAGGATGACTGATTTTTCTGTGTGATAAAAATCAAAAGACTATTGTTTTTCTGCTGTATGACCAGCAGTGTCTGTCCAGCACTAGGCTGTGCCAGACTCCATAGATAGGTTCCTGTGTGGTGAAGATAGACGCCCCAAGTGGCCAGGGTTTATTTTATGTTTGATTTTGTTTATGCTGTTTGGATGCTTGCACTTGTTTCCAGCAAGATGGAAGAATAAACCAAAATCTTTGTTTTCAACCGTCTTCAACTGCCTGTCTATATAAATTCAGTGTGTAGTGCACCCATCCAAGGGGTCACACACCCCGCTACCGAGCTAACCCCTTACAGTATACTGTAGAAAAAAATTGTAGCCGATGCATCTAACATTTCAAACCAATACATCTTGCCCATATATTACCAGGCATACTGTACACTTACACACTCAAAAGAATACAGATACGGTTGACCAAAAATTTCCATCCTGGGTATTAGACATTTTTATTACAAGCATGATTTCAAAAGTTTGCCTGTAGAATTCAATTACAATCACTCACAAATAAATATATTAATATCTCAAAACTGTCACCTTAAGGCCTCGTACACACGACCGAACATGTCCGCTGAAACTGGTCTGCGGACCAGTTTCCGCGGACATGTTCGGTCGTCTGTACGGCCGACCGGACCGTTTTCCAGCGGACATTTGTCCAGCCGACCGTTTTCCGGCGGACAAAAATTTCTTAGCATGCTAAGAAACTTGTCCGCTGAAACGATGTCCGCCGGACATGTCCGATGGTCAGTATGACCGATCGGACATGTCCGCTGGCCCGAGAACCCGCGCATGACGTCGAAGTGATTCGACGCATGCGTGGAAGCATTTAACTTCCGGGTTCGCGCACGCCGCTGCGTCATCGTCGCCATCACGTCGTCGTCACGTCACTGCGTATTCTGTCCGCGCGGATTTTGGTTTGATGGTGTGTACAACCATCAGACCAAAATCTCTGAGCGGACATGTCCGATAAAAACGGTCCGCGGACCGCTTTCATTGGACAGATCCGGTCGTGTGTACAAGGCCTTAGGTGTAATGCCGCATACACACGATCGTTTTTTGGCATGGAAAAAAAAATCGTTTTTCAGCATGTCCAAAAAACAAAGGGCCAAATCCACAGCCAGCGGCGCAAAATAAGTTTTTTAAAACTTATGTCATTTAAGTTACGGCGCCCTAAGTTGGTGTCGTAATTGCCGTATCCACAGCGCATTTGCGCACAAAATTGCGCCTGCCGTAACCTAAATTCGGAGGCGTAAGGCGGGGTTATGGCAAGTGGGAAGGAAGTGGGCGTGCTTCATTGTAATGAGCCGTGACCCCATGCAAATGAAGGTCCGGCCGGACTGCGCATGCGCGCAGGAATCTGCTGCTCACTGCGCATGTGCAGAACTTTGCTTGGCGCAATCAGTGAGATAGGTAAAAGGCCAAGTGTACTTAGTTTGAGGATCGCCCTGTGCTTAACTAGCTCCAGTCAAACACACTTCATTTGCAAAAGTATTTCCCTGTGTTCCCTTCCATGAGCAATTTGCTTCTGCTCTTAGTTTGTCAGTGTTTGTTGGTAAGTTGTGTGTGATAGAGAAGTGTTGGAGGAGTAGTAGATAGTAGTTGTTGTTTGTTTGTGATAAGTGTAATTTTTGTTTGATTGTTTCTGCTAATTTTTTTGTTTTGTTTTTTTCTGCTTGGATTTTGTGTTTGGTTTTTGTGTGTTTGTATTTGACTTTGTAGTAGCTGTCTGCTTGTGTGTGTATTTTTGTGTGTTTGTCCTGTTTGGCTTCTTGTTGCTGGGTGGTGTCTGTGATGGCCCCCAAACGCAGGAAGCTGAATTTTTCGCATGTTGAAAAGCAAATCCTTGCCAGGTATATCATCCAATATGGAAGATATTTACATGGGCCTGATAGCCAGAACACCTCCCCGGCCCAAAGGAAGAGGATATATGCAAAAATAACAGATCACATAAATGCGGCGGGGGGAGGGGAGACGAGGACCCCCGCTGGCATTAAGAAAAAGATCAATGATCTGAGGAGCGTGGTCCGCAATAAGGTGGCCAAGCTCACTGCGCATAGGAGGGGCACTGGAGGAGGGGGACCATGCCCCATCCGGCTAACTGAGGAGGAATGGGCAGTGGCCCGGTGTTTCGAGCCAGAGCAGGTGGTGGGCCTGCCTGGTTATCAGTCTGATGTTCCTGTGAGGCCAGGTAAGCTTTTTGTTTTTCTATTTGGTGATTAGCATGTGTGGGTGGGGGAAGGGAACATGTGCCAAGTGTGTGGATCCTCAAACCTGTGATTGTTTGGTGTCTTCCACAGATGACCAGGAGATTGCTGGGCCATCAGGCCAGGCTGCTGCACCACCCCAAAGACAGGAGGCTGTTGAGGAGTCCCCAGGGGAGGGGAGTGGCCAAACCTCCCCTCATGAGCAGGCTGAGGGGGAGGAGGCTGAGGGGGAGGAGGATGAGGGGGAGGAGGATGAGGGGGAGGAGGAAGAAGATCTCCAGATTGGCCGGGAAATCATTATTGCCACAGATCTCATGACATTTGACGATACCCTTGAGGCTAGCCTTGAGGCTCCCCTTGAGGCTACCCCAGAGGCTCCCCCAGAGGCTACCCCAGAGGCTACCCCAGAGGCTACCCCAGAGGCTGGCACCAGTCAGGCCACCATCAGGGGTAGCCCCTCCCACTCCTCCCACAACATGCTGCAACCCACAAGGGTCACTCTATCCCCTCCTACCTGGCCACAAGCCTCAGGGGCAGGTAGGATGGCGACCCAGGAGACCAGGGGGGGGTCTGAGCATCTGCCGGCCAGTCTGCTGAGGGACAATGCCCAGCAGACCCGCAGTCTGGGTGACATCAAAAAAACTATGGCCAAGATGGAGCACAGCCTGGATGTAATGAGGGAGTCACTCAGTGATGTGGCCACCAATTCATTGGGTGTCATCACCTGTTTGTGGTCCCTGCATACCGCCACAACAGGCGTGGGCCAGGAGGTGACTGCCCTCACCCGGGCTGTGCAGGACAACACCCGGGCTGTGCAGGACAACACACGGGCTGGCCAGGCCAATACGGCTGCCATCACTGACTGCCTGAACAGGATAGCAGTGGCCTTGGAGGGCAGGCCAGCTGGAGGTCAGACACCAGGGGAGGCTCCTCCCTCCCCTGCTCCCCCCCATGAAGATACTCCCTCCCCTGCTCCCCCCCCAATGAAGATACTCCCTCCCCTGCTCCCCCCCGTGAAGATCCTCCAGGTGCCCGTGGCCATGCCCGTGGCCATGCCCGTGCCCCTGCCCGTGGGCAGCCCAGACGGAGCACTCGCCGCCGGACTTAAATACCAGGGGTACTTTTTTTTTTTGGTTTTATAATTTTGTTTATTATACTGTACTTATGATTTGGTTTATGTGTGTGAATGATGTGTGAATGTGGGGGGGTGGCATTCCTGACAAAATAAGGGTGTCACCCTCAGATTTGGTGGAGAAGGGATCCCCAGGACCAGGGAGAAGTCATCCTAGGTTCCTGAATGGTGTATGAATGCACAGTGACATAATTGGAGCCGTGGCGGGGCGTTACTGCTCCCAAGTACCAAAGGGGGGGGGGGGTACTTGGATCTAATCCAATTCGATGTGCATGTGATGTGTCTGTGCTAGGGACCACAGTGGTGTGCATTCATGCATTCTCATTGTGACATAAATCATGTGCGTTTCCAGAGACAAAAACATTCTCAATGTGTCATTAATCATGTGCGTTTACTGTGCAAAGCAACATTCTCATTGTCACATAATTCATGTGCGTTTGCAGTGAAAACAAATAATATCATTGTCACATAATTCATGTGCGTTTGCAGTGAAAACAAATAATATCATTGTGACATGATTTATGGCCATTTACTGAGAAAAGATGCCTTCTGCGAGGCGTCTCCTGGCTACTGTGCCCTCAGTAGACCGGGTAGAGTGGGCTAGGGGGGGATTGCCTGGGTGGGGGGTCAGGTCAGCACGTAAGTTAATCTCCAGTCCCCTTCTCATTGCAAAGTTGTGAAGAATGCAACAAGCCCCTATTATTTGGCACACAAAGTCTGGGGAATACAACAGTGTACCCCCAGTCTTGTCCAGGCATCTGAAGCGGGACTTCAGCAGCCCAAATGTACGCTCCACTACTGCCCGGGTGCGAATATGAGCCTCGTTGTAGCGTTGCTCTCCTGGGGTTTGGGGGTTCCTGAAGGGGGTCATCATGTGAGGTCCCAGGGCATATCCAGAGTCACCTGGAAGGGAAAAGACAGGAGGATATTAGTCATGCATGTGCCCCTTGTGATGTCTGCATCATGGGGGGGGGACAGTCATACCTGACACCCATGTCACTCACCAACCAGCCAGCTGTCTCCATACACGTTCTGCTCCAATTCACGTGATATGTTGGTCTGCCTGAAGATGTAGCTGTCATGGCACGAACCCGGAAATTTGGCACAGACATGCCAGATGAGGCCATGGGCATCTACGATGACCTGCACATTTATGGAATGCCAGTTTTTGCGATTCCTGAACAGGTGCTCTGTATCATGGGGGGCTGTAGTGCCACATGGGTACAGTCAATGGCCCCGATGGTCCGTGGGAATCGGGCAATCTGATAAAAGTCGGCCATACTCTTAATTCGCTGGTCCTCCTGGGTGGGCTTTTCAAATTGACTGCCCATGCGTCTCAGTATTGCAGGGACAACCTGGTGCACACACCTGCTCATCGAGGACTGTACCATCCCAGCCAGACCTCCACATGTTCTTTGAAACGACCCAGTGGCCAGAAAATGCAGGGTGGCCATAACTTTAATGTGAGCTGGCAGGGCATGGGATCGTTGGGTTGGGGTGTTCAGATCATCCTGCAGGATCCTGGTTAAGTCCAGGATGGCTTCCTGGTTAAATCTGAAGTTGCCAAAGACCTCAGACGCAGTCATGCCAAAGAGATCTTGGCGTGGGCGGTATACCCTCTCCTGTGCCCTCCTCCTCCTCCTCTGTGCCCTCCTCCTTCTCTGCGCCTGTAAAGTTGCGAGTGCCGTTATAATCATTGATGGCCCGGGCATTTTGGCAGTCACAATGAAGTCCAGCAAAGAAGTGTTGGCAGCTCTTCCTAAATGGTGTTGCTTCAGCAGACCTTTACAGGGCTGGTGTAAAATTAGGGCTGCTTTTATAAAGTCTAATTTTGCTCCAGAAAACTAACAGGTGCGTACAGGGCGTTATCTACGGCGCACAGGGCGTAATCTACGGCGCACACACTTAATTTTGAGGATCGCCCTATCTCCCTCATTTGCATCTTTGCCTATCAAATAAAGCGGCGTGACTAGCGTAATTTGCGTCAGAGGATGCGCCGGAGTAATTATTTTAGGTAGGACGGAAAAACCGGATTTTTCGTTTTGAGGATCGGGCGCAAAGATACGAGTAAAATTAGAAATCTCGAGTTAAGTCGGCGCATCTGCTTTGTGGATTTGCCCCAGAGTTTTTCCAACTTCATCATTAAAAACGATGTTGCCCACACACCATCGTTTTTGAAAAATGATGATTAAAGCGCAGTGACGTACAACACGTACGACGGGAAGTTCTATTCGCCTTTGGGCTGCTTTTAGCTGATTCCTTGTTAGTAAAAGACGATTCACGCTTTTTTGTCTGTTACAGCGTGATGAATGTGCTTACTCCATTATGAATGGTAGTTTTACCTGAACGAGCGCTCCCGTCTCATAACTTGCTTCTGGGCATGCGCGGGTTTAAAACGTCGTTTTTGCCCACACACGATCATTTTTTACAACCCGAAAAACTACATTTTTTTAAAACAACGTTAAAAAATGCAGCATGTTCGAATTATTTTTTTGGTCGTTTTTCAGAAGCCGAAAAACGATGTGAAGCCCACACACGGTCATTTTAAATTACTTTTTAAAAACGTTGTTTTTTTTCATGACGAAAAACGATCGTGTGTACGCGGCATAAGGCATCATACTTGTCTTAAAATTGTCATGTTATGGCAACTATAAATATTCAATGTATTGTCTTTTTGGTGTAATTTTATCTTATCTAGTTCTGACCTTCAAATTACTTAATTAATGTAAAAAGAAAGCAACATTTTGAAAATAACATAGTATATTCAAGTTTGAGAACAAAACCTTATTTGACTGAGGATAAAAAAAAATCACAAAATCGCAGAAAAATTTATTCACTTTACACAAACACAGATGCCTAAATAATATGCTTCCTTCTTATATTATAAGCTATTAATGCTTATTTGTCAATCTGCTTAAATTAAGCAAGCAGCCACTACATACAAATGAATTTGAAATTTGTAACAGAATGAGACAAAGTACATATTGGGCACATCAGTGATTCAGAAACAGCTGAAAATAAATGCTAATGCCTTCATTTTTGAAACAGAAGAGTAATCCAATTAAAACAACTAAATACAGAAGGTTCTATGCAAGTGGAAAATTAAGAATCAGAAATAATCAAGGAATGGAAGTAGCAATTAAATAAAGTTGTTACAAAACATTACTACAAGCAATTTTCAAGAATAATTTGAAAGGTTTCATTAAAAAAAAAAACACATTCTAATTTCTAAGTGGGTAAAGGATTATTTTGTTTTAATCACATTTCATAACCTTAAGCAGTTAAAATAATTTGTCAAACAAAATACTGAGTATAAATAGTAGTAATATGTACAGTATATTCTTTATTGTCCTGTAGTGTGTGATAAGTGCAATTTTATAACTACATGCCTACAGAATGTTATATTGCGTTTGCCACTTTTTATTTGCTGGCCCATTTATTGAAAATGAAACATTTAAAAACATAGACAAGTCAAATTTAAAAGAAAAAAACATTTCTATGGAGTTGAACCAAAAGACTCATATATATATATATATATATATATATATATATATATATATATATATATATATATATATATATATATATATATATATATATATATATATATATATATATATATTAGTGCTGTCAGTTAAACGCGTTATTAACGGCGTTAACACAAACCCAACAATTTTTTTATCGCGCGATTAACGTTCGGGGGTTATACCGGGATGATGCCTGCAGCCGCAGGCATCATCCCGGTACCGTTGTTTAGAGCGGGCGATCGGCTATCCAAACATAACAACCGATGCGGCTTTGATTCAGTCTCCGCATAACGGCTTTGATTCAGTCTCCGCATTGAAACCACGGAAGCGGCGTCATGACGTCACTTCCGGGTTTCTCGGCTGCCAATGGCGCCGGATTTAAAAAAGTACACAGTATTCAGAATCGCCGTTTTCGGCGATCTGAATACTTTGAAGTGCAAAGGAGGGCTCGGAGGTCTTTTAGACCCCGATCCCTCCATAAAGAGTACCTGTCACCACCTATTGCTGTCACAAGGGATGTTTACATTCCTTGTGACAGCAATAAAAGTGATCAAAATGTAAAAAAATAAAAAAACACAATTTAATATTATAAAAAAAAAAAAAAAAAAATAAGAAAACAAAAAAAAAATGTTTTAAAGGGTGAACCTCCTTAATCGCGCGATTAATCATGAGTTAACTATGACATTAATGCGATTAATCGCGATTAGAAATTTTAATCGCTTGACAGCACTAATATATATATATATATATATATATATATATATATATATATATATATATATATATATATATATATATATATATATATATATGTATATATATATCTCTTATATCCTCAGAATTAGGGATTAACCTTACAACCGCCTGTTTGGCCAGTCAAACCCCAATGAAGCAACAGCTGATGTGTGTAAGCAGAAGTCTATTATTAGCTTAGGTAGCGCTAACACTGCTAAATGACATGACAGATGCCTAGAATGTAAATAAAAGCACTGGGGATCCTGGGTATCATCATTGACTAAGTATGGTCATAACTTTGTCAATGTGTTTACATTCAAGAAGGCCGGGGATCTGTCATTTGTAACAGGGTAGCGGTGGGCAGGATTATCATCATCAGGTCATGGTAGTTGTGGTTCTACATTGTTGGGCATCACTTATTGAAACTGATGTTTATCTACATTGTGTGACTTTTTCATGGTTTGTTTGTTTTTTGGTTTTTCTACTTTTTCATTTTTTCTGTAAATGGGTAACAAATGTACTATACTCATTCACATAGAGGAGGCTGGATATCTGGGGGGCCCTCTTATCTAAAATGAGCTTCCAAACTCTTACAGGTTTCTGCTGCAGACCCCTATACCCTCTTGGGGCATCGGATGTGTAGATGAGCCCCTTTTCCTCTTAACACAGGGACAAGGTGCATTGCAAGGTGTGGGAAGTTACCCTCCCAATGCTATGGGGTCTGTTATGGTTCAAGAGTGAGGCCTCATACACACGACCGTTTTCCTCAACAGCTTTTTTGCTGAGGAAAACGGTTGTGTGTATGTTTTTCATCGAGAAAACTGTCGTGGAACTCGATGAGAAAAAAAGAGAACAAGTTCTCTTTTTCCTCGTCGGGAGTCTCAATTTCCTCATTGTGTTCCTCGTCGGGCTGGTTTTCGACGAGAAACACGTTTGTGTGTGTGCTTAGAAACCCGCACATGCTCAGAAGGGTGGCGTCAAACTTCCCCTTTATAGTGCCATCGTACGTGTTTTACATCACCGCGTTTGAGAACGACGAGATTTTGTCTTAACAGTGTGTACGCAAAGAAAGCTTGTCAAGATTCTCGACAAGCCTAACAAGGAACTCGTCGAGGAAAACGATGTTTCATTTACGACGTGTTCATCGGTTGTGTGTACGAGGCCTAAGGGTGCACACTCCCTCCCATCCTCTTTCATGGCCAGTCAGTTTGCATGCCTGGATAAGTGTCTTTTATGAATTGACCATATTTGGTGATGACATCAAGATCTCCAGTGCTGTTATTTACATCTCAGCATTGGCGGTGATCACTTATTTGAGATGGGAGAAGCAAAGGGGCTAAGTCTTCCCCCAAAGACCCCCACATCCTTTCTGGATGACTGAATGTGGGGATGAAACCCTACTTGCTGTGACCCTAGCAAGGAACCCTCCCAGTGTTGAAGGCATTTGTCATGGTATGCTTAAGAAAAGGGGTGCATGTTTGCTGCACCCCTTTCCTTGTTAGCCTGACTGCATGTCTGGGTAAGGGTCTTTTTATGATTTTTTTTAAAAGAACAGTACATACCATTTTTAAAGTTGTCCACTTTCCCCCCAAAAAATAGTGTGGAGTCTCCTTAACTACTCAGCCCTGGATGGATTTGCCCCCATAATGACCTTTAACTGACAATTTTGCAATCATGCAACATTTTTTCCCCCACAAATCTTTCTTTTGGTGGTATTTGATCACCTCTGAGGTTTTATTTTTTGTGCTATAAAAACAGAGCGACAATATTGAAAAACAATACATTACTTTTTGCTATAATACTTATCCCAAAAAAAAAAAAAAATGTATTCATCAATTAAGGCCAATATATATTCTTCTACATATTTTTGGTAAAAAATCACAATAAGCGTGTATTCATTGGTTTGCGCAAAATGTATTGCGTCTACAAACTACGGGATAGATTTATGGTCTTTTATGGTCTTTTATTTTTTTAATTTTTTTACTGGTAATGGCATCGATCTGCCATTTTTAGTGCGACTTCGACATTGCGGCGGACAGATTTGACTCCAAATTACACTTTTTGGGGACCAGTGACATTTTTACATTGATAAGTGCTATAAAAATGCACTGATAAATGCATAAATGACACTGACAGGGAAGGGGTTAAAACTAGGGGGCAATCAAGGGGTTTACTGTGTTCCCTGGGCGTATTCTAACTGTAGCGGGGATGGACTGCCAGGTATATGACAGATCTCTGTTCCCGATCACTGGGAACAGAAGATCTCTGACATGTGCCCTGTCACAACAGGGATCTGCCTGGTTTCCAAAGGCAGATCCCCGTTCTGCCTCTGTTTACAACGATCGCGGACAGCCGTCCTACATCGAGTCTACTGGACCTGTGGGCACACTCCCCCGGCTCGCAATGGGCACACAAGCATGCCGGCGGTGGCACGCGTGTGCAACCTCCCCTGTACGGACCGACATATAGGTACGTCGGTTCGCACAGGAGAGCCGACCTGCTGCAGTAAAAGAACAGAGGCTGGTTCGCAAGTGATTAAAATTCAAACCTTATCCAGGCATGCAGTCTGGGTGATCAGGAAAGTAGGACAGATAGTATGTACTCCTTTCTGAATCATACCAGGCCATATGCCCTCAACTTTGTCCCTATGTTGATGCCAATAAGGGTCTTGTTCCCACATTCTGTTCCCCAAAAGGATGTGGGGGAGATTTATCAAAATCTGGAAGCCCCTTTTAGAGCAAAGGATGCCCCAGGAATCCAGATTCCTATGTGAATGAGTGCGCAGGACATACAGTATTACTCCTTGTTACCTAATGTATTTACCCCAACATTTGAAAAAAGTAATATAAAACAACTGTACAATGAGAGTTTTTTATTTAAAAAAAAAAAAGATAAACATGGTCACACAATGTGAATATAATTTCAATCGTATTGTCCAGTAATGTAACAAATCCTATACATTCATGACAATGCTAAGGCCCCTTTCACACATGCGGAACGTATGTCTGTTTACGTATGAAAAAGGGACATGCATTGATCCCTATGAGATTGCGGGTGTCGGCCGATGAATATCCGCCAAAACCCAATATCATCCGGGTCCGCAATCCTCCGATTCTGCAGATGGAGGGAAACCCTATTTTTCCATCCGTCTGCGGATTGGATCGGGTGAACACGGACAGACAGTCCGTGTTCATCCGATCCCCCCATAGGGGAGAGCGGAGATCTGACAAAGCGGTCCCTACACAGTGTGCAGGGACCACCCTGTCATCCGCCGGCTCAGCAGGGATCAACTGAGCGATCCCTGCTAAGCAAGCGGAGGTTCACGGGGTGGATCATCACGGATCATCACGGTCATCCAGGATATCCACCACTGTGTTTACAAACAGTAGTTCCACCGCTGCTAAATACCTGCTAAATACCAGATTCACACAAACAAAATAAAACCACCTTTGAAGAAGTATATTCTACTGCATTTTCAACTTCACATGCAGATTTAATCCTTTCACTGGTACTGATTTACAGAAGAATTGAACTGCATTTAGCTGGCCAGCTCAGTATCCATTATGTTAGCTGCATTTCCTAAGCCTGGAAGGATATGTTCCTCTTTTTCCTATTCTGTGTTCCCTCCAGTGCCCCCATTCATTGTTAATTTTTAAGCTTTCGCTGCCCCTTCCCATCAGTTTTCACAGCTTCTTTTTTAGCTACTATCCTGCTTCTGCTCATTAAATGTCCCTTGCAGTGTCCTCCTCCCATGGTATCACAGGCTCAAGCTTACTGATTGCTTCAGCAATCAGTGTGCTTTCATCCAGTGAGAGGTGTACAGCTCTGTGAATGAGGTCCAGCAGCTGAGCAGCTGCTGAAGCACATTCAAAATTCTTCAGCGCTGTGGCTGAAACATCTGTGCAGCTATGTGGATGTGATCTGGCAGCCAAATTGCTGTCAATCATTTCAACTGGGCTGCAGTCAGTGCCCCTATTTAAGCCCTGTCAATCTCCACCTCCTGCAGCTTCCCCAGTCTCTTATCGATATTTCCCATCTAAAAATGGCTTTTACCAAAATTACAGTTGGGACCTATAGCGTTATACAGCAGCCACAGGAGCAGTGCTCTCAAACACAGACTCAGAAGAAATCTAAACAAGTAATAATGGTCTCTGATGAGTGTTTACTGCTCAGATTAGATAAAAAAAAAAATGTAAAGCAACGTTATTGCTGTGTATTTACTCTGTTTTGTTCATATGAAGATAAAATTAACTACTTCTGCTCTGCATATGATGTCAGTTTAGGCAACATTACACTTTTTTAACCACTTCAGCCCCTAAAGGATTTACCCACTTCATGACCAGGCCATTTTCTGCGACACAGCACTGCATTACTTTAACTGACAATTACGCGGTCGTGCAACATTATACCCAAACAATTTTTTTCCACAAATAGAGATTTTTTTTGGTAGCATGTGATCACCTCTGTGTTTTTAAATTGTTTTGCAATAAACAAAAAAGGGGGCGACAAATTTGAAATAAAAAAATACTACATTTTTTTACGTTTTGCTATAATAAATATCCGTAAAAAAAAATGTCTTCCTCAGTTTAGGCCAATATATATTCTTCTACGTATTTTTGTTAAAATAAATCCCAATTAGCTTATATTGATTGGTTTGCACAAAAGTTATTGTGTCTACAAATAGGGGATAGATTTATGGCATTTTTTATTATAATTTTTGTTTTTTTTACTAAAAATGGCGGCGATCTGCAATTTTTAGTGGGACTGCAACATTTTGGCCAACAGGTCAGACACTTTTGACACTTTTTTGGGACCAGTGACATTTATACAGCGATCACTGCTATAAAAAGGGACTGATTACTGTATGTATGACACTGGCAGGGAAGGGGTTAACACCAGGGGCGATCAAAGGCTTAAATGTTCCCTAGGGAGGTGCTTTCTAACTGTAGGGGGAGGGGACTGACAGGGAGTAGAGAGAGATCGCTGTTCCTGATCACTAGCACATTCTCACTCTACTCCCTTGACAGAACCGTTCTGCCTCTCTGTGGAGTGATCGCGGGTGGCCAGCAGACATTGAGTGCACCGGACCTGTTGATTGGCTCCCCTGCTAGAAAATGGGCACAGATCGCTGTGTACATGCCCGAAGTACAATGACACCTATTCGCCCAGCCGAGCCAACCCATCGCAGTATAACTGCGTTGGAAATTTGTTTTTATTTAATCATTTAAAAACCCTCAGTTAGCCCTAGCCAGTCCTAATTAACGCTTTACCTCCTCACAACTTACTGTAAATGCGATTTTGCATTAGGTGAGCACAATCAATAGGTTGCCGAAAGACCAAAATGTTCCAAAAAATCAGGTGCCACGTTTTTTTTTCAACACAGAAAACCAAAATACATAGATGGTTCCCATATGTGCATTGAAATGTACATTGGTTGAGGTAAATTGGATACATTTGTTAAGATGCCGTTTAAAAGAGTGGCACTTCAACTCACCACAGATCATGAACTACCACAAAATGCAGGTGTGAGGTTTTGGGGGTTATTTACGAAAGGCAAATCCACTGAAAGTGCACTTGGAAGTGCAGTCACTGTAGATCTGAGGGGGACATGCAAGGAAAATAAAAACAGCATTTTAGCTTGCACATGATTGGGTGATAAAATCAGCAGAGCTTCCCCTCATTACAGAGCTTCCCCTCAGATTTACAGAAATCTACAGCGATTGCACTTTCAAGTGTACTTGCAGTGCACTTGTAGTGCAAAGTGGATTTGCCTTTTGTAAATAACCCTTTTTGTGTGTTTTTTTTCAAACATGTGAAAATAAACATTTTAACAATGAAGGTTAGTTAAAACCCCCAAACAGTATAAATTTCCAGAAAACAGTGATTCTGGAGAATTAAATGGTAGTAATTGAATTTTTTTTATGGAAAGCAAAACCCACCCCTTAATTGGCTCTACTTTGCAGATCTTTCAGACAATATGTAAAATATAGACTGATCACCTGGACCCCTAATTCCAATCTATCGAAACCCGGACATCCCCCCAGGGATCACAAACTCTGGCACTAACAGCACACACCCACAGTCCTCTTACTCAAGGCAGAAAACTTTTTTGACAAAGGTAGGCTGATACCCTTCCAAACCCTTTCCTCCCGACACCCTGATAAGGGCATCCCCTTCTACAAATTCCTACATTTCCTAAATGGCTCCAAGCCACATTCCAATTGGTGCAGAGACCATACACCTTTTGAAGCAATATGAACTAGATCTGAACCCTAAAGATACATGATATCAGACATGTGCTCCATACTGTTTGCAGATAATAATCCCAAAGATAATGTGACAAGCCAAAAGTGGGAAAGGGAACTTGCAACGGATCTCTCACAGGAAGAGTGGGAACGCATTTTTAACCATATACATAAGGGGTCCTTAAGTGTCTCCACACAGAAAAACGGATTTAATATATACTCCAGGTGGTACAAGACCTCTGACAGAATCCATAAATTCCACCCCAGCATACCCCCTCTTTGTTGGCGATGCAACTCAGCACACGGATGGATACTCCACATATGGTGGGAGTGCCCTCAGATACAACCCTTTTGGAAAGAAGTACTCTGTCTTATCTCCCATATAACAACCTACACCCTAGAGTTCACACCAGCCCAATATCTACTCCACCATACATCCTTACCACAGTCAGCCTACAAAAGATCTCTCACCCTACACCTCATCAACGCAGCAAAACTTTGTAGACCCAAACACTGGAAGGATAGTTTTCCCCCCTGCCATTTCTTAATGGTTTCAAAGAATTGGCAAAATAGCCAAAATGGAAGACCTAATCCAACAGGTGAGGGAGTCCCCGATAAAATTCCACAAAACATGGGCCTGCTGGATTAATTTTAAGGAATCATCAGAATACCGCAAGTTTTTAGCCTCAACTCCATAGCTTGACCTGGGGACAGGTACTCATCACCAGACAAATATGCCGGACAACTGCCCACAGACACACCCCCCCCCCCCCCCATACCGCACACCTATCTTCCTTTACCCGTCTTCCCCCAAAACAAAAACTAAGGTTCCCAGATGGACACATAAGGGCTGATTTACGAACCGTTTTGCGTCTTGAGTTGTGGCGCACGGCAAAGCGCAACAGAAAAATGGCATTTACAAAACGTTTGCCCCGGCACCGTAGCTCCAAAGTCCATTTACTAATGTTTTCACAGCGCGCTGCGGCGCGCAAACGGCACGCCACTGTCGACCTGGCGTACTGAACATTCAAGTAGAATCTGAAAGTGCCAATACTATAGGGTTGTGGTTGGGTGACATGAGGTAGAACAGTACAAACTGCCGAAGTTGAAAATATGTCCCATATTGCATGGGAAACTAACATTCCCCTTACAAGCCTGCTACACCTACAAATACGACTAGAACTGCGCGGGGTCCATGTGGTCACGACGCATGTGTGAACGGCATTTGCGCACGTTAAGGTGCGCAAGCTCACTACGCGGGCACAATCTTGATAAATTTTATGTGGCACACACTCATTTGCATATGTTGATCAGGCGCACAGCATATTTTTTTTTTGGGGTGTGCGCTGGTTCACTTTTAAGTCTTTATTGAATTAGATTTATACACAGGACATGTTAGTGTGTGTTGTTTTTTTATCATGTTACCTGTTCTATTGTTTTTTTTTTTTAAATCAAAGAAGTTTTTATTGCTCACAAAACATACAGGGAATAACAATATGACATATCATACATAACATGTAGAATACACTAACAATGAATCTCTCCATCAAGAACCTAACAGGTAGTGGTCATAACTAGTGTTCTATTGATTTTTAATAAAAAATACTCTTGCCTCGCTAGCTCCTCATAAAATGCCCTTAAAGGAGTTGTAAAGGAAAAATTACAAACCCTTTAAGCCTTCCTCCTCTAATGCATATGTTTGCTTTGGACTAGTTTGAACATTTAAAGGGGAACTCCACACTCCTTTTTTTTTGTTCCCTTTTCTAATACATATGTTTGCTTTGGACTAGTTTGCACATTTAAAGGGGAACTCCACACTCCTCTTTTTTGTTGTTCCCTTTTCTAATGCATATGTTTGCTTTGGACTAGTTTGCACATTTAAAGGGGAACTCCACACTCCTTTTTTTGTTCCCTTTTCTAATGCATATGTTTGCTTTGGACTCGTTTGCACATTTAAAGGGGAACTCCACACTCCTTTTTTTTGTTCCCTTTTCTAATGCATATGTTTGCTTTGGACTAGTGTGGGCATTTAAAGGGGAACTCCACACTCCTTTTTTTTGTTCCCTTTTCTAATGCATATGTTTTCCTTGGACTAGTTTGGGCATTTAAAGGGGAACTCCACACTCCATATTTTTTTGTTTCCGTTTTCTCATGCATATGTTTGCCTTGCTCTCACATTTGACAATTACTCAGTCATGCACCACTGTACCCATATGACATTTGTGTCCTTTTTTTCACACCAATAGAGCTTTTTTTCATAGTATTTAATCACCACTGTTTTTTTTTGCACTATAAAAGAAAAAAGACTGACATTGAACATTTATCTTATTTTTTGTTATAAAATTTTGCAAATTAGTAATTTTTTTCATAAATTTTGCCCAAAATATATACTGCTACATATCTTTGGTAAAAATAATCCAAATTGGTGCATATTATTTGGTCTTTGTGAAAGTTATAGAGTCCACCAGCCAATATCTGAAAATTGATCACACCTGAAGTACCATTGGCCTATCTCATTTCTTGAGACCTTAAGAAGCCAAGACAGCACAAATACCCCCAAATGACCCATTTATGTAAAATATACATTCCAAAGTATTTAGTAAGAGGCATTGTGAGTTTTTTAAAGATGTAATTTTTTCCCACAATTCTTTGCAATATCATTTTTTTTTCCCACAAAATTGTTATATTAGCAGGTTATTTCTCACACACAACATATGCATACCACAAATTAAACCCCAAAACACATTCTGCTACTCCTCCTGAGTATGGCAATACCACATGTGTGAGACTTTTATACATCGTGGCCACATACAGAGGTTCAACATGCAGGGAGCACCATCAGGTGTTCTTGGAGAATAAATTACACATCTATTTCCTGACTACCTCTTGCACTTTTGAAGGCCCTGGACCACCAGCTCAATGGAAACACCCCAAAAGTGACCCAATTTTGGAAAGAAAACACCCCAACATATATTCTATGAGACATGATGAGTCTTTTGATGTAGACATGAAACAGCTTACCTGTAAAATCCTTTTCTTGGAGTACATCACAGGACACAGAGCTCTATTACTTAGTGGGTTATATGTCACCATCAGGTGATTGGACACTGGCACATCCTAATTACAAGAGAAGTTCCCATCTATATAACCCCTCCCATATGGAGAGTACCTCAGTTTTTGTAGCAAAGCAATAAGTATCCCAATATATATACAACCCCAAAAAAGAGGGGCAGGAGCTCTGTGTTCCATGATGTACTCCAAGAAAAGGATTTTACAGGTAAGCTGTAAATTAATTACTTAGTGGGATGTTCCAGAGCAATGCTTAACTTGAGGGGAGGGAGACACAGATCAAAAAAGCATACCACCATCAGATGTGAGGATCTATACTGCTGCCTGCAGCACACTGCACCCAAAGGCGGTATCCTCGTGCCCTCTTACATCCACTTGATAGAATTTCGTGAACGTATGGACTGATGAACATGTTGCAGCCTTGCAGATCTGAGCCATTAAGGCCTGGTGATGCACTGCCCATGAAGCACTAACTGCTCTAGTCGAGTGCGCTCTTACATGAAAAGAAGTAATTTTCTTCTTCAAACCATAGGCCTGAACAATAACTTGCTGAATCCACTTAGAGATAGTGTATTTTGGCGCTGCCTGGCCCTTTCTGGGACCTTCTGGTAGCAAAAACAAAACATCAGTTTTCCGTATCTGAGCCGTTGCTTTCAGATAGATCTTGACTGCTCTTACCACATCCAAGTGCAACAATCTTTTTTCCTGCAGAATGTGGGTCTGGACAAAAGGATGAGGAGAGTACTTCAGTTTTGTAGAAAATCAATAAGTGTTACACGTTAACTCCGAAGAGGGGCGGAAGCTCTGTGTCCCGTGATGTATTCCCAAGAAAATAATTTTTAAGGTAAGCTGTATTTAAAAATCCTATTTTCTTGATCATACATCATGGGACACAGAGTCTTAATTACTTAATAGGATGTCCCATAGCAATGCTAAAATTTGGAAGGGAGGGAGACACAGATCCGAATAAGACCACCATCAAGCCAGAGGATCTATACTGCTGCCTGCAGCACACTACACCCAAAGGCAGCATCCTCGTAACCTCTCACATCTACCTGATAGAATTTGGTAAATGTATGGACCGAAGACCAAGTAGCAGCCTTACAGATCTGAGACATGGAGGCCTGGTGATGCACTGCCCATGAAGCACCAACTGCTCTAGTTGGAGCCAGCTCATACCCAAGTTGAAGTCCATTAGGATGAAACGTGTTGGGTTACAGAGAGCTCACTCCATACATTGTGCTCATCGGAATTCATCAATATGACTTTGATTTTATTTTGTACACATCAGCCTTGATGTTTGTACTTATGTTTTTTAAATAAATCCATAATTTTTGATCTATACAATGCAGAGGTCCTTTTATTCTTTAGAGTTTCTTGGGTAGATTCAGGTAGGACTTACGCCGGCGTATCTCGAGATACGCCGCGTAAGTGTAAATGTGCGCCGTCGTATCTATGCGCCATACCCACAGAACTAGATACGCCTGAAAATAGGCTTCTCCCTACCGACATAACTTTTCTCCGCCGGCGTAACGTAGGCGCATATTTACCCCGAACGTATCTGGTGCACCCATTGATTTCGTATGCAAATATGCAAATGAGGGAGATACGCCGCTTCACGAACATACGCGCGTCCGGCGCAGGCTACGCGCGCTGCGCGTAAGTTGTACGCCCAGCCTAAACTCAGGCCCAGTACACACGTCCGAGAAACTCGACGGGCAAAACACATCGTTTTGCTCGTCAAGTTCCCTGTGAAGCCGCCGAGGATCTCGGCGAGCCAAATTTTCCCATTTCCCAACAAGGAAATAGAGAACATGTTCTCTTTTTGGCCCGACGAGATCCTCGTCGGTTTCCTCAATGAAAAGTGTACACACGACCGGTTTTCTCGGCAGAATATGTCTCCCATCGAGTTTCTTGCTGAATTCTGCCGAGAAAACTGGTCGTGTGTACGGGGCCTTACCCCTCATAAAGCAGGGGTAACTTTGCACCAGAGTTGCACAAGTCAGCTGGAGAGTAGCTTCAGCAGCACCGTTACCGACGAGCTGAGCAATCACACTTGCAGGAAAACACATGGCAGCCGTGGTCCTAGCACTACTAATGGGCCCACCGCCACGTAGGAGGGCACGGGAGAGGATATACCGAACACGCATGAACGTCTTTGGCATGGGGGAATCGGAGGTGTATCGCATCTTCAGATTCAGCCCTGATGCCATCCTGGAATTAGCCACAGCCCTGCATGATGACATCACCAGCAAGACACATCGCTCACATGCAGTGCAGCCACTGGTCAAGGTACTGGCAACACTCCATTTCCTTGCAAGTGGATCTTTTCAGCGTACAAGTGGAGTAGTGGCTGGGATGTCACAATCCACCATGAGCAGATGTGTGCACCAGGTTGTCCCCGCAATCCTCAGACGCATGTCCCACCACATCATCAAACCCACCCAGGAGCACCTGCGGCAGAAGGCAATGGCGGATTTTTTCCGAATTGCCAGATTCCCACGCACCCTGGGGGCCATTGATTGCACACATGTGGCACTACGGCCCCCCGTGACACAGAGCACATATTCCGCAATCGCAAGCAGTGGCATTCCATCAACGTACAGGTGATAGTCGATGCCCAATGCCTCATATGGCACGTCCGTGCCAAACACCCAGGGTCCAGCCACGACAGCTACATATACCGTCAAAGCAACATTCCAATGGAATTCGAACAGAACGTGTATGGGAACATCTGGCTGGTTGGTGAGTGATATGGGAGTCAGGCATGACTGTCCGACCCCATGATGCAGACATCACGAGGGGCACATGCACGACTAACATTCTCCTGTCTTTTCCCTTCCAGGTGACGCAGCATATGCACTTGGGCCCCATCTCATGACTCCATTCCGGGATCCAGAAACCAGAGGAGAGAGAAAATACAATGATGCACACATACGTAGCCGTGCAGTGGTGGAGCGCACAGTTGGCTACCTGAAGTCCCGTTTCCGATGCCTGGATAAGTCCGGGGGGACCCTGTTGTATTCCCCAAACTTTGTGTGCCAGATCATCGTTGCATTTTGCATGCTGCACAACTACGCCATGAGAAAGGGCCTGGAGATTGACATACATGAGGACCTGACCCCAGAACCAGACATTCCCCCCCTAACCGAGGCTACCCTGTCTGCTGAGGGAAGAGCAGTCAGGAGATGCCTCGTGGTAGGCATGTTTGCAAGTTAAACACACACATTCATCATGGCACAAGGAGAATGCATGCATTAACACCACTGTGGTCCCAAGCTCACACACACCACATCCACATCACATTGGATTAGCCCAAGTCCACCATGCAGGACTTGGGAGCAGCAACGCCACGCCAAAGCTCCAATTATGTCGCTGACCATTCATACCACATTCACACGGTCGTGGGGATAACTTCTCCCTGATGACCGAGGGTGACACCCCTTACTGGCAGGAGTGTCACCCCCACATTCACACACCAGTCACACTGTAGCCTGCACTACTGATCGTGTGCAGTATTCAAAGAAAAAAAAACGCTCCTCACCGGAGCTGAAATAAAAATAAAACTCCTCACTGGAGCTGAAATAAAAATAAAACTCCTCACTGGAGCTGAAATAAAAATAAAACTCCTCACCGGAGCTGAAATAAAAATAAAACTCCTCACCGGAGCTGAAATAAAAATAAAACTCCTCACCGGAGCTTAAAAAACAAAAAAAAACACTCAATTGCCCCATCGTGGGCGCTGCCTGGTGCCACGTCTTTGGCTCCTTACTTGCCTGGGGGCAACTTCAGGTGGGGGTGGGGCATCATAAGGAGACTCCTCCTCAAGACTGGCACTCCTGGAAGGTTCTGGCTGCCTGTCCTCCAACGCCACCACTATTCAGGTGAGCACCGCGGTGGTCTCTGCGTGCATCGGCAGCTTGCGGGTGGTGTTCTGATTTTGCTGCCGCCTCATGTGCCTCACCTCCGCCGTATTGGCCTTTACAGCCACTGTGAGGCTCTTGACCTCAGTCACCAGGCGGGAGGTCATGGCCTGCAGCTCCCCAACACATGTGGCAACTGCTGCACAATTGGCACTGATATCCGCCAAACAGTCTGGTATCTGTGCCGAGGAGGCCAGGCTGTCTGCGAGACGCTTCATATCCCGGGCAACAGCACCCACATGCTGGGTCTGGAGGGCCTGATCCCTTTCCATAGTTTTCTGAATGGCCTCTGGAACACCTCTTGTTTTTTTGGTGGCCTTCCTGGAGGCAGGAGAGGCTTGGGGCTGTGCATATGGGGAGGCACGTGAGGAGCTGATGGAGGAGGAGGGTGAGGATGGTACCCTGATGGGGGAGGAGGGTTGTGAGGGTCCCCTGATGGGGGAGGAGGGTTGGGAGGATCCAGGGTTGCTGGGATTTTCATCCAAGATATAGACCACGTCCTCCAGGTCCCCGTGCTCCTCCTCTACTTCCTCCAGGGGAGAGGTATGGGCACTCTCATCCCTGGATGGCATGGGTCGCCCTGTAGCCGATGATGGCCCAGCTCCCTCCAGCACATCTGTGGATGACACAAACCATTCACATGTTGGTGGACCCACACACTTGTCACATGTTCCCTTCCACCCCCTCACATGCTACACACCGTATAGGAGATAAAACACACTTACCTGTCCTCAAGGCCTGGTCTCCGGAGTCGAACCCCTCCATGCCCTCCACCTGCTCACGCTGCAAGCATTGAGCGATCAACTCATCCTCTGGGGTCAACCGCACAGTACAGGCTGGTCCTCCTCCCGTGCCCCTGGCATGCCTCCTTATCGCACCCAGCTTTTCACGGACCTTCCTTTTTTTTTTAATTCAATACTTTTTTTATTGTTTCCATACAAAACAGAAAATATAAATCCATATTTTACACTCAGTGCATTTTATGTGCATACAAAAAATGTATTACAAAAGCTAAAAATATCCATCAATCCCAACCCTCCCTCCCTCCTATCTTACTTTTAAAGTGCATACACGTTTTTTAATCCTGTTTTTTTTCTTTAAATTGTTCTTTACCAGTCTTTCCTTAATTAAAGTGTGCGGCCTATTTTACATAACCAGTGCTCCCATATTGCATTACATTTTTTAAGGTTACCACGTCTAATCCATGTTCCCCTCTCCTTCCCTATTGTGCTGTTCATTACATTAAGCCATTCCGCTACTGTGGGTGGATTTTGTGCTTGCCATTTTAGTGCTATCAATTTCCTCGCCTGGAACAGACATCTTATAGCTGCTTCTAATATATCCCTCTGCCCTATTCTCTCCTCAATACATCCTAATAGGCAAACCCTGGCTTTGAGTTCCAGAGTGATTCCAAAGGTTGCATTTCTAATGTCCAGAATCTTAACCCAATATCTATGCAATTTTGGGCATTTCCACATCATATGGATGAGGTCCCCTGTATTTTGACATCTGGGACATTTATCATCTGACTTCAATCCAAATCCATATAATTTCTTGGGGGTATAATAAACCCTGTGGAGGAGGAATAAATGGGAGACCTGTTGTGACGGGGCTAGTGAAACTACTGTCCCCAGTTCCAATATCCTGTCCCATTGGTCATTCGTTATGAGGCCAATATCCTCCTCCCACCTCTGTTTGTTCCTGCTCAACTTCTCTTTTCCGATTAACTGATCACTGATCTGTTCATACAATTCTGAGATAAGACCTTTCAAGACCCCCGTCTTGATTAGTCTTTGGAGATGTGTGAGCTTTTGCCATCTTACCGGCTGTAGCTTAAATTGGGCTTGTAGTGCATGTCTGACCTGCAAATAGGTAAAAAACATGGAGTTTGGAATGCTATATTCACTACTTAGCTCTGAGAAGAGTTTTAATGTGCAACCTGTGTACAGTTGTGCTACTCTGGTTATCCCACGTTTATCCCATTCTTTTAGTTTCCCCATGGCCAAAATGTATTTTAAGTTATTGTTTTCCCATAATGGAGAATATTCTGTTAGTCCTTTATAGCCCAAAGCTAATTTTCCTGCTTGCCATATTCTTGCCATCATTTTTACTGTTGGGCTTTTTACCAAGAAAGAGTTGGCCTCTAAGGTTTCTATTACAGATTTATGTGGGGACCCTCTTAACATCATTTTCCCACTTGCATTTCCTCCCCCCTCTATGCTACACCCCCCCAAATGCTGCAACTGTGCCGCCAAGAAGTAACTATAGGGGTGTGGGACCACTAGCCCTCCTCTATTTGTTGGTAATTGCAACGTTCGGAGACTAATCCTTGCTTTTCCCTTTTTCCAGATTAGGGTCCTAAAGAGGGTCTCTATCTTTTTAAACCATCGGTTATCAATCCATACTGGGAAGTTGTGAAGTATATAAAGCAATTGTGGCATCCATATCATTTTGATGAGATTGCTGCGGCCGGCTACCGACAGTGGCAGGTGTCCCCATATATCCGCTTTGCGTTTAAATTTACCCAGAAGTGGCACTAGATTATTATTTATAAATTGTTCTGGGTTACGTGTTACCACGATTCCCAGATACTCCATCTTCTCCCCAATTTTTAATTGAGGGATTCCTATCCCATCCATGTTGCTTACCGGGTCCACTGGTAAGAGTGTTGATTTTTCCCAGTTTATTACCAGGCCCGAGAATCGTCCGAACGCTTCTACTGTTTGAACTGCAGTTTTGAGGGAGGTTGTAGAATTGCCCAAAAAAAGGAGCATATCGTCCGCATAAAGCGCAACTTTTTCCTCCTCTGCTCCTCTCTGGAACCCCTGTATTTCCTGTCTAGCTCTAATTGCAGTCGCCAAGGGCTCAATTGCCAGGGTGAAAAGGAGAGGGGACAGTGGGCATCCCTGTCTCGTTCCCCTTTCTAATTCAAACGACTGTGAAACTTAATTATTTATTTTATACAATATATTTTATACAATATTATACAATAGCTTTATCCATTTAATAAAAGATGGACCAAACCCAAACTTCTCCAGAGTGTACCAGAGATAGTCCCACTCCAGACTATCAAAGGCCTTGGTGGCATCCAATGATAGGATAGATCTACTGTATCTCCCACACTCTCCGTCGGAGTCTGTAAGTTGAAGTACAGCCTTCTTATGTTTATACTCGTGGACCGATTTGGAATAAATCCAGATTGATCTGGATGTATTAATTTCTGAATATGTTTATTTATCCTCGTTGCCAGTACCTTGGCCAAGATTTTTACATCTGAACAGAGCAAATATATCGGTCTATAAGATTGCTTCTAACATTGAGGGGGGTAGCCTTCCTCCTTCTATCGCCCAGTTCAGCATTTTTAGTAACTCCGGGAGCAGCACCTCACCGTATTGCTTGTAAATCTCCGCTGGTAGGCCATCTGGCCCTGGGGACTTTTGATTGGAAAGTCCTTTGACTGCCTGTTGTAGTTCCAATAATGTAATTGGGGATTCCATAGCGTTTCTGTCCTCCTCTGATAGAACTGGGGTTCCTATTTCTCTGAAGAATTCTTCTATTTGCACTTTAGCTTCCCCCTTTTTTGATCTATAAAGTTCTTTATAATATACTGCAAACATGTCTACTATTACAGATGTTTCAGATGATATCCCACCTCCTACCGTCCTGACTGCAGGAACATTAGAGGGTGCCATATTAGTTTCGCTAGGAGGGCCAAAGTATGGACCACACTTTCCCCTTCCGAAAAAGCACTCTGCTCCGGAAATAGGTGCTTATTTTCAACTTTCTTGTTTACCACCAGCTTATATTTCTGTTGCTTCTCCAACCATAGCCTTTGTTTAGTCAGTGTTGGATTTTCCACATATTGCTTTTCAGCCTCTAGGACCTCTTCCCTGATTTTCTCCTCCCATTCCCTAGAGTTCCTCTTGATCTTAGCTACCTGCTGGATCAATATACCCCTGAGGAACGCCTTAAGGGCATCCCACACCACTCCCTCTGATGCCGTCCCTGTGTTGAAGTCCAGGAACTTTCTTCTGGCTTCCCCATCACTTCTAGCCAGAAGGGACTTATTTTCCAATTACTTGGAGGACATTTTTCCCTGTACTCAGTGATAGCACCAGAGGGGAGTGATCAGAAACCCCTCTTGGATAATAGGATATTTTACTGACTGCTTGTAAACTTGCACAGTTTCCCAGGGCCATGTCTATTCTTGACAGTGTGGAATATGTACTTGAAAAACAGGAGTACTGCCACAGATCTGGATGTTTTGCCCTCCAAATGTCCCACCACCCAACCTCTTCCAAAAATTGACTTAGATGCCCTTCTCCTAACCCTGGGCTCTGTGTCCCCGTTGGAAATCTATCCATCCTTCTATTTAGCACGTTATTTAAATCTCCAACCACTAATACCGGGATATTTACCTTATTTACCACAAATTCTGTTAACTTATACAAAACCTCCATCTTGAAGGGAGGGGGTATATAAATATTAGCCAATACATATGGTACATTTTCTATCAAACAGTGCAGAAAAATATTGCGACCCAGTTGATCTATTCTTGACTCTATACATGCAAATGATACGCCTGTTTTTACCATTATGCTCACTCCTCTAGAATAGGAAGAGTGGACAGAATGGTACTGGCTTTGATATTTTTTTTTGTTGACCAATTTTAACTTTGTTTCTTTAGTCAAATGGGTCTCTTGAATACATATCACCTCCACCCCATACCACTCTAGGGTAGTAAAAATTGCAGCTTTTTTCACTGGGTCCCCCATCCCCCGGACATTCCAGGAGCCTATATTTATCATTTTAGGTCTCATACCCAGCCCCTGGACAGTTTCTATTGATATAGATTACTTTCTTATAGGGGGGGGGTATTGTTAACCTCATTTATCCAAGCAGCAAAAGTATGGGGTATAGCCTGTATCCAACCCCTAGCAATTACCTTCCTGCCACTGAACAGCATAATTTAAGTGTGTTTTTATTCATATCAGAATCAGGGAACAAACATTGTCTGGGGTCCATCGTCACTAGAGAGAACCCACCTGGTCATTTAGAAAATGTAATAACTTGTGCCCAGAAGCCCTGGATATGCAGGCAATGCCATGCCAGATTAGGTGTCCAAAAGTGCCAGTGGAATTCAGACATTTGGGACATACAGGGATTCTAGATGGTCAAAACTTTGCCATACACTCTGTAGTGAGGTAGGATCTGTGAAGGATATAGGTTTGGGTAAGTCTGACCAACATTTTAGTAGAGTACACTTAACTCACTTCTAGGATCTCACTCCAATCCTCCTCATTTATTTCTCCTATGTCAGTTACCCACCTACTTTTGAGGGTATATGCACTCTTGAATGCACAGGGCATAATTAACATATTGTAAAAACATTTACATTTGTTTACGGTGCCCACATATAACTAGAGGAGCATCTAAAGTAGACACGGTCACCTCAGATTGCATCCAAAGGACATGACGCAAATGGAGGTATCAATATAACAGGTGGTTTGGAAGATTAAACTCAGATTTTAACTGGTCAAAGGTTTTAAGGTACCTTGGTGTATTACATGTGAAAGCAAGTATATCCCCTTTGAGATCCAGACAACTGGGGCCAGAATCTGGAGAATCTTGGGCAGTTGTTTGTTGTACCAAAGCTGGGTGTTATTGTGCATCCCTAGGCAGTCCATTCTAGCCAGTGCCAGATCCCAAATCGGCTTGTGCTGAAACATGAGGCCAGAATGGCATGGAATAGTAGGGGAACCTCCCAAGCCTCTCTATGGGTCACAAAGTGGATGGGGGAAATTGGATGTAGAGAGTGGACAGACCAGTAAGAGGTACCTTTGCTGATTCTGTTTATCAATATGATAGAAGTTAGATAATTGCACAGCCAGATAGTACAGGCCAAAGTCAGGAACCGCAAGACCACCCAATGTTGTTTGGTTCTTGAGGCTTTTCCATGCCAACTTATGCCTACTGGCTCCCCAGATAAAATAGCGTAGTGGGATATACACTGGTGAATGCCAGAGAACATACAGCATCTTCAGAAGTAAGACCATTTTGACATCCGCCCCATAACTCCTAATGGAAGCTTTGTCCATATCTAGAATTTTATATTTAAGGATAAGGATAAGAGGCTCCACATTCAGATGAATAAAGTCAGAGAGGGTCCTAGTTACCCAAACACCCAGATGTTTGAAAGAGATAACCCTAACAAGTGGTAGGGAGGCTTGTTATTTTGATAGCGTAAAAATATCCAACAGGAGGATTTGGGATTTATCCCAATTGATTTTAAGACCCGAGAACTTGCAAAACTGCTTGATGATATGAAGTGTACAGTAAAGATCATGGGATCTCACGAGTAAGTCGCTATGACAAAACGTTGGGATGTGGGATGGACTATTTATGCACAAACTTTATTATTAGTTGTTTATTTATTTATTTATTAGTGTTGATCACTATCACCTATCACTGGGTTTATTTATTTTTACTGTTTAACACTACTATTTACTTTATTTCACAATTCACATGATTATTTATGAGGTATAGTATCATGCCATCATCATAAAATCCCACCTTTTCCATCAGGGGGCCTGATTGCAGGCCTTGAATGTCAGGGTGTGACCTGAGTGCCGTAGCCAATGGTTAAACCGCTAGCACATAAAAAAGGGGTGAGATAGGAAATCCTTTCCTCGTCCCCCGAGAGAGAAAAGCCTGCAGAGGTCCACCCATTGGCCACTACCCTTGCCTGCGGAGCATTATACAAAATAGTAAGCCATCTAAAAAAGCGATGGCCAAAACCAAAGTAACACAAACACTTCCATAAGTATTGCCATTCTATGGAGTCGAAGGCTTAAGCCTCATCGAATGTAACCACTACCCTAGAACCAATTTGATCATGGGAAGCTTGAATGTTCATAGATGCCTGGTGTTAAAGGCTGTGTTCTTAGTTGGCATGAAGCCCGTTTCATCTGGATGAACTAGGGACAGTATTACTTTCTTAAGGTGAAGGGCAATTATTTTAGCCCACATTTTTACATCTGTTTGTAACAAAGAGATATGCCTGTATGATACGGGTTGAAGAGGATCCTTCCCAGGTTTTGGAATTAAAACACTAAGGGCTTCACGCATAGACTCTGGCAGAACATTAGCATCAAATATAGCATGGTATAGGGTCAAGGTAAGGTCAAGGTACTGTAGGAAAAACAAGACTATCAATCAATTTGCATAGAGCCCCGGGGTGGATAATCAACTTTAGAAGTATATACATTTTGTAAGAAGTCGGCAAACATTGTGGTAATCAGCTCTGGGTCTGTAATTACTCCTCCTGTGTCTCTACCCAATGCAATAACCACTGGTGGAGAAGCATCCAAATAGGCCAACAGTTTACCTGGATGCTCACTATATTCAAAAATCTTTTGCTTAGTAAATAATAATTCACGCCTAGCTTTTACATAGAACTCTTCTTTGGAGTTGCAATCTGCTGAGAAGTTCTGCAGAAGGTGCAGCTGTGTATTGATCCTCCAAAGAAGAGAATTGTTCGACTGCCTGAACATGGGAGGCAGTAGATCATTTTTTTTTAATCTGGAAACATGTTCTGTCAACAAAAGGCGAGCATTTTTTTAAATGTCTCCCAAACAACTAGTGTGGTGGAAGTATGCATATTAGACTGATTTTTTTTTTCACTCAGCAGCTAATATGTCTGTCTCAGGGAGTATAGATAGCCAAATGGGGTTTAATCTCCAATTTAATGTGGGGCTTTGGTAAAGGGTGTAATAGTAATCCAATAGGGGCATTTTCCGATAACAGGCGGGGACACTAACCTGCAGCTTGTAGCCTAGGAGTGAGCTGTCGGGATACAAACAATAAAGCCAATTTTAGACATAAGCGAGTGAGAGTAATAGAAGCATGAGTAGGCTTTGCGGGTGGGGTAAAATTACCTCCATGTGGCTATAAGGGATATATTCACTAACATATGGCTAAATATGGTTGCCCGATCCACTTGTGGTGCACAGGGTTCGTGACCCAGTCTATCAAGACTTGGGTTAGCAACCATGTTGAAGTCGCCCAGCCAGATTGCCAATGCAGAGGGGTATTTAGCCATGAATGAAAAGCCCTTGCTCAAAATATTAGCATGATATGGTGATGGTACATACTAATCCAGTATTAACAAGGGGTTACCAGAAATACAAGCTAGCAAAAAAAATATCTCCCCTGCGAGTCGGTCTCCACCAAGCCTACCTCAAAACGAACTGATTTAGCAATAAGAACAGACACATCCCTGGAATAGGTAGTGTGAGTGGCATGAAATGCCCACCCGATCCAGGGATTTTTAAGAGCACACTGCATAGAGCCCGTCACATGTGTTTTGACCAGGATATCCGCCCACTGAGTTTTCAGAAATGAGAAGATCGCAGTGCGCTTTAATTTGTCACATAAATCACAGACATTTCAGGTTAGGAATTTTAAGGGGGCCATTGAAAAAAATAAAATTTAATGGTATGACAATCTGGTGGAGACATGACCGCCAGAGGTATCAATCAAATACAGGGTACTAGGCACATTGATAACAGGTGTATGAAAAATATACGTTAGAATCAACATCAAGACTTAGTTGTGTTGCACATCAATAAGAGTATTTTTTATCAATGTTAAAATCCCATCCCTCCCAGCTCTACACATACCGACGGAATTAGAAAGAGAACATGTTCTATCGGAAATTCCGTTTGTTTGTATGGAACTCAGACGGAGAAAAAAACACGCATGCTCGGAAACAAGTCGACGCATTCTCAGAAGCATTGAACTTCATTTTTCTATTCCAACAGAAAAAACAATCGTGTGTACAGGGCATTACTTACAAAGCCATCCAAAACCTGGCCCCCAACTACATCACAAACCTAGTCTCAAAATACCAACCTAATCATTCTCTTCGCTCCTCACAAGACCTCCTGCTCTCAAACTCCCTTGTCACTTCATTCCATGCTTGCCTTCAGGACTTCTCCAGAGACTCCTCCATCCTCTGGAATGCTTTACCCCAATCTGTCCGAATTTTCTCCTACTTTATCCACTTTCAGACAATCCCTATAAACTCATCTCTTCAGATAAGCCTATCTGGCCCCCACCTAACAACTGTCCATTTATCTTTTCCATCAGCACATCCCCCACAGTTATTACCTCTTTTATCTCTTGACCTTCGCTCTTAAATTGTAAGCTCTAAGGAGCAGGGCCCTCTAATTCCTACTGTATTAAAGTGTATTGTATTTGTACTGTCTACCCTCAAGTTGTAAAGCACTGTGTAAACTGTTGGCGCTGTATAAATCCTGTATAATAATAATAATAATAATAATAATAATAATAATAATAATAATCAGAATATCTTCCAGGAAGGTGGCTGGATTAGCCCCCTGCTCCCCCTGGGAGGCCAATAAAGTGCAAGTTGTTGTGGCACATCTTGTTTTCGAGATCGTCTTGCTCTTGCTGTAGCCAAGCAATGTGACAAGGTTCCTGATAAGAGGAAGCCTGTAGGGGAGGTATTGTATCCTCTGCATGGCTCATGCTGTGTTCAGCCTCTGAAACTCGATCCAATAGCTTGTGCAGATCCTGTCTGATTAGAGAAATATCCACCTTAACTTCCTCTAATTTGGTGGTCAATGTTGCCTGGCAGGTGGATATTGCCTCAAGGACCTTACTAATTGCAGAGGCCTCCAGCTCTGAAGAGGAGAGTCGACCATCTTCTCCCTGCCCTTCCTTGTCTTTGTGTCCAATCTGTGCAGTTTTGCGATGGTCTCTGTGCAGGTGACACCTGTGGGTAGTGGCACCACTAACACTGCCCGTTGCCCTACACTGATCTGTGCCTCTCAGATCTTGCGGCTGTGTCCCTCAGCGGAACGGACCAAAGTTGCCTTCTCCTCCTCGTATATCCACTCAGGAGGAGGAGGAGACTGGGAGACACACACCACTGTGTGTATCCGTCTGCACTGTTCTGAGGTCTGTACACTTTACTATGTGTAGTATAGATGGACATGTTTAGGGGGGCACTATGGGAGGGCAGAGGGGTGTCTATACTGATTGGGAGGCCTGCACTGAGGAGGAGGGGTGTCTATACTGATGGGGGTCTGCACTGAGGGGAGGGGGTGTCTATACTGATGAAGGGGGTCTGCACTGAGGGGGTGTCTATACTGATGGGGGTCTGCATTGAGGGGGGAGTGTTTATACTGAGGGGGGTCTGCACTGGGGGTGTTTATACTGAATGAGGGGGTGTTCTCTACTGATGTGAGTCTGCATTGAGGGGGGTGTTTATACTGAGGGGGGTCTGCATTGGGAGGGTGTTTAAACTGATTGAGTGGGGTGTCTATACTGATGGAGGGGGTCTGCATTGAGGGGGGGTGTTTATACTGAGTCATTTCGAGCATGCACGGGTTTCCATGGTGACCAGGTAAGTATACACACTCGGGTTTCTGGGCAGGAAAACTGCAGAGAATCTCACGACGAGAAAATAGAGAACAGGCTCTCTATTTTTCTTGTCTAGATTTTGGGCAGTTTTCTTGTTGAGAAACCTGAAAGCTTCGTACACATGCTTGGTATACTCAGCAAGAAAGCTCTGCCAGCAGTTTTCTTGCTGGTTCTTGCCGAGTAAACCGAGCGTGTGTACGAGGCTTGAAACTATGAGATAGTGTCAGGGCACTATCCGCAGGAGAGGCTCACGAAGATCTGGCATTCCTGGCAGTATCTTACATGGCCATACAAATGCTCATCTACGCACATTGATGTGTGCATGCTCCTGGCCTGGCACTAAACAGCCTTTATAGGGAAGCCAGTCACCCTCTGTGATCGCTTGTTGATCTTCGGCTCTCTAGTGCGTTTGTTCCCGTGTTGACCTTTGCATCTGTGGATTCCTGTTAATGACTTGACTTGATCCTGGACCTGTCTTCTGCCTGCCTCCTGATCTGACCTTGGTTTGTTAAATGGACCATCCTGTTAATTTTTTGCTGTTTATCGTTATTTTTGGAAAAATTAAGTAGGTGCTGGTCTCCTAAAAAAAGGATCCTCTGCTCAAAACCCAGTCTTGTGCCCCAAAAGTGTTGTAAAGAAGAAATATAAAGTTGTGCACAATACATTAAACTTCTGAGTTGTTCAACATGAGATAAATAAATAAAAAAAGCACGCCAATTGTACTGTCAAATACATAATAAAACCAAGATGGAATGAAAATACAGAGTCGGCATCACCCAGAATCCTATTACTTTTTTGAATTTCTAAAAGAAACACATATTCTGGGGCTGAAAAAGGCATAGTAAAAATGAAAGCAAAAACTGCTAGTTTTCACTCTATTTTGAGCTTTGAATGAGCAAGAGACATTGAGGTATATTGTATAAATTATTAAATTTGACATTCATCAAACATTTACTGCAGAAAATGCAACCAATGTATGTGCTTTAAATGACAGTGATTGATTCACCTGTGGTGAATGTTTTATTAAAGTGACATTCACTGCTTTATAAATATGCCCCCTAGTGTAAAAAAAAACAAAAAAAGATTTAGAGATTTAGAACCTTAATGATTTATTTTATTTCAGTGTGTTGCATTGCCTTCCAACATCCTCATAATATACCATAAGGGATACTTTATATCTGTTATGTATGGAGGGGGTCATTATTCATTTTTTTCTTGATATAGTCAAATATATTCAGGAAATACAGTAGCTAACATATTCCGGTGGCCTATTATTGTAAGTAACACATAGTAATTTAGTACAATTAGAACAATTTGTAATAATACATGTCCATTCCATTTTCATGTTTCATGCTACTGATCTGGGACACACATTCTCTAAGAAATGTAGGTGAAACTAATTGGTCCAAATTACATCTTTTCTGCATACTCAGTCATTTATCTTGTAACTACTGTACATTCTCAGAGCACCACTAGAATGTGTAATTTCCCCATAGATTGCATGCATTATATGAAAAGAAAAGTTCAGTGGCAGTTTTGTTCAAAGACAATTCACTACTTTCCAATTAGGAAGATGTGTTATACTTTAACTACAATACATCTCTTTTTGAGCTACTAAAAGTGAATTGTTGGTGTTGTTTTTAATGTTAGATTAAGCATTCAAAATTAAAATGCCCAACTAAATCATAAAAAAATAAAAAATAAAAAATAAATAAAATAAAGAGATGTAATAATTGGTTATAAAAATTTGGCTTTTCAGTGATTTAATGTATATTTAGGATTACATTAACAACACCTTAACATGTTTGTATAGCCATAAAAAAGTCAGTCAGGGGATTTTTATCATTTTTATAAATACATTCCCATGCCCTTCCATATGTGCATTTGCTCAACCTAGACATATGGATCACTGGTTGACAAGAATGTGGATATTTTGGGGGCGTGGCTACCACACTAGAAGATGGCTACCTAGTACAGGAGCTCAGCACCAGTGCCAGGAAAAAGAGGTGAGCCTGACCACCCCAGCTTCCACCAAAACCTCCCTAAAAGGTCCCCAACCTCACCAGTCATGACCCGAAAGAGGAGGAAGATGTACCACCCCAAAAAACTGCCACATTTTTTCCTGCCAGCGGAACGGCAAAGGGCCAAGATGGAGCCGGTGGACGCTCGCCTGCTGCATCCAGCAGCTCTCCCCAAGCCTTATGGACCCCTAGCTCACAGGCAGGCTCTCAGAGGAGCTCATCCAGCATTTCAACTCCCCTCTCAAGCAGCCCAGCCAAATCCAAACCCAGGCTAGACACTGACTCTCCAGATACTTAAAGGCACATCACTCTGGATGACACAAGGGAGTTAATATATCCTATTAACTAATTCCCTACTACAAGCCAACCTATTTTGGATGCAACTTTAACCACTTGCCGACGGCGCACCGTCATTATACGTCCACAAGGTGGCTCTGCTGGGCGAGAGCACGTAATATGATGTCCTCTCTCCCAGCCGCCACTAGGGGCGCGCGCGCCCCCGACTCCCGTGCGTGTGCCCGGCGGGCGCGATCGCCGCCGGGCACACGCGATCGCTCGGTACAGAGCGGGGACCGGGAGCTGTGTGTGTAAACACACAGCTCCCGGTCCTGTCAGCAGGGGAAATGCTGATCTTCGGTTCATACAATGTATGAACCGAGGATCAGTGTTTCCCCTAGTGAGGCCACCCCCCCCCCCCACAGTAAGAACACACCCAGGCATACTTAACCCCTTCCCCGCCCCCTAGTGTTAACCCCTTCACTGCCAGTGGCATTTTTATAGTAATCCAATGCATTTTTATAGCACTGATCGCTATAAAAATGCCAATGGTCCCAAAAATGTGTCAAAAGTGTCCGCCATAATGTCGCAGTTCGGGAAAAAAAAAACGCTGATCGCCGCCATTACTAGTAAAAAAAATATAATAAAAATGACATAAAAATACCCCCTATTTTGTAAACGCTATAACTTTTGCGCAAACCAATCAATAAACGCCTATTGCGATTTTTTTTTACGAAAAATATGTAGAAGAAAACGTATCGGCCTAAACTGAGGAAAAAAAATGTTTTTTTATATATTTTTGGGGGATATTTATTATAGCAAAATGTAAAAAATATTCATTTTTTTCAAAATTGTCGCTCTATTTTTGTTAATAGCGCAAAAACTAAAAACCGCAGAGGTGATCAAATACCACCAAAAGAAAGCTCTATTTGTGGGAAAAAAAGGACGCCAATTTTGTTTGGGAGCCACGTCGCACGACCGCGCAATTGTCTGTTAAAGCGACGCAGTCCCGAATCGCAAAAAGTACTCTGGTCTTTGGGCAGCAATATGGTCCGGGGGGTAAGTGGTTAAAGGACATGCAGGTCTCCCTCCACAGCTACCTTCACTAAGATATGATGGCCTGCATGCAAAGTTTAAAAACTGAGATAGGAGATCTGGGAGGCAGGGTCGACCATGTGGAGAGAAAGATGGGAGAGTTTGCTTCCTCTTACAACCTCCTAGTTGATTCCAATAATGAGCAAGCTGTTTTAGAGGATCGCTCACGTAGAAACAATGTAAGAATCTGTGAAAATCTGTGCCATCCCTGATACCATACAGCCAGCTCAACGCCACCAATATGCCACTGATCTTATTAAGGAATTTTTTCAGATGCACCTAAATATGAGATAGTGATTGACAGGATCTATTGTCTTCCAAAAACCAACCTTCTTAGCTGACAATGTGCCAAAAGATGTACTGATGCGGGTACCCACATTAAAGATCAATTCATGCTGGCATTTTCAAGAGTCTGCTGCCTATCACTAAGCCTGATATATCATTGGGGATATCCTACCAAACTAACAATCACCTGAAATGGAATTTCTACCATGATTTTGTTCTTGGAGGTGGGATTGCCACTGCTACGCTTCTGGGACAACTTGCCTGACCAGGAAACCCTGCAACACTCTCCTTCTTCTAAGCTGGAAACTCAGGAGGTCTATAAGCTGGTGCCACACAAATGCTGCAACAAAAAACACAACAGATAATCACCTCAGTCTCACCCTGCAACATATGCAACAAAACCGTTGGCGTTTAGAAGCTTAAACAGATTCCTGCTGGAGACTTCCTTTTTATATTACTTCTATTTTGCTTGTTCATTGATTCTATATGTTGACTTTCTCCTTTATTTTTGCTTTAACTGTTTAAGGTCCTACTTCCAATGCTGCAAAGTGCCGTTTCCTTACTAACAGCTCAGCTTCAATCTGCCCACCCTGTCGGACATATCCTCCCACTCCTTCCTGCCTGGATATGAACCACCCTGAATCAAATAGAAGTCATCTGAGTTTCTGTTCACTCTTTCTGATCTTTAATACACAAGGTAATTAAGTTTGTCTCCTTTAATATCAATGGGTTAAACCACCCCACTAAACGACCGGCTCTGCGGAAAAAAGACCTTAAATTAGAAGCTGACATATTATGCTTTCAGGAATCCCACTTTCAAGCCTCTAATACTCCAACTCTCAAACATAGGATGTTTCCTCACATCTTCTTGGCCTCGGCAGCTGGCACCCATTAAATAAAGAGGGGTCAAAATAGCTATTAAAAATTCAATGGCTTTCGGGGGCGGAGCCGGCGGCCAGAGCGGATGGCAGCATAAGCTAGGAGCTCTGCAGCAACGGTCGAACTAGATCGGCTACAAGCGACATTACCTACCCCAATCTGTCACCCTTGGACAGGGGAACTCCCGAGGAACGCAGGAATACCCATGGCTAAAAGGAAGGAGAGAGATGGCCCGAGGAAATTAACAGACTTCTTTCCTCCAGCGGCCGGCCGCGTGATCCAAGATGGCGCCCGCAACGAGGATGGAGCACTGCTATCTCCGGCCGACGCAGGCTACAATACGGCGGCATCCACGGGTGAGTCAAGTTCCCTGATCATCCCACTCCCCTCCACACCATCAGGCAGCCCCCTTAAGCAGAAACGGAGGGTTGGGGGAGAAGGAGAGAGGCAGGATGACCCGGGCGCGGAGGGAGAATGTATGGAGGAGACAGCATCGCATAGCCAGCAGTTGGATGCATTCCCTACCTCTGGCCAACCCATCATAGACACAACCATGAAGGAGATGTTGTTAACCCTGCGGGGTGCACTCCAGCAGGACATGGCCGCTTTTATGCATACTACGAAATCTGATATATCAGCTATGAGAGGCAGGGTGGACTATGTAGAACAAAAAATGGAGGAATTTACCCTGGCCCATAATGAGCTGGTAGATGCGCATTTTGATGTGGAGGACGGAATGAAAGCTATGCGCCTCAAAATGGCGGACATGGAAGACAGGGCCCGCAGGAATAATATTAAATTTAGAGGGATTCCTGAATCGATAAAACCAGCTGAGCTCACGGAATACCTTCAAAAGCTTATGCTAGAAGCACTTCCCTCATTGGAGCCCGCAGACCTAATCATAGACAGGGCGCATAGATTGCCTAAACCGTCATTCCTACCAGACCAAATCCCCAGAGACACCATTGCCAGGATACACTTTTACCATGTAAAAGACCAGCTAATGCGGTACGCCAGGCAACATCCCGCTCTGCCGGGTCAATTTGCATGAATAGCGCTGTACGCCGACCTATCGCAGGCCACCTTAGCAGCGAGGCACAACCTGGTCCCTATTACAAAAATCCTACGCAACCACAATATTATTTATAAATGGGGTTTTCCTGCTAAGCTGCTACTTGAGATGCACAATGAATCGCATGTCATCACCTCACTGGAGAAAGGGATGGATCTATTGCGAAAATGGCGACTTTTGCCCACAAACGGAGAATCAGCTGACCCGGAGCCTCTAAGGGATAGGCGCTATAATAACCGCCAAAGCAGGAGGGGAAAATGAAAACCACACGAATACTCGGCAGTTTCAAAGTGAAGATCTATATGGATCGGCTTTCTCTCTTCAGTTCTAACTTTTGACTGAGTTTCCGTACCCATTCAAATTTCTAAAGATAGGTTAAGCATTCGACCGTTGTTCGGCTGAACTTGTGTTCTAAATAAACTACCCCTATTTGTTGTACAGGATGATTCCTGTATTCGGTTTCTTACTATGGTCATTGCACAATGACTCCAAGTTGCAATACAGCTCATTTTGGACTTGGATTTGTTTTACCCTTTTCTTTTTTTATTTTTACTGTTCCTACTGTTTTGGAACCTTTTACAAAGCATTTATCCTCATAGCTGCAGATTCTCAGGAGCGATCACAGAACACATGCATTGTCAGTTCCTACCACTGGATGGCGACCAACAGCTTTGAATTTTTAACATGTACCTGAAACTTATGTCGCATAATGTGAGGGGATTGAATAGCCCATATAAGCGTAGGGCGCTATGGAAATTGGCTATGAACTTGAACTGTGACGTACTTTGCATGCAAGAGACGCACTTTGCCAGCAACAAAGCACCTAAGTGCACGCACAACAAATTCCCTAATGTATTTACAGCGAATGATGTTTCTAAGAAGAACGGAGTATTAATAGCTGTGAGAGACACTGTAACCTTCTCTTTATTGCAGGAACACTCTGATCCATGTGGTCGCTTTATTATACTGATAGCGGAAATTGATCGGAATGTTTACACGTTGGTAAATATGTATGCTCCGAATGTTAAACCTTTGAAATTTATCTGTAAAGTTGTTTCACTTGCTAAGTCTATGCAGAAAGGCAGTTTAATAATCTGTGGGGATTTCAACATGGTAATGAATACTGATCTTGACTCCTCTTCGGTGACTCTTAGGAAGAGGCCCTCTCTGGGGACTTGGTGCCATGAGGAACGACTCTTTGATCCGTGGCGGTGCCTTAGAACCACCGAAAGGGACTTCTCTTTCTATTCTATGGTGCATAATAGCTACTCTCGCATAGATTTTTTTTCTCACAGATTTGATCACTCTGCAAAATGTTGGTAAAGCTGAAATCCATAATATCACATGGGCAGATCATGCACCGGTGACCATTGACCTTATGGACAACAGAAAATCCTCACATAGACCACTGTGGCGAAACAATACTTTCCTTCTATCTCATCCCCACATAAGGGAGGAAATAGAAGAGAAACTTTGTGACTTCTTTAGGATTAATGATAATGGTGAGTGCTCTCCCACAATGTTATGGTGCGCGCACAAAGCTTTCGCAAGGGGTGTACTCATACAAATCGCCTCTAGGGAAAAAAATAAAAAATGCCAGAGAATATCACAACTTCAAGATTCTATTGCAAAACTAGAGACCCTTCATAAAACCCCTAGTACATCATCCCCAGATATTCTGAAAAGCCTCACTAAATGTCGCGATGACCTAAAACAGGAACTTAGGGCGGACTATGACCTGTATTTTAAAAGATTAAAACTCTCCTACTATTCCCAAAACAATAAAGCCAGCAAGCTCCTAGCATCCCAAATTAAGAAACGACAAGCTAAAACCAATCTCACACATATTTGTCACCACCGTTTGAACACCACACTCCACAACCCCAAAGATATAGCCAATGCATTCAAGGATTACTACGAATCCTTGTATAATCTGAATACGGACCCTGATACCCATCAACCCACGGAAATAGAAATAGATAAATTTTTGAAAAATGTACACTTGCCTGCAGTAGACCATGCCTCATTGCAAACTCTAAACACTCCCTTCACTGTAGCAGAAATTGAGAAGGTCATACAATCCCTCCCCTTGCATAAGTCGCCAGGAGCAGATGGATTCTCAGCACAGTATTATAAGTCATTTCCCTCCCTCCTAGCACCAAAATTAGCGGATGTATTTAGTACAGCAGCAGAAGCAGGCTCATTTCCGAAGGAAATGCTCCAAGCAATTATAGTTACGTTACCCAAGCCTGGAAAGGATAGCACCCACCCCCAAAATTTCAGGCCAATATCACTGCTTAATTCGGACTTAAAGATTTACGCAAAACTAATAGCCAACAGACTAATGGAAATTACCCCCTCCCTTATAGATCTAGATCAGGTGGGCTTTGTAAAGGGCAGACAGACACCGGATGGGACCAGACGGATGATCGACCTTTTGCGATACGCGGAAATAAATAAAATCCCCAGTATCTTCCTTGCCCTAGACGCTGAAAAAGCATTTGATGGGGTGCACTGGGGATACCTATAAAAAACCCTGCAACAATTTGGCATATCTGGCATGATATATTCAGCCATTATGTCCCTTTACTCCAACCCTACAGCACAAGTTTTTACATCCGGCATTCTTTCTGACCCCTTCCGTTTGTCTAATGGCACACGTCAAGGATGCCCCCTATCCCCAATAATTTTTTCTCTGATTATTGAACCATTGGCACAAAGCATCAGATGTAATAAGAAAATACAAGGTATTAAAATAGGCCATGAAACCCATAAAATAGGATTATTTGCTGATGACGTCATTTTAACAATCACTAACCCAGAACTGACCACAGGCGAAATCAAAAACGTGTTACACCAATTTGGCCAAGTTTCCTTCTACAAAGTAAATACGAACAAATGCTTCGCGCTATCTCTTAATTTAAAATTAGAGGCACAAAAGAAGGTACAAACTTTATTTCCCTGCAATTGGAATCCCCCATCGATTGTGTATCTGGGGGTGCGGCTGACCTCCTCCTCCACTACTCTGTACTCGGCCAACTACCCTCCGTTGTTGGCACAGATAAGTGAAGAAATGGACCATATCAGCAAATTGCAATTGACCTGGATGGGTAGGATAGCCGCATACCAGATGCAATTACTACCCAAACTGCTATATTATTTATATTATTATTATTATTATTAATATTGACACTTTGGGCCCAATTTGGACATTTTCACTTAGGGTTGTACTCACTTTTGTTGCCAGCCGTTTAGACATTAATGGCTGTATTTTGAGTTATTTTGAGGGGACTGCAAATGTACACTGTTATACAAGCTGTACACTCAATACTTTACGTTGGAGTAAAGTGTAATTTCTTCAGTGTTGTCACATGAAAAGGTATAATAAAACATTTACAATATTTACAAAAATGTGAGGGGTTGTACTACTCACTTTTGTGAGGTACTGTATATATATATATATATATATATATATATATATATATATATATATATATATATATATATATATATATATATATATATATATATATACACAGTAGATATAGATATGTGTCTAGCAAAGGCATAGTTTGTATTAAGATGAAGAAATAATTTAAATTACATGATCTAAGGATCATGATTTTTATTCCACAATGAACACATTTATGGCAATAAAGAATTTGACAGACAAAACATTTAGGGAAAAGTAAAAATAAATGTAAAAAATCAAATGCATACAAAAACACCCAAAGGAAAATAATTTCCATGACAAAGTGTTCCTGTTTTCGAAAAAAAAAAATCTTTGAAGTCAGTCAGTGTGCTGCAGTTACAATTTCATTCTTCTGTTTTCTTTTCAAATTGATATTTTGAATAATTTGGGGGGCTTCAAATGTTTACAGGGAGACAGTCAGCACTATAAAGTAATAAGAATGACCCAAGAGATTACAAATTTGAGCCTCATAGCCTTTTTAGATTTCATTTTGAAGATTCATCAATTAGAATTTTTAATTTATGCTCTTCGCATTTTGCAGATATTTTATACAGAGACATTATAACAGCATAAGATGCTTTGATAATAGTAATTAAGTATATACAGTTTATTTTACTTAATAAAACATGTTTTACTTCACCAATGACTATGTTATATAGGACTCATAATTACTTAACCAACCTGCATTCATTTACAAGTCAAGTGGGTTTAAGGGCCTCTTGCCCTTGTTTATTGGTCAGCACTTAATCAAAATAAGAAAACCCCCTTGCAGGGGTAAGAGTAACAATCAAAAACAAAAGGCCAACAGAAACAGTTATAAAGCCTCCTGACTAGTAAACAGACTCCACTGGGTTTGCTTCAGACCTGCATACATGCTTCCTTACAGCCTGCTTGCATCCTTTCCTAGCAACATCCCATTAACAGAGGGCATGACATATTATACCCCAGGTGAGGTGCAAGGTGCGGCCAGTGATTATTGCCATGCATCCTGCTACAGACCTTTAACTGCCACCAATTTATCTTATAAACCACAAAATAATGTGCAACAGATACACTCCATCCACAACTGACAGGGGCTAGTTGTCACATACCATTCCTACCTTTGTTGGAACCCATGGGTTCCAACACCAGCTACTAAACAGTGGGTTCTAGAGAGAGCATCCCATTTTTTTCTGATTACAACCATCACAGAGATCCACTTTAAAATAGATATGTTGGAGCGCCATGAATCTATGGGTAGTCCTTGAATTACAGTCTATACAGTAGCCTGGGCCATCAATTTTAAGGGAGCAGGGTCTTTTATGAGTTGGAGGTGGCTCCCTAGCAAGTAGTACCATAGAATTTGGAAGGCCCACTTAATGGCCAAACCCTTTTGCTCCACAATACTATAATTTCTCTCTACAGAGGTAAGCTTTCAACTCAAATAGAACACTGGTTGTTCTTCTCAGCCTACCACTTGGGACAAGATAGCCCCCAGACCTACACTCAAGACATTGTTCTGGACTACCCATTGTTTTCTAATGTCTGGGGCTACCAGCACAGGCTTTTTACACAGGGCATGGAAAGCACCTTCAACCTTGGGATTCTACTTAATTGCTACAGAGGAGCTTTTGCCATTGGTAAGGTCAGGTAAAAGTGTTGCTATCGTGGTAAAGTTTGGGATGAACCTCCGATAATATTTGACAATGCCTAAGTAGACTATTCTCACTTGTTTCTTAGTGGTAGGAGCAGGCCATTCAATAACAGCTTCTACTTTGGGGGTTTTTGGTTTGACCAGGCCCCGCCCAATGGTGTATCCTAGATACCAGGCCTCTTTTAACCTTATGGCACACATCTTTGGGTTTGCTTTAAAGCTTGAGTTTCTAATGGAATTCAGAATAGCCTGCACTTTGGGTAGGTGACTTTTCCAGTGTCACATACCTTGTGGCAGAGTCTGATGTGTAGAGGAAGGTCTCTCTTACACCCCAGATTAAGGGCCACTGATGATGCCACAATGTCTGTGAGAGGTATAAGTGCCTGCAAGATGTTCCATGAGCCTGGGGAGTGGATAGAAGGTGCATCAACAGAGACAGGTCAGATCGCTGGAACAGCAGCCAGAAGCAGAGACAGAAGACCAAGGACTGGGCATTGGCCACATAAAATATGATGAAGGGATGATTGTTACAGATTACACAGAGGCAGCTGTACTAAATGCTTTTTTCTTGTTTTCTAAACAGGAAAATTAGGGGTATACTGACTGCAACTGTTAGTAACACATTGCAAGATGTACCCTTGTGGCTAACAGAAGTCATTGTCCTGAAAAGACTAGAAAAGCTTAACACAAATAAATCACCAGGACGATCTTACACCCGAGAGTCCTCAATGAACTCAGTCAGGTTATAGCCAGACCCTTGTTCCTAATCAAATTTTTATACACAGCATATTGACAGGAATGGTACCAGCTGATAGAAGAAAAGCCAATGTGGTACCAATATTCCAAAAAGGGTAGAGACGTATACCAGGAAACTACAGGCTAGTCAGCCTAACATCAATAGTATGTAAACTGTTGAAGGGGATGATAAGGGACTATACCCAATAATTTGCTGATAAAAAAAAGTATCATCAGAAGAATTTAGCATGGGTTTACAAAGTGTAATTTCTTCCAGACCAATCTGCTAACATTCTATTAGGAAGTGAGCTGCCTTAGGAAGGCAGATGTGAGTGAGTGAGTGAGTGAGTGAGTGAGTGAGTGAGTGAGTGAGTGAGTAACTTGTATACAAATGCGAACTTAATCGCCTCAAGGCGCTTGGCATCCAGAGTCGTACCGGTCTTTCAGAAGAGGTGGGTCTTTCGTTTTTTTCCTAAAAGCCCAATGGTTTTCCTCCAAGCGGATGGTAGTGGGTAGAGCATTCCAGAGCCGTGGTCCTTGGACCAAAAATCTACGTTCTCCCTTCGATTTGTAGCGGGATTTAGGAATTTGGAGAAGGTTTTGGTTGTTTGACCGGAGCACACGCTTGGTGTGGTATATCTGGATTTTTCCCCATAATTGCTTTATCTAAAAACTGAGGCCTGTAGGCATCGACCATAGAGTTTTTTCATGGATAGACAACTGTTAGAGGGGCATGTCCAAAGGGTGAGACTGGAGAAGAAGCGGTTTGAATTTAAGCTGCATAGGGAATTTTTCACTGTCAGGGCGATAAGAAAGTGGAATTCTTTTTCACAATTGGTGGTGTCAGTGGACAGTATTGATATTTTTAAAAGACTCTTGGACGTGCATCTTAGTGAACACAATATACAGAGATATGGGAAATGATTATCAACATTGACACACATACACCTACACAGGTTGAACTGGATGGACTATTGTCTTTCTTCAGCCTTACCTGCTATGAAACTGTGGGGGTTATTTACAAAAGGCAAATCCACTTTGCACTACTAGTGCAAACTACAAGTGCAAAGTGCACTTGAAATTGCACTGAAAGTACACTTGGAAGTGCAGTCCCTGTAGATCCAAGGGGGACATGCAAGGAACATTTAAAAAAAAACAGCATTTTAGCTTGCACATGATTGTATAATAAAATCATCAGAGCTTCCCCTCATTTCAGATCTACCCCTCAGATTTACAGTGACTGCACTTCCAAGTGCACTTTCAGTGCAATTTCAAGTGCAGTTTGCACTTGTAGTGCAAAGTGGATTTGTCTTTCGTAAATAACCCCCTATATATTCTAAAAAATGTAAAGCCCAATTCTAACCAAACATTTTGTTGAGCTTTGAATAGAGTGGGGAAGAATTTGGATGCCTGTCAGATTTGTATCAACATCTATGTCCCAATTAGAAAGAGTTTTCCATTACTTATTAGCAGGACAGGAATTAATGGGGAAATCTTTCCAAAGGGGATTAAGGTAAAACACATTTATTTTGAGTAGAGCAAAAAGGGTTAGAGCTTCTAACAATGTTTTTGCTGTTCTTGTCTTTCTGCCCCTGTAATGATTGCACCTCCATATCTTGTATGGGTGTTATAGGGATAAAAAGTAAAGGAATAAGTTCCCCCAGTGGGGTCCAAAAAAAATGAAACAGTTTGTTATAACTTTCAGAGACACAATCATCTGTCCATTCAAGGTAATCTGAATCCTAAAAGAACCCGCCAGGCAAGGTATACTCACCAATCCATGCTCATTTGCTACTTCTCTGCTGAAGATGATATCCGAGCTCACCTGGGTAGGCAGTAATGCCATATTACTGTCTGCCCATGTGGCAATATTCTTTTTTGTTCACAAACATTTGATCAACCAAAACCACAAAAGGAAAATCTAAAAACCATGTACAAATGTATCAAATACAACAATTCAATGTAGGCATAAGCCAATTGTATATAAATTGTGTACCATAAAGACAGATAATAAAAAGAACAACTGAAATCATTAATCAGCCACTACACAGGAAGATGATATAGGAACCATGGATCCCATTTGGCATCAAAAAGAGTCTTTGTTGGGAGAGAATGCATCTATGTGCGCTGCCAACATTCTTGTTTGGCAGCGTTAGATAGATGACATTTTGAAAATGAACTTATCGAAATGTTGAGGCTGATGAACATCGATAGCTATTTTTAAAGAACCTGATGGTGCAATTAGCACGTCTTTATTCAGGAAAGAAACGGCGGGAAACACTCTGCTTCATGCGGAGAGTTTTCATCCTGAGGTTCTGAAAAAATCCATTCCATACAGTCAGTTCATTCGGCTTAGAAGGAACTGTTCTACGGATGCGGACTTTCAAAAGGAAAGTGATTCCTTATCTGAACGTCTTTTGGTGAGAGGCTATACTAAAACTAGCCTGAAGAAGGCCTTCAACAGAGTGAGAGACACCAATAGACGGTCCCTCATTTTTAAGCCCAAAACTGTCATTAACAAAAAGGAAGAATCCAATACCAGAGTTATTATAAATTTTTCTAACGAACATCAAAAAATTAGAAAGACGATCTCTAAGTTCTGGCCTATTCTAACAGAAGACCCAATTTTGAAAAATTTGATCACTAACCAGCCACAGATTACTTTCAAAAAAGCCCCTTCTTTAGGCACTGTGCTGGTTCAAAGCGAATACAAAGGAAATAGCAAAAAAGATCTGTGTAAAACATTTGGCACATATCCGTGTGGATCATGTGCTCAATGCCCAGTTATAGGGAAAAGAACCACACTGACACTGCCGAATGGGGATACCTTCTCCCTGAAACATTTTGCCAACTGCAAAACTCGGGGAGTGGTATACCTCATGCAGTGTCAGTGTGGTTCATTTTATGTGGGAAAAACCAAACAAGAACTGCATAAGCGGATAGAGAAACATATGCACTCTATGCGCATTTGCAATCTTTACCTCCCACTTGGTCGACATATAGCCAAGCATCATGGTTACTACATGCCTAATATAAATTTGACTGTGTTGGACCGTATACACATTCCCTTACGAGGGGGTGACTGGAACAATATCCTACTACAGAGTGAAATGCGCTGGATTAGGTATCTGAGGGCCACTACACCCCCCGGTCTCAACGAAAGTGAGATCTTCAGGCCTTTCTTGGAGTGATTTTCCTCTGGCAAAACAGACTAAGGCCTCAATCAGGGATGAATACTTTCACCCCTGTTTTGATCTCTCTTAGTAGTTTTCCCTCTCAATATAACAAAACTTTCCCCTTTATCCCGCACAGGCGGGTACACTAGACAATTTCATGTTAGGGCCAAATGTAAATATGACATTCAGAAATATAGTTTTTTTTTGTATTATTGTGTATATATAATTTTTGGAATTGTTTTTTGCAATTTGTATGTTCAATGACTCAATTTCCCCTTTTGTCAAGAAGCTGCACATATGCAGATAAATCATAGGGGATTTGAAGCTGAATTTGTAAACATGGACATTTTGTCCTTTTACTCAACCTGTTTTTGTTTTTCTGTTTTGTGCCTTGGGGATGTGGGACATGAGCAAACTACCATGGTTAATGGGATAGTGGTGTCTCTGTTTTTCACTTGCAGGTGTGTTTCCATCTTTCTTTTTCCCTGTTTTGTTTTTTGACTCATCAGCTGCCGGGGGAGACATTGGGTTTTGTACCCAAATGTCCTCAAATTTACCAACAGGGTGGCAGCAATGCCTTCTTTGGTGAATATTAAGGCAACTGTGGCTTTTTACTCCCCACTTGTTCCCCAGTGGTTCCTAAAGGAACTGCAGGACAACAGTACCTTATAGATCCAGGCAATTTCTTTAAAATCATAGCCTGGGCCTTGCCCATTTCTGTTTTTCATCATAAGCAGTGATTAATGTCACTGCTTCAGTTTCACACCTCCCCGCCACCCATTAGGCTCCACCACATGAATCTGGCTGTCCTTCCTATGGGAGATACATGCCAGATTTCCAGCACAAGTGTGGGCCCTTTTCCAAAATGGCCGCCAGAGAACTTCCGGTTTCGGTCGTGATGTCTTTGGACATCTCATCCTGAACCCTCCAGTAAAATGGCCGCGGCAGCACTTCCGGTTGTGGAAGTGACGCGGGTCGATGGGCAATCGAATCCTTTAGTAAAATGGCCGTGACGGCACTTCCGGTTGCGGAAGTGACGCGGATCTATGGGGAATCAATGACGGCGCTTCAATGCGCCGCCCATGAGCGGCGTTTTGAAGCAAAATGGAACCACACATGGCTATTATACAAACAATCACCGTAATTAGCGCAGCGATTGAGGGGAGGAACACACCACCTGAACAGACTGAGGTAGGTACTTAAGGAGGGTCAAGAGGGATATTTGGTGTCATTCCATCTCCAAATTTAGAAGAGCAAGGAGCTATTTTCTACCCCCAAGGGGAACCTGCCTGGGGAAAACCAGGAACCCTCTCTAGGATCCACCTGGAATTTGGACATACGATCCCTAATCACTGGTGGTAAGTCTCATGAACTGCTTGGAATACAATTTCCAACCAGTTAATTGATGCTTTACACTGGTATATTTCTATACATATACTGATGAGAATCTTTTGTTTCTCTCTCCTTTTCCCCTGGGGGTTCTTCCTTATTTTTATCTCCTCTACATAGGATTTCCAACGCCACTCAAATTGAACCAATTGGTTCTATCCACTCTATGAGTGATACCAAATAGGGACTTTCTGTATGGTGCAGCCTGCAATAAGAGACATCCATGTCCCAGGACATCAGGGGGCTTTTGGTTTACACCCTTGGGCACGGAATTTTTAAACAATAGGTGAGCTCTTTTTCATCAATATATATTATGTTTCTTTGTTTGATGAAGAAGGTATATTATTATATATGCTGTTTCTTTATTTAAATGAAAAAAGTATAATGTTATATTGTGAATGTATTTAATTTGTACATTATATCTTGATTTACTTTAGATGTAATACTTGTTTATGCCATGATGAAGAATGCGTAGCATTCGAAACGCGTCGGCTTTCAGCTACAACTTACCTCCCAATGTTGGTGATGGTACCGTATGCCGGACAGTATTTGCATCATTTATGATTTGTATATTGTACATTTATGTAATTTTTGAGATATTCTTGTATATGCTTAATCTATTTTTGTAATAAATTGATATAATTTGTTATATATTTTGAAACTTTTTTGTGTGTTGCCTACATAATCCCACTCCATGAGGTATATTCGAATATTTTCAAGTACTATGGGATGATGGCAACTACATGCCGTCATATATGAGTTGGTCCTTTTTCTCAAAAAGAGTCTTGGAATCATGAAGTATGTAAAAAAAACCTTTTTCATTATCATGATATTGTCTACCCTTGAGATCATGTGTGAAAAGGGGATCACTCAGGCACATGCGTGGCAGCTCCCAAGATGGCCACCGGCGTCTAGAGCTCCACTCCACCACGGCCCCTCGATAGCCATCGGAGATCACAGAGCGCTCCCCCACACCTCTCACCAGGATTAACAAGCGGGGGAAACCGCCCAGAACCCTCCGATGACAGCGGCGCAAGCCAGGAGGAATCTATCACACCAGATGTCAGCAGCGCCCGGACCGCTCAGCTAAGCTAAAATGTCGGCGGCTCCACAAGCCTCACACACTGCAGAGGACACAGAGGACTCTTTTGCAGACCAGGACTCAATCCCTCCGCTATTCCAAGGTACCAATAATCCTCCCCTGCCCCTGGCCACATCCCCTGCTTCCACGGAGTCCTTGCTGGGCAGGATGAACTCTGGTCTCCCCACTACCCCTATGCTGGATCCTCACACAGGCCTGCTTCTGGATGTAAGTGAAGCAAACAAAGCTACTCCTACCCCCACTCCACACCAGGGAGAAAGCCTTGCATTACTGCATGTAGTTACAGACAGAAGAACAGGAAGTGAGGATTTTTCAGAGGAAAAAAGTACATTTAAAAGCATGTACTGAACGCTGCCCAGACATGCATTCCAGACCTATGGAAGTCGACAACCATATCATCTCTGGGACATTGGTTTTCTAGAATAGATGAAATTAGGATAATGGAAAACATGACAGCCTTAGTTTATGGTAGAGAGGAGAAATGTATGGAAACCTGGCAGCCATGGATGACCTTTTGATTGATTGTTTTTTTACTTCGCTTTCAATAATTTTGAGTGTGGTAGGGCTGGATTGGGAGGGGAGGCCCCAGGGGGAGGGGGGTGATTGTGTAAGCCCTTAAGTAAGATAGGTGTATTTTTTTTCCCTTTCTCTCGTGACCCGAGGGGATGGGGCTGAGAGTTTTTCTTTTATTTTAGTTTTTTGTTTTAATCAAGAGATGGGAAGGTAAAATTAAGGAAAAATTCAGGCAGAATTAGAAAGGGAATGTACCATAGGTTTATAATAATGGTAATATGCTTAACTAGGCACACTTTTATTTATTTTGTTATTTAGGTTTATATTCCCAAGCCTTTGAAGTGTTATTGTGATACGCTGTAGGTTTTAATTGCTGATTGTATCAATTTTTTATTTATTCTTTCTCTTCTAGTCTGGTCGGATTGCTATATTTGCTTTTTTTTGTAACATGGGTTTATTCCCTCTCTTGATATTGATATTGATGTTATTGCTTTTATATTGTTTCCATGTTTTGTTATAACTGAAAAAATCTTTGAATAAATTATATTACAAAAAAAAGTAATTGAAAGTAATTGAAAAATAAAAAATAAAAATGTGTGGGGGTCCCCCCAAATTCTATTAACAGGCCCTTCAGGTGTGGTATGGATTTTAAGGGGAACTCCACGGCAAAATGAAAAATAAAATGGTGTGGGATTCCCCTCAAAAATCGATACCAGAACCTTATCCTAGCACGCAACCTGGCAGGCCGCAGGAAAAGAGGGGGCCCCCCTACTGAACCGTACCAGGCCACATGCCCTCAACATGGGTAGGATGTCCCCATGTTGATGGGGACAAGGGCCTCATCCCCACAACCCTTGCCCGGTGGTTGTGGGAGTCTGCGGGTGGGGGGCTTATCGGAATCTGAAATCCCCCTTTAACAAAAGGGAACCCCCAGATCCCCCCCATGTGAATTGGTAACAGGGTACATTGTACCCCTACCATTTCACAAAAAAAGTGTCAAATCATAAAAAAAAAACACACACCAAGTTGGGACAAGTTCTTTAATTAAAAAAAAAATATTCCAGCACCGGAATCCTTCTACGATCCCGTCCCAGACCCACCGCTACGAACGATACCGTCTCCACCGGAGGCACCCGGCTGAATGACGCGCAAGCTGTCTGACAGCTGTTTTATAACCGAGGGCGGGACCACCTGTGACGTGGATGGGTGACTCCGCCCCTTCTGACACAACGCCCTCGGTTATAAAAGAGCTGTCAGACAGCTTGCGCATCATTCGGCCGGGAGCCTCCGGTGGAGGCGGTATCGTTCATAGCGATGGGTCTGGGACTGGGATCGTAGGATTACGGCGCTGGAGTTTTTTAAAATTTATTTTTATTAAAGAACTTGTTCCAACTTGGTGAGTGTGTTTTTTTTTTTTACATTTTGACACTTTTTTTGTAAAATTGTAGGGGCACAATGTACCCCGTTACCAATTCACATAGGGAGGTGGGATCTGGGTGTCCCCTTTGTTAAAGGGTGCTTCCAGATTCCGATAAGCCCCCCGCCCACAGACCCCCACCACCGGGCAAGGGTTGTGGAGATGAGGCCCTTGTCCCCATGGATTTTTATTTTCCAATGACTTTTATCTGTATTGCCGGGACCCGACAATTCATTATAGTCATCATTTTAATTGACTTTTTTCCTTTAGAAATGTAATTTTGTGCAGAGACTATTATAAACATGGAAAACATGCTCTACTTTACAGGCATACTATAGACACCCCCAGGTACAAAATTTAAAGGAATATTTCACTTTTATTGTTTCACTTTAAGCATTAATAAAATCACTGCTCCTAAAAAAACAGCCATTTTTAAAACTTTTTTTGTGCATTGATACAAGACCCCTGGGGCAGGACCCAGGTCCCCAAACACTTTTTATGACAATAACTTGCATATTAACCTTTAAAATTAGCACTTTTGATTTTTCATGTTCGAGTCCCATAGACTTTAACGGTGTTTGCGTGTTCGAAATAATTTTTTGCAAACCAAACCGGGAGGTCTTCAGCTCATCCCTAGTCCTCACCTCTATGTTTTAGGGGATGTGAGCTGGAGGGCACAATACTACACATATGGCGGACCTGTCCTCGGATTAGATTCTTCTGGCAGATTCTTCTGCACCATTAGCTCCTTGACAAAGGCAACGGTGACTCCCAGCATAGCACCCCAGCATAGACACCAGCATAGCACTACTAAATCACTATGGGCCATATCCACAAAAGAGATACTCCGGCGTAAGCCGTCGTATCTCTGGTTCTAACTTTGGAACTGATCCTCAGAAGCAGTTTTCCTAAGTTAGGCAGAAGATCCGACATCTGTAAGGGACTTACACTGCCGGATCTTAGGATGCAGTACCGCATCCGCCACTGGGGGCATTTCGAGTCGAAATGCCTCTGTTAGTATGCAAATTAGCACTTAGGGCGATCCTCAAAGCTTTTGTACCTAGTTTTTACGCCGTAAGTGTTAGTTTGCCTGGTGTAAAACTAGGGCTGCTTTTACAAAGTGTAAAGTTAGTCACACCTTGTAAAGGCCCATTCAAGCGACGGCATTTGGTATGCATTCCCGAGGGAGAACTCCATGCCAATTTTCAATGAAAAAAACGGCATGGGTTCCCCCTCAGGAGCATACCAGGCCCTTAGGTCTGTTATGGGTTGTAAGGAGACCCCCCTCCGCCGCAAAATTGACGTAGGGGGTCCCCCTACAATCCATACCAGACCCGTATCCAAAGCACGCTACCCCGGCCAGCCAGGAAGGGAGTGGGGACGAGCGAGCGCCCCCCCCCTCCTGAGCCGTGCCAGGCCGCATGCCCTCAACATGGGGGGGTTGGGTGCTCTGGGGCAGGGGGGCGCACTGCGGGCCCCCCCACCCCAGAGCACCCTGTCCCCATGTTGATGAGGACAGGACCTCTTCCCGACAACCCTTGCCATTGGTTGTCGGGGTCTGCGGGCGGAGGCTTATCGGAATCTGGGAGTCCCCTTTAATAAGGGGGCCCCCAGATACCGGCCCCCCACCCTAAGTGAATGGATATGGGGTACATCGTACCCCTATCCATTCACCTGTAGGCAAAAAGTAAAAGTTAATAAACACACAACACAAGGCTTTTTAAAATATTTTATTATTCTGCTCCGGACGCCCCCCCTGTCTTCGTTATTAGCTCAATTACCAGGGGGGGCTTCTTCTTCCACTCTCCGGGGGTCTTCTCCGCTCTCCGGGGGTGTTCCGCTCTCCGGGGGGGGCTTCTCCGGACTCCGGGGGTGTTCCGCTCTCCGGGGGGGGCTTCTCCGGACTCCGGGGGGCTTCTTCCATCTTCTCCCCTCTTCCGCTCTTGACTCGGCGAACCCCGGTTCTTCTGCAGCTGTCCGGTGCCTTCTTCTTCAGCGCTGGCTGCCTGCTATGTTTGTGTGTTAGCTCGATTTCAAACAGGCAGCCGGCGCGGTCTTCTGTGATGTCAGGGTCTTCTGGTCTTCTGTTCTTCCTATGTTGCCTCGTCGCCTCTTGTCGCTGTAATGATGGAAGCGCGCCTTGCATCACATTTATATAGGCATCGCCGTCCCATCATGCTCCGGTAGGTACCCACGTGGTGGGTGCCTACCCACGTGCACCCACCACGTGGGTACCTACCGGAGCATGATGGGACGGTGATGCCTATATAAATGTGATGCAAGGCGCGCTTCCATCATTACAGCGACAAGAGGCGACGAGGCAACATAAGAACAGAAGACCAGAAGACCCTGACATCACAGAAGACCGCGCCGGCTGCCTGTTTGAAATCGAGCTAACACACAAACATAGCAGGCAGCCAGCGCTGAAGAAGAAGGCACCGGACAGCTGCAGAAGAACCGGGGTTCGCCGAGTCAAGAGCGGAAGAGGGGAGAAGATGGAAGAAGCCCCCCGGAGTCCGGAGAAGCCCCCCCCGGAGAGCGGAACACCCCCGGAGAGCGGAGAAGACCCCCGGAGAGTGGAAGAAGAAGCCCCCCCTGGTAATTGAGCTAATAACGAAGACAGGGGGGGCGTCCGGAGCAGAATAATAAAATATTTTAAAAAGCCTTGTGTTGTGTGTTTATTAACTTTTACTTTTTGCCTACAGGTGAATGGATAGGGGTACGATGTACCCCATATCCATTCACTTAGGGTGGGGGGCCGGTATCTGGGGGCCCCCTTATTAAAGGGGACTCCCAGATTCCGATAAGCCTCCGCCCGCAGACCCCGACAACCAATGGCAAGGGTTGTCGGGAAGAGGTCCTGTCCTCATCAACATGGGGACAGGGTGCTCTGGAGTGGGGGGGGGCCCGCAGTGCGCCCCCCTGCCCCAGAGCACCCAACCCCCCCATGTTGAGGGCATGCGGCCTGGCACGGCTCAGGAGGGGGGGGGGGGCGCTCGCTCGTCCCCACTCCCTTCCTGGCTGGCCGGGTAGCGTGCTTTGGATACGGGTCTGGTATGGATTGTAGGGGGACCCCCTACGTCAATTTTGCGGCGGAGGGGGGTCTCCTTACAACCCATACCAGACCTAAGGGCCTGGTATGCTCCTGAGGGGGAACCCATGCCGTTTTTTTCATTGAAAATTGGCATGGAGTTCTCCCTCAGGAATGCATACCAAATGCCGTCGCTTGAATGTGCTTTTACATGGTGTTACTAACTTTACACCATGTAAAAGCAGCCCAAATTTTACACTTGCAAACTAAAACTTACGGCGAAAAAACGAAGCTGAAAAGCTTTGTGGATCGCCCTAAGTGCTAATTTGCATACCAGAAGCGGCATTTCGACTCTAAATGCCCCCAGCGGCGGATGCGGTACTGCATCCTAAGATCCGACAGTGTAAGTCCCTTACAGATGTCGGATCTTCTGCCTAACTTTGGAAAACTGCTTCTGTGGATCAGTTCCAAAGTTAGGACAAGGGATACGATGGAGTAACAGCAGTTACTCCATCGTATCTCTTTTGTGGATTAGGCCCTATATCCCTGACCTAACTAAGCACTCTCAGGCACTGTCTTTTTTAATTTTATTAGGAGCCAAAGTAACAATAGGCCTGTTTGCTTCCAAGGGTTCAGGGTAAAAGTGTCTTGGATAATGGCACAAGAACCAGGGGAAGGCTGGCAGCCTTAGGCCTGGGGGGCAAGTCCAGTCAAGTGGCCCATAGAGCGTGGAAAAGTGATGGATTGAGGAAAACAGTCTAAGATTTTTCATGATCACAAGAGTCCGCACAGAGGCCCCCCTTACATCAGAGTCCGCACAGAGGCCCCCCTTACATCAGAGTCCGCATAGAGGCCCCCCCCTTACATCAGAGTCTGCACAGAGGCCCCCCCTTACATCAGAGTCCCCACAGAGGCCCCCCCTTACATCAGAGTCCGCACAGAGGCCCCCCCTTACATCAGAGTCCGCACAGAGGCCCCCCTTACATTAGAGTCTGCACAGAGGCCCCCCTTACATCAGAGTCCGCACAGAGGCCCCCCTTACATCAGAGTCCGCACAGAGGCCCCAACTTAAATCAGAGTCCGCACAGAGGTCCCCCTTAAATCAGAGTCTGCAAAGAGCCTCCCCTTACATCAGAGTCTGCACAGAGGCCCCCCTTACATCAGAGTCTGCACAGAGGCCCCCCTTACATCAGAGTCTGCTCAGAGGCCCCCCTTACATCAGAGTCCACACATAAGCCCCCCTTACACCAGAGTCTGCACAGAGGCCCCCCTTACATCAGAGTCTGCACAGAGGCCCCCCCTTACATCAGAGTCCGCACAGAGGCCCCCCTTACATCATAGTCCGCACAGAGGCCCTTCCTTACATCAGAGTCTACACAGAGGGCCCCCCCTTACATCAGAGTCCGCACAGAGGCCCCCCTTACATCAGAGTCCACACAGAGGCCCTCCCTTACATCAGAGTCTGCACAGAGGCCCCACCTTACATCAGAGTCTGCACAAAGGCCCCCCTTACATCAGAGTCTGCACAGAGGCCCCACCTTACATCAGAGTCCACACAGAGGCCCCCCCTTATATCAGAGACCGCACAGAGCCTCCCCTTACATCAGAGTCCACACAGAGCCTCCCCTTACATCAGAGTCTGCACAGAACCCATATACATCAGATCGGATGTAAGGGGTGTTCTGGGAAACTTGACTTAAGGGTGCATGCTGTGGACTATTGTGTAAAGAGGGTCTCTGCTCACCGAAGCCTGCCCCGCTCCCCTTTAACAAAGTCCACAGAGCACCCCTTTTTATATACTGGGAGGCAGGAGAGACTAGAGAGGGTGAACTTACCAGGATGGAGGCTGAGGCGCAGACAGGCTGTCTGATGCTTTTTTGGGTTCAAAGTTCCTGTCCAGTGCCCACACATGCCCGGGAAGGGTGGGCAGGGCAGATTCAGAAGGAGGAGGAGCAGATGAGCTCTATCTCTCCTCATGTCTTTTTAGAGAGAGAAGGGGATGTCAGCGCTGGTGTGCGCTGAGGCTGAGCTATGTGTGAGTTGAGACATAGCTCAGCTCTGCAGCCATCTACCACAGAGCTGACACAGGCATGGCTGCACAAGTGGGAGGTGAGCAGCAGCCATGACCTGTGTTAACAGAGCTCCAGAAGGCATATTCCTGCTCTGCAAAAACAGCATTTGGTAGTGGCGGCCGGTGGCTGTGCATAGTGTCACCAGCCCGGGGGGAGATTTTCACCCTGCCCCCCCCCGCCAGCCCTCCCCTGACAAGAACACATAGTAGTAAAAATGTTATGACAACATTGAGAGGTTTAATGCCATGTGGGAACCTTGGGTCATGTCCTGCAATATACCTCTTCTTCCTGGAATACGGCCTGGAACCACAAATGCTCCTACCCCCTTTTTATCCTATCTCCTCACACCTCCCTTCTCCTCTCCCACATTTCTCTTCTTTCCTTTCAGGGACAACCTGGTCCCTTATTCCCTTCATATTAGGCAAGACATAACGCTTCCCCTGAAGGGGGTTTAGTATATGTTATTAGTCAGACTGTCTGGGTTTGGTCTCACGTATTATTGCACAGTGGACACAGAGGTGACCAGAAGTTTAAAATGGAAGTGCAGAGCAGCGGAGAAGGCGTGGAGAAAAAATCCGGTGCCCGCCTCCAAGGAGGTATATACCGCAGCCCTGAGGAACTATAAACTAGGGATAAAAACCGCCAAAAAGCAGTTTTTCTCTGAAAAAATTGCTAATGCTAAAAATGCAGCAGCTGAACTCTTTAGAGTTGCGAAAAATCTAGCTAATCCAGCATGTAGACAGCCGGAAGAAGAAGCTTCACCAGAGTTTTGTAATATTTTATCAAATTATTTTAACGAAAAGATAGAAATTATTAGGAACAATATCAAAGTAGTAGATATTGAGGAATATTGTCCCATCTATGAAGGTACAAGATTCTCTAGTTTTGTGGACGTCTCTACTTTAGATATTCTGAATATCCTCAAGTCTCTTAGAGCCTCGTCCTCATCATTTGATCCTTGCATTGCGCAACTAGTGAAGGACGCCGCAGAGACATTGGCCCCCTTTATTGCCGACATTGTAAATACTTCCTTCTCCACTGGAACAGTGCTGGGTATTCTGAAGCGGGCTGTGATTATTCCCCTGCTGAAGAAAGCTAACCTGGCACGCTCCGTGTTGAGCAATAATCGTCCCATTTCAACTCTACCGTTTCTGGCAAAAATCATGGAATGAGGCGCAGTGTGGCAAATTCAGCCCCATCTCGAGTTCAATTCCATTCTCGATGATTTTCAATCTGGATTCCGACCAGGACAGAACTACTCTGGGCCCTGGACAGAAATGAGGCTTCGGCCTTGGTATTGCTGGATCTGTCGGCAGCATTCGATACCATCGATCATTCTAGACTGCTTGATCGATTAGGGACTGTGGCAGGCATTAATGGTATAGCATTGGCATGGATGACCTCATTTCTGCTGGACAGGGTTCAGAGAGTAAGGCTGGGACTGCACTGCTCTTCTGATAGTCCCCTGTCCTGTGGAGTCCCTCAAGGGTCCGCGTTATCGCCGCTCCTGTTCAACATCTATATGAGGCCTCTGCTATATATCATCCGCCGCCACAACCTATCTTTTCATGTCTACGCTGACGACACCCAGTTCTACATTCCTCTGCCCAGGGATAGGGGGGCACAGATAACTCTGGCCACCTGCCTGGAGGAAATTCAATCCTGGATGGGGGCCAATTATCTTATGCTCAATGGCTCCAAGACTGAGTGCATGGTTTTATGCAATTAGCCATGGTCGGGCGGTTTCCCTACCTGGCCGGACTCGTTTTCATCGGTCCCAGTGCCAATCACCCAGGTCAGGGATTTGGGAATCATCTTGGACGAGAGATTGACGCTACGACCGCAGGTAAACCAGGTGGTGAGTTCTTGTCACTTTCACTTGAAACTCCTGAGGTCGACTTTTCGCTTCATTGAAGAATCGCATAAGATCTCCATGGTCAATGCCATTATCGGAAGTCGATTAGATTATTGCAATGCTTTGTACCTGGGTTTACCTAATAACATCATGCACAAATTACAGCTTATTCAGAATGCCGCTGCGAGGCTACTCACGGGTGTTGGTCGTCATGACCACATCACGCCATCGCTGAGAGCCCTGCATTGGCTACCCATGAAGGAACGGGTTCTGTTTAAGACTGGATGCATGGTGCACAGGGCTACCCATGGCAAGGGGCCAGTGTACCTGCAGGAAAAATTCACCAAGTATGTGCCCAACCGTACCTTAAGGTCGGCTAATTTGGAAACTTTGGTGATTCATAAATTTCGTAAGAAAAAATGCGGAGGGAGGACGAGTGCGGTCCAGGGAGCACAGTTTTGGAACTCCCTGCCTCTAAAATTAAGGCTTGAGAATGATCTTTTTAAGTTCAGGAAGCTTGTAAAAACTGAGCTTTTCAGTCTATCCTATGGAATTACATAGGTTTTTATAGTTCTTTGATCTGCTAACTATTTTAAATTTGATCTGTTCCGCTGCCTGTGTGTGTTTTTTTGGTTGTTGCTGTATTGTTGTTCTCAGCGCATCGAGGCCTACGGGTAACTGACTGCGTTTTGTACTTTTGTACTTTTAAGAATTTTAATAAATAAAATAAATAAATAATCTGCCACACTTGCGCTGATCATTGCTCTGGTGGGCTCTGGTTTTTAGCCTTTACCGGAGGGCCAATGGTGAACGCAGGGGAGGGATGGGTTGCGGGTTCCTGGGGGGCAACGCATATTTCGGCATAGAGTTCCCAAAGGGGTGGAGTGGGTGGAGCCTCTCGGGTGGACTGGAAGTCACCCACAGGTAGATTTCTATATTTCACTCTGTCAGTTTTTCTGTTACAGCAAGACAGGATTTGGGGCTAGCCCCATTAGGAGAGATAGAAGTCCCCTGAAATTTCACCCGGTTTTAGGGCCCTGGGACAGTCCTGACCTTATCTTTTGAGTTAACTACTTACTTTTCTATGTTCTGAAGTTTCGCATATGCCTTTCTTGTTATATCTGCACCATTAATGATACACTGGAACTTTTAGCTACTTGATATAACATGCACTCTTATGCACTATTACCACTGTTATGTATGAAATCTTTTTTCCAATAAAAATATTTTAAACTAAAAGGAGATCACTGTCATCTTCCAATGAAAGGCAATCGCCCATTGCATGGCAACACCAACAGTATGGTGATTCTTTTTTTTTTTTCACCAAGTATTCATTTTAACAAGTAATGTCTCTCACACAGCATAGGCATATTTAGACATAATTTCACCCCAGAACACATTCTGCTATGCCACCCAAATATGGGAATGCTACACATGAGACCTAGCCACATAGAAGGGCTCAAAATCAATGGAGCACCTTTGGGCTTTCAAGGAGCATAAAATACACATAAATTATATATCACATTTTCTGACTATTCATCAAATTTTTGGAGGTTCTGGAGCTCCAAGACAGTGGCAATACCCACAAAACTACTCAATGTTGGAAAGCAAATACTCTAAGGTATTTTCTAAGAGGCATAATGATCTTTTTGTAAATGTAAATTTTTGCCACAAGTTTTTGGAAAATGTGGCTCCTTCTGAGAATGGCAATACCATATGTTGTATCTTGTGTATCACACAAATAAACCAATTGTATAAAAAACAATCTGCTGTAATAGTCAAGGAATATAGCGATAATTTTTCGGCATGTAGAAAAAACTAAATTTTTCCAACTTCATCATTAAAACGACATTGCCCACACACCATTGTTTAAAAAAAATGCTCCAGCAAAGCGCAGTGCACTATAAAGGGGAAGTTCCATGCGGATGACGCCACCCTTGGGGCTGCTTTAGCTGATTCCGTGTTAGTAAAAGACGATTCGCGCTTTTCTGTCTGTTACAGCGTGATGAATGTGCTTACTCCATTACGAATGGTAGTTTTACCATAATGAGCGCTCGAGTCTCATAACTTGCTTCTGAGCATGCGCGGGTTTTAACGTCGTTTTAGCCCACACACAATAATTTTTTACAACCCGAAAAACGACATAGTTTTTTTTTTCGTTTTTCAGAACCCGGAAAATTATGTGAAGCCCACACACGATCATTTTAAATGAATTTTTTTAAAAACAACGTTTTTTTTTATGCCGAAAAATTATCGTGTGTACGCGGCATTAGTGTATTTTCACCTACAGTATCTTGCAGATTGAGTACACCCCTCACATTTATGTAAATATTTTATTATATCTTTTCATGTGACAACACTGAAGAATTGACACTCTGGTACAATGTAAAATAGTAGGTTACAGCTTGCATAACAACATAAATTTGCTTTTCCCTTGAAATAACTCAACACACAGCCATTAATGTCTAAACCTCTGGCAACAAAAGTGAGTGCACCCCTAAGTGAAAATGTAAAAATTCCTTACCCGGTGATATGTGATTTGTTAGTGTTACAAGGTTGCAGGTGTGTTAAATTTGTGTTATCGCTCTCAACACACTGGAAGTTCAATATGGCACCTATGGCAAAGAACTCTCTGCGAATCTGAAAAAAAAAATTGTTGCTCTACATAAAGATGGTCTAGGCTATTAGAAGATTGCAGAGACCCTAAAACTGAGCTGCAGCATGGTGGCCAAGACCATAACATAACTGTTACACTCAGAACAGACCTCACCATGGTCGACCAAAGAAGTTGAGTGCACAAATCCAGAGGTTATCTTTGGGAAATAGACTTATGAGTGCTGCCAGCATTGCTACAGAATAGGGATGAGCCGAACACCCCCCTGTTCGGTTCGCACCAGAACTTGCGAACACACCAAATGTTCGTGTGAACTTTAGAACCCCGTTAAAGTCTATGGGACTCGAACATTTGAAATCTAAAGTGCTAATTTAAAGGCTAATATTAAAGTTATTGTCCTAAAAGTGTTTGGGGATCCTGGGTCCCTGTCCCAGGGGACATGTATCAATGCAAAAAAAGTTTAAAAACTGCCGTTTTTCGGGAGCAGTGAATTTAATAATGCTAAAAGTGAAGAAACAATAAAAGTGAAATATTTCTTAAAATTTCATACCTAGGGGGGGTGTAAAGTTAGCTTGTGAAATATTGCATGTTTCCTGTCTTAGATTTGTCTCTGCACAAAGTGTTATTTCTGAAAGGAAAAAACTGGGCTTATCAGAATCTGGAAGACCCCTTTAACAAAGGGGACCCCCAGATCCTGGCCCCCCCTATGTGAATTGGTATGGGGTACATTGTACCCCAACCATTTCACGAAGGAAGTGTAAATAGTTGGAAAAAAACACACACACCATAGAAAAAAAGCCCTTTATTAATAAAAAAAAAGAAAAGAAATCCAGCGGTGGTAATCTACTCGGTCCCAGCTCCCTGCTCCAACATTGTCTTTATCCAGCGATGGGTGATCTCCGGTCCAGCGATGAGAAGATCCATCCATCCAGAGCGCAGCCACGCCGACCTCCTCTCTCCGCTGGACACAGCCCAGCGAATGACGTGGCTGAAGCTGTGACATTTCTTATATAGGGGAGCCCGGGCCACCCGTCACGTGACCCCGCCCCCTCTGACGCACCCTCTGATACATCACGGTGGAAGCCCATTCTTTCCCCTTGCGTCAGAGGGGGCTAGGTCACATGACGGTTGGCCCCGCCTCTCCTATATAAGAAATGTCACAGCTTCAGCCGTGTCATTCGCTGGGCTGTATCCAGCGGAGAGAGGAGGTCGGCATGGCTGCGCTCTGGATGAATGGATCTTCTCATCGCTGGACTGGAGATCACCCATCGCTGGATACAGACAATGTTGGAGCAGGGAGCTGGGACCGAGTAGATTACCACCACTGGATTTATTTTCTTTTTTTTTTTATTAATAAAGGACTGTTTTGTACGGTGTGTGTGTGTGGTTTTTCCAACTATTTACACTTCCTTCGTGAAATGGTAGGGTACAATGTACCCCATTACCAATTCACATAGGGGGGGCAGGATCTGGGGGTCCCCTTTGTTAAAGGGGTCTTCCAGAATCTGATAACCCCCCGCCCGCAGACCCCCACAACCATCAGGCAAGGGTTGTGGGGATGAGGCCCTTGTCCCCATCAACATGGGGACATCCTCCCCATGTTGAGGGCATGTGGCCTGGTACAGTTCAGGAGAGGGGGGCTGCACTCTGTCCCCCCCTCTTTTCTGCGGACGACCAGGTTAACGTGCTCTGATAAGGTGTCTGGTGTGAATTTTTGGGGGAACTCCGCGCCATTTTTTTTTTAAATTTGGGGTGGAGTTCCCCTTAAAATCCACACCAGACCTGATGGGTCTGGAATGGATATTTGGGGGAACCCCACGTCATTTTTTAAATTGAACGGCGGGGTTCCCCTTAATATCCATTCCAGACCTGAAGGGCCTGGGAATGGAATTTGGGGGGACCCCCACGCTATTTTTTTAAAAATTTTATGAATGAATTCTCTCTGAATTCATTATAGCCGCAAGTCCGGTTTTAAAAGACTTTTTTTCCTTTCAGAAATGACACTTTGTGCAGGGACAGTTCTATGTACGGGAAACATGCGATATTTCACATGATAACTTTACACTCCCCCAGGTACGAAATTTAAAGGAATATTTCACTTTTATTGTTTCACTTTTAGCATTATTAAATTCACTGCTCCTGAAAAAACAGACGTTTTTTGCATTGATACATGTCCCCTGGAGCAGGACCCAGGTCCCCAAACACTTTTTAGGACAATACATTGCATATTAGCCTTTAAAATTAGCACTTTAGATTTCTCCCATAGACTTTAACAGGGTGTTCCGTGGCTTTTCGAATTTGCCGCGAACACCCCTAATTGTTTGTTGTTCGCCGAACAGGCGAACAGGCAAAGTTTGAGTCGAACATGAGTTCGACTCGAACTCGAAGCTCATCCCTACTACAGAAGTTGAAGAGGTGTGTGGGTCAGCCTTTCAGTGCTCAGACCATATTCCGCACACTGCATAAAATAGGTCTGCAAGGCTGTTGTCCCGGAAGTAAGCCTCTTCTAAAGATATTGCACAAGAAAGCCCGCAAACAATTTGCTGAAGACAAGCAGACTAAGGACATGAATTATAGGAACCATCTCCTGTGGTCTGATGAGACCAAGATAAACTTATTTGGTTCAGATGGTGTCAAACCTGTGTGGCAGCAACCAGGTGAGGAGTACAAAGACAAGTTTGCCTTGCCTACAGCCAAACATTGTGGTGGGTGTGTCGTGGTCTGGGGCTGCATGAGTGCTGCTGGTACTGTAGAGCTACAGTTCATTGAGGGAACTATGAATGACAACATGTACTGTCTCCCTTTGGAGACTGGGCTGCAGGGCAGTATTCCAACATTATAATGACCCCAAACACACCACCGAGATGACCACTTCCTTGCTAAAGGAGCTGAGGGTCAAGGTGATGGACTGGCCAAGCATGTCTCCAGACCTAAAGCCTATTGAGCATGTGGGGCATCCTCAAACAGAAGGTGGAGAAGCAAAAGGTCTCTAACATCCACCAGCTCTGTGAAGTTGTCATGGAGGAGTGGAAGAGGACTCCAGTGGCAACCAGTGAAGCTCTGGTTAACACCATGCCCAAGAGGGTTTAAGGCAGTGCTGAAAAATAATGGTGGCCACACACAAAATTGACACTTTAAGCCCAATTTGGACATTTTCACTTAGGGGAGTACTCACTTTTGTTGGCAGTGGTTTAGACATTAATAGCTGTGCATTAAGTTATTTTGAGGTGACAGCAAATTTACACTGTTATACAAGCTGTACACTCACTACTTTACAAATGGGAAATTTCTTCAGTGTTGTCACATGAAAATATGTAATAAAATATTTACAAAAAGGTGAGGTGTGTACTCACTTTTGTGAGATACTGTACATAGGCACCCTAGAAGCTCCTGAGGAAGTGCATAGTCACAAAAGTCACAAAACATTTTGAGCCAAATGGTTTAAGATTTTGGAGTCCCCATCAAACTCAACTGTATAGAGATCTTCTGAGCTTCTATTTCAAGAAATCCGTATACTGTTTACTTTTTGGGGGGATATCCAAACCCATTGGGTGCATTGCCTTTTATATATTTTCCTTGTTGTTGTAACCTTTAATGAGAAAGAAAAGAAAATACTATGAAATAATAAAGATGGTGATTTTATAGAATAAGTGTGTCTGTGCCTATAAATTCCATACTGTCTTTACAACTTCCATATTTGTGCTATTAAATTGGATGAGGCATGTTGTAGTACTACTAGTGTGTCCACAGTGCCACCCTGTGGCCACACCAACTCTAATGCCGCGTACACACGACCGTTTTTTTGGGTTGTAAAAAATGACGTTTTTAAGGGTCTAGAAAGATCATTACAACAGCCTTGCCTACACACGATCATGAAAAAAAAAAATGCTCTAGCAAAGCGCGGTGACGTACAACGGCACTATAAAGGGGAAGTTCCATGCGGATGGTGCCACCCTTTGGGCTGCTTTTGCTGATTGTGTTAGTAAAAGACGATTTGCGCTTTTCAGTCTGTTACAGCGTGATGAATGTGCTTACTCCATTACGAACGCTAGTTTTACCAGAATTAGCGCTCCCGTCTCATAACTTGCTTCTGAGCATGCGCATTTTTTTCACATTGTTAAAGCCCACACAGAACCATTTTTACAACGTAAAAACGACAAAATTAAAAACGACGTGAAAAATGAGAGCACGTTCGAAATTTTTAATGCCCATTTTTTACATTGTGAAAAATGCTCTGGAGCCCACACACGATCGTTTTTAATGACATTAAAAAAAATTCATTTTTTACAACCCAAAAAACGGTTGTGTGTACGCGCCATTATTGTTCCTTAAAAATGCTTAGGTTATTTTATTTTTTAAGACTCTATGGGGTTTATTTACTAAAGCTGAAGAGTGTAAAATCAGACTCACTTCTGCATATAAACCAGTCAGCTTCTAACCTCATTTTTTTTTTCAATTAAAGTTTGACAATAAAACCTGGAAGCTGATTGGTTTTAATGCAGAAGTGAGCCTGATTTTGCACTCTCCAGCTTTAGTAAATAAACTCCTATGTAATGTTGTATCACACTGCATTGACAATTTTTTTTATATTAGATCCCCAGGTTTCCCTGGTACAACATTATATAGGCTTTCCATATTTGAAAGATAAGTATGAATTTGTTTTTTTTCCTCCATCATACTTACCTAAGTGGATACAGCATCGGTCTAATGCTGCATCTGTACACCGGCACCCCTACACTGAGAATCGAGAGATCGAACTTTGCCAATGACTTCTTTTTTCGCCTCGAGCAGAGCTTCTGACTGTCAATCAGCAGCTCTCCGCTCTGCTTCTCCACGCTCACTGGAGTGCTGAGCTGTGGAGGGGCGGGGATCGGCCATCTCAGGCTCTCAGTGGCTCGCTGAGATGGGTATCAGACTGATTTCTGTGACATTGTGACAATAAAGTCCGCTCTCTGCTAAAACAGGTCACAGGACTGCAAAACAAATTGCACTTCTGTAACCCATAAGAGAAGCCCAGCCAAATGAGCTTAGGCTGGACTAGACAGATTAACAGGAGAAGATCTCGTGACATCAAGTTTTCCTTTGAGGCTGTTCATTTATTATTTTTTTCATCTTTTTAGGCTTAGGCAATTTATCACCAGGTAAAGGTGGGTAACTAATAATTTTAGATGTGCATTTATTATTTTTTTAGAGAGGAGATTTGGTCTCTGAATATCCGCTGTGGAAGAATCCTCAGTTGCCCCATTTAAATTATATTCAAGGTCCAGAAGAATGGAACAAATTTAGGGTTAAAAAGTTATCTCAGGTGGTGCATGGAGAAACAATGATATCCTTTGCAGCTATCTGGAAGCTATCTGTTTAGATATATTCAGCTTGCCCATGCTCTTTCTGCCGAGTTTCGTCTGGGTTTTACACAATTGACAGAATCAGGATTAGAACAAATAACTAGAAGGAGACAGGAAAATAAACCAATATCAACTTTATATACTTATTTAGTGAAAACTGCATTATTAGATATAAGTAAGTTACAAGCACATTGGATGAGAGATGTCCCAAAATTAGAGGAGGAGAATTAGGAGGCGATATGTGCATTCCCTTTGCAAATATTAGTCTAACTTTGAGACAAGCTCATACAATTTAAGATATCACATATATTTTATACACCTTCTAGATTATATAGAATGTGCCCATTAAACTCTCAGAATTGTCCCGCTATAGCGATATTTTGGAGAGAGGTTATAATGGTAACCACTACTGTTACATCAGTTGTTTTAGAACAGAATGCAGAGATTTATCTTTTGGGTCTGGTAAGAAATAATATCCTCAATAGGGCAAAGAAAACACAAGTTAGGCCTCGTACACACGACGGAGGAACTTGTCGTAAATGAAACATCGTTTTCCTCGACGAGTTCATTGTCAGGCTTGTGGAGAAACTTGACAAGCTTTTTTTGCGTACACACTGTCAAGACCAAATCTCCTCGTTCTCAAACGCGGTGACGTACAACACATACAACAGCAGGGGAAGTTCGATTCCACTGGCACAACCCGTGGGGCTGCTTTTGCTAATCTCATGTTACTGCGTGTTAAGTAAAAGTTTGGTAAGAGACAATTTGCACTTTTCAGACTGTTACAGCGTGACACATGTGCTATCTCCATTACAAACGCTACTTTTACCGAAGGTGCACTCCCGTCTCATACTTTATTCTGAGCATGCGCAGGTTTCTTAGCATACACACAAACGTGTTTCTCGTCGAAAACCAGCCCGACGAGGAACAAGACGAGGAAATTGAGACTCCTGTCGAGGAAAAAGAGAACTCTTTTTTTTTTCGTTGAGTTCCTCGACAGTTTCCTCGATGAAAAACATACACACGACCATTTTCCTCGGCAAAAAAGCTCTGCCACCAAGTTTCTTGATGGATTCTGTCGAGGAAAACGGTTGTGTGTACGAGGCCTAAGCCTGTTGATTTTCCACGCAGGAAAGGCAATAGTACTGAATTGGAAAAAAAACAGAAGCTCCCTCATTAGCCTTTTGGAAATATTTAGTAAATGACAACTTACCACTGTATAGAGAAACATATTGTAATAGAGGATGCAAGGAATAATATGAGAGAGTTTTGGAAAACTGGATAGCAGAACCTACAACGGCTTCTTGGAAACCCAAAGAGTGAACAGCTTGAATAATAAGAAAGAAAATCATGTGATGTTGGATAGGAAAGTGAAGGGGAACAAAAAAATCACACCATCAACACAAAGGTTTAGGGGGAAGAATGTGAAAGTGGGAAAGTTGAAGATTGAAATTATATGTTGTAATATGTTTTTCTATTGGAAAATTAATAAAGAGATACAAAAAAAGAAGAGAGGTGCACTTATCCTTTAACTTATGCTTAGTTGCACACTTAGGGCCAGATTCACGTAGAGCGGCGCATATTTAGTTTGTCGTAACGCATGTCATTTACGTTACGGTGGCTGAATTTTGTGACGTAAGTGCCGTATCCACAGAGTATTTGCGCCCAAATTTGCGCCAGTGTAACGTAAATTCCGAAGCGTAAGGCGGGGTAATTGAAAGTGGGAAGGAAGTGGGCGTGCTTCATTGAAATGAGCCGTGACCCCATGCAAATGAAGGGCCGGCCGTACTGCGCATGCGCGCATGAATATGCACCTCACTGGGCATGCTCAGAACTCGGCCCGGCGCAATCAGTGAGATAGGAAATAGGCCAAGCATACTTAGTGAGATACGCCATGTGTATAAATAGCCCCAGACAAACGCCCTTCCATTGCAAAAGTACATCCCTGTGTTCCCCTTCCTGAAGTAAGGTGCTTTTGTTCTGTTGTCTGTGGATATTTGTTGGTTAGTGTAGTAGTGTTAGAGTAAAGATTTATTGAAGTAGGAGATTGTAGTAGGTGTTTGTTTTTACTGAGTGTTTTTTGTGTCTGTTTTTTCTGTGTGTTTTTTTGAATTTGTATTAGCTGTCTGTTTGTGTGGTTTGATTTTGGTGTCTGGTTTTTGCTGTCTGATTTTTGTGTTTGTTTGTTTGTTCTGTGTCTTTTTGTGTTTGTTTGTTCTGTGTCTTTTTGTGTTTGTTTGTTCTGTGTCTTTTTGTGTTTGTTTGTTCTGTCTGATTTTTGTGTCTGTTTGGTGCTGAGTGCTGTGTGGTGAGATGGCTCCAAAGAGGAGAAAGCTCAACTTCTCGGTGCATGAAAAGCAAATCCTTGCTAGGGCGATCATCCGATATGGGCGATATTTGCATGGCCCTGAGAGCCGGGACAGCTCAGCAGATTACTGATGAGATCAATGCGGGGGGGGGTGAGACGAGGACCACCAGTGGGATCGCAAAGAAGATCAATGATCTGAGGAGCCTGGTCCGTGACAAGCTGGCCAAGATAAATGCCAATGCCAGGGGCACTGGCGGGGGCCCACCTTGCACCGTCAGGTGGACAGATGAGGAGCGTGCGGTGGCCCTGTGCTTCCACAGCCAGCAAGTGGTGGGCCTGCCTGGCTTTGACTCCGATGAGGCCGTGAGAACAGGTAATTTTTTTGTTTTTTTCTCTATCTGGCAAGTAGCATGTGTGTGGGGGGGAAGGGAATATGTGCCAAGTGTGTGGATCCTCCAACCTGTGTATGTTTTGTGTCATCCACAGATGGCCAGGAGGTTGCTGGGCCATCAGGCCAGTCTGCTCCATCCCCCGGACAACAGGCTGCGGAAGAGCCCCAAGAAAGGCAGGAGTCCCCAGGGCAGGGGAGTGGCCACACCTCACCTCAGGAGGAGGTTGAGGGGGAGGAGGTTGAGGGGGAGGAGGATGAGGGGGAGGAGGATGAGGGGGGAGGTTGAGGATGATCGGATGGACCTTGCCAGGGAAATCCTTGGCCTTTTGGATGTGGCTCCCCCTGAGGCTGGCAGCAGTCAGGCCTCCATTAGGGGTAGCCCCTCCCACTCCTCCCCCAACAGGGCTCCCCCCAAGGGTCTCTCTCTCCCCTCCTCCCAGGCCACAAGCCTCAGCTGCAGGCAGGAAGGCCACCCAGAAGACCAGGGGGGTGACCGAGTTCCTGCCTGCAAATCTGCGGAGGGACCAGGCCCGTCAGACCCAACATCTGGGTCAGGTCACCCGGACTTTGGCCCAGATGGAGGACAGCCTGGGCTCCATAAAAGACTCAGTCACTGAATTGAGCACAAACTCGTTGGCGGTCATAACTTGTTTTTGTGACCTGCAGGCCGCCACACCAGGCGTGGCCCTGGAGGTGAGTGCCCTGACCCAGGCTGTCAACGCCAATACCCAGGCTGTCCAGGCCAATACGGCAGCCCTCACTGTTTGCTTGAACAGGATAGCCGTGGACTTGGAGGGCAGGCCAGCAGTTGTACAGACACCAGGGGAGGCTCCTCCTTCCCCTGCTCCCCCCCATGAGTCTCCCCTGGTTGGCCGTGGCCGTGGCCGGCCCAGGCGTAGCTCACGCCGCCGTTAATTTTGGGTGTACTTTTGATTTTTTTTCTTTTTTTTTTTAAATTCTACTGTGATTATGATTTGTTATATTTGTGTGAATGATGTATGAATGTGGGGGTGACATTCCTGATGAAAAAATGTTGTCACCCTCATTTTTGGTGGAGTAGGGATCCCCAGGACCAGGGAGAAGTGATCCCAGGTCCATGTGAAAGGTGTATGAATTCACAGTGATGTTGCTGCTCCCTAGTACCATGCAGGGTACTTTGGTCTAATCCAATTCGATGAGGATGTGGGGTGTGTGTGCTAGGGACCACAGTGGTGTGCATGCATGCATTCTCATTGTGCCATGTTTAATGTGTGTGTTTACTGTGCAAAGATGCCTTCTGCAAGGCGTCTCCTGGCTGCTGTTCCCTCAGAAGAGGGGGTACCCTCGGTCAGGGGGGAATGTCTGGTTGGGGGGTCAGGTCATCATGTATGTCAATCTCCAGGCCCCTTCTCACTGCGAAGTTGTGCAGCATGCAACATGCACGATGATCTGGCACACAAAGTTTGGGGAATACAACAGGGTACCCCCAGACTTATCCAGGCATCGGAAACGGGACTTCAGGAGGCCAAAGGTTCGTTCCACCACTCCACGGGTATGTGCGTGTGCTTCATTGTATCTTTTCTCTCCTGGGGTTTGGGGGTTCCGGAATGGAGTCATGAGATGGGGTCCAAGTGCATATGCAGAGTCACCTGGAAGGGAAAAGATAGGAGGATGTTAGTCATGCATGTGCCCCTTGTGATGTCTGCATAATGGGGGGGACAGTCATACTTGACACCCATGTCACTCACCAACCAGCCAGCTGTCCCCATACACGTTCTGTTGAAATTCTCTTGGGATGTTGCTTTGACGGTATATAAAGCTGTCTTGGCTGGATCCTGGGTGTTTGGCACGGACATGCCATATGAGGTATTGGGCATCGACTATCACCTGTACATTGATTGAATGCCAATGCTTCCGATTGCGGTACATGTGCTCTGTCTCATGGGGGGGCTGTAGTGCCACATGTGTGCAATTAATGGCCCCCACAGTGCGTGGGAATCTGGCAATTTTGTAGAAATCTGTCATTGTCTTCATCCGCAGGTCCTCCTGGGTGGGTTTGATGATTTGGTTTGCCATGCGTCTCAGGATTGCAGGGACAACCTGGTGCACACATCTGCTAATGGAGGATTGTGACAGCCCAGCCAACAATCCACTTGTGCGCTGAAAAGAGCCAGTGGCAAGGAAATGGAGTGTTGCCACTACCTTGACCAGTGGCTACAGTGCATGTGAGCGGTGTGTTGGGCTGGTGATGTCATCCTGCAGGGTTGTGGTTAATTCCATGATGGCTTCAGGGCTGAATCTGAAGTTGCGATACACCTCAGAAACAGCCATGCCAAAGACATCTAGGCGTCTGCGGTATATCCTCTCCTGTGCCCTCCTCCTCCTCCTCCGTTCCCTCCTCCTTATGCGTTCCTCTAAAGTCACTAGTATAGCTATGAGCATGGATGCCCCTGGCATGTTGGCATACAGATTGTTGTCCTACAAGTGTGTGTGCTCAGCTCTTCCCTAATGGTGTTGCTTTAGCTGACCTTTAATAAGGTGTAAATTTCCGCCGTGAAACTAGCAGATGCGCACAGGGCGTAGCCTACGCCGCACAAGCGTACTTTTGTGGATCGCCGTATCTCCCTCATTTGCATATTTAACTAGCAAATCAATGGTGTGTCTAGCGTATTTTGCGCTCCAAGATGCGCCGGTGTAATCGTTTTACGTCGGACGGCAAAAAATGTTTTTCAGGCGTATCTCGTTTTGATGATACGGCACATAGATACGCGCGGCGCATTTTTGAATTACGCCGCGCATCTCTAGATATGTCGGCGTAAGTGCTTTGTGAATCTGGCCCTTAAAGAGGAAGTAAACCCTGTTGGCTTTTACTTCCTCTTTATTGATTGCATTGCATAGTAGCCCATTATGTGTCACTCACCTTAAACTGAAACATACAATGTCACCGCTGTCCCCACTAGCAGCTAGTGTCAATCTTCACCCCTCTTCCTTCGGGGGCCGCGCAACTCCGGCTATGTGACTGGCTGAAGTTGCGTGACGTCACTCCCACGCATTCGAACGAGAGCCACCAGTCACGGCATGACCCCCTTTAGAAACGTCACAATCGTTGTTTCGAAAGTATGCATGCACTGCAGACATCGGCACATGCGCCATAGACATTGGCGCACGGCTCTATTGTAAATATCTCCTAAACCGTGGAGGTTTAGGAGATATTTCCAGCACCTACAGGTAAGCCTTAATCTAGACCATGGGTGATCAACCTGTGGCTCTCCAGCTGTTGCAGAACTTCAAGTCCCATCATGCCTCTGCCTTTGGGAGTCATGCTTGTAACAGTCAGTAGCTTGCAATGCCTCATGGGAATTGTAGTTCTGAAACAGCTGGAGAGCCACAGGTTGAGCACTCATGATCTAGACTTACCTATAGGTAAAAGTGGTTGTACAGGGTGTACAACCACTTTAAAGAGAACTAGAGTCTCAAAAAGGCCACCTTATATGACAGCATTCAGGACTGACAATTGGTCACTTGGGCACTAAGCATTGCATTTTTTAATAAAGGAGGTGAACCTACACTTCCAACAAACCCAGGATCTGTGGCATTTTGAGGAGCTTTCTTAGTTCTGCCAGATTTTAACAAGTATTATGTGACCTGCCAAAATATAATTCTTATTATTCACCACTTACCTCAGCCAAATACCTGTTTTGCCAACCACATATTTATATTATTATAGTTTGGCTTGTAAACAGTTATTTTTTTCAGTAATTTCTCTATTTTACATTAGGAATGGTGCTACTCACCCACAGTACATTTACTGCAGGCAATCAACACGGACAGGCCAGATCAGGGTGTCATCCAACTTGCCATGCATCTTACTAAATACCTCAGACCGTCTACTTTCCAAAAAGGGGTCATTTTGGGGGTATGTGTACTGTCCTGGAATTTAAGGGCCCAAAAAAATTGGCTGTTGGTACATTAGGATTGATACATTTTCAAATATATAAGTACTGCTGGGACTTTGAAGAAGGGGACATACCCCAAAAGCATGTTAGTGCAAATTAAAAAAGTATCACAGACAGTACTTAATTGTTTCTGTCGCAAGTGTACTAATACATAGACATGTGCAGAATGAAAAAATGTGTTTTGTTTCATTTTGGATAGATTTGTTATGTTACTAATTTTGTATGATTGTGGAATTCATTTAGTTTGGATTCAGAATTTGTTTAGTTTTTGTTAAAAAAAATGTATTTATTAATTTTTTTATGAATTCCAACTTTTCAGGAAGATTAGAAATCAGATAGGTCAAAAAGTGATTGACTGATTCAAATTCTGTGTGAAGAAATAGCTGGTTGTTAAGCAGTGGGCCAGGAAACCTGCATCCTTAAGAACCATGAGTCATCATCTGTCAGCGGGCTTCCCTACTGACAGATGAATGGAAAGATTAAAAATGCCGGCAATAGAACATTTTAAACAAAAATTACAATGGGCCCCCCCCAGTCCATACCAGACCCTTCAGGGTCTGTTATGAATTTTAGGGGAACCCCATGCCAAAATAAAAAAAATGGTGTGGGGTCCCCCTTAAAATCAATGGCAGACCCTTATCTGAGCATGCAGCCTAGCGTGCTTTGGGGCAGGGGGCTCTGTGTCCCCCACCCCAAAGCACCTGTCCCCATGTTGATGGGGACAAGGGCCTCTTCCTGACAACCCTGGGCTGTGGTTGCAGGGTCTGTGGGGGGCTTATCCTCAGACCCCCCTATGTGAATGAGTATCAGGTACATCGTACCCATACCCATTCACCCAAAAAATACTCAAGAAGTAAGAAACACAGGAAACTGTTTTTACAAGTACTTTATTAAAACATTAAATAAAATAGTGACCCTTGATGTCCATTACGACCCCCCTGACTCAAAAAAAAAAAAATACAAAAAAAGCTTTGCCTCTTAAGAGGCTACCTGCCGTCTACCCTCTTTTTGGCTTTGATAGTTCTTATAATGTATGGCTTATAATGAAACTCGTCGAGGAAAACAAAATTTCATTTACGACGAGATTCTCGACGTAAATGAAACGTCGTTTTCCTCGACGAGTTTCTTGTCAGGCTTGTCGAGAATCTTGTTGAGCTTTCTTTGCATACACACTGTCAAGACGAAATCTTGTTGTTCTTAAATGCGGTGAAGTACAAGACGTATGGCGGCACTATAAAGGGGAAGTTCCAGTACATTGGCGCCACCCTTGGGTCTGCTTTTGCTAATCTCATGTTGCTGCGTGTTAGTAAAAGTTTGGTGAGAGACGATTCATACTTTTCAGTCTTCGTGCTTTCAGATCGTTTTCTGCGGTTCAGTTTGTGCTTGTGGGTTCAGATCTTGTCTTTCAGGGCATGTGGTCAGGTCGTATTTGTTTTACAGTGCGTTCCTGTCCGCTCGTTTCTGTTTTTCAGGTCGTTCTTCATAGGACTTGCTGTTCTTCAGTGCTGCCTTCTATTTAATTTACAGTTTTTCTATTCTTTACCAGAATAAATGGTTTTGTTTTACAGTTCATACTTACAACATTTTGCTTGTGGGTAGGCAGGTTAACTTTTAAAAAAATACAAAAGGTCTAATTATAAAGGGACATATCAGATAACAACAAACAATAATGTTAAAATTGTGGTAACGGGACACAACAAAATTAAAGAATAAATCATGGAGATGACTAGAAATTAAATAATAATTAAAAATGAAGATCTGTATTTAAAAAAAAAAATAATAATAATATCTTGCTATATAAATTATTCAAAAATATTCATGAGATCAGCATGAAAAATGTTACAAAAAGTTAGTCAGAACTCTGTGTGAATATCAGCAGCAAAAGAAGTTCATTATTGTTCATTTTTGTACCATTCTAAAGATGATTTAAATGCGCAGCTACTTTTACCGAAGGTGAGCTCCCGTCCCATACTTTATTCTGAGCATTCGCGGGTTTCTAAGCATACACACAAACGTGTTTCTCGTCGTAAACCAGCCCGACGAGAAACACGACAAGGAAATTGAGACTCCCGATGAGAAAAAAGAGAACGTGTTCTCTTTTTTTCTCGTCGAGATCCACGACAGTTTTCTCGAGGAAAAACATACACACGACCGTTTTCCTCTACAAAAAAGCTCTGCCAGCATTTTTCTTGATGAATTTTGTCGAGGAAAATGGTCGTGCGTACGAGGCCTCATTGTTCTGAAAAGTTGTAATTCATTAGAAAACAAATATACAAAATGCATTTTAATAGATTTCAGCAAAATTTGTTACTATTCATTACTATTTCATTTGGAGATTCAGATACATCCTAATAACCAAAAAATTATGTTTTATAACAGAAAGTAGACAATATCCTTTTTTTTTAAACTTTCAACCTTTTTTTGTTTATATAGCAAAACAAAAAACAATGGTAAGCAAATACCACCAAAATAAAGTTCTTATGTAAATTGAATTTGTCTACAGCGTTGCATTACTATGCAATTGCCAGTTAAAGTAGCACAGTGCTGTAGTGCCGTAAAGAAAAAAATTGCCTGGTCATGAAGGGGGTAAAACTTTTTGGAGGTCAAGTGGTTAAAGTATGTAACATTTTCAGTCATGGAAAATATTAGTTGTATGCAACAAAAGCTACAGTGATGGTGTAAAAAACAAAACAAAAAAAACAAAACAGAAAACAGGATTATAATATTATCTTTTCTACATTCAGTTTAGAATGTTTAATTATAGTATAAAGTGCTGAATATGTTAACACACACTTTTAAATGAAACAAATAAAAAACACATACAATATGAAACTAGTGTATAGAGTGCTAGTTAATTAGAGAGATCATTTTGAAAAATTCTGGAAGAGACCCTTTTACAGCTAAGTTATTAAAAATGTTTGTTATTTTTGAAAATTGCACTAAACATTTTGAAACATTTTGATTTCTTGAATTTCTTGAATATGTATTATTAGTTTCACAATATGAATGGTGACCCTACCATTAAAAATAGAAAATAATTAAAATACATTTTCTTTTTAGTTTATTTTATTCCTAATTATACATATTGATACTTGCATTGTTTATTACATTGTGTTTCTGTTTTATTTGGTGATTACACATATTGATCTAAGAATCTGTTTAAATTGTCCAACTGTATCACCTTTTATTTAAACCGATTACTTAATTTAGAAAGCCATTCTAACAATTACCTACATATGCTGTAATGGATGTTTAAGTTTGTAGTTAGGGTGTGTGGCCCTAATTAAAGTACGACAACAAAATTGTTCCAGATTTTTTAACAATATTACATGTCATTATTCAATATGGGTAATTCAAAGTGAGGCATTCTACATTCATAGCTCTGTTGTATGTTTAATGTCTACAAATACATACTAACTTTACCTATGTTTTTTATTCACATACAGTATATAAAACTAGTAAATCCTGCAGATGTTTCCTTTAACAAGCTTACAATGTGATGACCCTACTGACATTCTATATTCCTCAGGTTTACTAAGCAATATCATTGCATGTGTTGTGTTCAATATTCAACATTTATTTAAATGTGTAAGGCACAGGTGTGGCTAGGGTGTCAAAGGGAAAATAAAGCTTTGAACCTTTAATTCTAATTAACAGCTCAGGCCTCTACCAAGGAGTGTAAACCAATCAGCATGGTTACCAATCAGGTGATCACTATTTTGGCAATGACATCACATGCAAGTGGATCATGTGATCACATGCAAACTGAAGTCTTCAATGAAAAAAAAATGAAAACCTTCATCTTACTGATAAAGTTTCTGGCTTTGGTGCTGATCTGCAGTGCCATGATTAATGCCATATTTACTAAATCACATTATTAGTATATAACAAAAAAACAAATTTCTTTATGCATTTGTAAGCTTATAATAGAATAAATAAAAACAGAACAGAGTTTTATTTAAACAGTGTACCAAATAAAAACTTTACATATCCTTAAAAATGTACCAAAATTATTTAGATATGTAAATTAGTCCTAGGCCTCGTACACACAGCCGTTTTCTCGACAGAATCCATCAAGAAACTTGGTGGCAGAGCTTTTTTGCCAAGGAAAACGGTCGTGTGTATGTTTTTCGTCGAGAAAACTGTTGTGGAACTCGATGAGAAAAAAAGAGAACAAGTTGGGAGCGTGCCTTCTGTAAAAGTAGGGTTTGTAATGGAGATAGCACATTTGTCACGCTGTAACAGACTGAAAAGCGCGAATTGTCTCTCACCAAACTTTTACTTAACATGCAGTAACATGAGATTAGCAAAAGCAGCCAGATTCTCGACAAGCCTAACAAGGAACTCGTCGAGGAAAACAATGTTTCATTTACGACGAGTTCCTCTGTCGTGTGTAGGAGGCCTTAGAGTTTTTGTTAAGTTACCGTAATCAACACATGCTTCCCTGTTAAAGGTGAAGCATACACATTATGCATACACATTATGCTGACCTCTCCTGTGATTGGCCGTGTTGTCTTCCCTGCCATTGGCCGGTTCGCTGGTCTGCGTTCCAGCGCGGTGCGCACATGTGTCACGTGTTTTACATGTCGCGTCTCCGCGGTTTCCGTGGCGACGCGCGTGTGTGTCTTGGACTATACAGACACTGCGCCCTCAATGCGTGCAATAGTTTGTATGACTTCCTGATTGCCGCATTCCCAGCTCCATCAAGGGCGGACATGACGCGGTTATGACGCGCCAGGTGCTGTGTTATGGGCGGAAGTGACAGACGCTATGTGCTGTGCTGGGGGCGGAAATGACACGCAACGTGCCCCGCCTGGACGCCTGGGCAACCAATGATGGTTCACTATAGCCATACAGGAAACAGCTCTGCACACTGCATAACGTCCTTTGCTGACAGCAGTGGGCGGTATTAGATGAAGAGGTCTGTGATTGGTTACACCCCCCCAGCTGTCTCAGCTGTTCCAGGCATGGTGTCATCATTGCTTCATTTTGTAAGGCATAAATAGATGGCGTTGGGCACATGTATGGGATATGCCCCAGTTGAAGAGCTCTTTTGCTCGAAACATGTCGGGTACATAGCCCATACGCTACCTGCTCAAGACGCCATTTTTTAAATACGTGATCACTTGTACTTGCCCTTGACCCGGCTTGTACTATTTTTTATCTACCAATTTTTATATGTTTTGTATCCAGTTTTCTGTTTTATTTGCTTGCCTTCCATGCCTAAATAAAAGGCTTTTTTAAGGATTTACCGCACCATGTGGGTCACTTTTTTCTTTACATGATTCCGTGACGGCTTCGCTCACTGCATATTTATGCTTGTGAACTTCTCCTGCAAGATTTGTTTGTGAATCTCTCCTGCAAGATTTGTTTTTCTGCCGCTTGGATTTTACCCGGCTCCCGACTCCCGGGGATTAAAGTTTGACATATTGGAACGTTTTCCATCAACACCATCTTTGCCTAGGAGTTTGTGCATGCCTGATCGACATACCGTCGCTGACGTGTATGTCCACATATTCTGATAAGAGTATCCATTTATTTATCTTTTTGGATAGCACTGTGAATCGTTGCTGAGGTTTTCACCATCTACACTGATCGTCTGATCGGCATACCAGAGAGGACAATCTTACATCAGTTCTTTTTGAGTGGCCGTTTTGTTTTTCCTTCATAAGAATTTCCGACCAATTCCATCTCTCAAAGACTGTACATATCGGTCCGATATCGGATTGCTATATATATACATTTTTTGCTTGGACTTTGTGATTGGTTCACCCCATTTGTTATCACCTACAGGTGTCACATCACCCACTTTAGTGTGTTGCACACATTTCCTACAGGAACACCACCTCCTAGTGGCTTTCCACACTATTACATTGTTTCAGTTATATATATTTTTTTTTTTTCCTTTTTTTCACTCACCATATCATCTGGTGAGTGTCTCCTGGGTCCAATTCTATTTGAATTGTTTCATCGAATTGTACTATTTACCGTATTGTTTGAATCCCTTCACTCAATATTTAGCGCTGCACTTTTTCTTTCTCACCTTTCGTACACAACATTGTTTTTTGTTGGTGCTGGCCGCTACAGGTTTCACATTATTTATGTTTAGCGCAATTTTTCCACCAATTTTCATTTTCCCTGTTAAAGGTGGCCTGGGTTTCTAGACATTGGACTTTGCCCTGTAAGTCCATGACCCACCCCCAAGATTGTTTTAATTTACCACTGCAAGGTGTGCAGTATAGATGTCAATATTTGCAAAATGTTCCTTAAAATAAATAATGACTGAGTATCTGAGTTCAACAGTGTAGAGCCCAGAGTCCTGAATCATGGCAGCAATTAGAGGAGAAGGTTTGTAGAGAGGGTCATGTACTGTGAAACATGCCCTGACTAGGATGCACTGCTCAATAAATGTAAATGAATGTCAACACGTGAATTATGATGCTATGTTGCCTACCTCACTAAAGTTAAATTGGTTTACAGTAATGAACTATTGTGGGAAATGTTGTCACACTGTAGCAAAATCTTAAAGTAGTTTAGCTCTGCAGGAACAGACTAGGCTTTTACAGTAAGGGATGCATAATAAAAAATAATCTGGTATATACACAGTAACCGCTGAGTTATCCTCTGCAGGACTCAAAATAACTCAAACGAAGGGTAAAGTCCATTGATGAAATACTTAATGGTAAAATAACAGCTTTATTAGCTTTGAGGTACTTCAGTGGACCTGACTTCAAAGTAGTTATTATTTGAGTGCTGCCCTAAATCCTAAAGACCTCACATGGCAAGTCCCTGGGTACCTTTGTTATATTAAAGATTTATCTCACAATTTTTTCATTATTATTTATATGTCAAACAGAACTGCTATCTTTGGGACTGCCTTTTAAATCTTTTGAAGGACAAATCTAGAAATAGAATGCTAAGGGAAAAGAGTGCGTAATTAATGAAAAATATTTCAATTTGTTTAGTCAAACGAGGAATCAAAAGAGACGCTTTTATAGATGAAGTGAATTTCCCTCTTTCCCACCTTGTATTTCTCTGGAGCATTGTCTATTAAATGAAATAACATGTCTTACATCTAAGAAGTTATGGCTAATTTGTGCACAAAATAACTTGGAAAATATTGGCACACATTTAATTTGTGAAAGCATTTAATTTACCAGAGATATTTCACTGTATGGTTTGTGTTTCATAATTAGGCTGATGTTTAAGTTTGAAGAGGATTAGTTTAGTGTTGAAGTTTGCAGAGGACTGTAGAACAGTTTGTGCAATTATAAAAGTACTGTGTATTCTGTAGATCAGCAAAACGTGAAATGATGCAGAAAAATGCTCCATAGTTACTGTATACATAAATATGAATAGTCAACACTGCTCTTAAATTCAGATATTTTCTATCCCTATATATATTATTCCTTGAAGTGTGACTTTGGATAAAATGAAAATTACATGCTGTAATAAATGTAATATTTCCCTAGCCTTAACACAGCAGTTTTTGATTTTCTGATACCCATACCCTTCCCACAATATAGTTTGATTCCCTCTTTATCCTGCAAGTAGATCCATTTATATTTCACTTGACTTTATTCCCTGACAGTAAAAGAGTTAAACCAAAATTGTGCTATTGCTAATGGGACTATGCACTGTACTTGGTCCAAGTCTGCTCACATAACAATAATTTCCACAAATATGAGACAAATACAGGTATACCCCACTTTTAAGTAAACAATGGAGTTTATTTACTAAAGCTGGAAAGCGCAAAATCAGGTTCACTTCTGCATAGAAACCAATGAGCTTCTAACCCCAGCTTGTTCAATTAAGCCTGGTAATAAAATCTGGAAGCTCATTGGTTTATATGCAGAATTGAGCCTGATTTTTCATTTTACAGCTTTAGTAAATAATATCCATTGTGTACTTAAAAGTGGGGTATTCCTGTATCAAAAGTTGCAAAATGTTGGGCAATTTTTTCTTTCGATTTTAGAATTCAAATATTATCAGTATAATTTTCTATTCCGCAGGTTAAAACCTTTTTGTTAATAGCTGTATAGAGTTTTGTGTGTCTAACTCAGGATCAGACACATTGGCATGTCTTGCTCCAAACACATGCATAAACTTTTGTTATGCAAGCAGGCCTTTGGGATTATTACAGGCCAAAATCTTGTGCAGATCAATAGCATCATCGCTGCCAAATAGTGCATCCAAAAATAAAATGCATACACAGGTATTCTCATGATGGTTTATATCTGTTTCATTGCTAGATTTAGTGCTCTGTCTGTAGTTCTCATTAGAATGAATCCCTGGGAGCTTACATCAAGACTTTTAAATATATTTTCTGCTGATTGCTCTCCACTGATGGTAGAAATGAAGATAATTAATACTGCTCACCTAATGAACAATAACAAATTTGATCAATGGAAATCAGTTTTTTTTTCCAATAGAAAAATGGCCCAACCAGTTAAGGTTCAAATTATATTCTTAGAAGTAACATTTTTGAGTTAGAGGATCTTGTGTGGTTGATTCCTTGGCCTTCTGATCCAAGATTTCTGGGATTTTATTTTCTCATCCCCATACAAGTAAAAATGTAATTTATATCACAAAGTGAGAAACAACAAAAAACACAATAGCATTACACTATACGCACAATAGAATAATTCTGATGCACTTGTGCCAGGACAATTGGGACAGCAGCTGATGCAAAGATCATTAGCAACAATAAACAGAGGTGAAACTATTTAGCTGGGGCTGTATGTTCCTATCAGAATTAACTTAAAAGTATAAACAATCAATATCCACAGGGGCTCCAATTTACAAACCTGGACTGATACCTGATTGCTGCTCCTTAATTTTTCATACCACAAAGTGAGGGTACATAATACCTAAAATGGTACAATTATCAAAAACTGGTTAGGTTGTTACGTTACTCACAGATTCCCTGCCAGAACTCCATCTTTCAGAGACTCTGCCACGACTTTCAATGGTACTTACATAATTACTAACAGAACTTCCAACGGTACTCACATAATATCTGCCAGAACTTCCAGTTATACTTATAGAATCCCTGCTAGGACTTCCAGAATTCCCTGAATGGATACTGGGCATGTTTTCTGAACAAAAGGGTATCTATGCACCAGCCTTTGAAGTGTCTATTTCTGTGTCCAATCGTCTTTTAATCTTTGTGCAAAAAAAGCTAATACACATCCTTACTTTGCTTGTTGCTGACCTGGATTGACTTCACTCCTCTCTTGCCCACAACCTCTGCTTGGACCTGACTACACTTCTGTGTATAGTCTTCACGTTGTGGCCATTTTGTTCCAGTGCCTGAGGGCCATGACCTGACGACAGTTTGCAGCAAAGAAACCAGGACCACTAGTGTTTTTGGCCCATCCCCATCATCAGGAACTCTTGTGAAGACCAGGTGTGTCTGAGTCAAGGGACACCATAGCATTAGTTTTTGTTACAGATTCGAAATATTAAGTATGTCTACAATTTATAATTATTTATTGATCACATGTACAGTACACATGAATTTTTGCTTCTAGGCTAGTTTTCATTTTGTGTTGTTTTATCTTTCAAATTCTTTTTAAAAAAAGAGCGTTTTTATTTTTTTCTACTTATCAAGTTTGGAGGGCGTCATGATTGACAATGAATTTACATTGAGGTGTTACCCATTTAATATATTTGAGATTTAATATCTCTAAAGTCCTGTACACACGATCGGTTCGTCTGATGAAAATGGACCGATGGACCGTTTTCATTGGACAAACCGATCGTGTGTGGGCCCCATCAGTTTTTTATCCATCGGAGAAAAAAATAGAACCTGTTTTAAAATGTTATTAAGGTTAAAAAAACAATAGAAAAAAAACGATCGTCTGTGGGGAAATCCATCGGTCAAAAATCCACGCATGCTCAGAATCAAGTCGACGCATGCTCGGAAGCATTGAACTTAATTTTTCTCAACACGTCGTAGTGTTTTACGTCACCGCGTTAGACACGATCGGATTTTTAATCGATGTAGGCAAGACTGATGAAAGTCAGCTTCATCGGATATCCAATGAAAAAATCCATCGGATTAGATTCCATCAGATATCCAATCGTGTGTACAGGGCATTAGATATGATGTGGGTTAAATGAGACGTCTTTTACCATGAGTAAAAGCTTTAACACAATAACAAAATTTATTGTTGAGTAGTAGAAAGTCTAAACTAATATACAACAATGTATCAATAGCCTATACAAAGGAAGAAAATCTTAGGTTTAAGTTAAACAAATAAACATAGATGACAAGCAGATATACCTTAAGTGCTAGGACAGTGATGGCGAACCTTGGTACCCCAGAAGTTTTGGATGTTTTGGAACTATATTTCCCATGATGCTCATCTTTTCTGCAGTGTATTTGAGCATCATGGAAAATGTAGTTCCAAAACATCTGAGGTGCCAAGGTTCACCATCACTGTGCTATGAGATGTACTGATATTTACCAGTAGTGATGTGTGTGGTCCCACGTCAGACCACCTTGATTGGTGGAACAATGTTGTTACCCCCTCTTGTCCCTCCAGGCGTATCTCATCTAAGATTGGACAATTTCCCCTTCTCCTTAATTTAGCATAGCTCAGCCCCTTACTAGCACCTCCTCTATTGGGGAGAAAATTAAAAGGTATGCGTTTCTTTCTCGTACATCACGGGACACAGAGCGGCATATTCATTACTATGTGGGTTATATGGAGTACCTTCAGGTGATGGACACTGGCAATCTCAAACAGGAAGTGCCCCTCCCTATATAACCCTCTCCCATAGGAGGAGTACCTCAGTTTTTTCGCCAGTGTCTTAGGTATTGGTCACGGAATAGCTTGCCTCCATATCCTTAGGATTTTGGCAGGCTAACCGGATCTGTCCAGAGGGCCTCAGTGCCGAAGTGGACAGTACCCGGGCCCCAAAATCCGTGGGGTTTCGCCTATAATGCCCTCTCTGGAGGGCTGGACCCTGGGCCCAGGACTTGGAGCTTTTTTTCCAAAGCCAAAAGTACCCTGTTTGCCGGGGTGCTATATAGGTCCAGGACAGCGGTTCCTTCCAGGACCCCAGTGCCTGATGGTCTACTACACTACCCACGGAGATGGGAGAAGATTGGACTGTGTTTGCTTGCAAACGTCCTGCGGCATGGAGCAGGTAAGTGGGGAGCCTGCGGAACTTGGTTCGACAGCGGGCTCCCCAGGGGTGATCAAAAAAGGGGGGTAGCCTGAGTATGCTCTGCATGGGCACCTTGGTCACTATGTCTGTGTGTAGACAGGATGATCTGATTCCCCCCCCCCATCTCTGGTTCCCCTGTCCAAGTGAATCCTTTGCTGGCTACCTGCTGCCCTGCTGGTCAGATAGGGTCGTTTTTGCAGACCTATTCTGGACTAAAAAACTGAGTCCTGAGAGTCTCTGTTGTGTCCTACCTGTCCGGGGGTTCAAATTTGCCGCCCTGCAGCCGTCGGCATGATCCTCTCTCCCTGCTTCTGTGGGCCGCCTGGGGCGTGTCTCATGTGTCTCTCTCCCCTGACAGGCGCGCGCGTGCGCGGGCACGCCAAAATAGAACGTTTTCGCGCCGTCCGGGAGGGGGGGGCGGGGAGCGCGCAGGAAGAGGCGTGCCTTCGCCTCTGTTAAAGAACAGACAGGCTACGTTCTGGCTCAGTCTAAGCTGACCTGGAGGAGAGAGGACGCAGAGCGACACTCCGGTGACCCCCGGTGGCAAGAAAGGGGTAGTACATCCTAGGCTTGGCCTATTTTTTTCTATTAAGCCAAAAAATTCCCCTTTGCAGCAGGTTGGAGGCTGGCAAAGAGATTTGGTGGGGCCGTATGTTGTAAAAAAAAAAAAAAAAAAGGATATCATATTAAAAAAAAAAAAAAAAAAAGATATCATATTGAAAAAAAAAAAAAAAAAAAGGGGGATTTTTATTTTTTCCTTTATTTTGATAAACATACCCGGCCTCACCAGGGGTTTTTGGACACTAGTAATCCTGCTGTTCCCTAAACCTCTTAACTATTCCTAGCTGCAAACAGTCAGTTGTTGCATGCAGGGGTACCTCGGTATTGTACCATGGCTCCCAAAGGCTCAGGATCAAGGGGGACAAAAAATGCCAAAAAACAAAAGGGCAACCCCTCGGATTCTGAGGATACGAGTCAGGCTATGCCAGTACTCTCCCCACCTATTAACCAAGTTGTGGCCGCCTTGGTTGAGCCAGTAGGGGGGTCTGGTGCGGCGGCTGGCCCAGATCCACCCAACCCTGTGTTTGTCACAGAGGAAATGCTAGCTGCCTCTTTAGGAGGGCTAGAGAAAAGATTGGCGGCTATGTTCGCTAAGTCTTTACCAGGCAAGAAACGGACTAGATCCCCTTTGCCTAAATGTGTATCCTCAGATGCTGAAATTCTCTCGCCGGAGGAACTAGATTTTCAGGAGGACCTATTGGACGGGAACCCAGAGGGTTCAGAAATTGAGGAGTCTACTGTTGAGGAACCATTCTCAGCCTCCCAAGCGGAGAGTCTGTGGGTCCAGTCTTTGACAGACATGGTTCACTCAGCATTTAAGTTGCCTTTACCGGAGCTCCGGGTCCGGCAGTTTCCTCTTTGGGCTCCTTAAAGGCGCCCTTGAACAACGCAGTTTTTCCGGTCCATCCTCTATTGGAGGAATTCATTTTCCAAGATTGGGTACGACCAGACAGAATTTTTCTGCCGCCTAAAAATGTTTCTGTTATCTACCCGTTGGAAGAGAAGTTTGCCAAAAAATGGACGCTCCCAGCTGTGGATGCTGCCATCTCTTGTGTGAATAAATCACTAACTTGCCCGGTAGAAAACATACAAATGTTTAAAGACCCGGTTGATAAACGTTTGGAAACTCTTTTAAAAGCTTCCTTTGCTACGGCAGGGGCAGTGGTACAGCCAGCAGTTGCTGCTATTGGAGTCTGTCAAGCTTTAAAAGACCAGACTAAACAGATGCTTAAGGACATCCCTGCCCAGCAGGCAGAGGAGCTATCTGATATACCCAGAGCTCTATGCTTTGCGGTGGATGCTATAAAAGACTCTATTCAGCAGGCGTCTCGTTTATCACTATTTTTAGTGCATATGAGAAGACTCTTATGGTTAAAGAACTGGGCGGCCGAGCCCCCATGCAAAAGGCTTCTGGCAGGTTTTCCCTTCCATGGAGGACGACTCTTCGGAGAAGATCTGGATAAATACATTCAGACTATTTCGAGTGGTAAGAGTACGCTTTTACCAGTCAAAAAGAAGTTTCGGGGGCCTACGTTTAAAAGGCAGCTTTCTCCGGCTCCGGGGCCCTCAAATTCCAGGCAGTACCGACGGCCTCCTGTACGATCAAACTTTAACAGCAAATCGCAGGGACAGGCCTCTGGCGGCAAGAAGCCTTGGTATCGCAAACCAGCTAAGCCAGCCCCTAAGTCTGCCTTATGAAGGGGCGCCCCCACCCATGAGGGTGGGGGGAAGGCTTCACCTCTTTGCAGAGGTTTGGGAAGCCAACATCCCCGACGAATGGGTCCGGTCTACTGTGACCGCAGGTTACAGACTAGAGTTTCTAAAAATCCCTCCTCCTCATTACCAGGAGTCAAGAGTACCAGGCGACCCTGTGAAAAAAGCCGCATTGATAGCGGCATTGAATCATCTGCTATGCCAGAAGGTGATAGTAGAAGTACCAGTCCGGGAACAGGGATTGGGGTTCTACTCCAACCTGTTTATCATCCCAAAGCCCAACGGCGATGTCAGGCCAATTTTGGACTTAAAGGGAGTGAATGCGTACCTAAAGGTCCGCTCATTCCGGATGGAAACTATTCGGTCAGCTGTCGCCGTGCTCCAGAAGGACGACTTTATGGCGTCCATAGACATAAAGGATGCTTACCTTCATGTGCCAATTTTTCAGCCACATCAAGTATTTCTACGCTTCTCGGTGGCTCAACGTCATTTCCAATTTATGGCGCTCCCTTTCGGGTTAGCTACGGCCCCCCGGGTATTCACGAAGGTCCTAGCTCCAATCCTAGCCAATCTAAGGACCCAAGGGGTCACGGTCCTGGCTTACCTGGACGACCTCTTGGTCGTAGACCACTCGTCTCCTAGCCTGGAGCGAGCAGTGGCCCTCACAGTTCAGTACCTCGAAAGGTTCGGCTGGGTCCTAAATCGAGACAAGTCAGCATTTCTGCCCACAAGGCAGCTGGAATACCTCGGTATGAGATTGGATACAGAACAACAGAAGGTGTTTCTGCCCTTATTAAAGGTCAAGGCCATCAAGGAGCTAATACAAATAGTTCTAAGCAAGAGAAGGCCAACTGTTCGCCTATGTATGCGGCTACTAGGCAAGATGGTGGCCACATTCGAGGCGGTTCCATGCGCTCAAAGCCACACTCGCATCCTGCAGGCAGCCATCCTGTCAGTATGGAGCAAGAGGCCTCAGGCCTTAGATATTCCTTTGCCACTCTCACCAAGGGTGCGACAAAGTCTATCTTGGTGGTTAAACCCTCAGAATCTCCTGAAGGGAAAGACTTTCAGTCCTGTGACCTGGAAGATAGTAACCACAGACACCAGCCTGATGGGCTGGGGAGCAATTTTGGATGGTTGCACTCGCCAGGGCACTTGGGCAGCGGCAGAGAAGCAGTTGCCCATCAATATCTTGGAGCTCAGAGCTGCTTGACTGGCCCTCAGGGCTTGGACGTCCAAACTACAGGGGTTCCCGGTGAGAATACAATCGGACAATGCCACGGCGGTGGCGTATATAAATCACCAAGGGGGAACCAAGAGTCTAGCCGCTCAGAGAGAAGTGAGCTTAATTCTCTTGTGGGCAGAAGCCCATGTGCCCTGCATATCGGCTATATTCATTCCCGGAGTGGACAACCTACAGGCGGACTTCTTAAGTCGCCAGACTCTGTTTCCGGGGGAGTGGCCTCTGCATCCACAAGTTTTTCAGACACTCTGCCAGAAATGGGGAGTGCCGGACGTGGATATCATGGCATCGAGACTGAACAAGAAGCTAGACAGGTGCATGTCCCGCACAAGGGATCCCAGGGCCTGCGGAACCGATGCGTTAGTTTGCCCTTGGCATCAGTTCAAACTTCTTTATGCATTTCCCCCGCTCCAGTTACTACCCCGCCTGCTGCGCAGGATCAGGGTGGAGCACATACCAGTTATCCTGGTAGCTCCAGCATGGCCCAGAAGGGCATGGTATTCACTAATCCTGAAGATGGTAGTGGGAGACCCTTGGACTCTTCCTCTACGGCCAGACCTGCTATCGCAAGGTCCGATCCTCCACCCTGCCTTACGGCATCTAAATTTGACGGCCTGGAAGCTGAATCCCTGATTCTCAGGGGTAGAGGTCTGTCTCAGAAAGTAATCTCTACCCTAATCAGAGCCAGGAAACCGGTCTCTAGGGTGATTTATTACAGGGTCTGGAAGGCCTATGTAGGCTGGTGTGAGTCCAAGCGATGGCTTTCTCGCAAATTTACCATCGATAGAGTATTAAGTTTTCTCCAGCTAGGAGTGGGTAAAGGACTGGCATTAAGCACAATCAAGGGACAGATTTCAGCTTTGTCAGTGTGGTTTCAGCGGCCGCTGGCCACCCACTCGCTGGTTAAGACCTTCATTCAAGGGGTCTTACGTATTAATCCTCCAGTTAAATCCCCGCTTTGTCCGTGGGATTTAAATCTTGTTCTGTCAAGTTTACAGAAACAACCTTTTGAGCCGTGGGCTGAAATTCCTTTGGTTTTACTGACAAGGAAGTTAGTATTTTTGGTCGCCATAGTTTCCGCCAGAAGAGTATCGGAACTGGCAGCCTTATCCTGTAGGGAACCATATCTTATTTTTCATAAGGACAAGGTCGTTCTCCACCCTCATCCTTCCTTCCTACCAAAGGTTATATCCAGTTTTCATCTAAACCAGGATTTGGTATTACCATCCTTCTTTCCTAAACCTACTTCCAGAAAGGAAGGGTTGCTGCATACCTTGGATATTGTCAGGGCCATGAAGGCCTATATTAAAGCTACAGAGAAGATCCGGAAAACAGACGTGTTGTTCATTTTTCCGGATGGGCCCAAAAAGGGGCAGGCAGCTGCAAAATCCACCATCTCGAGGTGGATTAAACAGTTAATCACTCAGGCCTACGGCTTGAAAGGGTTGCCTCCTCCGTTATCATTAAAGGCTCATTCTACTAGGGCCATGGGCGCCTCCTGGGCAGCACACCACCAGATCTCTATGGCTCAAGTTTGCAAGGCGGCAACCTGGTCTTCGGTCCACACGTTTACAAAGTTCTACCAGTTGGACGTAAGAAGGAATACTGATACAGCCTTTGGGCAGGCAGTGCTGCAGGCTGCAGTTTGAGACCCTCGGATTCCGGGGGGCTCCCTTTTGAGTACAATTTAAAAATTATTTTTTCTCAACTAAGTTGGATTTATTATGATTTAAGTATCTCTAAATTAAATCCTTTTGTCTTGGGAAGATGTTCTCCCTCCCCTCATTGTAAGCATTGCTTTGGGACATCCCACATAGTAATGAATATGCCGCTCTGTGTCCCGTGATGTACGAGAAAGAAAAAGGGATTTTTAATACAGCTTACCTGTAAAATCCTTTTCTTGGAGTACATCACGGAACACAGAGCTCCCACCCCTCTTATGGGGACCATTTTGGGAGGCATACTGCTTGCTACAAAACTGAGGTACTCCTCCTATGGGAGGGGGTTATATAGGGAGGGGCACTTCCTGTTTGAGATTGCCAGTGTCCATCACCTGAAGGTACTCCATATAACCCACATAGTAATGAATATGCCGCTCTGTGTCCCGTGATGTACTCCAAGAAAAGGATTTTACAGGTAAGCTGTATTAAAAATCCCTATTTTTTTTGCTAGTCATACTTACCTTGGTGGATGCAGCATCAGACCGATGCTGCATCTGTCCCCCGGCATCTCTGCACTGAGAACTGAGCCACTGAACAACGCAGATGGCTCGGTTCTCACTCCTCCCCGAGTAGAGCGATGCTGACTTCAGTCAGCATCACTTCTGCATTACTTCTCTGCGCTCATTGGAGTGCTGAGCTGTGGAGGGGTGGGAAGTGGCCATCTCAGGGGCTCGCTGAGATGCTGAGACTGCCATCAATCAAGGCAGCTGGCGGATCCAGACTAGGAAGTCAGGATGATGCGCTGCCTTGACTAATGGCAGTGACATCAGCAGAGAGCTGTCAGGGCTGGGGTCAGCCCCTTCTTCTCTAAGCTGGCCACTCAGCTATCAGCTAATTTCCAGCTTATTTCTGTCTACGGTGACTCACCTGTTGATGATCTACTCGTCAGTCCTGCCTACTTAAAGCCTTCCACCTCACTTCATCTCTGCCTTCGCCTTTGTCAACATCACAGAGACTTTCTCCTGCGTTCCTGTTGTGGACTTGCTTGACTGGCATTCCTTCTTGCTTCTTATCCTGCTTGTTGGACTACTATGTTTATCTCTGGCTCTCTGACATTGGCTTGGCTGACTACCCGATCCTGTTACTGAGCTCTGGCTATTTTTGACTACGCTTGCTCTGTTTATCTTTTTATTATTAGTAGTATTATTAAACAAGTGTGATTTAACTGCACTTCTGTCTTGGTCTGATTCATTGTTTCTGACAAGAGCAGACTTCAGACAGCTCTCCGCTGAAAACGAGTCACAGGAGTGCAAAACAAATTGCACTCCTGTGACCCACCGGAGAAGCCCAGCCTAAAAATCTCAGGCTGGACTTATCCCTTAATTAAAAGAGAAAAAAAGTAAAGAGAAGGGCATCACCTTCTCTTGAATGGGGTTTTTAGCTATGCAAGGTCATACAGGGTAGCCTGTAAAAATTGTTCCTTTCTGGTGAATGTACTGACACACTAGAAACCAAATTTGATGATTTGGTACAATATGTTCACCTTCTGGAGGAGGACATTGCTTATTTAAAAAACACACTGTCATCCAGACCCAGATGCAGCAAGAAGACCTGGAGAAAAGGGAATGTAGCCACAATCTAGAATTTAGAGGGGTGCCTGAAACAGTGGGAGACCTAGACCTCCACCCTTACCTCCTAAGTTTGTTTAACACTGTAGCCCTTTACATCCTGGATATTGATTGGCGCCTAGACAGGGCACACATATTTTTGGCACCCGAACCCCCAGCTGGGGCAAACCCCAGAGACATCATCAGCAGCTTTCATTACTAAAGTAAAGATGCCCCTACCATAGCTACCCACGACAAAACCAGTCTGGATTTCAAGGGTGCCAGGATACAGATCTTTAGTTACTTGTCACCCATTACCCTCTCCCAACGTCTGAGCTTTCGACATATAATCAGCCACCTGCAAAATTATATACCACTGGGGCTTCCCACTCCACCTTTCTGCCTCCCGGGAGGGAGTACAGAACTCCATGTGTGATCTCCAAGAAAGTGAAGCCTTCCTCTGCAACTTGGGCATACCACCCCCCCCCCTGGAGAGGATCTACTGTCCTTGCCTTCAACACCAAAACAACCAGCTGCTCCAAGCAGGATCAGGACCCTGGTTCAAAAAAAAACTACCCAAGTAAGTCCATCTCCACTCCTCAGAGGTGTCCTTCTTCCAGACTCCCTACCTGACGGACCGCTCCACACCCGCTGGTCCTATTTTTTCCTTGTATTCTGGTCTCTGGCCGTGCGCTCCTTGCCTTTAGTCAGAGTCCCTGAGTTGGGAATACTCTTCCACATATCCATGGGATGACGTTTGATTCTGTTGAATCCTTTTCTGTGACTTATTGTTTGTCCTATTGACCCCCCACCCCTGCCATGTTTTGAGGTCATCATGTGCCTTCCTTTAGTCCAGGGCTGCAGCCCTGGCTTCCTGACAGGTTTTTACCCCTCAGGTTTTCTTTGTTTACATTTTTGATGCAACTTTTAACCACTTGGTAACCGCCCCATAGACAATATACGTCTACAGGGCGGGTGGTTAACTCTAGGAGGGCGTCAATGTACGTCCTCCCAGAGTCTCTCTCCCGCGCGTGCCCTGGGGCGCGCACACGGGAACATCCGTGACCGCCGGGTCCAGAGGACCCGGCCGATCACGAATCGCGGTAAATGGCCGCTGATAGCGGCCGTTTACCACGTGATCGCTCCGTCCAATGACGGAGCGATCACATGTGTACAAAAAAGGCGTCTTTTGATGACGCCGGTTCCTCCCTCCTCTCTCTGTACCGAGCGGTACAGTGTGAGAGGGGGGAGCGCGGGTGTCAGCAGCGCTGTGGATGGATCTGTGACTATTGCAGTCACAGATCCATCCATCCCTGCTCAGCCATCCCTGAAACCCCCTGCAATACTGTGCATTACCCCCTACAATACTCTGCAATACCCCCCCTGCGCAATACTCTGCATACCCCCGGCAATACTCTGCATACCCCCCTGCGCAATACTCTGCATACCCCCCTGCGCAATACTCTGCATACCCCCCTGCGCAATACTCTGCATATCCCCCTGCAAAATACTCTGCATATCCCCCTGCAAAATACTCTGCATACCCCCCCTGCGAAATACTCTGCATACCCCCCCTGCGAAATACTCTGCATACCCCCCCCCTGCGAAATACTCTGCATACCCCCCCTGCGCAATACTCTGCATACCCCCTGCGCAATACTCTGCATACCCCCCTGCGCAATACTCTGCATACCCCCCTGTGAAATACTCTGCATACCTCCCCTGTGCAATACTCTGCATACCCCCCTTCGCAATACTCTGCATACCCCCCTGCGCAATACTCTGCATACCCCCCTGCGAAATACTCTGCATACCCCCTGTGAAATACTCTGCATACCCCCCCCCTGCGAAATACTCTGCATACCCCCCCTGCGAAATACTCTGCATACCCCCCCCCTGCGAAATACTCTGCATACCCCCCCCCTGCGCAATACTCTGCATACCCCCCTGCGCAATACTCTGCATACCCCCCTGCGCAATACTCTGCATACCCCCCTGCAAAATACTCTGCATACCTCCCCTGCGCAATACTCTGCATACCCCCCTTCGCAATACTCTGCATACCCCCCTGCGCAATACTCTGCATACCCCCCCTGCGAAATACTCTGCATACCCCCCTGCGCAATACTCTGCATACCCCCCTGCGCAATACTCTGCATACCACCCCCTGCGCAATACTCTGCATACCCCCCCTGCTCAATACTCTGCATACCCCCCTGTGCAATACTCTGCATTACTCCCCTGCGCAATACTCTGCATTACTCCCCGGCAATACTCTGCATTACTCCCCGGCAATACTCTGCAATACCCCTGCACAATTACTCTGCGCAATTACTCTGCAATACCCCCCGCACCAATACTCTGCAATACCCCCGCACCAATACTCTGCAATACCCCCGCACCAATACTCTGCAATACCCCCGCACCAATACTCTGCAATACCCCAACACCAATACTCTGCAATTCCCCAACACCAATACTCTGCAATACCCCAACACCAATACTCTGCAATACCCCAGCTAATACTCTGCAGTACCCAGAAAATACTCTGGGAAAAAAATGCGTTTTAACCACTTCCCGCCCACCGGCCGTCATGACGTCCTTGACTTTGTGCAGGGATATCTGAATGATGCCTGCAGCTACAGGCATCATTCAGATATAATTTTTTTCAGCCGGCGATTCTCTACACCATAAGAACAATCATGTCGGCTGTTCCACCTCTTGATTGTTCTTACGGGAGGCGAAAGGGGACGTCTCCCCTCCCTTCTCCCTCCGGTGCCTCTTCTGACTCACCGCTACGATCGAAACCAGGATCGTTTTATTTTTTTTTATTTTTTTTCAGGCTTCCCAGCCTAGAGGTGAGATGTGGGGTCTTATTGACCCCACATCTCACTGTAAAGAGGACCTGTCATGCTATATTCCTATTACAAGGGATGTTTACATTCCTTGTAATAGGAATAAAAGTGATCAAAACATTTATTTTTGGGGAAAAATGTATCAAACTAAAATAAATAAAGTGAAATGAACAATAAAATATTTTTTTTTTTTAAAGCGCCCCTGTTCCTGCGTGCTCGTATACAGAAGCGACCGCACACGTAAGTCCCGCCCACATATGAAAACGGTGTTCAAACCACACATGTGAGGTATCGCTGCGAACGTTGGAGCAAGAGCAATACTTTTGGCCCTAGAGCTCTTCTCCAACTAAAAAGATGTAACCAGTAAAAATATTTAAAGCGTCGCCTATGGGGATTTTTAAGTAGCGAAGTTTGGCGCCATTCCACAAGCGTGTGCAATTTTGAAGAGTGACATGTTGGGTATCTATTGACTCGGCGTAACTTCATCTTTCATATTATGCAAAAACATTGGGCTAACTTTAATGTTTTTTTTTTTTTTAAAAGCACAAAACCGTTTTATTTCCAAAAAAACACATTCGAACAATTGCTGCGAAAATAACGTGCGCGATAAAAAGTTGCAACGACCGCCATTGTATTCTCTAGAGTTTTTGCTAAAAAAGCATATATAATGTTTTGGGGTTCTATGTAATTTTCTAGCAAATAAATGATGATTTTTCTATGTAGGAGAGGAATGTCAGAATTGGTCTGGGTGTTCCAGAACGCCTGATGGTGCTCCCTGCATGTCGGGCCTCTGTATGTGGCCACGCTGTGTAAAAGTCTCACACATTTGGTATCGGCATACTCGGGAGGAATAGCAGAATGTGTTTTGGGGTGTAATTAGTGTTATGCATATGCTGTGTGTGAGAAATAACCGGCGAATATGAACATTTTGTGGAAAAAAAAAAAAAAAAAATCTTGATTTTGCAAAGAATTGTGGGAAAAAATTACAACTTCTAAAAACTCACCATGCCCACCATGCCTCTTTCTAAATACCTTGGAATGTCTTCTTTCCAAAAAGGGGTCATTTGGGGGGTATTTGTACTTTTCTGGCATGTTAGGGTCTCAAGAAATGAGAGAGGCTGTCAGTACATCAGATGTGATCAAATTGATCAATTTTCAGTAATTGGTACCATAGCTTGTAGACCCTATAACTTTCACCCAGACTAAATAATAACCCATTTTTTTTTTACCAAAGATATGTAGCAGTATACATTTTAGGCCAAATTTAGGAAAAAAAAATACTTTTTTGCAAAATGTTATAATAGAAATGAAGAAAAATTCATTTTTTTTACAAAATTTTCTTTCTTTTTTCATTTATAGCGGAAAAAATAAAAACCGCAGAGGTGATAAAATACCACCAAAAGAAAGCTCTATTTGTGGGAAAAAAAGGACAAAAATTTCATTTGGTTACAGTGTTGTATGACTGAGTTATTGCCATTCAAAATGTGAGAGCACCGAAAGCTGAAAATTGGTCTGGTTATTAAGGGTGTTTAAGTGCCCAGTTGTCAAGTGGTTAATGACATCTTTTTCTGCTATTTCTCTACTTTATAAACCATGGTCTTTTCTATTTCTACTTTTGTTGTACAGCATCTTTAGCTGTTTGAGCAATTGGAGAAGTTTTCCCAACCCCCTATGATTGTAGGGGGAGATTTTAATCTGACTATGTCTACTGAGAAAGATAGACGAGTATTATTCCCAACTACTACAGCTGCCAAAATGAGTCGCCTATCCACCTCCTTTCGCAGACTTGTTAGAACACATAACCTCCTTGATATTTGGAGAATTAAACACCCTACACATAGGCAATACACATTTTACTCCCCTCCCCACAAACTGTACTTCAGATTGGACCAATTTTTTAAAACCTCCCCTTTACCATCAACCATTGTAGCCATAGAATTTAACTCTGTGACATGGTCAGATCACTCATCTGTACATTTCCCTTCATATCACCTAATCTAGAACATGGCATTGGCACCTTAATGAAACATTTATTTGTGCAACAGAAATCAGGGATCAATTGTCCAGGGACATGAATGAGTTTTTTTCAACTTAGTGTTACTAAAGGATTTTTTTTTTTAAATAACAAACATGTCATACTTACCTCCACCGTGCAGTTCGTTTTGCACAGAGTGGCCCCTATCCACGTCTTCTGGGGTCCCTCGGCAGCTGTCTCTGGTCCTCCCCGCAATTAGTCACCACAGTCATGCGAGTGCTCTCATGGTGGCCACTAATTGCGGGCATGCTCCCGTGATACAGCGAGCTGCCACAGCCGATCACTGTATCACTCGGCCCCACCCCTAGGCGCGCCGCGTCACTGGATGTGATTGACAGCAGCGCCAGCCAATAACTGCGCTGCTCTCAATCCATCCGCTCTAGCCAATCAGCGGCCAGGCTGAGCGGCGAAGAGGATCGCGGGACCGCGCGCGGGACTTTCGAGGGGTCAGGTAAGTATAAGGGGGGCTCGGGGGGGCGGCAGTATTAGATGTTTTTTCACCTTAATGCATAGATTACATTAAGGTGAAAAAACATTTTCCTTTACAACTCCTTTAATAATGGTACGGTGTCGGAGGCCTCCACCCTGTGTGAAAAACACAGAGCGTACTTTCGAGGCAAATGTATCTCAGCTAGAGCACACCTGTAGCCAGAAATTGGAGGAAAAAGTTGTTAGCAGATCATGCCGATTTGGGAGAGAGGTGTGGAGAATAGTTAGTGTCAGGAGAATATCGTCAGCAAACAGAGACAGCTTGTATTCCCTCTGTCACAATGAAACCACACAAATATCAGGGTGGGAGCGAATGGCTGCAGCCAGGGGTTCTAAGCATTCTGATTTATCCTTTTTCATCCCCCATGGTGTGCCCCCATGGTGTGCCTCTCTTCCACCTTTTATTTCAGGTTACATGCCCCTTCAAGGTAATTCCCCTTTGTGGTTTCAAACCTTCCCTCTGAGAAGTTTTACTAGCTGTCAATCCATGGAGCTACCATTATCACCCTGTGTTGGTATTTTTTTTGTTTTTCTTTAACCACTTCAGACCCGCGCTATTGACAAAAGACGTCAACAGCGCGGTTCTGAGGTGCCAACAGGACGTCTTTGGATGTCATTTCTTTTTCGCCTCCCTGCGCGGCCCTGCGAGCGCGCATCGGCGAAAAACTGTGTTGGCCGTGTCCCTCGGACACAGCCAATCACAGATCGTGCTGAATGGCCAATCACAGCGGCCATTCAGCACTCGATCTAGCCGTCCAATGAGAGATGATCTCAAATGTAAACAAATGAGATCATCTCTCATCGCCGGCTTTCTCTCCTCACACACAGACAGCGTGTGAGGAGAGAATCAGTGTAACGGTTACAGTGAGTTTACAGTGAGTGTAAAAACGCAAAAAAAAGTGCCCACAGTCCCTGCCAGTGCCACCTTGCCAGTGAAATCACCCAGTGCCACCTGCCAGTGTAAATCACATCAGTGCCCCTGCCATCAGTGCCACCTGCCCCTGCCAGCAGTGCCATCTGCCCCTGCCATCAGTGCCACCTGCCCCTGCCATCAATGCCACCTGCCCCTGCCATCACTTCCACCTGCCATCTGCCCGTGCTACCTGCCAGTGCCATCTGCCATCTGCCATCAGTGCCCGTGCCATCTGCCTGTGCCATCTGCCCGTGCCATCTGCCCGTGCCATCTGCCTGTGCCATCTGTCCATGCCATCTGCCTGTGCCATCTCCCTGTGCCATCTGCCATCAGTGCCATCAGTGCCATCTGCCATCAGTGCCATCTGCCCGTGCCATCTACCTGTGCCATCTGCCATCAGTGCTACCTGCCATTAGCTACCTGCCATTAGTGCTACCTGCCATTAGTGCTACCTGCCATCAGTGCCATCTGCCCGTGCCATCTGCCCGTCCCATTTGCCGTCAGTGCCACCTGTCAGTGTCATCAGTGCCAACAATGGCTAAAAGATAATTTTCAGCCCACCAGGCGTATGAAATTATTGAGGCCGATGGGAGCAACGGGGAGCTCTGCGATTCGGATTCCCCTGCAAATTCAGACAACGAATCTGACGTTAACTACGAGCCAGTAGTTACCAGTGGAGCAGAGACATCCCCGAAGGAGGAGGAGGAAGAAGAGGAGGAAGAATAGGAGGAAGAAGAGGAGGAAGAAGAGGAGGAAGAGGAAGAGGAAGAAGAGGAAGAAGAAGAAGAGGAGGAGGAGGAGGGTCCCCCCGCCAGACGAAGGCGTATTGCTAAGGAGGCAGTGCCATCCACCAGCACCGCAGTGCCATCCACCAGCACCGCAATACCTCGGCAAGTGGGGTGGCACCTCAGTCCCAAAGGGTTAGGTCCCATGCCAGCCTTCCCTATTCCCTTCAGTACCCCTTGTGGCTTCCTCCTAATTCAGGAGAAGCCAACATTCCCCCTTTCACGGCCCAGCCAGGAGTCCAAGTGGACACAGAAAATTTTGCCCCGATTGACTTTTTCAATTTGATTTTTACTGACGACATGCTTGCCTCAATTGTTTCCCAGTCCAATCTTTATGCGGATCAATTCATATCAAGTAACCCCACGTCCTATTATGCCCGTCCCTTCCAGTGGAGACCCATAACAGTGGAGGAGTTCAAAACATTTTTAGGCCTTGTATTTTGTATGGGACTAAACCATAAATGCCAAGTACTTTCGTATTGGTCAAACCCCCCCATCTACCACATGCCCATCTTTTCCTCAAAAATGCCCAGGTCCAGATATCAAAGTATAATGAGATTCCTACACTACAGTGACAATACCCAGTGCCCTCCCCGAGATGACCCAAATTTGGACAAACTTTATAAAATTCGGCCACTACTTGATTATTTTTCCCAAATTTTCCCCCAGTTGTTTACCCCGGACCAAAACATATGTGTTGACGAGTCACTTGTAAAATTTTCTGGCAGGCTCGGCATAAAGAAATGTATTCCCTCCAAAAGGGCCCGCTATGGGGTGAAGCTGTATAAATTGTGCCCCTGTTCCGAAACCTGTATAGAAAAAAGACACCAGCATGCGGCACCGTACGGTCGAACCGGAAGGGCTTTCCTCAAAGCCTTGTCACCAAAAAATAAAAAAAAGGGGAGACGGCGAGTTTACGCAATGAGGAAGTTCTGGCCGTGAAATGGAGGGACAAAAGGGATGTGTACGTTCTTTCTACCATCCACAACAACACATTCGTTGAGACCAGAACGAGGAGGAATGGGCGAATCCAGAAACCAAAATGTATCCACGAATACAATAAGTTCATGGTGGGGGTCGATTTGAATGACCAAATGCTGGAACCGTACCTTTCCACAAGAAAATCATACCAGTGGTACAAGAAAGTTTCCATCTACTTGTTCAATTTGGCCATGTACAATACCTATGTATTATATCGGAAATCCACTCGAAGACCCAAATCCTACCTTTACTTCCAGGAGGAAATCACTTCCCTTTTATACCCCAGCAACCCACCAGCAAACATTCGATCCGATGTGGTTAGCCGACTTTACGAGCGCCACTTCCCAGATAAAATCCCTCCCAGACCAACAGGCCAAAAATCCCAAAAAAGATGCCGGGTGTGCTCCAAAGAAGGAGTGAGAAGAGACACCACTTTTTATTGTCCCCAATGCCCTTCCAAACCAGGCCTCTGTGTAGTTGGTTGTTTCAGCCATTACCATACCCTTCTAAATTATTAATCCCTTCCTGCCATTTACCTTCACACCCCTTATACCTCTGCTTATGACCCTGGCTTGTTATTTGACCACGATTCTGCCTACCGATTTTGTTTATACCTCTGCCTGATCTGGAACTGACCCTGGACTGTTATTTGACCACGCTTATGCCTACCGATTCTGTTTATACCTCTGCCTGATATGGAACTGACCCTGGACTGTTATTTGACCACGCTTATGCCTACCGATTATGTTTATACCTCTGCCTGATCTGGAACTGACCTTGGGCTGTTTGACCATTCTTTTTGCCTGCCTCTTGAACTGATCTTTTACCCTGCCAGTGGACTAGTGGGATTCATAGCACAGGGGTCTCACTTGTGAGGGGCTCCAGAATTGTTTTTCTGGATGAAGAAAACTATTGTTTGTTTTCTCATTCTAGATTAGGGTCTGGTTGCCCGGAGGCTTCAAAGAGATTTGGGTGGGAGAAGCCTCTACCCCTGTCCCCATTCTGTCCTGAACGAGGCCCTACTTCTGCCTGCTGCCTGTAGGACCTATGCCATCATGCCTGTACTGACTATGGACAATATCCCTGCCTGTTGCCTGGACAATTGCATTTTCTTTTGCTGACCAAGTCCCTGCCTGCTGCCTGAACCAGTGCTATCGTCCCGTGGACAACTGCGCTACTAAAACCACAGGTACATTTTTTTGTTTACCCTTTGCTTAGCATAATGTATTTTGGGGTGTAATTCTTGTCATGTGCATGCTATGTGTCCCTAGAACACCTGTTGGTGTTCCTTGCATGTTGGGCCTCTGTATGTGGTCAGGCTGTGAAAAAGTCCCACACATGTGGTATCGCCATACTCAGGAGGAGTAGCAGAATGTATTTTTGGGTGTCATTTTTGCTATATACAGGCTATGTGTTGGCAATATCTTATAAATGGACAACTTTGCATAAAAAAATTGCGTTTTCATTTTTTTTCCACATTTTTCTAAAAACGTTTGGAAAAAAATGAATCGTTCAAAAGACTCATTATGCCTCATAGATTATACGTTGGGGTGTTAGCGTTCCAAAATGGGGTCACTTTGTGGGCATTTCCATTGTCCAGGTGCTCCAGGGCCTTCAAAAGTGTAATAGGTAGTCAACAAGTTAGATGTGTAATTTATGCTCCTAGAACACCTGATGGTGCTCCCTGCATATTGGGGCTCTGTATGTGGTCAGGCTGTGAAAAAGTATCACACATGTGGTATCGCCATACTCAGGAGGAGTAGCAGAATGTATTTTGGGGTGTAATTTTTGCTATGTACAGGCTATGTGTTGGCAATATCTTATAAATGGACAACTTTGCATAAAAAAATTGCGTTTTCATTTTTTTCCACATTTTCCAATTCTCCCTGCATATTGGGGCTCTGTATGTGGCCATCACTACATCCCCTATAACCATAGGTGTGCGCAGCCTCTGGCATTAGGGTGTGCACCCCAAACCTCAAACACACACTACCGATCACTCACAATGTTCATTCAGAAAGGGAAGGGGCTGGTAAATGGCATATTTACTGCCCCTTCCCCCACTCATCCTAAAACATCCACAGAAACAGCCGGTGGGAGAGGAGGAAAGCCAGCAGTGCTGTGGGGGAAAGGAGGGGGAGCCAGGTCAGTAAGGGGAGTCTTTTCTGCACAGGGGAATTAGGGTGTGCCTGGGCACACCTGGCACACCCTGTGTGCACGCCTATGCCTATAACATCTTTCTGAAAATGTGAGGTTCAACAGATTGATCCTTAATTGTACATAATACCACCTCAGCTAATAATTTGAGATTATTTTCTTTATTTTTTAAATCTACAAAAGAGTTGTTAATTCTCATATTTTACACTTTTTTTTTTTTTTTTTACACCTTTGATCCTCTGATATTATCTAATCCAGCTATTGTTGCCATTAAGTCAGGAAATTGGAGTTCCTATATTCCAAAAAGTTACCAGAAAACAATAGCTATGCAAAATGTAATGTTTAAGGGTAATCTTTAAATCCAAAAACTGATAATCTCACCAATATGTTATCGACCCCGGCACGATCACCCTAACTTACAAACCTGACACTGGGATGGGCTGGACATGTACTTACGGGTGTCCCCCCTTGCTGTCCTTTTAGTAACTATTTTTTGCAAATATCTTCACAGCAGCTCTTGCGCTCTCCTTCGACTATCTTTCTCTTGCTCTTTCCTGCTTTTTCTCTTTCTATTCTTTTCCCCTTTTCTTCTACTCACACCCACCTTTGGGTCGCTCCCCTCTTCTCTCTTCCCTTTTTACTTTCTTGAAATTTTTTGTATGCTATCTGACTAGAAACAACACAACTCTCCTGACAGGAGTCGTTTTCTGCTCCTGAGGACAATTGTTGATGTTCATTATTTGCTATATGGCGATAGAAGTTATGCTGTGGGCGATAGTCATTAGGCTGACTCAATATACATGTCCGCTCACGATTGTCACTAGTATGTAACACTGGACGTTGTTTTTTGTATTGTTTGTTACGCTACCAATAAATATATTTTCAACCCTAAATCCAAAAACTGTTCCAAGGGATTACATTCTTTCATTAAATTAAGTGATTTTGGTAGGGTTGTCAGGAAATTGAATTTCTGTATACATGGTGTTGCCCTATAATACATCCATTATTTTCACACTTGCTGTGGTCCACTTAAGAAAGGACTTGTTTTTTTTAGCAAAATTTGAAAAAATCTGGAATCCTTGGGTGACTCATTTTTTCCCTCCCAACTTTGACATCACATTATTAAGACCTTGGTAACATAACTACTAATAGCTATTTAATATGCTAATAACATAAGACAAACATAATAAGATACCCCGGGGACCCTTTTGACCTTTTCTATCTTATCTACGTACTATCTTTATTTTTTTTTCTCTTCTTCTTCCCCTTCCCTCTATTCTATCTTGCCTCTTTAGTTTTTTTTTTGTTGTTTTTTCTTTCTTAGCATATATTGTTATTATATGCAAAAATGGTAGCAGCATTACTTTTTTTTTTATGTTTTTATTTATCAGTATATTTCAGCTTTAGAGCTCCATTGAAACAGTACAAACCTAATGTCTATACAATAAATCCCTGTTTATCTTCATTATATATTACCCCAACATTATACAAGGTCTAGAAATTATGACCCTTAATTTTTTTCTTTATGTATTCTCATATTACCTTACACTGTTAATATATTACTATATCTGGTTTTTAATTACTAAATTCAACACTAAGCATATATTTTAGCAAGTCTCCAGATAATGGCCAACATATGTTAAACTCAAATTACTGTTTTTTTTCTTTTGTTGTTGCCTTCTAAAAAACACTGGAGCTTAATGTAAATATGTAAATTGTGTTCTCCTTAACTGCTACTATTTATAATGTCTATGTTTATTGACAATATATGCTTGTAATTTTGAAAATTTAATAAAAAAAAAAAAAAAAAAAAAGAAAGGACTTGTTTTTACCAGGAGGGTAGTAATCAGTGGGATTAAGTCAAGTTAAACATTAATATATACCATCCCATACTTGCATTGTATTCAGCGTTAATAGAGACATCTTTTTAGCTAAGTTTCTACATTTTTGGAATCCAAATTGCCTGTTACAACTGTGGTCTACTAAAATTCCTCTCAAACTTTTGTGAAGGGCAATATACGTTCAGTCAACTATTCATGCCAATACTGCTGCCACAATTTACACCCTGAAATCCATGAGTTGTACTCTCCCTTTGTACTACAGTTTAATTAAGTAGAAAGGATGAGGACCCTGAGGCTTCCATACAAACCTCAACACCAAAGACTGGATTGTCTTAAAATACAGCGGTGATGGTGGAATATTTATTTGAAGTGTTTGTAACACAAGGCATTCAGTAAAGTCACTATGATTCAGTGACCTGCACTGGATGTATTCACCATAAATTAGCGATATTGAAGAAAAATAACTCATGATTAAACTCATAATAACATTTTTCAATTTAAATTGGAAATTAAAGCCCCACAACAAAAAAATACCAAGGGTAGAAGTTTTGTCTGAAGAGATATGCAATGTCTTTTTTGTAAAAACCTTTCCCTGGCTCGTGGGGATTTTTTTTTATTTTCTTTTTAGCATGCACAGGAGTTGGATCATCAACACAATAGAATGTAGGAGTTCCATGATGTGCATTTATATTATGCATACTTGCACATTATGGAGAGAGTTCACCCCAACCAAAGCTTAATACTACTTTATGAGCAATGCAAAAGACCTGAGGGAACACTTTGTGACTTGTAAAAAAGTTTAATGGGAAGTTTTATATTTTAATGCAATAGATTTTTATTTGGGTTTTACAATCAACATGTACACAGAAAGGCAATAAGCTGGCAGTACAATACAGAAAAACAACATAGAATATACAAGGTAGTAGAACAACACTGCATGCATTACATAATAAGGTATAAAGCCCAAGTCAACAATTGACAGTCATAGCAACTAAACATTACCTTATACGAAACATACTGTGGGAAATGGGGACAAGCCTCACCCCGGACACCCCTTACGGGATCAAGACTGTATCCAGGACCCAAGCCGGCCCCCTTAGTCGGAACTAAGACCATTCGAGCGATGTAGCTGGAACAAGAATTTGATACAAGCATCTTAGGGAGATAGCATAGAAATAATCAGAGGGATATTCAACGCATCTTGACATTCCTGGTTAGATAGCGTAAGTCAGAGTGGTGGTAAGGAAAGCAGAGGGTTGTTACTGTACCAAAGTAACCATGGGTGCCATTGTCTGAGGATTTTGTCCCTGCTTTTATTCTGTAGCGCCAGCGTGTGTTCGTAAATAAAATGTAGGTGAGTAGTTTGGATCACTTCTCCTAAAATGGGTGGTGTGGGGTTTTTCCACTTCCTAGCGATGTTCAAGTTCGCTGAGAGTAGGATGTGGGCAAAGGTATGTTTCAAGCGTGTCAGGTATTGGTCCAGTTCAAGAAGCAAGATTGCTAGGCTAGGATTAGGGACAATTGTTAAATGGGATATTTTGGACAGTAGTCGGAAGATTGATTCCCAGAGGTGAGATAAGGAGGGGCAGCTCCAAAAGGTATGGAGCATATCTCCTTTGCCTCCGCAGTGTCTTCAGCATTTATCGTCCCGAGGCTTACTATATTTAGATATTTTATCGGGAGTTAAGTACCATCTCTGTGTGATTTTAATGGACATTTCCCAGAGTGTAGAACAGCATGTAATGTCAAAAGTGGCATTGCAAGCTGTAGACCATTGTTTTGCTGTATATGTGCGACCTAGATCCGATTCCCATTGGAGCAAGGTTTTTTTTTTTAGAGAATTTTTTTTTTTGTTGGAGAGCATTGTAAAAGAGTGATATGCCTTTTAGTATAGGTTTAGGATTACTAAGAAATAGCCAAGCAGGGTGGGGAATGTTGCGTTCCCATGAGGGTGATGTATGGAGGTAGTGTTTAGCCCTTAAATAGAGGTAGAGGTCAGATTTAGGGAGTTGGTATTCCTTTTGAAGGTCGGGAATGATTTTAACACCTTATCCATTTTGTGTAAGATATCAGGTCAATGTCGTGTTGTAGTGTTAGAATGGGGATCCTCAACTTGATCATATCAGGGTGATTGTGACTAAGGCTTACAAATTTGTTCCATTCTCAAACTGTAGCTAGCATAGTGGGAGGAACAAAGGAGGGTGTTTTAGATGAGGGGGAGGTAGAGAGTAGCCATGTAGATAATTCTCCACTTGGTATGTAGGTAGCTTAAATTCGCTCCCAGATGGTATGCGGGGAAGGCGAGAACCACTCCCTAGCCTGGGTGAGCACCGAGGCCATGTTGTAGTCCCGGAAGTCCACATAGCCAGAACCCCTGGATTTTTGGTTTTTGATCAGTCTGGAATGCGCACATCTAGCCTTCTTACCTTGCCAGATGAAGGAAGAGCGTTGTTTGTAGAGATTTAAAGTAGTATGAGGGAATGACAATTGGAAGAGTTCTGAATAAGTATAAGATTTGAGGAAGGTGAAACATTTTAAAAGCCACAAGGCGGCTCCAAGACAGTGTAGTTATGTTTGAAGAGCAGTTTAGTAGTTTTGGTCTGCCCATGAGTATGGGAATTGTTGCTGTAATAACATACTCGTCGGAGAATTAACTCCTAAGTTTAGAATGTGAGATTTGGATTCATTGATTTTGTAATAGGAAATTCTGCTGAACCAGGCTATCGTCTCCTGAACTGCCGAGAGGGATGCAGTAGGGTTAGATAACATTAGTATCACATCATCCGCAAATAAGCTGATCTTGTGTTCCTGGCCCCCTAAAGTTATGCCCGTAATGCTCGTATTAGAGCGTATGTGTTGTGCAAGGGGTTCCATTGCTAGGTTGACACCCTTGCCTGGTGCCGTTAGAGATGGGAAACGAGGATGATAAGGAATCCACCAAATATACTTGGGCGGAAGGGGCGGAGTACAGAGCCATAATGGCGCTATGGATTATTCCTGAGAATCCAAATTTTGATAGTGCTGATGAAAGGTACCCCCTATGCACTCTGTCAAACGCTTTTTCAGTGTCTAGGGACAGGAGAACAGAGGGGGCACCGGTGGATCCACCAGGTTGGATGTGGCATCAGAGGTTTGTCGTCGTTTGTTCCTTGTGGCATCAGAGGTTTGTCGTCCCTTTGTGAACCCTGATTGGTCCATATGGATGAGAGATGGGAGGATGTTAACTAGCCTGTTGGCGATTTCTTTCGCATACATTTTGACATCTACATTAAGTTGAGAAATGGGGCGAAAATTCTGGGGCGATGTCGGGTCTTTCCCGGGTTTAGGAAGGGTGACTACTATTGCATTTAACATTTCGTGGGGGAAGGAGGAAGAGGATGCGGCAGAGTTGAAAACTTTGCATAAAGTGGGAGCCAAAGTTTGATGGAACGTTTTATAGTATTCCCCAGTGAACCCGTCTGGCCCTGGAGATTTGGATTTGGGGAGATGTTGAATAGTTTGCGTTATTTCAGCAACCGTTATGGGAGCATTAGGATAGGTTTACTGTGATGGCGAAAGTGAAGGAAGGTTGACATATGCTAGAAATTTCTCAATGTCATCTTGGGATGGTTGAGTGGCATTTACATCTCTTTTAATATTATATAAATCAGTGTAGTATGTGCTGAAGGCATTGGCTATCTCATGGGGTTTAAGTAATTTTTATTTAGTGTGGGGGTGATAGAGGAAGGGAATTTTAAATTTCAGCCTGGGTCCCTCGGATTATTAAGGTCATAAATTTACCCGCTGTCACGTACCTGGTCTTGTAGAGTCTGATGCAGGGTAGCCTCTCTTACGACTCTGGTTCATGAGCCACTGGATATGAGACAGCGGGCTTGGAGCACAGAGGTGTAGGAGTGCTGGGTGGTGAAGTGTAGAAGCAGGTGGGCGAATTCCTCTGGCAAGAAGATGCTGAACGCTCAGCGGAGGAAGGGTCAGCGACCCGCACAGAAGCTGCGACTACAGCGGCACAAGTTTAGTACAGTTCAGGTATACCGGGAAAGCAGGGTCAGACAAGCCGGGTCATAACAGGTGATCGTGCAGAAAGATGGCTGAAGAATAGTCGGTAAACAAGCAGGTGGATCTGGCAGCAGTGAAGTCAAGCAGGCGGATGGTCAAACGGAGCAGGGTCAGGATAGGAGAGATGAGAGGAGTCAGACAAGCCGGGTTCGGTGTTCAAATCAGGTTTCAGGTAGAGTGGTCAAACAAGCCGGGTTCAGTGTTCAAATCAGGTTTCAGATAGCAAACAGGTCTCAGATAGTATCCACGTCAGAACTGCAGATCAGGCAGCAAAGACCCTGTGCTGCTGAAGTGTTTAAATAGGGAAGCCTGCTGTTAATCACTGAAATCAGTCTGCACCGTTAACCCTTAAGTGGCAGATCCATGACATTGCCCCCCCCCCCAAGGGGCAGCCTCCGGATGCCCAGTCGGGCTTTTTTGTCAGGATGAGCAAGGAAAAAAGCACGCAACAACCTCTTGGCATGTATATTACCTTCTGGCTCCCAAGAATTATCCTCTGGGCCGTACCCCTTCCATTTGACTAGGAATTGATTCTGGCCTTGTCGCTTCCTACAGTCCAAAATAGCTTCCACCACGTATTCTTCCCAGCCGTCAACCTGAATGGGTTCAGGAGGTCTGGACCCTCTGTTAGGAAAAGGATCAGCAACTGCGGGCTTGAGTAAAGAAACGTGAAATACAGGATGTATTTTTAACGAATCAGGTAAAGACAGTTCATAAGAAGCTAAGTTTATCTTTTTCTTGACCGGAAAAGGACCCAAAAACCTAGGTGCCAATTTTTTAGAAGGGTAAGGTAATCTGAGGTTACTTGTAGACAGCCATACCTGATCATCTGGTTTTAGATCCAGGTCACCTCTTCTTTTTCTGTCGAAAATTTTTTTGTTGTCAGCTTGAGCCTTGGTTATTGCGTCGTGCAGTAGTTGATTGTTGCGTTTGAGAAAGTCCATGGTACTCTGCACAGCTGCAACTGATGAATCTGAAAAGAAATCTGGTAAAAATGTTAAATTAAAACCATAATTAGCGAAAAAAGGAGATTGTCCGGTAGCTGAGTGATTGGCATTATTGTATGCAAATTCTGCCAGGGGTAGCAGAGAGGCCCAGTCGTCTTGAGAGATGGTAGTGAAACATCTGATATATTGTTCCAGCGTTTGATTCGTCCTCTCCGTTTGCCCATTAGATTGAGGATGGTAGGCTGAGGATAACGAAAGCTGAATTTGAAGTGTTTCACAGAGGGCTCTCCAGAATCGAGAAGTAAATTGTACCCCTCTGTCGGAGACAATGTTGGAAGGTACCCCATGTAATCTAATAATTTCTTTGATGAACACGCGAGCCGTTTCTGCGGCAGGGGGTGTGTTTTTCAAGGGCAGGAAGTGAGCCATTTTGGTGAACCGATCTACAACAAAAATTGCAGAATATCCTTCGGAGCGAGGAAGTTCTACGATAAAGTCCATCGCGATCATCTCCCATGGTCGGTTGGGTACTGGTAAAGGCTTTAATAAGCCCCAGACTTGATTTCGGGGTGTCTTATTTCGATTGCAAATTGGACAAGAGTTGATATATGACTTGCAGAAGTCCTTCAAATTGGGCCACCAGAAGGTGCGTCGTACCAATTCCAGGGTTTTATTGACTCCAAAGTGACCTGCAAGTGGGTGGTCGTGCAGAAGTTTCAGAACTTCTATTCTGATGTTTTCGGGTACAAAAACTTGACTTCCCCTCCAAAATAATCCGTCTCTGGACGTTAGGGAAATGTTAGAGGGTTTGGAAGAGTCGGAGGATGCTTCTCGGATCATGGAGAGTAGATCTGCATGTAATAACAGGAAGTTGCCATCCGGTAGGATGGTATCAGGGGTAGATGTGTCCTTTGGATCGTCGTGCATTCGAGATAATGCGTCTGGCTTAATGTTTTTGGATCCAGGACGGTACGTAATGTGAAAACAAAAACGAGAAAAGAAAAGAGCCCAACGAGCTTGTCGAGGTTTAAGGCGTCTGGCAGATTTCAGATACTCCAAATTTTTATGATCTGTGTAGATCAGTACAGGATGTGTAGCGCCTTCTAACAAATACCTCCATTCCTCTAGAGCGGTTTTAATGGCCAACAATTCCCGATCTCCCACGTCGTAATTTCTTTCTGTAGGAGAAAGTTTTCGAGAGAAGAATCCCACTGGATGGATTAGATCCTTGTCCCCCAGACGTTGAGAGAGAACGGCTCCCACGGCAACTTCGGAGGCATCCACCTCAAGAAGAAAAGGTAACGCTGGATTGGGGTGTCGGAGAATTGGAGCTGACGTAAAGAGTCTTTTTAGGGTATCAAAGGCCTTCTGAGCTTCAGGGTTCCAATGAAAACGGAGGTTTTGTTTCGTAAGTTTTGTGATGGGGGCCACAATAGCAGAAAAACCTCTAATGAATTTTCTATAGAAGTTGGCAAACCCTATAAAACGTTGAACCCCCTTCTTGTCCAAGGGCGTGGGCCAATCTAAAATTGCAGATACCTTTTTTTGATCCATTTCAATTCCTGTTGGAGAAATTACTAGGCCTAGGAATTGGATAGTTTGTTGTTCGAACTCGCACTTTTCTGCTTTTGCATACAAACTGTGCTGGCGGAGGCGGTTCAAAACCTTACAGACATGTCCTCGATGCTCTTCAAGAGAACGGGAAAAAATCAATATGTCGTCCAAATAAACTATAACAAAAATGTCCAAAAAATCTCTGAATACGTCATTGACGAAATGTTGGAATGTGGCGGGCGCGTTGCATAGCCCGAAGGGCATGACCAAGTATTCATAGTGACCATAACGGGTACGAAATGCTGTTTTCCACTCATGTCCCTCTTTGATGCGTATCAAGTTGTACGCTCCCCTCAGGTCCAATTTAGTAAAAATGACAGCAAATCTCAATTTTTGGAAAAGTTCAGGTATTAACGGTAGGGGATAACGGTTTTTGACTGTGACGTTGTTGAGTTCCCAATAATCGATACAGGGACGGAGGGTTTGGTCCTTTTTTGAAACAAAGAATATACCGGCACCTGCTGGAGACGTGGACAGGCGGATAAATCCTTTATCCAGGTTTTCATCGAGGTAAATTTTTAATGCATCTTGTTCTTTTTCAGAGAGAGGGAAAATTCGCCCGAATGGAATCTCGGCTCCTGGGAGAAGTTCGATCGGGCAATCATATGGCCGATGAGGTGGAAGAGAATCAGCCCCTTTCTTACTGAAAACGTCCAAGTATTCATGGTAAGGTTTCGGAACAGATTGGAGCAGGCTCGGATCAGAGTTTAGACACAGCAAGGTAGATGATGGTTTAGGGTGTCTGGGGAAGCAATGTACTTGACAGTAGTGGGATGAAAACGAGATTTCTTTGGATATCCAGTCGATCTGAGGGTTATGTACTTTGAGCCAAGGTATCCCCAGGATCACCGGGAACAAAGGAGACGAAATAACGTCCAAAATCAAAAGTTCTTTATGATTGGAGGCAGAGATGGCAGGTAAAGGAAAGGTTTCCTGGGTGACTTGCCCGGACTTGATGTGTGAGCCATCAGCCAAAAAAACAGAAAGAGTAAAGTTCTTTGGGCGGACAGGGATGTTGTGCATATCAGCAAATGAAGAGTCAATGAAGCAGCTGCACGCACCTGAATCAACGATGGCTTTGACCGACACCGTCTTTCCTGGAAGCTGTAACAAAAGGGAGATATCGAGAAGGTTGGTATTGGTAGAGATAGCAGAAATATTACCAGGAACTGATGATCGGGACTTACGTAGTTTAACAGGGCAATTGTGTACGTAGTGCCCGGCCTCACCGCAATACAGGCATAAGTTCAGCTGGCGGCGGCGAATGCGTTCTTCTGGCGGTAAGGTAGGTCGCATCACGCCTAACTGCATGGGTTCAGAGGTATCCAAGGAAGTAGAGTTGGAAGAGACTGGTGGCTGATAACGAGAGGGAGGCAGAGGAGCTCGGGTAGTGACCCAGACTGGGCGACTTGGCTGAGAAGAACGTTCTGCTCGGCGCTCCCTTAATCGTCGGTCGATCTGCACAGCCTTATCGATCAGGTCATCCAGAGTGTCAGGTACTCCAATGCGGGCCAGTTCGTCTTTTAAGGCTTCGGACAGACCTAAACTAAACTGATGATGCAAGGCTGCGCTATTCCACTGAGTGTCCGCACTCCAGTGGCGGAAATCTGTAACATAGTCCTCCACTGCCCTTCGCCCCTGTTGGAGAGCAAGTAAAGCTGCTTCAGCTGTGGCAGTTCTCTGAGGGTCTTTGTAAAGTTGCGACATGGCTTGGAAAAAGAACGGCAAAGTTTCGGTTTGGACACTGTTCTCCTCCAGCAATCGATGTGCCCAATTTAAAGGTTCCCCTTGAAGCAAAGAAACAACGAATCCTACTTTGGTGGCTTCCAAAGAAAATGTGCGAGGTTGCAAGGCAAAATACAACTGACAGGAGTTGCGAAAGTCCCGGAATTTGGTTCGATCTCCAGAAAATCGTTCGGGCATGGGAACCCTGGGTTCGGGTGGCAACATCACTACTGACGGACCAGAAGAGGATGAAGATGTAGATGGTCTAGCAGCAGATGCTGAAGTGGCGTCCCCAGATGCTGTTAAATTCTGAACTTGTCCTTCCAACCTTAAGTAGCCATCTTGCAGATTTTTCACGGCTTGGGTAAGAGATGCTAGATGTTTACACACCTCTTCCATGGCTGGGACTACACCTGCAGACTCTGTCATGGCTGCCTGATACTGTCACGTACCTGGTCTTGTAGAGTCTGATGCAGGGTAGCCTCTCTTACGACTCTGGTTCGCGAGCCACTGGATATGAGACAGCGGGCTTGGAGCACAGAGGGGTAGGAGTGCCGGGTGGTGAAGTGTAGAAGCAGGTGGGCTAATTCCTCTGGCAAGAAGATGCTGAACGCTCAGCGGAGGAAGGGTCAGCGACCCGCACAGAAGCTGCGACTACAGCGGCACAAGTTTAGTACAGTTCAGGTATACCGGGAAAGCAGGGTCAGACAAGCCGGGTCATAACAGGTGATCGTGCAGAAAGATGGCTGAAGAATAGTCGGTAAACAAGCAGGTGGATCTGGCAGCAGTAAAGTCAAGCAGGCGGATGGTCAAACGGAGCCGGGTCAGGATAGGAGAGATGAGAGGAGTCAGACAAGCCGGGTTCGGTGTTCAAATCAGGTTTCAGGTAGAGTGGTCAAACAAGCTGGGTTCAGTGTTCAAATCAGGTTTCAGATAGCAAACAGGTCTCAGATAGTATCCACGTCAGAACTGCAGATCAGGCAGCAAAGACCCTGTGCTGCTGAAGTGTTTAAATAGGGAAGCCTGCTGTTAATCACTGAAATCAGTCTGCACCGTTAACCCTTAAGTGGCAGATCCATGACACCCGCATTGTTACCTGTGGCATAGGTATTAGCTCTAAGTTTAGTGTATAAGCTTTCTCGTGGGATTCCAGTAGAAGAGCATGCAGCTCCTGGCGTAATTTAAAGATTTTGGTCTGAAGTATAGGGGAGGGATGGGATTTGTTCTGGGTTTCAGTAATATCTATATCGGCAATAAGTTGATCTAGTTTGCGTTCCACACAAACACCGGGTTGGGCACTGATTGGGAATTTAAGGAAAAGTAGTCTGCCAATTGCTGCTGAATAGAGTTTGCAAAGGTGGAATTATGGAGAAGGGAATTGTTAACCCTCCAGAGATAGGATTTGGGATGTTGCAAGTGAGCGTCAATAGTGATGCTGACAGGGGTGTGGTCTGACCAGGTGGCAGTATATATCGTAGACGCTGATATTCTTTGTAGTAAGTTTTTGTCAGAGAGGAAAAAATCAATACGTAAGTAGGTATTGTGACGCGGTGATAGGAACGTATAATCTCGTTCACTCGTGTGACAACATCTCCACACATCAAACATATCATTGAAAAAAATAAACTTGGCTAATGGTGATACACATCTTTTAGCTCCAGCTGTGGAGTCTAGGTCGTAATCAGGAACCAGATCAAAGTCTACGCAAATTGACATATGGCCTCTCTGGAGGCCTTTCACGGTTTTCATGACAGTTTTGAGAAAGGACATTTGATGTTGGTTCGGTGCATACAGTGACACCAAGGTATATTGGACATTATTTATCTTACAAAGCAGGATAATGAATCTGCTTTCAGGGTCAGTTATGCAACTCTGGAATTCAAATGATACCATATTACGGATAGCTATTCGGACCCCTCTCTGTTTCTTCTTGAAGGTGGAATAGAAAACATGGGGAAACAATTTATGCTGGCATGTAGAGGAAGGGTCCTGGGCAAAATGTGTCTCTTGTACACATAATATGACGCAGTTGAGCGACACTGCTGTCTTCTACATAGATGATCGCTTGGCTGGGTGATTCAAACCCTTCGCATTCAAAGAAAGAACCGAGAAGGACATGTTGTCAGGTTAAATTGGGATAGGTGCAGTTCTGTAACTCACGGTTGAAAGTAGGTGTTTCGAAGGTCCTCAGAGAGAAGTTTGGTGCTGCAATTGGGACTTTGTTCTCAAATAGTTCAGGTGGTAAGATGCAGGTACCAGGATGTCAAGGTGTTTAGAATGCCCTGAACGGCACATGGAGTCCTGTCATTGGGTCCGTAGCAATGCAGAGAAAATGATAAAAAGAAAAGCAACCAAACAGAAGGAAAAAATAAATAAAATAAAACGTGAGCAAACCAATTACACAGACAAGTCAGCAAAGTGTAACCTCAGGTATGTGCTGACTAAACTTGGGGGAAAATTCAGGCTCTGTAGTGGATTGAGCAGTAGGCCGGACCGGACCTAGGGTGGTAGCTTATTATATGTTCGGACAGGCATAGGCAAATCATTTTGCTTTGTGGTTACCCCATTGGGATCCCATATGAAAAGGATTAGACTTCCCTGTAGAAGTGTGGTCAGCATGCGGGAGTTCCGGGATAATGCCCCAAGAGTGAGAGAGAGAGAGAGAGAGACTTGTAAAGCGCAACACATGCGAACTGAATCGCCTCTGGGCGCTGTATCCATTTTATGGGTAAGGAACCCCTTGACCTCAGAAGAGATGGGTTTTAATCTTTCTCCTGAAGACCAAGTGGTCAGACTCCAGTCGGATGGTGGTTGGTAGTGCATTCCACAGGCGAGGTCCCTGGACTGCAAATCTTCGAGGAGTGGAGGAGCTTCATCCCTCCCTCGATTGTAGAGATGGAGTGGGGGATGTCGTTATGAGTAACTAAGATGGTAGCTGGATGGCGCCATTTATAGATAATCTTGTGGTTGGCATGAGCTTTTGTTACCATTTTCAGCTGCCTCCTCAGTTGTAGTGTATGCTGGGACAAGTCATCAAACAGTTGTATATCTACATATGGCGCATATATTGCACCCTGTCTCCCAAATGCCTCATGTCAGCTGTGAATTTGTGGATTAGGGATGAAAGATTAGACATGAGGGAGGACTGCAGGGACATGAGCATGTCCTTCATTGTAGTGTCGAGGACTGGTTGTCCTGAGGTGGGGAATTCTGCTATGGATGACTGTAGGGATGATATTGCGTGTGCGTTGTACAATGCCGTACTCACTGCGGTCCCGGTCTGGGGATTGGAATCCAGGCACATCCACGCTTTAGCAGGGGAGATAGCAGGGGAGAGTTGGCATAGGGGGGAGATGACAGTCCCCCTTCCGCGTCTTTCGGATCACTGCTCGGGAGGTCGGTGTATGCAGTGGAGTGCCGCGTGGCGGCTCTGGCGGCGCCATCTTGCTCGCTTCCCCGTCGGTCAGGCATGAACGACAAGGCCGTGAGCTTTTGGAGGTTCCTCTCCTCCTTTCTTTTGCGAGACATCGCCTCGATATGGGCCACAGAGCTTTAGTGAGCGGCGTGGGGCCTCGATGCAGCGGGAAAGCTGCTCTTTCGCTGTGTTTGTCCGGCCGGCTAGAGAGAGCTCTAGGCTGAAGCTGACATTCCTTTTGCGCGCAAGCCACGCCCCCCCATAAGTTTTATATTTTAGAGCTACAAGTACCAGGAAAAGAGTTCCGCAGGAACTGGTTCTAACTGACTCTGTAGATAAAAAAAAAAAAAGAAGAGATAAATTTCAAAATAAATGAAAAATATAAATAGCTGCTAATATTTGCAGAAAAAAACCCCACTGTAGATCAGTTATAGTAAAAAGGGATACCTCTGGTTACTCTTGTGCATAGGGTAGCTGTCAAATTAACAAATCATAGGCCCGGATTCACAAAGGACTTACGACGGCGTATCTCCACGTACGCCGTCGTAAGTCCGAATGTGCGCCGTCGTATCTTAGAATCAGTTACGCATAGATTTGGCCAAGATACGAGCGCCCTAAGTCTCCTATGCCGTCGTATCTTGGGGTGAATATTTACGCTGGCCGATAGGTGGCGCTTCCGCATATTTCCGCATTGAATATGCAAATGAGCTAGATACACCTATTTACGAACGTACTTGTGCCCAGCGTATTAAAATACGCTGTTTACGTAAGGCGTTTGACCGGCGTAACTTTACCCCTCATAAAGCAGGGGTAAGTCATGTTAGGTATGGACGTCGAAAACGTCGGAACAGCGCCGTATTTTATGTCGTTTGCGTAAGTCATCCGTGAATGGGGATGGGCGTAGGTAACGTTCACGTCGACTAAACATTGAGCCGGCGTAAGTTAGGGAGAAAATTCGACGTGATACTAAGCATGCGCGCGCATGCGCCGTTCGTAAAGCGCGTCATTTACGTGGAGTCACAAATCATTTACATACAACACACCCACTACCAGCCTAGTTTGAATTAGGTGGGCTTACGCCGGCCCATTTACACTACGCCGCCGTAACTTAGAGCGCAAGTTCTTTCTGAATACGGGACCTGCCGCTCTAAGTTACGGCGGCGTAGTGTATCTGAGATACGCTACGCCCGCCTAAAGATAGGCGCTTCTTTCTGAATCTGGCACATTATGTTTATATTCTTCCTACTAGCAGTGACGATATAATATATGGGGGTGCCCTATAAAAAAGTGCAAAACACACCCATGCTACAAAGATGATACAAGTTATACAATGTATGTGATGTATGTGATACCATCATAACACTGTAGTACAGAATGCTATTAACTCCCACTAGCAACTAAGAGATGTACTGCAAATTCTCTTATCCAGGAAAAAAATATGTCACACACAATTGGGCTGATTCAATAAAGATTTGAGAATCCTCACTGAAAAATGGTGCAAATATTTACTTTTGAACATGTTTGATTATCCTATCATGTAAAAATGATCTGCATGTAATTTGGTATTCAAATTGAATTTGCTTTTCATAGGGTTGGATAATTGGATACTTTTTGTTTTAACTCCTTTAATAAACCAACCTTAATATGATATGGTGTAAGAATAACAATGTCAGAAGTAAAATACTATGAATTGCAGAACTGCTGAGACTACATGATCACCCTACGCAGGCAAAACCCTGTTGGCTGGCAACATTCTTAATTGAAACTGGTCATTCATATATGCAAATAGATAAATCTTTTTAATACTGAATAAAATATTTGCAAAAAAATAAGGTTTGCTGTAGGTCAGTTTTTAATGTCAGTTTACTTTCTGCTCTATATTGCTGTATATTTATGTAACATTGCAACTTTAACACATTGCACTTGTAAGTGGGAATGAGACTGCCCCTGTTTATACACCCACACCTCATGGCCCCACTGCCTTTAGCTGACATCCGTAGAATCCAACAAAGTCCTTGCTCCATACTGCTCATTTATTGCCTGTCGTTAACAAATCTTCTTTCAGCTACCCCAAACTTGTGCTTGTGACAAAATATGATCCTTCATTAGTTTGGAACATGACTTAAAATATTGTCACAATATCCCCTGCTGGTGTACTTTCATGATTGCCCTTACTGCATACTGTTTCTCACTTTTTGGTCTCTAAAGCCTCGTACACATGATCGGATTTTCCGTGGACCAAGGCTCTGACTTTTGTCCAAAGGGCGTTGGCCGTGAACTTGTATTATATAGAAATGGCAAAGAATTGTTGGCCAACAAATACAAAACAATGTGTTTTTTCAGCTCTTTAACACCACCCTTTGGGTAACTTCTGCTAATGTTGTGTTATGTTAGCATTGCTTCTGAATATGCGTGTTTTTACTTTGATTTTTTTTTTTTTTGACAGACATATATACACACGATCGGATAATCCGACATCACACATTTGCTGACGGAAAATTTTAAAACATGCTATCTCACATTTGTTGTCGAAAAATTCCACCAACAATTGTCCAATGGAGCATACAAACTGTTGGATTATCTGACAACATTCTGCCATCACACTTTTCCCGTCGTAAAATCTGTTTGTATTTACGAGGCTTAATGCCGGCATGATTCCTGTAATAATCACATGTTCATTGCCCACATATACCAATGATGATTAAGAGGGGAACTCGCTTAAAGATGTGTCCAAATTTTTAGACCCATATGGCATCTAATGCATGTTTCTGTCATGGTGGTAGCAGTTCTGGCAGGTTTTTTAAAAATAATATTTATGATATAAAATGATTTTATATAGGATTTTAATAAAAATCATATTGTTCTGGGAGGATGTCATGTTACATCCTCATGAGAACATGTCCCACACAAATAAATATGTGACAAGTGTGTATAAGTATGAAAAGCGTGCATTTGTATTCAGACCCCCTGAGTCAATACTTAGTAGAACCACCTTTCACTGCAATGAGACTGTAGGCCACACACACACCAGCACCCATCTTACCAACTTATTCTAACTAATAAATAGAAACATACACCAATCAATTTTTTTTTTTTGGCAAATATAATGGCCGCGGTACCTTTATTGGTTTTAAACATCATAAACAAAACCACTTTATTTATTAAACTCATTTATTTAATAAACACCAGCATCCTACCCAGCTATCTTAAACTCGGGCAGACAGTTACCATCAATTTATTAAACAACAAAAACCCCCGGATACCGGGGTGACCCATACCACATAATAGGTACACGCGACTGGGGAGGGGGGGAGGGAGCACTTCGCCTGTTGATCTGGTCCAGGGGGAAGAGGATGAGCCCCACAGCAGCTGTCCTTTTATAGGCCTACCTGAGGGCTTCCAGTATCTTCCCTGGATTACTATTGGGTCAAGCACACCTGTAAGTTAAACTGTACATAATTAAACACCTAGCTAACACTTAATAACTACAGGTGTGCTGGCCACACTCTCAAGCAGGAGGGCCCCGATTAGTGCCCTCCTTTTACATGAGACTGTAGGCCACACACACACCAGCACCCATCTTACCAACTTATTCTAACTAATAAATAGAAACATACACCAATCAATTTTTTTTTTTTGGCAAATATAATGGCCGCGGTACCTTTATTGGTTGTAAACATCATAAACAAAACCACTTTATTTATTAAACTCATTTATTTAATAAACACCAGCATCCTACCCAGCTATCTTAAACTCGGGCAGACAGTTACCATCAATTTATTAAACAACAAAAACCCCACCAGGCGGGCTTGTTTCAAGCCCGGCCCACCCCCACCACCACGGCCATTTCAATACTGGACTGCAAACCAAGATTAAACAGGTCCAAACCTATTTCCGAAAAGTGGACCCCATCAGATCTGTAAAAACCGGGAACACCACCTTCCAGATCAACATGCCGATAAGATAGTCCACCAATGGTGGGCATGAATTTCTCCATGGCCCTATTCACCCTTTCCCTCATCCGTTCCATTACCCTCATCATATCAGAGGAGAGCCATGCCAGGCGAGGAACTATTTCCGAAAATATGATGACCGTATTTGGGGAAATAGCATGAAATCTACCAAGATCCAGTTTGATACAACTTAAAAGATCCACAGTCCTGAGATTTCCTAAATCGTTACCCCCTAGGTGCAGCACTAAAATAGAGGGAGGTGGCCAAACTTGTAATAAACGTGACAAATGAAAATGTAACTGATGCCATTGGAGGCCACATACTCCCTTCCAAAGCACCCTGAAGGATTCCGGTTGAAGTGATAAATTTACCGTATATGGACGATGAGTCGCTCTCTTATGAGCCCAATGTATGAAAGAGTGTCCCAGAATCCAAACAGTGCGATGTAAATCTGAAATTTAAACAAACAATTTAGGTCTTATGTACAATTTAAAAGAATCCGACCTCCACCTCCCCATTTCCCTAATAGCAGACTCTTCCATACCCCTCCTTGCTGCTTCCGAGGCCGCACCTATCCTGAAAGAATGTGAAGAGAATTTTAAACCCTGTAAACCCAGCAACTTCAGGCATTTGTTGAAAACAAAATTAAATTGGTACCTGGATAAAGGCGCTAAGTTATTGTGCACAAGTAATTGGCCATTACCTTGCGGTCTTACCTTTAAAAATTGATGAACCAAGGATACTGGGCATACCTCTTTATTGATCTGAGCCTGCAACGTGACCCAAGAGCCTCTACCACATTGATCCGTTTTTGATCGTTGCAGCCAAATGCGTATCACAGAACCTTCCAACACCACATGCTCCGAGCGGATGCCCGAGACCCCATACTTTGAATCTGGTACTAATTCTGAAATCCGAAATGCACCAAAAAATGCTAAAACAAAAGCGTTTTGAAAAGCAATGCTTCATAATCTGAAAAACACACCAAATCAGTCCCGGCACATAGACCGGACAGTATTTCGAGTGAGATAGGCCTTCTGCTATCTGCAACAAAGGTTCTCCTTCTGTACCCTTTAATTGCCTGTTTAATTGAAAAATATGACATGCAAGATGGCAGACCTTTTAGCCGACAAAAGAATGAAATACCTGCCAATGATTTTACTAAATGACTGTAAGAAAAACCATCTTCCATGAGATAAGCTACAAAAGCCAGTAGCCCGTCCTCCGACGGCATACTGCCATTAAAACCTGAGTTATTAGCAAAACCCTGCCAATCCCTCCAGAAGGCCGAATAGCCTGCCCATGTCTTGGGCGCTACGGAACTCCTGATTGCTTCGGCCGCCATGCTCATACTATTGACCATAAATGGTCTGGGCACCTGGTGCCTACCTCGTCTGCCTCTGGCAGCAAACTCCGAAAGCGGTCCATTTGAAAACGCGACAGAGAGTCAGCGATTGTGTTAAGTACGCCAGGGGTGTATTTGGCTTTCAGCCAGATGTTATATTTGAGACAAAGAAAAACTATTTGGCGTAAGGCCTTTACTACCCATAAAGAGCTAGATGATAGGCAGTTTACAGCAAATAACACTCCCTTATTGTCCGTTTCTACTAAAATACGCTGGTTTGCGAAAGACTCACCCCATAATTCTACCGCCACTAAAACCGGGAAAAGCTCAAGCAAAACTATATTTTTAGTAGCGCCCAGTTGAATCCAGTAATCTGGCCAGGCTGCGCAACACCAATGGGATCCCCAGATGGCTCCAAAACCCTTAGAACCCGCTGCATCCGTAAATAACTTAAAATCAGGGGCAAACACAAAATCCTTCTGAAAAACCGATCTCCCATTGTAAGATTCTAGAAAACTTGACCATACACGCAAGTCCTCCTTCATAGAAATTGTTAATCGGATATGAGCGAAAGGGGATTTCACTCCTGACGTAGCCAATGACAGTCTCCGAGAAAAGATGCGCCCCATCGGCATTATCCTACACGCAAAGGCCAACATGCCTAATAAGGACTGCAGCTCTTTTAACAATACCTTTTTCTTCTGCATAAAACGAGACAATAAGAACCTCAATTTTTTAATCTTCGCTTCAGGTAGGCTGAATTCCATCTTCACTGTGTCAATATATATCCCTAGAAATTCTAAAGAAGAAACTGGAGTGCATGTTTTTTCCTCCGCTAGCGGGATGCCAAACACCTGCGCTAATGACTGAAAAGTACACAACAAATCCGCACAACGTGAATCATCCGCTGGCCCAATAAACAGGAAGTCGTCCAAATAGTGGACCACACTGTGTGCTTTTGATTTGGAACAAACTACCCACTGCAAAAATGTGGAAAAAACTTCAAAATATGCACATGACAATGAACAGCCCATTGGAAGACATTTATCAAAAAAAAAAACAGTCATCAAACTGAAAACCTAAAGAGTTAAATGCCCCAGGGGAAATGGGCAACAGACGGAATGCTGACTTTATATCTGCTTTTGCTAACAGAGCCCCTGGACCACAAGACCTGATTTTTTCAATTGCCTCCTCAAATGTAGCGTAAGAAACCGAACATAAAGATGCATCTATATCGTCATTCAAAGACTGCCCCTTTGGGAAGGATAGGTGATGGATTAGGCGAAAAGAGTTAGGCTCTCTTTTAGGGACTACCCCCAGCGGTGACAGTCGGAAATTCCTGAAAGGAGGGGCCCCAAAAGGACCTTCCACCCGCCCTTCACTAATTTCTTTCCAAATCTTATCCCTTGCCACCTGGGGATAGGCCGAAACAGATTTTAGGTTGTCCACCATCTCACACCCAACTCCCTTAAAGGTAGGTATCTGGAAACCCTGGGAAAAACCTTTAATGAGGACATGGGCCTTCTCCCTGTCTGGATACTGCTCCAGCCATGGGCGCATTCTTTCCAGCCTCACTGGAGTGCAGGCTTTTGGGAAAAATATCTCTTTGTCCCGGTGCGGATACGGCGGCACTCTTTTTAAAACATTTCGCCACCGGATGCGCACCAGCACAAAAGGAACACTCGTGCCTATATTTGCAAGAGGCATTCCAGCGGCATTGCTGTTCGTTAAAAGCAAAACAGCAACCCCTCCTGAAGTTGGCTGCTGATTGGGGAACCATACCTTGCCTAGGGGCATGCTGTTTTTGGGGCACCATTAGGTTGAGCCATAGGCCCACATCCTTCATGCCCCACCTAAGAGAAGGGTGGATAGCTAATTTTTGACGGAATGCTTCGTCATAAAAGAACCATCCTAAACCTCCAAAATTTCTATATGCCTCCAGTATGTGGTCTAAGTGCTGGAACAACCCACCGCAAACACCTGGGTTCTTTTCAGCCATCACACCTGAGTAAATAAAGAATGCCTGGAGCCAATTTTGAAAAGATCTTGGAGCCTGCCTGCGTCTATCCTCCTCCTGCTTCTCCTCCCTCCTGTCAGTTTTAGCAAATAGCTCTTTTTGCATGGGAAGCAGGGACAGAATGTCTATGAAATCGCCTTTCCAAATTTTTTCTTTTACCTGCCCACTAAGGTGGTAGCCTAAGGGAGAAGATTCACATGGCATAACATCTTTCATCAGAGTTTCCGGAAGCCTTTGCTCCCTTAAAACTATTGCATTGTTAATATTAGAAACATTTACCGGCTGATGCACATTAGAAAAACCAGGGAAATTAGCAGGAGAGGTAGATAATGCAGCAGTAGAGGGAGCAGCAGTGACAGAGTTAACAGGAGGAGAGAGAGATTTTACCAATGAAGAAAGGGAATCCATAATGACCTGCAGCGCCTGTGTTTGATTACACTCACCAGCCACTGGGGGTCCTCCTGCTCCCTGCTGCGACGCTCTATCCATCAACTCGCTCTGTACTGCAGAGTTCTGTAGCTTGTTGGCCTGGCCGACTGCTGGCTGCTGGTTCCTTACCACGCTGGGAGGCCTGGGGACTTCCACAGGGGATGGCCCCCCTTTCTTCGCCTGAGTCGCGGGCTTCTTTGTTCCTCCCCGCCGTCCGCTGCTTGCTGGTGACCGCGAGCTGGCCGCCCTCTTTCCGCCTGTCCTGCCGCCCGACTGGCCGCCGCCGACCTCCGCTGCCATGTTCTCGTCCACCGCTGCGTCCTCCGTCCCCGCAGCAGCTGGGCTGGATCTCCTGGTCGCCATTCCGCGCCTCGGATACCGCTCCTCCGCCGGCTCGTCCACCCACTGACCCGCGCTTGTCCTCTGCGACGTGGAGCAGCTTGCTTCTTCTTCATCCTCACTTGCGGTGGCAGGTTCCAGGCATCGGCGCAGCCAGGCTTCACCGTCCTCTTCACTGGCCCTGTTCAGGAGCAATTTCATCAGAGATTCCATTTTCCAGGTAGGATGTTGAAAAATCCGGCAGCACTTCGCCTGTTGATCTGGTCCAGGGGGAAGAGGATGAGCCCCACAGCAGCTGTCCTTTTATAGGCCTACCTGAGGGCTTCCAGTATCTTCCCTGGATTACTATTGGGTCAAGCACACCTGTAAGTTAAACTGTACATAATTAAACACCTAGCTAACACTTAATAACTACAGGTGTGCTGGCCACACTCTCAAGCAGGAGGGCCCCGATTAGTGCCCTCCTTTTACATTACAGCTACAATTCTTTTTTGGGGATGTCTCTACCAGCTTTGCACATCTAGAGAGTGACAATTTTGCCCATTCTTCTTTGCAAAATAGCTCAAGCTCTGTCAGATTGGTTGGAGAGCGTCTGTGAACAGCAATTTTCATGTCATTCTACATATTCTCAATTGGATTTAGGTATAGGCTTTGGCTGGACCATTCTAACACATGAATATGCTTTGATCTAAACGATTCCATTGTAGCTCTGGCTGCATGTTTAGGGTTGTTGTCCTGTTGGATGGTGAACCTCCACCCCAGTCTCAAGTCTTGCAGACTCTAATGCCGCGTACACACCATCACTTTATGTGATGAAAAAAAACGACACTTTCTGTGAAGTAAAAAATGACGTTTTTGAAACTTCAATTTTCAAAGACGAAGTTGCCTACACACCATCGTTTTCTCACAATGATCTTGCAAAGTGAGGTTACGTTCCACCACATTTTACCATTGAAGCTTGCTTCATAAGTAGCTTCTGGACATGCGTGGATGAAAAAACATCTTAGAAAACAAAGTTTTTTGCTACACACGGTCAATTTCTGTGAAGTAAAAAGTGTACTTTTGAAAAACGACACATAAAATTGAAGCATGCTTCAATTTTTTTTGGTCGTTTTTTACAAGACATAAAACGACGTTTTCCCCCACACACAGTCAATTAAAGTGACGTTTTTAAAAACGTCATTTTTTTTCATCACATAAAGTGATGGTGTGTACGCAGCATAAGGCCTCGTACACACGATAGGATAGCCAGAGGACAACGGTCTGAAGGACCGTTGTCATCGGTCAAAACCAATCGTGTATGGGCCCCATAGGTTATTTAACATTTGGTTAAAAAAATAGGAACTTGCTTGAAAAATGTAACTGATGGACTGGTAACCGATCGTTAGTATGCAAAAGCATTGGTTAAAAACCTGTGCATGCTCAGAATCTAGTCGACGCATGCTTGGAAGCATTGAACTTCGTTTTTTACAGAACGTCATTGTGTTTTACGTCACCGCATTCTGACACGATCGGTTATTTAACCTATGGTGTGTAGGCGTGACGGACCATCAGTCAGCTTCATCGGTTAACCTAAGACAGCGGTCCATCAGAACGTTGTCCTCTGGTTAACCTATCGTGTGTACGAGGCCTAACAGGTTTTCTTCTAAGATTGCCCTGTATTTGGCTCCTTCCATCTTCCCATCAACTCTGACCAGCTTCCCTATTCGTGCTGTAGAAAAGCATCCCTACATGATGCTACCACCACCATGTTTCATGGTGGGGATGGTGTGTTGAGGGTGATGTGCAGTTTTAGTTTTCTGCCACACATAGCGTTTTGCTTTTATGCCAAAAAGTAAAATTTTGGTCTCACCTGACCAGAGCACCTTCTTTCACATACTTGCTACATCCCCCACATGGCTTCTCGCAAACTACAAACAGGACTTCCTGTGGCTTTCTTTCAACAATGTCTTTCTTCTTGCCACTCTTCCATAAAGGCCAGATTTGGGAAGTACATGACTAATAGTTTTCCAGTGGACAGATTCTCCTACCTGAGCTGTGGATCTCTGCAGCTCCTCCAGAGTTACCATGGGCCTCTTGGCTACTTTTCTGAATAATGCTCTCCTCGCCAGGTCTGTCAGTTTACCATAGTCATACTGGTTATTTTATCAAAACAGGAGTTAGTCATCCTTTTGGCTGCAAACTCTGATTTAATACATTACTGTTTCTCTACAGTTGTTGGAAAGAGACAAATGGGGGCAATCATGCAAAATGTGAACACTGTAGATATAGCTTTGTTACCCTTTTTATTATCAATGGATCCGCCTAACACACTGTCAGATGGGTGTTTTGGCAGATGTTGTTTTCATAAAGACATTGCAAGCATAATTTCTTTCATGCTAATGAGGGACTCTCTGCTGTGTTAGAACATGAGTTACCATGGGCCTCTTGGCTACTTTTCTGAATAATGCTCTCCTCACCAGGTCTGTCAGTTAAGTGGACAGCAATGTCTTGGTAGGTTTGCAGTTGTGCCATACCCTTTCCATTAAACAAATTTTGTTCAAAGCTTGGGATATTTTTTTAATAACCTAACCCCGCTTAAAAATTCTCCACAACATTAACCCTGACCTGTCTGATGTGTTTTCATGATGAGGTTTATTTTACTAAGGTTCTCTAACAAACCTCTGAAGGCTTCACAGAACAGCTGTATTTATACTGAGACTAAATTACACACAGGTGGACTTGATTTACTACTTAGGTGTCTTCGGAAGGCAATTGGTTCCACTAGGATTTAGCTAGGGGTATCAGAGTAAAAGGGGCTGAATACAAATGCACGCCACACTTTTCTGATATTTATTTGTATAAAAGTTTAAAAACCATTTATAATTTTCCACTTTACAATTATGTGCCACTTTGTTTTGGTCTATAACATAAAATCCCAATAAAATACATTTACATTTTTGGTTGTAACTTGACAAAATGTGGAAAACTTCAAGGGGTATGAATACTTTTTGAAGGCACTGTATATCCACAGCCACTCCTCAGGCCTCGTACACACGACCGAACATGTCCGCTGAAACTGGTCCGTCGTACCAGTTTCAGCAGACATGTTCGGTCGTGTGTAGGGCCGACCGGACAATTTTCCGGCCGACCGGACAGGTTTCCAGCGGACAAATGTTTCTTAGCATGCTAAGAAACATGTCCGCTGGAAGCCTGTCCGCCGGACATGTCCGATGGTCAGTACGACCCATCGGACATGTCCGCTGGCCCGAAAACCCGCGCACGACGTCGAAGTGATTTGACGCATGCGTGGAAGCATTGAACTTCCGGGTTCGCGCACGTTGCCGCGTCATCGTCGCCGTCACGTCGCCGCCACGTCACCGCATATTCTGTCCGCTGGGATTTTGGTTTGATGGTGTGTACAACCATCAGACCAAAATCTGCTAGCAGACATGCCCGATGAAAACGGTCCGCGGACCGTTTTCATCGGACAGGTCCGCTCGTCTGTACGAGGCCTCAGTCTAAGGTTTTGCTTGCCACCTTATAAAAATAAGATTTTTCCGGCCGACCGGACAGGTTTCCAGCGGACAAATGTTTCTTAGCATGCTAAGAAACATGTCCGCTGGAAGCCTGTCCGCCGGACATGTCCGATGGTCAGTACGACTCATCGGACATGTCCGCTGGCCCGAAAACCCGCGCACGACGTCTAAGTGATTTGACGCATGCGTGGAAGCAATGAAATTCCGGGTTCGCGCACGTTGCCGCGTCATCGTCGACGTCACGTCGCCGCCACGTCACCGCATATTCTGTCCGCGGGGATTTTGGTTTGATGGTGTGTACAACCATCAGACCAAAATCTGCTAGCAGACATGTCCGATGAAAACGGTCCGCGGACCGTTTTCATCGGACAGGTCCGCTTGTCTGTACCAGGCCTCAGTCTAAGGTTTTGCTTGCCACCTTATAAAAATAAATCTGATTTATTTGACAACTTCGATTCGAATCCATGCTGGCTATTGCTAAAAAAAAAAATTCTAGAAAAAACTTATCTATGTATATATTAAACTCTCTAATATCTTCCCAACTGTAGATGTTAAAGTAACAGGTCTATAGATACTCGGTAAAGACTTTGATCCCTTTTTCAATATAGGCAACATGTTGGCCTTACACCAATCCAGTGGTACTATGCAAGTTATTAAAGAGCCCTTACTAATTAGAAAAAATGGCTTTGAAATTACAGAGCTCAATTCTTTTAGGATCTATTGGTATATGCCATCTGGTCCAGGTGCTTTATTAACCTTTATTATGTCTAAATATGTCTGGACCATATCACTTTTGAGCCATTGTGGATCATTTGGGTCTGTGTCACTACCACCCCCATTATGGACTTGAGCTACCCCATGCTCCTTTATATACACAGAGCTGAAGCAGGTATTTAATAATTTTGCCTTTTCTTTGTCCCCAGTCAGTCTACAGGCGCAGCACTGACCTTTTTACTTTTAATATATTTGACGTATTTTTGGAGGTTTGTCCTACTATCTTTTGCAATCTGTCATTTGTTTTGAATATGTCATTTGTTTTTAACCACATCAATACTGGGCACTTTCACCCCCTGCCTGTCCAAGCTATTTTTCAGCTTTAAGCACTGTCACACTTTTGGCGGTATTTTGGGACCATTCACATTTATACAACGATCCGTGCTATAAAAATGCACTGATTACTGTGTAAATGTGACTGGCAGGGAAGGGGTTAAGTGTGTCCTATGAATGTGTTCTAACTGTATGGGGGTGGGGCTACGTGTGACACGACACTGATCACCGCTCCCGATTACAGGGAGCTGTGATCAGTGTCCTTGTCACTAGGCAGAATGGGGAAATGCTTATTTACATTAGCATTTCCCCGTTCTTCCTCTCTGTGAGACGATTGCGAGACTCCCGCGGACTCACAGAGCTTGCAGTGTGCCCACCCCCAGGCCTTAAAGGTGACATATATATACGTCAATCTGCCCAGCCGTGTCATTCTGCCGACGTATATAGTCGCGCAGCGGTCGGCAAGGGTTTAAAGGGGTTGTAAAGTATAAACATGTTACACTACCTTCTCTGTTCAAGGGTTTTGCACAGAGCAACCCCAATCCTCCTCTTCTGGGCTCCCCCAGTGGCACTCCTGGCTCCTCCTCTTCTCAAGTGCCCTCACGGAGAGACACTCTCAGCCCTGCCTTAGCTCCCGTGTCAATGGATTTGATTGACAGACTTGGGAGCCAATGACTCCTGCTGCTAGAAATCTATCCAAAGTGGACACAAGGCTTATTCTCATTACTGTGCTCATTCTCATTGCTAGAAAGATTGTGTTCAGGTAAGTAAAACAGGGGCTCTATGGGGCTGCTGCACTACATAAGGTTTTTCACCCTAAAACATAGAATGCATTAAGGTGAAAAAACTTGAGGGTTTACAACCCCTTAAAATAAATCCCATTTGATCTCTTATAGAATTACTGGTACTGTATTACCTTCTGTTATAAGGGAACAATATTTTATATACAATGTTGTTGATTTTTTTTCAAGTGAGTGTTTTTCAAAAATGTTCTTGCCCTTTACCGTAGTCTTACCATAGTCTTACTGGTTATTTTATCAAAACAGGAGTTATTCATCCTTTTGGCTGCAAACTCTGATTTAATACATTACTGTTTCTCTACAGTTGTTGGAAAGAGACAAATGGGGGCAATCATGCAAAATGTGAACACTGTAGATATAGCTTTTTTACCCTTTTTATTATCAATGGATCCGCGTAACACACTGTCAGATGGGTGTTTTGGCAGATGTTGTTTTCATAAAGACATTGCAAGCATAATCTCCTTCATGCTAATGAGGGACTCTCTGCTGTGTTAGAACATGAGCAACTTTGTGATCCTGTTACAGAGAACATATGATACACTTGTACTTTTCACTGTACAGAGAAGTTTGAAAATGTTTGGAGTTTTTTTTTCCCAGATACATCTCTAAGGCCTGCAGTAATTCACACCTATGCATTTTTAGTGCTTTTAGCATTTTTTAGATTTGCACTACAGTCCATTTAACATGGTTTCCTATGGAACACGTTCTGTAGTGCAAATATACAAAATTTAAAAAGCACTAAAGATGCATAGGTGGGAATAAGGCCTAAAAACGTACAATTGATGCTGTTCTCTCAGCTTGTATGCAGCTGATGTCAAGTTTTTATTGTACATTGGATTGGACAATTTTAAAAATTATTTAGTGCTAAATTATAAACAGTAAAAGCTCCACTGTACTGTCATTTAGAAATAAAAATACGTTTTTCATGTTTGTGGGACAGTGACTAGTGTTAGAAATATCTTTTTTTAAAGATGATCTGTGTCGCAGCTCTTTTTTCTGTATCGTATTTCAAAACATGTGGTTAAGAGCCGGTTCACACAGGGGCGACTCGTCAGGCAACTCAGCCGCCTGACAAGTCGCGCTACGCTCTGTTCAATGGAACCGTTCTAATAGGAGCGACTCAAGTCGCTCCGACTTAGAAAAAGGTTCTTGTACGACTTTGGGGGCGACTCGGGCGACTTGCATTGACTTCAATACAGAAGTTATTTCGCAAGTCGTCTTGAGATCGCCTTGCCGAGTCGTCCCCAAAATCGTGCCACCTCTGTGTGAACCAGGTCTCATGTTACTAAATGAATAGATACATTTTAAAGAACCCGCGCTAAGGAGAACAATAATAATAAATGAATAACTCTATAGATTCTGTGAGCTGCTGCTGTAGTGCAAGGTGAAAGACCCCAAGTGATAAGTATTAGTATTAAACTCAGCGCTGCTCCAACAAGTAAAAAATAAACCAACATAAAAAAACAACTATGGAAAAGCCTGCATCAATAACACAATACTAAATAACCGTATAAAGTGCTCATTGCAATTATAGTGCAAATGCGATTTAAAGTGTAATCAAATAAAAGTCCATCCATTTAATGTGTTAAACTTGTGCAAATGATGCAGTTGGTGTGGATCTCAGTGACAATCCGTGCTCCCCTCCTGGGTCCTCAATCACCAGATTTACTCTTTAAAAAAGCCTCATATGTGATTTGGAACAGCATCTCCCGACAGTCGTCCCTGCTACTGGCTGTAACCGTGGGTGGAAATGTCTCCTTCTTTCCACCAGTGCATGAAAGCATCAGGTGTGTCCTGTATCCAGATCTAATTATCTCCTTTCCAACTTTGCCAATGACCGAATGTGCATATTAAGTATATAGCAATGAAGAGAAGAGGAAATATAGTGTAATACTGCTATTTTTATTCAGAAAAAGCCAAAAAACATTACACTTACATCAGACTATTAAAACCGTGCATTAATAAACAGCCTTGGCATACAAACAACCATCACTAAATCTCATCAGCTTGATGCGTTTCTCCCCTCCCAATGGGCGTCATCAGACGCTGTATTACACTTCTCTTCATTGCCATATGATTAATATGCACATTTGGTCATTGGGAAAGTTGGAAAGGAGATAATTAGATCCGGATACAGGACACGGTTACAGCCAGTAGCAGGAACGACTGTCGCATATCAGGCTATTTTAAAAAGTAAATATAGTGAGTGGGGAGCACTGATTGTCACTGAGACCTCGTACACACGACCGAGAATCTCGTCGTAAATGAAACGTTGTTTTCCTCGACGAGTTTCTTGTCAGGCTTGTTGAGAATCTTGTCAAGCTTTCTTTGTATACACATTGTCAAGACAAAATCTCATATTTCTCAAATGCGGTGACGTAAAACACGTACGATGGCACTATAAAGGGGAAGTTTGATTCCACTGGCGCCACCCTTGGGGCTGCTTTTACTAATCTCATGTTACTGCGTGTTAAGTAAAAGTTTGGTGAGAGACGATTCACGCTTTTCAGTCTGTTACAGCATGACGAATGTGCTATCTCCATTACGAACGCTCTTTTTACCAAAGGTACGCTCCCGACTCATACTTTATTCTAAGCATGCGCGCGTTTCTAAGCATACATACGAACGTGTTTCTCCTAGTAAACCAGCCTGACGAGAAACACGACAAGGAAATTGAGACTCCCGGACGATAAAAAAGAGAACATGTTCTCTTTTTTTCTCATCGAGATCCACAACAGTTTTCTTGACGAAAAACATACACGCGACCGTTTTCCTCTGAAAAAAAGCTCTGCCAGCATTTTTCTTGATGGATTTTGTCAAGGAAAACGGTTGTGTGTGTGAGGCCTGAGATTCACAACAACTGCATAATTTGCACAAGTTCAGCACCTCATACGGATGGACTTTCATTTGATTGTACTTTAAATCGTATTTGCACTATAATTGCACTGAGCACTTTATACTATTGTTTAGTATTGTGTTATTGATGCAGGCTTTTCCATAGTTTATTTTTTATACTGGTGTATTTTTTACATGTTGGAGCAGCGCTAAGTTTAATCGTTATACTTTTAATTTTACTAAATAACATTATAATAAATGTGATACATCGAAGAAAAAATAAGACCAATACCACAGGCAAGAAGGTTGATTCACTAAAGGCAAACAGATTGTTAATTTTTCAAGATAATTTTCCCTTGAATGGAATAAGGCTAATTTCCATTATTCATCATGTGCAAGCAAAAATACTTTTTTTTAGCTTCCTTACACATGATTGGGTATTCTTTGCAAAGTGCATTTTCACCACATTCAGAAAACGACATTAAAATTCCCCTGCAAAGTTAAAAGCTTATTAGCCTTTATTAAATCACCTAGGGATGAGCCAAACCCCCCCCCCCTGGTTTATGTTCGCAGCAGAACATTCAAACATGCAGAAAATGTGTTTGAACACGCAAACACCGTTAAAGTCTATGGGACACGAACATGAAAAATCAAAAGTGTTCATTTTAAAGGTTAATATGCAAGTTATTGTCATAAAAAGTGTTTGGGGACCTGGGTCCTGTCCCAGGGGACATGTATCAATGCAAAAAAAAAAAGTTTTTAAAAACTGCAGTTTTTTTGGGAGCAGTGATTTTATTAATGCTTAAAGTGAAACAATAAAAGTGAAATATTCCTTTAAATTTCGTACCTGGGTGTGTGTGTATAGTATGGTAAAAGTGATAAACCACGCTAAAAACAATGCCTGGAAAAGTCACCAGTGAAAAAGTGCTTGTGCTTTAGGAACAGTATTGAAGATCTCGACTCCACTTGACTTGAAATATGGATGAAAGATTCTGTGCTCCTTAAAGATGAAGTAAACCCTATTTTTTTTCTCTGAAAAAAAAAAAAAACCCTGCAAGAGAAAGGCATAATGAACTAGTATGCATAGCATACTAACTCATTATGAATGACTTACCAGAGATCGAAGTCCCCAAAGCGCTCCTCGTTTCCTTCCGCCACCGCCGCTATGTTGCCTACGAGTCCCTTCCGTGTATTGCCGCTCCGGCACTGTGACTGGCTGGAGCGACGATGAGGTACCAGCACGATCCCCTCGTATGCACGAGTTTCCAGCATTATCCCATTGATAAAACCAGCACGCTCAGTGCATCTGCGCCATTGTCTATGGCATGCATGCGCCGTAGACATCGGTGCCCGATTCTCTGCAAATATCTCATCATTAACCGTGTAGGTTAAGAAAATATTGCAAGCACCTACAGGTAAGCCTTAATGTAGGCTTACCTGTAGGTGGAAGTAGTATCAGAGGGTTTACAACCACTTTAAGAGCTTAAATAGGGTTCCCCCCAATAGATGTGCAATAACCCTTGGGATTGGACCAACTGTCGCTAGTTAGGTCAAATGCATGTGTGGGGCGACCCCTATAGATATCCTCTGGACCGGTGCATGCTCGGATAAGGGTCTGGTATGGATTTTTGGGGGGACCTCTACGCAATTTTTTTTTTTTGGTGCTGGGTTACCCTTAAAATCCATACCAGACCCGACGGGCCTGGTAATGGAATTTGGGGGGCCCCTATGCATTATTTTATTTTTTGGTGTAGGAACCCATGCCATTTTTTTAATGACTTTTATGTGTATTGCCGGGGCTCGACAATTCATTATGGCCACGAGTAGTTTTAAATGACTTTTTTTCCTTTAGAAATGTCATTTTGAGCAGGGACTGTTATAAACAAGAGAAACATGCACTACTGTACATGCATACTATAGACGCCCCTCAGGCATGAAAGGAATATTTCACTTTGATTGTTTCACTTTAAGCAATATTAAAATCACTGCTCCCGAAAAAACGTCAGTTTTTAAAACTTTTTTTTTAATGATACATGTCCCCTGGGGCAGGACCCAAGTTCAAAAAAACACTTTTTATGACAATAACTTGCATATTAACCTTTAAAATTAGCACTTTTGATTCCTCTCATAGACTTTTAAAGGGTGTTCCGCAGCTTTTGAATTTGCCGCAATCACCCCAAATTGTTCGCTATTCGGCAAACGGGCGAACAGCCAATGTTCGAGTCGAACTCATGTTCGACCCGAAAATACATTTCAATCCTAAAATCCACCCAAAGTTTCCAAAATGACAATCCAATTAAAAGAGTGTGCACATGCACACACATGCTCTATCCTTCATATAGAAGGCATGGATTTATTAGACTTTGGGAAAAGCATTCATCAAAATCTATAATGAAAACTATGTTGCTTGCAATCAGATAATAAAACTACAAAGTAAATAAATGTTTTATCTATAAATAAACATTAAATGAATACAGTCTTACAGTGCATAGAGCAATAAGAGCAGGTTATACTATTGATACAAATTGGCATGTTTTTCAGTATTGTGAATTAACGAAATGCTTCATAATAAAACCAATTTATGTATTGTTTTTACACAAACCATTTTCCAGTAATTATGTTAAGATGTTAGAAGGTTAGCCAGAAGTTCTTTTATGTAAATATGTTGCCCAGTAGAGGGCACTGATTCTACATGCATTTCCAAGAGGTTTGGCAATGAACCCATTCATACATTATATTAAAACATGCACTAGATACATAAATAGAATGTTTGCAGTACAACATGCAAATGCAAATATATTCAACATAATTTAAGTTGTACAGAAACATCATACATTTCCAGAGACACCTGATCACCTGTTATTATTTTCACAATTTAAATTGAATTTGGTGAGAAACAAATGTTCTATCTATCTATCTATCTATCTATATATCTATCTATCTTATACATTTTTTCATCTTAACAGTAGTGGCCTGTGCATTTAGGGCACACAGGCGCCTATCCCTGACGCTGCCCTCCTATTCATGAGCCTGGCCCCTTTAAGGACGTTGGGCGCATGAATTCCTATGGGGAAGGGAGAATTCCCCCAAGGTGGGGCTTTAACGGTAACAATTGATTCAAAGAGCGTATGATTTCAGTAAAATGTATTATATAATTTAATACAAAAAGTGTGAAAAAAAATTTGTTTAAGAACAAAGGCCCAGATTCACAAAGGAGATACGACGGCGTAATTTAAAATTTCCTGCGTCGTATCTTTGTTTTGTATCCACAAAACGAGATACAACGGCATCTGGGATCGATCCGACAGGCGTATATCTTAGTACGCCGTCGGATCTTAGATGCAATATTTTGGCGGCCGCTAGGTGGCGTTTCTGTCGATTTCCGCGTCGAGTATGTAAATTAGCTATGTACGGCGATCCACGAACGTATGTCCGGCCGGCACATTTTTTTACGTAGTTTTCGTTCGGCTTTTTCCGGCGTATAGTTAAAGCTGCTATATGGTGGCGTACTCAATGTTAAGTATGGCCGTCGTTCCCACGTACAATTCTAAACTTTTTACGTCGTTTGCATAAGTCGTTCGCGAATAGGGATTTGCGTAGAATGACGTCACCGTCGTAAGCATTGGCTGTTCCGGTTTAATTTCGAGCATGCGCAATGGGATACCCCCACGTATGGCGCATGCGCAGTTAAAAAAAAACGTTGTTTACGTCGGGTCACGACGTATTGAGATAAAACACGCCCCCATTACATCCATTTGAATTCCGCGCCCTTACGCTGCCAGAGATACACTATGCCGCCGTAACTTACGGAGCAAATTCTTTGTGGATTCGAAAAAAAAATAAGTTGCGGCGGCGTAGTGTATCTTAGATTCGCTACGCCCGGCGGGAAGATGCGCCCAGATACGTGGATCTAGCCCACTGTCTTTTGCTCACGTAGGGGCTTTGTATATATATTCTGACGCTCCAGAGTGTCCCCCCCCCCCGGGTTTGCCTGAAAGAGAGTGAGACCCCATTTGTGCCCTTTGGTGCTCCTGTTTTTCCATCTCAGGAACCTGGCGCCACCGCTTTGATGTCCTCCGGTCCTTTATAGTTCACATACGTGGTGATGGGTACGATATATATATTGTGTAGATCTAATTTCATGTTCTTCCTGTTATGTGCCAAGAACACTCTATTGTAATATGTTTTATTGTATTTTCTATTGCATACAGTACAACCCCACACAGATTTTGGCCCCTGAAGAAAGGACTTTATTCTGAAACGCGTAGGGCCTGAATTTATCCCTGTGGATGAGTCCAACACGCACCTATGTACTTGGGGCCAGATTCACAAAGCACTTACGCCGACGTATCTAGAGATGCGCGGCGTAATTGAAACATGCGCAGCGCGTATATTTGCGCCGTATCCTCAAAACGAGATACGCCCGAAAAACAGTTTTTTACGTTCGACGTAAAACGATTACACTGGCGCATTTTGGAGCGCAAAATACGCCTGATACACCATTATTTGAAGTTACACTTTATAAAAGGTGCCCTAACTTTGCTCCAGCCGTGTAAAGGTCAGCTAAAGCAACACCATTAAGGAAGAGCAGAGCACACACACTTGCCGGACTACAATCTGTATGCCAACGTGCCAGGGGCATCCATGCTCATAACTATACTAGTGACTTTAGAGGTGCAAAGAAGAAGGAGGGAACAGAGGAGGAGGAGGGCACAGGAGAGGATATACTGCAGACGCCTAGATGTCTTTGGCATAACTGCTTCTGAGGTGTATCGCAACTTCAGATTCAACCGTGAATCCATCCTGGAAATAACCACAATCCTGCAGGATGACATCACCAGCCCAACACACCGCTCACATGCAGTGGAGCCACTGATCAAGGTACTGGCAACACTCCATTTCCTTGCCACTGGCTCTTTTCAGCACACAAGTGGAGGTGTGGCTAGGATGTCACAATCCTCCATTAGCAGATGTGTGCACCAGGTTGTCCCTGCAATCCTGAGACGCATGACCAACCAAATCATCAAACCCACCCAGGAGGTCCAGCGAATGAAGACAATCAGATTTTTACAAAATTGCCAGATTCCCACGCACCGTGGGGGCCATTGATTGCACACATGTGGCACTACAGCCCCCCCGTGAAACAGAGCACATGTACCACAATAGGAAGCATTGGCACTCAATCAATGTACAGGTCATAGTGGATGCCCAATACCTCATATGTCACGTCCGTGTCAAACACCCAGGATCCAGCCATGACAGCTTCATATACCGTCAAAGCGACATCCCAAAACAATTGGAACAGAACATGTATGGGGACAGCTGGCTGGTTGGTGAGTGATATGGGTGTCAGGTATGACTGCCCCCCCCCCATGATGCAGACATCACAAGGAGCACATGCATGACTAACATCCTCCTGTCTTTTCCCTTCCAGGTGACTCTGCATATGCACTGGGACCCCATCTCATGACTCCATTCCGGAACCCCCAAACCCCAGGAGAGGAAAACTACAATGCTGCACACATACGTACCCGTGGAGTGGTGGAACGCACATTTGGCCTCCTGAAGTCCCGTTTCCGATGCCTGGATAAGTCTGGGGGTACCCTGTTGTATTCCCCAGACTTTGTGTGCCAGATCATCGGTGCATGTTGCATGCTGCACAACTTTGCCGTGAGAAGGGGCCTGGAGATTGACATACGTGATGACCTGACCCCTGAACCACACATTCCCCCCCTAACCCAGGGTACACCCTCTTCTGAGGGAAGAGCAGCCAGGAGACGCCTCACAGAAGGCATCTTTGCACAGCAAACACACACATTAAACATGGCACAATGAGAATGCATGCATGCACACCCACTGTGGTCCCTAGCACACACACCCCACATGCACATCGAATTGGATTAGACCCAAGTAAACCAAATGGTATTAGGGAGCAGCAACGCCACGCCACGGCTCCAATTATGTCACTGTGCATTCATACACCTTTCACATGGACCTGGGATCACTTCTCCCTGGTCCTGGGGATCCCTACTCCACCAAAACTGAGGGTGACACCCTTTTTCATCAGGAATGTCACCCCCACATTCATACATCATTCACACACATAAAACAAATCATAATCACAGTATAAAAAAAAAAAAAGAACATCCCAAAAGATCAATTTCGGCGTGAGCCACGCCTGGGCCGGCCACGGGCACGGCCCCTCAGGGGAGACTCATGGGGGGGAGCAGGGAAAGGAGGAGCCTCCCGGGTGGCTGCCCACCTGCTGGCCTGCCCTCCAAGGCCACGGCTATCCTGTTGAGGCCCAGAGTGAGGGCTGCCGTATTGGCCTGGACAGCCTGGGAGTTGTCCTGGACAGCCTGGGTCAGGGCAGTCACCTCCAGGGCCACGCCTGCTGTGGCGGACTGCAGCTCACAAAAGCAATTTATAAGTTCTAAAGAATTTATGCCCACCTCACTGACCGACTCCTTGATGGAGGCCAGGCTCTCCTCCATCTGGGCCAAAATCCAGGTGACCTGACCCAGATGGTGTGTCTGACGGGCATGTTCCCTCTGCAGATTTGCAGGCAGGAACTTGGCCACCCCTCCTGGTCTTCTGGGTGGCCTTCCTACCTGCAGTTGAGTCTTGTGGCCTGGGAGCAGGGGAGCCCCCTGGGGGGGCTGTTGGAGGAGGAGTGGGAGGGACTACCCATGATGGTGGCCTGACTGCCTCCAGATGAGGCTTGTGGCCTGGGAGGAGGGGAGCCCCCTGGGGGGGCAGCCCTGTTGGGGGAGGAGTGGGAGGGACTACTCCTGATGGTGGCCTGACTGCTGTCAGCCACAAGGGAATCCTGATCCCAACACAACATAACTTCTCTGGCAATGTCTATCCGGTCATCCACAACCTCCCCCCTCATCCTCCTCCCCCTGAACCTCCTCATGAGGGGAGTTGTGGCCACTCCCCTGCCCTGGGGACTCCGGCCTTTCTGGGGGCTCCTCAGCAGCCTGATGTCCTGGGGGTGGTGCAGCCTGGCCTGATGGCCCAGCAATCTCCTGGCCATCTGTGGATGACACAAAACATACACAGGTTGGAGGATCCACACACTTGGCACATATTCCCTTCCCCCACCCACACATGCTACTCACCAGATATAAAAAAAAAAACTTACCTGTCCTCACAGCATCATCAGAGTCAAAGCCAGGCAGGCCCACCACTTGCTGGCTATGGAAGCACCGGGCCACCGCACGTTCCTCCTCAGTCCACCTTACGGTGCAAGGTGGACCTCCTCCAGTGCCCGTGGCATGGGCATTTACCTTGGCCAACTAAACACAGACCAGGCTCCTAAGATCATTGATCTTCTTGGAAATCCCACTGGGGGTCCTTGTCCCCCCCCCTCCGCATTGATCCGATCCGTAATCTCCTGGATTATCGCCCTCTTCCTGGTCGGGGTGACGTCCCGGCTGTCAGGGCCATGCAAAAATCGCCCAAATTGGGTGATCGCCCTGGCAAGTAAGTGCTTCTCACGCACCGAGAAGTTAAGCTTCCTTCTCTTAGGTACCATCTCACCACACAAACAGACACAAAATTCAAACAGAACAAACAAACACAAAAACACAGAACAAACAAAAAAAGACACAGAACAAACACACACAAAAACACAGAACAAACAAAAAAGACACAGAACAAACACACACAAAAATCAGACAGCAAAAACCAGACACAAAAAAAAAAAAAACAAGCAGACAGCTAATACAAATTCAAACAAAAACACAGAAGAAACAGACACAAAAAACACTCAGAAAAAACACACAGCTACTACAACCTCCTACTACAATAAATCTTTAATCTAACAATACTACACTAACCAACAAACAGCCACAAACAACAGAACAAAAGCACCTTACTTTAGGAAAGGGAACACAGGGATGTACTTTTGCAATGGAAGTGCGTTTGTGTGGGGCTAATTATACACAGGGCGTATCTCACTAAGTATGCTTGGCCTTTTTCCTATCTCACTGATTGCGCCGGGCCGAGTTCTGCGCATGCCCAGTGAGGTGCAGATTCGTGCGCGCATGCGCAGTACGGCCGGCCCTTCATTGGCATGGGGTCACGGCTCATTTCAATGGAGCATGCCCACTTCCTTCCCACTTGCAATTACCCCGCCTTACGCCTCGGTATTTACGTTACGCTGGCGCAAATTTGGGCGCAAATGCGCTGTAGATACGGCACTTACGTCACAAAATTGAGGCGCCGTAACCTAAATGACATACATTACGACTAAAATAATATGTGCCGCTCTACATGAATCTGGCCCTTTGTTCTTAAACAAATTGTTTTTTCACACTTTTTGTATTAAATTATATAATACATTTTACTGAAATCATTCGCTCTTTGAATCAATTGTTACCATTAAAGCCCCAACTTGGGGGAATTCTCCTTTCCTATTTAACATAGGGGTGTTGGTAACCAACCAGGGTCTCCCTTTCAGATGCTCTCCCTTTGGAATTCCTATGGGGGGTTGGTTGGTTGTTGTTTTTTTAATTGCCTAATTCGAGTCAGAGGCTCTAATAGGCTTCAAAATAGGGTGGGCTTGGGGTACAGAGAATGCACCCCTATCCCAACCAATCGTGTGAGGATAGTAAAAAATATTTTGAAATTTTTCACACCAACTTTCCCCCCCACCAATCAGGAGGCAGGATGTCAGACCTGTTTCCCAATTTGCTAAGCGCCAATAAATCCTATTGGATGCTGTCAAAGCTGGGCTCAGCCCATCCTTCTCTGAGCTGGCCACTTCTATCTCTCCACAGTGACTCACCTGTTGATGATTTCCTGCTCATCAGTCCTGCCAAGATGATCTCTGCCTTTGCCTGATCAACATCACAGAGACTTTCTCCTGTGTTCCTGTTCAAGACTTGCATGGCTGATATTCCTTCTGGCTCCAGATCCTGCTTGCTGTTCCACTACTCTGTTCCCTGGCTTCCTGACTTTTCGGCTTTTCTGACTATCCGTTTTGGTTACTGAACTTTGGCTATGTTTTGACTACATTTGTTCTATTTACTTTTATTATTAAACAAGTGTGATTTAACTGTACTTCTGTCTCGGTCTGATTAATGGTTTATGACAGATGCCTGGCGCTTAGAAAGAGGAGGCACAAGCAGAGGAGAGACGCACTGGACTTCAAGAAGGACACCTCCACCGCAGCTGCTGCTGCTCTGGAGAAGACAGTCAGGAGGACTCGGAGAGCACACCACACCCCGGGGGAAAGTGCCAGACCTCCCACGTGGATGGGGGGTGGTGCTGCAGTGCCGCGAGCTGTGAGACCCTAGTGGGTGGGAGGGATGCTGTCAGTTCTAAAACTTCACCAGCCGCCGCTGCATCTTAACCTAAGTTGAAATATTGTATTAATCTTTTTCAATATATAACTTTCACTACAATAATACTTGTGTGGTCCCTTGTTCAGGAACCTCCTTCTATGTGAGGGTAACTGCCTCCAGTTTTGCTCCTTTATTGTTACCCTGCTCACATGTGTCCATGGTGGAGCTTACAACCAGCCATTCCAACATACATTGGGGTTGATTTACAAAAGCTGAAGAGTGCAAAATCTCGTGCAGCTCTTCATAGAAATGAATCTGATTACAAAGCTTAGCTGAACAAGATGAAGTTAGAAGCTGATTGGCTACCATGCATAGCTTCACCAGATTTTGCACTGTCCAGTTTTTGGAAATCAACCCCATTGTGTAGCCATGGCCAACAGAGAAATGATGTGCAGCCAATGCAGTGCAATTCAGAGCAAATTAAGACAATACGTGGGTGGAAATAGCTGGAGGAGATATGCAGCACTGAGATATAAAAAAGAATGAAAAAAAAGTATTTTATAAGAAAAAATCATGTGTTTAAAGGGGTTGTAAAGGTTTGTTTATCTTCTAAATAGGTTCCTTAAAGCCCCGTACACACGATGAGAAAATCATACGAAAAATACCGCTTTCTGATAGATCGTTCGATAATCTAATCATTAGTACAAGTCTGTTGCATCCGATTTAGGTTGGTCATACGAAATTTGTAGAAGGAACAAGCTAGAAAAATGTTCTCGTTTGTGAACACAAAGAACGATCATCGTATCAATGGTATGGTTATCGTACGAAAATAATAAAATCGGGAATAGAAGTGTGCATGATCGGAAACGAACGAACCAGAACCAAAACCACATAAAGTAAACAAATAAATGCTGGTCTACCTTTATATGAGAAAGGGAGACATGGTGTGAAGACATTGCAGGACATTGTGGGCATCATTTTCGGGGTGGGGTAGGTGATGTTCTGTGTATCCATCAGGGGTCAAGTCCTGGGGAAAAAAGTGTGGGAACTCCCACCCAAGATCCACTCCCCCACCAAAAAATAAATAAAAAAATGATACGCTCACATGCATAATTACTAAACCGCACGTTCTTTCTAAATCCCACAATAACCCACGGCAGGCCTCCACAATGTCTCCTGGGAACAATGACAAAAGCTCCCAGGAGACATTGCGGCATTGAGGAAGTGACGGAAAACCCTCACACTACCCGATGAATCCATATACAGGAAGCGACCTGTAACATAAAGGATTACTAAGGTTCGCCTGCCCCTGACAGTTACTCGAGCTGGGCATCGCCGCTTAGTGAAGGATCGGCTCGGCTGCTCTCAGCTGCTCTAGTCCTGCAAAGGGAACTGCGTTCCTGCTGTGAAAAAAGTGCAGGAACTCCGTTCCCAAACGTTCCCGCAGGACATGAGCCTTGGTATCCATGCATTTTACTCTGTCTGTACTCTTGATGTTGTGTATCATATAACATAGTGCACTTGGTTTGTGCAGTACAGATAGGACATGAGCATTCTACAAGTATAAACTTAAGTATGGTGCACAGCAATAATTGTCATGTGTAGTACACAAAACATATATTTAGCAAAAAAATAACGTTTCCAATGACATTACAATTTATCTATTTTCAATCTTGTTCCTTCTATCTTAATACTCCCCCCTTTACATCTGCAGCATTCCACTTTTACATCAGAATACCCAGAGTTCACTACACTGTATTGAGAACTAAGGGGACTATGATATAAGGGGGAACTATGAGGACACCCATAAGGGGTCTTCTGAGAACACAGTTTTACCTTGCTGTACTCATTTCGAAGCAGGAGAGAAAAGGTGGGAGACTTCAAACACTGACAGTCAACACCTCTTTTCCCAATGTATGTTGAGGCTGGTTGACTTCTAATAATTGTCCCCCAAGTTTCCTTTAAAGGATTGGAGTGTGGACAAACACAAAGGGGTATGTATGGGAGGAAGAGGTGCAAATCAAGCCCTCTTCACCCTTTGCTGGTTAGGACTGGCTTTAATATATAGGTTAGCACTGATCGTCGGCAGAATGGCACAGCTGGGCACAAAAACGTACCAATATGTCCTCTGAGCCCAGCCGTGAGGAAAAAAATCATTGATCGACGCCATTAGTAGTAAAAAAAAAAAAATTATAAAAATGCCATCAAACTATCCCCTATTTTGTAAACGCTATACATTTTGCACAATTTTCTTTTTGACCAAAAATAGATAGAAGAATACGTATCGGCCTAAACTGAGGATAAAAAATGCTTTTTGAAATCTTTTTTGGGGATATTTATTATACCAAAAAGAAAAAAAAAATTGTTTTTTTTTTTAAATGTACGCTCTATTTTTGTTCATAGCGCAAATAAAATAACCACAGAGGTGATCAAATACCATCAAAAGAAATCTCTATTTGTGGGAAAAATAGGACGTCAATGTTGTTTTGGAGCCACGTCGCACGACTGCACAATTGACAGTTAAAAAAACGCAGTGCCGAATCGCAAAAAGGGGCAAGGTCCTTAACCTGCATAATGGTCCGGGTATTAAGTCATTAATAATTTAATGCTTTATTCGTATATCATCAATATACAAAACTTAAATTAACACTCATACGAACAACTGAAAACACATAACTTTATTAGAGTTTAATGACTAGTAACAATTCATGAACAAGAAAAATACAACTGCTCAACAACAAAGAAACATGAATTATAATTGTGTGTAGTTGTAGTCATGTGACCACTGTGAAGGTGGCCTTTCTCCGGCAGGATACTGCGAAGATGGCCTTTCTCCGACAGGATACAGCAAAGATGGCCTTTCTCCGGCAGGATACTGCAAAGATGGCCTTTCTCCCGGGGGATATTGTGGTGGGTTTCGAGCCCACGGGAATGGTTGGGACACCATTGGAGGAACAGAAGGTGTTGGTGGTAGAAAAGGTTGTTCTTCCTCCAAATGGGTTCTTTCGGTTAATCTACCACTGACACCTTTGTAAAAATACCTAGCCAATTGTTTTTGCTCCGTGGACATTTGTTTTAGTTTATTGGCTACAACGATGGCAAAGCCATCAGAGTCATCCGTTTTTTTCTGCAATGCAGCAGCTGCCTGAACTAGAAACTCAGATGTACCATCCACATTTTTTTCGCTTCTTTGTTCTTGTCTCTGGTCTTTGAAAGAGTGAAATGGTTGTAGTGCTTGCCTCTGAGTTGTCCTGGGTGGTATATAAAAAATATTAATTTAATATTATCGTACACCTATATTACATGTTAACATTCATTAATAACCATAAGTGTATTTACCTGTGTCAATAATTCCTCACCAGAGTTTTCAAGATCCATGGTGAGACAATCTGATCCCGGTGAAGCAGCAGAGGAAGATGGCAGAGTACTCACTGAAGCTCTTGCATCAATCTCTTCTGTTAGAAACAGCAAACTCTCATAGTACCATAAGCGCGGTACATAGACCTCATCCGTACCAGCCCCTGACTTTTGTGATGCTCTAATTTTATTCGGCTCTTTTTTTAAGACAGTCCTCAGATTGGCAATTTTTTTACAAACATAGGGCCAAATCCACAAAAGAGATACTCCGGCGTAAGCCGTCGTATCTCTGGTTCTAACTTTGGAACTGATCCTCAGAAGCAGTTTTCCTAAGTTAGGCAGAATATCCGACATCTGTAAGTGTCACGATCTGGAGTCAGGCTCAGAGGCCAGTAGCTATAGCAGCTGAGCAGGTATACAGGCAGTAGAGTAGTCCAGGAACAGGCCGAGGGTCAAACACAGGTGGTTGCAGATTGGGATCAGGCAATAGAGAAGTCCAGGAACAGGCCGAGGGTCAAACACAGGTGGTTGCAGATTGGGATCAGGCAATAGAGAAGTCCAGGAACAGGCCGAGGGTCAAACACAGGTGGTTGCAGATTGGGATCAGGCAATAGAGAAGTCCAGGAACAGGCCGAGGGTCAAACACAGGTGGTTGCAGATTGGGATCAGGCAATAGAGAAGTCCAGGAACAGGCCGAGGGTCAAACACAGGTGGTTGCAGATTGGGATCAGGCAATAGAGAAGTCCAGGAACAGGCCGAGGGTCAAACACAGGTGGTTGCAGATTGGGATCAGGCAATAGAGAAGTCCAGGAACAGGCCGAGGGTCAAACACAGGTGGTTGCAGATACAATGGCAGCAGAGCAGACAAATCACAAGGCACTGGCTGGGAAGGCACAATAACCTGGCAAAGAGGAAGTGCAGAGACAAGGCTTTTATAGGAAGTCTGTGGGAGGAGCAAGGGGTTCAAGGTTCAAGACAATCAAGACACAAGGCAGGAATGTTCAATGGATCAGATGGGTTTGTCCAGCAGATCAGACAGGGAGCTGTCCAGCATCCCATATAGCTCAGTGAGAAGGTTCACTGCCAGACACAGCTGAGGTCCCAGGTTCGAATCCAGGTCCTGACAGTACTCCCCTCCTCTCAGGATGTCCTCCGGACGTCCTAGGACTTGGCTTGTGAGGAAACCTCTGGTGGAATACTTTTGTTAATCTAGGGAGTGAACCTTATTATTGCTTCAGAAGTTCCTGCCCGGGAGATTCTCCTCGCTTGCAAGGCTTTTTCAAACATCTCCAGCTCCTGCTTACGGATAAGGGTGCCATTCGAGGCATACATACAGTCAGGTGGTAGAACTTCTTTGGCAGGACAGGAATTAGTGATGAAACCAGACTTTACGGAAGTGGTGACGGTATCAGGAACAGACGTTTTCTTAAGAAGTAGCGAAGATGTTTCTGGAGCAGGAGGTGGTTCTTTGGCAGGACAGGGTGATGTTACTGTATTTACCACTGTGGAGTGTGGGTTGACTACTGGAACTGATCTGTTGTCAGGAAGATGCATAGTTGCCTTTAGGCCAGATGGTAGGGGTTTCACAGGGGTATTGGTTGCAGGTTCAAGAGGGGCACTGGTATCGTTGACCACCGTAGTCTGGGAACCCACTTGTGCCATCGAACACGGACAGGCCTTAAAGCAACCTTGGCAGTTCACAGGCCGAACAGCAGGGATAGCATCATGAGTCCCAATAGTACACACTTGAAGAACCTTTGGTCGAGGTGGGCGAGTTGGGCAAAGTGAGATAAGGTGACCTCTTTCTCCACAATAGAAACAAAGGCCATAGCCTCTCCTCCGCTCTCTTTCACCTTTAGACAGCTTGGTCTGGATGACCCCGATCTCCATTGGTTCCACATCTTCCAGGATAGGTGTGTGTATATCCACAGGAATGCCAAGGCTTTGTGGTGTTAGGGCTTCATGGCTTGGCACATACTGGGATGGCTCAGAGTCGTATGTGTACCGGGTATTCCTGTCCCTGGGTTCCCGTAGGCCACATGAGCTAGGAGCAGACTTGGGAACCCTGGTTTTCTTGGCAACAGTACAGTGAGAGTCCAGAGCTAACATAAATGCTTCCCAGCTGTCCAAGACTGGACTCCTTTCCTGTAGTACCTGATGAGCCCATGCTTTGATTGGTCCAGTGAGCAGGTTGATAGTAGCGCGAACCTTTATATAATCGGTGGCATAGGTCCTAGGCTTAAGAGCAAACAACAGCTCGCAATCCACCTTGAAGCACAAGAATGATGCACGGCTACCATCAAACTTCTCTGGCATCACCACAAATGGCTCAGGGCATGCTGGTTCCAGGGCTGGGCCTACTGTACCTTTCAGTAACAGCACTTCTTGCTGGAGCTCCAAAAGTTGCTGCCTGAGAGGAGCCACAGCCTTTGCTATAGCGGCCTCCATGTTTTAGGCCAGGTTATTCTGTCACGATCTGGAGTCAGGCTCAGAGGCCAGTAGCTATAGCAGCTGAGCAGGTATACAGGCAGTAGAGTAGTCCAGGAACAGGCCGAGGGTCAAACACAGGTGGTTGCAGATTGGGATCAGGCAATAGAGAAGTCCAGGAACAGGCCGAGGGTCAAACACAGGTGGTTGCAGATTGGGATCAGGCAATAGAGAAGTCCAGGAACAGGCCGAGGGTCAAACACAGGTGGTTGCAGATTGGTATCAGGCAATAGAGAAGTCCAGGAACAGGCCGAGGGTCAAACACAGGTGGTTGCAGATTGGGATCAGGCAATAGAGAAGTCCAGGAACAGGCCGAGGGTCAAACACAGGTGGTTGCAGATTGGGATCAGGCAATAGAGAAGTCCAGGAACAGGCCGAGGGTCAAACACAGGTGGTTGCAGATTGGGATCAGGCAATAGAGAAGTCCAGGAACAGGCCGAGGGTCAAACACAGGTGGTTGCAGATACAATGGCAGCAGAGCAGACAAATCACAAGGCACTGGCTGGGAAGGCACAATAACCTGGCAAAGAGGAAGTGCAGAGACAAGGCTTTTATAGGAAGTCTGTGGGAGGAGCAAGGGGTTCAAGGTTCAAGACAATCAAGACACAAGGCAGGAATGTTCAATGGATCAGATGGGTTTGTCCAGCAGATCAGACAGGGAGCTGTCCAGCATCCCATATAGCTCAGTGAGAAGGTTCACTGCCAGACACAGCTGAGGTCCCAGGTTCGAATCCAGGTCCTGACAGTAAGGGACTTACACTGCCGGATCTTAGGATGCAGTACCGCATCCGCCACTGGGGGCATTTCGAGTCGAAATGCCTCTTCTGGTATGCAAATTAGCACTTAGGGCGATCCTCAAAGCTTTTGTGCTTCGTTTTTTCGCCGTAAGTTTTAGTTTGCCAAGTGTAAAACTAGGGCTGCTTTTACAAAGTGTAAAGTTAGTCACACCTTGTAAAGGCCCATTCAAGCGACGGCATTTGGTATGCATTCCCGAGGGAGAACTCCACGGCAATTTGTAAAATCCAAACCGGCATGGGTTCCCCCCCAGGAGCATACCAGGCCCTTAGGTCTGTTATGGGTTGTAAGGAGACCCCCCCTCCGCCAAAAAATCGACGTAGGGGGTCCCACTACAATCCATACCAGACCCGTATCCAAAGCACGCTACCCGGCCGGTCAGGAAGGGAGTGGGGACGAGCGAGCGCCCCCCCCCCTCCTGAGCCGTGCCAGGCCGCATGCCCTCAACATGGGGGGGTTGGGTGCTCTGGGGCAGGGGGGCGCACTGCGGGCCCCCCCACCCCAGAGCACCCTGTCCCCATGTTGATGAGGACAGGACCTCTTCCCGACAACCCTTGCCGTTGGTTGTCGGGGTCTGCGGGCGGGGGGCTTATCGGAATCTGGGAGTCCCCTCAAATAAGGGGGCCCCCAGATACCGGCCCCCCACCCTAAGTGAATGGATATGGGGTACATCGTACCCCTATCCATTCACCTGGAGGCAAAAAGTAAAAGTTAGTAAACACACAACACAAGGGTTTTTAAAATAATTTATTATTCTGCTCCGGAGGCCCCCCCTGTCTTCTTTATTAGCTCTATTACCAGGGGGGGCTTCTTCTTCCACTCTCCGGGGGTCTTCTCCGCTCTCCGGGGGGGGTTTCTTCTTCCGCTCTCCGGGGGGGGGGGGGCTTCTCCGCTCTCCGGGGGTCTTCTTCTATCTTCTCCCCTCTTCCGCTGTTGACTCGGCGAACCCCGGTTCTTCTGCAGATGTCCTGTGCCTTCTTCTTCAGCGCTGGCTGCCTGCTATCTTTGTGTGTTAGCTCAATTTCTAGCAGCCAGCCATCGCGGTCTTCTGTGACGTCAGGTTCTTCTCTTCTGTTCTTCTCCCCTCTTCCGATGTTGCCTCGTCGCCTCTTGTCACTGCAATGATGGAAGCGCGCCTTGCATCCCATTTATATAGGCATCACCGTCCCATCATGCTCCGGCAGGTACCCACGTGGTGGGTGCCTACCCACGTGCACCCACCACGTGGGTACCTACCGGAGCATGATGGGACGGTGATGCCTATATAAATGGGATGCAAGGCGCGCTTCCATCATTGCAGTGACAAGAGGCGACGAGGCAACATCGGAAGAGGGGAGAAGAACAGAAGAGAAGAACCTGACGTCACAGAAGACCGCGATGGCTGCCTGCTAGAAATTGAGCTAACACACAAAGATAGCAGGCAGCCAGCGCTGAGGAAGAAGGCACCGGACATCTGCAGAAGAACCGGGGTTCGCCGAGTCAACAGCGGAAGAGGGGAGAAGATAGAAGAACACCCCCGGAGAGCAGAGAAGCCCCCCCCGGAGAGCGGAAGAAGAAACCCCCCCCGGAGAGCCGAGAAGACCCCCGGAGAGTGGAAGAAGAAGCCCCCCCTGGTAATAGAGCTAATAAAGAAGACAGGGGGGGCCTCCGGAGCAGAATAATAAATTATTTTAAAAACCCTTGTGTTGTGTGTTTACTAACTTTTACTTTTTGCCTCCAGGTGAATGGATAGGGGTACGATGTACCCCATATCCATTCACTTAGGGTGGGGGGCCGGTATCTGGGGGCCCCCTTATTTGAGGGGACTCCCAGATTCCGATAAGCCTCCCGCCCGCAGACCCCGACAACCAACGGCAAGGGTTGTCGGGAAGAGGTCCTGTCCTCATCAACATGGGGACAGGGTGCTCTGGGGTGGGGGGGCCCGCAGTGCGCCCCCCTGCCCCAGAGCACCCAACCCCCCCATGTTGAGGGCATGCGGCCTGGCACGGCTCAGGAGGGGGGGGTGCTCGCTCGTCCCCACTCCCTTCCTGACCGGCCGGGTAGCGTGCTTTGGATACGGGTCTGGTATGGATTGTAGGGGGACCCCCTACGTCGATTTTTCGGCGTGGGGGGGTCTCCTTACAACCCATACCAGACCTAAGGGCCTGGTATGCTCCTGGGGGGGGAACCCATGCCGTTTTTTTCTTTGAAAATTGGCATGGAGTTCTCCCTCAGGAATGCATGCTGAGCGAAGTTATCATTTTTTTTTTAAATTATTTGTTTTCCCGGCGCGTATATTTTTTTTCACCCGTCGCAACTTTAGTGTCCCGTCGCAATTCACAAAGCTGCCCGGCGTCAATTACGTTCGCGCGCTGCACGTCGGGAAAATGACGTCACATGCATGCGCAGTGCGGCCGGCGCGGGAGCGCGCCTCATTTAAATTATAAACGCCCCCTGGAGAGGAGGACCGCCTTACGACGGCGGCACTTAAGTTACACGGCCTGAAATTTCTAGGTAAGTGCTTTGTGGATCAGGCACTTAGATAGAAACTTTAAGTCAGTGTAACTTAACTGCTGAAAGTTAAGTTACGCCGCCTGGCTGAGGATTTGGCCCTTAATCCATTGTTGGATTTGGGAAAACTTCTTTGCACAATTCTTTGAGTTTCTCCAATGCCTCTTGCCTTTTGTTACGATCATAGTATCATTTTGACTTTACTTTCCATAGGCAGGGAAGTTCTCTATACATTTCAATAAATTGGATGAGAAAATCAGGCCTTGTGAATTTATCAGCCATACCTAGGAAAACCAAAAAAATGCTCAGCAGCTTGTAAATAACATGCTTACACATATATAACTACCACATGTGCATGATACAGAGGGACTGTCCCTGATTTTATGTAAATTACCCAAGGAAGACACTGTCCATGTGCTCATTGCTCCGCCCCTGTCTGATGATTCGCGCAGCAGTTTACACCTCATTGAGATGTGCCAACTGCGACATCAGCCAACGAACGAAGCACAAGGCAGCATGGCGGACGTTGATGGAGAGAAAAGTGCACAAAAATTAGCAAAAAGTCGTACAAGCGCCGGGGACATTGGAGATGGACAGAGAAGAGCAGGGTCCAGCAGTAAAGAAAGCAAGTCCCATGTCAAGAGCAGAGATGGTGGATATTAGGGTTGTCCCGATACCACTTTTTTAAGACTGAGTACAAGTACCGGTACTTCAAGTACTCGCCGATACCGATTACTGATACTTTTTTAATGTCATGTGACAGTGACGCTTTCAAACCTGTTGTCTCAGTTTAGAAGTCCTTTGATAAAAGATACCAGCCAGTCTGCAGGTTTTAATGGCCTGTATTTTGTTGTCTGCAGCATGGAAGTGTATGCTGACCACTGATGGGCACAAGGTGAATATCATGGTGGTGTTTTATTTTATTTAATGTGGTTGATGTCCTTTGTGGACCTTTTTGGGAACATGGATCTCTGTGGTTACTGTATATGTCACTATTCCATTATTATTTTTTTCTGTGTTAATACCATTTTGGAGGACGACAATCTACCCAATCCGATACCTGGGAGAGAGAGAGAGGCAGCATGTAATGCTGCAAATAAGCTGCAGGAGATGGGCAGTAGTGAGATCACACAAGAAAGGGTAAAATGATAGCAAACTAAACATCATCCAGTTGAGGTTCACATTCCCTTTAAGAAAGGTAGCAAAGACTGGCAGGAGGTATCAGAGTGACCTCTGCCCCACACTCACCCCGGGCTGACAGTCTCTCTCTCTCTGCCAGCAATGACTGCAGATCCGGAAAAAACACATTTTTCTCCAAATCCCCGTGCTGACACCAAATAACCATCATAAACAGGAACGACTCTCCAGACCTCCTTCTCTGTGCTCCAACTCGGTCCCAGCTCCCTGCTCCAACGTTGTCTGTATCCAGCGACAGTTGATCTCCGGTCCAGCGATGAGAAGATCCACTGGGCAAGGGTTGTGGCCCTTGTCCCCATCAACATGGGGACATCCTCCCCATGTTGAGGGCATGTGGCCTGGTACGGTTCAGGAGAGGGGGGCCGCACTCTGTCCCCCCTCTTTTCTGCGGCCGGCCTGGTTAACGTGCTCGGATAAGGGGTCTGGCGTGAATTTTTGGGGGAACTCCACGCCATTTTTTTTTTATTTGGGGTGGAGTTCCCCTTAAAATCCACACCAGACCTGAAGGATCTGGAATGGATATTTGGGGGGAACCCCACATAAATTTTTTTTAAATTGATGGCAGGGTTCCCCTTAATATCCATTCCAGAATGGATATTAATATTATTTTTTTATGAATGAATTCTCTCTGAATTGCCAGAGCCAACAATTCATTATTGCCGCAAGTCCGGTTTTAAAATACTTTTTTTCCTTTCAGAAATGACACTTTGTGCAGAGATAGTTCTATATACGGGAAACATGCTATATTTCACATGCTAACTTTACACCCCCCTAGGTACGAAATTTAAAGTAATATTTAACTTTTATTGTTTCACTTTTAGCATTATTAAATTCACTGCTCCTGAAAAAAACAGCCGTTTTTAAAACTTTTTTTTGCATTGATACATGTCCCCTGGGACAGGACCCAGGTCCCCAAACACTTTTTAGGACAATAAATTGCATATTAGCCTTTAAAATTAGCACTTTAGATTTCTCCCATAGACTTTAACAGGGTGTTCCGCGGCTTTTCGAATTTGCCGCGAACACCCCTAATTGTTCGTTGTTCGCCGAACAGGCGAACAGGCAATGTTCGAGTCGAACATGAGTTCGACTCGAACTCGAAGCTCATCCCTAGTTACTAGTATAAAGAATTTGCTCTTGTATAGATGTTATTTGGGTGGACCTCCGCTTTAAATCCTTGTGCGGCGGTCAACAAGTGGTTAGTAATGGTTCAAATTAAAAGTGCTGAACAAATGTTTTTTTAATTAAACATTTTGAGTAGATTTATGCATATTCCTATATCTTGACAGATCCAAGTAGAAATAAAACAATGACTATGGACGAAGATGTGGTGTTTTGTGAATTAAGCAAGGGGCCATGTATTTCTGGTGACACAGACTGCATTATAGATAAAGACAGTGGTCACATGACCATGGAGGAATCATCATTTCTCGATCAACCCGAACAAGGTATGTCTATTTATTTTGTATACAGAATAGCTAAAAGGATATATAATTTTGTTTTAAGAAAATAATTCGATTTTCTTTAAGATTATTTTTAATTTATATTAGGTATTAACTCGGATGCACCATAAGGCCCCTTTCACACTGTGGTGGGAGGTGGAGTGCCGGTATACCATTGTAATTGCCGCTGTATTTGGCCACCAGTGGTGCTGTATTAACCCCCGGTAGGGCCCGAAAAACGATTAATAGCACCCGCTTATGCAGAGGCGCATTGCAGGCGGTATTACCGCGGTTTCCCATTGTTTTAAATGGTAAGGAGCGGTGAATGAGCGGTATACACACCGCTCCTCTCTCCGTTCCAAAGATGCTGCTTGCAGGAGATTGTTTTTTCCTCCTGTCAGCGCATCACCTCAGTGTGAAAGCCCTCTGCCTTTCACATTGAGAATGCTGGGCAGGATTTTTCCTGGCGGTATTTAGGCGCTATTTTTAATGCCAACATAATTTACATAATCAATCATGTGAATAATAGATGGTTAAACCAAAATACTTGTTTATTATTAAAGTGTATGTTATTGTATTTTCAGATGAGATGATATCCGTAAAAAATCTGGATTTTTAAAGATGGTACAATGTCCACCAACAAACCAGAAGATCTCTTCGAGAGCTCGTCACGTATAGGTAATGTACAATTAATAAATTGATGTATTTGTATAATTTTATCCTTTATAATGTTGGCTCAAGTGCACCAACACTCCACCCCCCTCCCGTTTTCACATTTGTCATCTTGGGATGGTCATTTACAGATACCCACTGACAGGGGACTGTTCCCCCTTTACCATGTCCCCACTTGTCCACCTCTCTAGGTTGCCTACCCCGGAATTAAAAATGCATGTTTCACATAGTTGTAGGTAATTAGAAGATACATTTTATTTATTATTCCATATTTCAGAAGATTTTGTGGACTCCTCTACAATTGGAAAAATGTCTTCAGCATTACTGAAGTGCTGTGCAGACTTCCAAACAATCAAGGGTTGTACGTCATCAATAATCTGCAACATGGAATATGTTATTGATGTTTTAGCCAAAATTGGGCAAGAGTTGTATTAGACATGTTTACTATTTGTCTAAATGTTTTAAAAAAAAAATTTTTTTTTTTTGAGCGTCTTTATTAAATTTTTGGGTTCGTAAAATTGCACTTATCTGTATTTTTGGGTGAGCCGACGAGCACTGGGCAAAGTACAGTGCAATACAATATGCGGGTCATTAGCAAATAGGCACAGTTGCGAAAAGGACGCATATTGAACTCAATGTCAGGCCTGTATGTTATAGAACATGCTTGGGCCCAAAAATATCAAAAGTTTTCATGGCACTTTTTATTTTTTACTTTTTTTTTTATTTCTAAGTTTGATGCAGAATAATGTGAGTATTTGAATCTTGAATTAGGAGCATGAGCTGTAACAGCCGTGCTTGTAATGCAAAAAACACTAATATTGTACTGATCTTTCACTTTTCAAAAGCACTTTTACTTCATACAGTAATGCATTTGGTCATGGGGTGGGGGAGGTGGGGTTGAGCATTGGTTTGGTTTAGTAATTGTATGAGAGGTTTTAAAAAACGCGACAAGGGGGTGCTTTGGAATTCATAATAGTTCATCTGAATGGCCCCCCCCCCCCCCCCCCCTCCTGTGACCACATGGTACTGCACAGGTTTGAATCCTGCAAGTTGAGGGAGACAACAATTGCAAAGCAAGTTGATATTTTTTTGGGACACAATACTTTTTTGAATTACTTTACGTGTTAAAGATTTTTGATTACTAAATCAGGTCACTTTACATTTATAAAGGAGATAATGTTTGCAATGTTCACGTTTGTCAGAGATATGAGAATATTGTACTTTATGGATATACAATTAGCCAACCTCCAGCTGTTAAAAAACTCAAAATCCCATCATGCTTCTGACTCATTCTTGCTATGGGCCATGGAACTTGTAGTTGTTCAACAACTTGAGGTTCTCTAATAGCATATTGTTGTTATAGAACTTCTCATTGTAGAGGCCTATATAAAAAAAATAATGTTCAGCATATACCGGTACACAATAAATGGTCAATATTTAAAAAAAAAAAATAATAATAATGTTTATGTGTCTATAAACCTAAAATACATAGTGTTCTCTTTGTGGAATCATTGTTATATTTTTCGCTATGTGCACAAAAAATGTTTTTATTTAAGTGCAATAAAAAAAATTGGAAAGAGATTTTGTTTCTTCTATTTAACTGTGTGTACTTGATTTTCAGTGTTTGACATACTATTTTAAATGCAATACTTGTATCTTGTTTACTCGTGATTTTTTTTGCATTTTTTCATATGTGCAATTAAACCATTGGGGTTAAAACTGGTAAAAAAATATATATATCAGACTGGGAGTGAACAGGAACCGAGTACTCAGGCCCCCACTGGTGATAGTTGTGCCCTAGTAAATAACCAGAAGTGAGGGATAAAGGTTATTAAACTGTGAATGGGACTAGATATGAGGTCTCAGATTATTATAGGGTGGCTGAAGAAATAATGTTGACACCTAAACAGTTTCCTCAAAAGAATCAATAATTCCAAAATACCCAACCGGCAATGTTTCACTTGATGTAACGGCTGATGAAACTGCGCAGACACTATAAATAGCCCTTTAAACAATATAACGTTTTTTTAATATATATATTTTTATTGAAAGAAGTTTCATACAGAGTATAAAAAAAGTCCAAATTTTTAAAAATGTTCATACAGAAGAAAAATAAAACACTGTAGTAATAGTGAGTCTCGTGAACTAGGGATAATGACCCTGAGTCCTTAAGGTGGGGTCGAAGTCAGGGATGTGGTTACCACATAAGCAAGCAATCATCAAATTTCACAAATTGAAACAGAACAATAGAAAGGTAAACCTGATAGATCCGAGACATAGGAGTGTCCCTAGTGCTCCCGGGGGAGCTCAATGATGAATCATGAAAAAGGGGGGCGTGGGCACCAAGAATAATTTGCTCATGTAGAAGAAGGGTAGATAGCGAGGCCTTGGCTGCAGGTCTGAAGGCGGCAATCTCTTTTGTCATGGTTAGATGGGGACGAAGAAGTTGAGTGTCCAAAGGGGGGGCGTCCCCCAAATGCCTTGTCAGCCTTGTTTGTATTTCTGTCTTTGTGGTTCCGTCAAGTTGGAGAGATCTGGGGAAGCGGAGGCAGGGGGGGAGAGCTGTGGTATAGGAATTAAAGCTTTTTGAAATTCACCATATCCGTGGGAGTGAGTGCTGAGGTCATGAAGAGTTTCCATTTGTGATAAAAGCGTGTTTTAGTCCGCTCATGTGTTAAGTCCGCATTGAGCTTGTCCTTGTAAAGTAATTGCAGCAGTTCCTTTTTAAGTTGGTAGGTATTTGGGCAGACGTTGGATATCCAGTTCTTCAGGATGGATCTTCTGGCGAGCAAGAGGCAGATCAGACTCCAGTATTTGCCGGAGGGGACTGGTAGAAGCGACCAGGGTAGCAGTTGGGGGTCCCAGTGGCCGAAAATGAGAAGTAGAGGGTCTTTGGGTAATTTTAGTAAAGTTACTTCAAAAATATATGATAGGACTTGATCCCAAAAAGCGGAGATGTAAGAACAAGACCAGAAGCGATTAGTTTAATGAAGGCCTGGGGTGGTGGCACAGAGGGCAGACAGGGGTGGTTTGGGCCCGTTTGGCAAATAGAAAGGGGATATGGGCCCAGTGGACGATTTTGATTTGAGTTTCCCTCCAGATCTCATTGGGGATCGGTTTGTGGACGGTGTTGAGTCCATGAAGAAGCTTGTTCACTAGCTCAGTATCTGGGAAGTCTTTAGACCAGTTGGCAGCTGATGAGGACGCTAGGGGAGGAGTAGTTTTAAGGAGAAGAGGTAGGTAGATGTCTGATATTTTGTAAGAGCCCTGAGAGGGAAGGGTGTCGATGAGAGATACTTTGAACCTTTTGCTGTCGTCTCTACAGGCGTTTTTCAGGAAGCTGACGCATTGTCCATATTGGAAAATATGTGATGGGGGGAGTGAGAACTTGTCGGCTAGAGTTTGAAAGCCGATGGGATGGCCAGTTTGCAGGTCACAAAGCAAAAGGAATTCCTTAAGTCCCTTTTGCTGCCAGATGAGGTACGGCTGATTTTCCAGGCCAGGGAGGAAGCTCGGATTCCCCTGATTTGGGAGGTGCCAAGATATAAAGGGTGATAGTTTGAGGCTTTTCCTAGCTTCTCTCCATGTGATGACTGTGTCACGAAGCAAGAGGTTGTGTTGAAGGGGTGGGGGAATGGATTTCCACTGACAGTGGAGGAGGGCCACCAGGGAGAAAGGGTGGACCATTGCTGCTTCCAAGGGGAAGTTGGAGTATCGAGAAGACCGGGCTACCCAGTCTAAGCCAGTCCTTAGTAAGCAAGCTAAGTTGTATGTTCTGATATTAGGTAGGCTGATACCCCCCTCGCGCCTGGGAAGATATAGCTTGGAGAAGGCTATACATGGCCGTCTGCCTCGCCAGAGAAATTTAGATATGGCCCAATTGAGAAGTTTAACATATTTATGTCGTAGAAATAGTCTGTAATGGGTATAGTAGGTGGGAGAAACTGACCATTTTTAATAGATGACATCTTCCCAGGAGCAAGAGAGGCAGATCCATCCAGTTATCCAATTCCTGAGAGATTTTCGTGAACAGAGGGGGATAGTTGAGATGATAGAGAGAGGAGGGTAGTTTCCTTATTTTGATGCCTAAGTCTGTGATACGTGATTTTGCGACAGTGAAAATGGATGTTTGGGTCCAGGGAGGGACGGAGAGAGAGCCTATGGGGAGGATTTTGCTTTTGTCATAATTTATGCGGAGTCAAATGTTACTTTGATCGTATCCATGTCATGAGAGGGGTTAGCTGAGAAAATAAGGACATCGTCAGCAAAGAGGGATGTACATAATTTGTGATCCCCAATTCTAATACCACGTAGAGGGGCTACTTGGGTCAGGTATCTAGAGCAATATTAAAAAGGAGCGGGGAAATGAGGCAGCCCTGTCTCATTCCTTTGTGGAGGCGGAATTCGTCCGATAGGAGGCCCACGGCCACCAACCTTGCAGCCGGGGCGTTATACATGGCATTAATAAGATGGGCAAAGGGGCCGGAAAAACCCATTGTAGTCATGACCATGGAAAGCCATTTGAAACTTACGTTGTTGAAGGCCTTCTCAGCATTTAAAGTGATGATGGCATGATCTCCCTTCAGGTTGCACTTGGCATGTTCCAGAGCCATCATCACCTTCCTGATATTCATGGTGGCCATCCTGCCTTTCACGAACCCTGATTCGGCAGGGTGTATCAGAGAGGGTATGATGGCAGCCAATCTGGTGGCAACAATTTTGGAGATAATCTTGACATCAATATTTAAGAGTGAGATGGGCCTATATGAGCCTGGCTCTAGAGGGTCTTTCCCCTTTGTTTCCAGAAGCTTAATGATTGCTTGGTTGCCTGTGGGTAGGTAGGGACTGCCTGACCAGATATGTTGATAGACTTTGTCAAGGGTGGGAGTCAGGAGCGAGTGGAATGATTTATAAAATTCACCCGTGAAACCGTCTGGGTCAGGGGCTTTGGATGGGGCAAGGTTCTTAATAATGATGTGTATCTCATAGGAGCATTCAGAGCTTCGAGTTGGGATGGAAAGATTTGAGTGAGGGCCGTTTTCTGAAGGAAGTCAAGTGCAGGTGGCACATCTATGGGATCGGGGGCGTAAAGGGAGGCATAGAAATGAAGCATAGCGTCATTTATGTATTTTTGAGTGTTTTTAACAGTACCCGACAAGTCCCTAAGGGAGGTAATGTGAGTTGGGCGATTCGGGCCCTTGCTCAGCCTAGAAAGTAACTTGCCTGCTTTGTTGCCAAATTTGTGAAGAGAGGCATCCAGATGTGCCTTTTTGGTCTGTTCGAGAGTCGCAGCCCACGTGTCAAAGGACTGCTTGGCCATAAGCCAAACCTTTCTGTTGTCCGGAGAGTTGTCAGTGTAAAGGGATCGTTGGGCACAATGTAGTCGTGAGCTGGCCAATTTATAATTCCTGAGGGTGTTTCTTTTAAAAGAGGCGGCATAAGATATTATACAGCCCCTAAGGAAAGCTTAACCCGCTTCCCAGAAAAGATTGGGATTGTCGGAGTGTAACGCATTAGTCGAGGTGTAATCAGACCATGCCTTTTCCATATGTTGCTGGAAGTCAGAGTTGTTGTGGAGGTAAGACGGGAAACGCCATATTTTGGGATTTGTGTGTAAGTCAGGGTCGTCGATCGTGGTCGTTACCGGTGCATGGTCAGATATCACAATGTCATGAATATCGGCATCCGATATCAGTTGGATGAGAGCCTCTGTGCAAAACAAATAGTCTAGTCTTGTAAATACATTGTGGGGGTTAGAGTAAAAGGTGAAGTCCCTATCCACCGGGTGGCAAAGGCGCCAGATGTCGTGAAGGTGGAGGGATTCCATCGTCAATGCCAATAGTGTCTGATCATTGGCATTTGGGGAGGGACGTGGGTGCCTAAGGGAAGACCTGTCGTCCGACAGGTGCATAGTGGAATTAAAGTCCCCGCCTATCAATTGTGGGAAAGTTGGATCATGCAAAAGCCAGGTTGTAAGTTCCCCATAAAACTGTGTCATAGGGTTGTTGGGTGCATAGACATTTGTGAGTACCAAGACCCTGGTCCTTAATTGAACCTGGGCAGATACAAAGCGGCCCTCGGAATCCGAGTCTGTAGATAGGACCGTGCAGGGGAGATTTTTGTTTATAAGTATCAAAACTCCCGCTCTGCGTCCATTAGAGTCAGAGCCGAGAACCGTGCCCACCCAGAGTTTTTTCATGCGTTGAAAGTCAGGGGTGGATAGGTGGGTGTTCTGGAGAAGGGCGATGTCAGTTTTAAGTCACTTAAGGTGGCGTAAGATTTTAATTCTCTTAAGAGACTACTTTCATGTTGGGGGGCCACTGGGGGGATATGTGCCGGCATTGTATCGGTAGTGTGCATTAGTGGTTGATGGTATGTGGACAACATGCGTAAAAGAGCGATGGAGCCAAAGCTATCTGGGTATGTAGGTTGAGGTGCAACTGGTGCGCATGTGGTAAAGAGCAAAGAAAAATGCGAGGGGGGGTGTTGAAAACATACAAACTGAAAAACACAATCAAGGAACTTCTCTTTTTTCCGCATTGGAGTCACTGAGTTTGCCAACTCCCAACACAGGACTTGTTACGCTGCAGTCTACCCACAGTGTAGGGAATAAGCAGTCAGCAGCCAGAGCAGTGCATGGGGAGAAAGGACCAGGCAGGGATGCCAGGGGGAAAGAAATCAAGTATATGTTGCAACCGTAAACAGTACAGTGTATAAGACATTCCAATGGTACATAAAAGAGTGGAAAAAGAAGTAAAACAAATTTCTCAGCCTACCAAGAGACGCAGGGGCCGCGTTAAGTAGAAGCCTGGTTGAAAGTACGTTAATAAGGAGAAAGTCGTTGTTGGTCTGGACCAGAGGCTCTGAATCTTTTTGGAGAGTCTTTACGTGGACTTCTGTGTTCCAGGGCATAGTTAGTGCGGGCTGATCTGGGAGAAGGACTAAGATGAGGGCCTGAGTGTTGCGATCTCAGGAAGGGTCTGCTGCAGAAGGTTCGTGAAAAGAGAGTTGGTCACCGTTGGGGGCTTTAAGCCGGAGAGTAGCTGGGAATGCCAGGGTGAATTTAACTTCTAGTCGGTGAAGCTCTGAGCAGATCTGTTGGAAAGCTTTTCTTTTCTTGGATACTTCAATGGAGTAGTCCGCAAAGATCAGGATCTTTATTCCGTCAATCTGGAGAGATCTGGACTGCCTGAATTTCTGTAGGATGAGAGCTTTGTCCGAGTAGTTGAGGTACTTGGCGATAATGGGGCGAGGTGATTTGCGATCGGAATTAAAGGTTCCCATACGGTGGACGCGCTCGACTGTGCAGGGGCCTGGGAGGCCTAATGCTTCAGGAATGCAATTCGAGCAGAGATCCGTAAGTGCCGAAGGTTGTAGCCATTCTGGGATGCCCACGAAAAGCAAGTTGCTCCTTCTGGACCTATTTTCGAAATCGTCCAGCTTGCCAAGGATGTACCTGTTCATCTTGTCATGGGCCTGCTCTGTGGACTGGGCCTGATACAATTCTTCCTCCATATTAGCGATGCGATGTTCAGCCTTCATTGGCGTGCTCCCCTGGCTGGGCCTGGAGCTTCTGCATGCCTGTGCTGATGGCCTTCTCAACAGAGGCTAAAATCATTGGGGACAAGAGAGATGTCTGGGCGATGAGCTCAGTATCGGGGTCTCCTGTGTGTGGAGGAGCCAGGACAGCCTGTGGGGAGGAGGGGGGGTGAAGCGCCACTTACCTCCATTGCCGAAAAAGTTTCCGCGGAAGGTTCCATGCAGGCCGAAGCCGGGGCCTCTATTTGCAGCTGTCCCGCTCGTGCCGTAACGGCCGCGTACAATGTTTTTTTTCCACAAATCTGTCCATCCTCTGCCCGGGGGTTAGCTGATGGTGCTGCCGGTGGTCTGTGGCGGGTCTTTTGGCTTTATAGGCCATTTTGAGAGTCTGGCTTGGGGAGCTGAGGTGAGGGGCAGCTACTTCATGCGGCGCTGGAACCGGAAGTTAAAGTTTATTACATTTAAAGTAGAGGTTGTAATACTTTGCATTATATAGATTTACATGAAACAAAATATTTATTCCAAAAACTGAAAGGGATTGCAGATATGCATATCTCAAATACATTGTTCAAAAAATGTAACTAATTTTAACAACCAAAACCAGGCTTAAAGCGCAATGTATTCTTGTATTAAGGTATATCATATGTTAATAATTCATTCATCAATCCTACTTAATAGTTTATTAAATATCTGACTGCCACGCCCCAATTCCTGTGAAGTAGTTCAGATAGTCCAATCTGCATTGCCTTGCATTCAATGTAGGTAGCCTCGGATGACCACTGCACAAGGGTGTAAGGACTTCCAAGGTTTCTTGCCCTCCAAAGCCGGGCCCTGCCATTGTGTCCGGATCCCTTGGAGATTGGCTACTGTATGCTGGTAAATTGGTACGCAAATAATTGTGAAGGACACAACAGCACAACACTATGATATACATTTTTGGCATTGACATATTTACGCTCGTTAGAAAAAGGCGAAATCTGTTGGCCAAGATCCCAAAGGCATTTTCTACTACCCTGCGGGCCCTTGATAAACTGTAAATGAGGATCCTTTGGTCCGGGGTCAGGTTACGCATGGGGAAAGGTTTCAAAACATTTTCACTTAATGCGAACGCATCATCTGCCACAAACACAAAGTTCATGTTTTCAATTGTGTTGTCACGTGTGGGCAGGTTAAGTGTTCCATTCTGGAGACGGTGATAAAACTCCATCTGCTGGATTACACTGCCATCTGAGTTCCGGACATTTTTCCCTATGTCCAGATAAAGAAAATTGTACTTGGCATATACTACTGCTAACATTATGATGCTGTAGAAACCCTTATAATTAAAGTAGTATGATCCAGAATTTGATGGTGGAACAATGCGCACATGTTTTCCGTATATAGCTCCTCCACAATTGGGGAAATTCCACACGTCCTTGAATTTATTAGCAACTTCCATCCACTCAGATGGGTTGCTTGGAAACTGTAACATAAAAAAAATATATAGTGTTTTAATATATTTTTTGATTTATTTTTAAACTAAACTGACACACCAAAAATACTCCATAGTACTATATTAAAAGGGTTATAAAGACAATTATTTATAAAAGAATTAAGAAGTTATATTAAACTCTATTATGCAGCTATTGCACAGAGTGGCCCTGAACCTGGTCTTCTGGGGTCCTTGAGCGACTATTGTGGCTCCTCGCCATAAGAACTTAGAGCTTTCTGGCATGGTGTTTCGTTCTTGACGGCACGCTCCCATAATACAGCCAACGACTATAGGCACTCACTGCATGACTGCCCCCCCCCCCCGGTACACCACATCATTGCAAAATGGCTACATTGCTTTTAATTCATCCATTCTTGCCAATAAACGCCAAGGCTGAGCGGCAAAAGGACGTTAGGGGCAAGCGCAGTAGGTGAACAGGCTCAGGTAAGTAAAACAGGGGGGGGGGGGGTGGGGGTGGGTGGTATTGTCAGATGTTCATTCACCTTTGCATAGGATGCATTAAAGTGAACAAAGTAGAAATTTACAACCCCTTTAAATGTTAAATTCTAACAAAATATCAATCTGTTAATATAGGAAACTAGACATAATAGACATAATTTGTGTATAACAATAATTTACCTTGACATAATCTCTCTGTAGCGCATCTATGACAGCTTGGCAGGTTTCTGGTATTATTCTCCAAAGTGTTTGAGGGGAAATTCCAGTGGAGAATTTTAGGTCTTGGAGACATTTCCCGGTTGCCAGATATCTCAGTGTTGCAATTAACCTCTGCTCTGGACTTATTGGCTGCCGCATAATTGTTGTTTGTTTTTTTATCATCGGTGTCACCAGCTGCAACAAGGCTTGGAAACATTCATCATCCATTCTGAGGTAATTTCTATAGTCGTCTGGATTATTTTCCTGTAATTCTCTAAGCAAGCTCATATGAGAATAGTTCTCTTGGTTCTGCAGCCATTGTTTGGACCATGTGCTTTATTTCTTCTTTTTTTTTTTTTTAGACCATTTTGGATGGCCAAAACTCCTAGCATGACCAGTGGCAGTGTTGGTCTTCCATGTAAAAGTCAATTTTTCTAAAGAAAATTTGTTAATAAAGAATATTCTTCTCCCGAACGAACACACGTCTGTATACTACAATCTCCCCGCAACTCCTCACCGGAAAGGCATGGCCTACACAAGGTCAAGTTCTGACATCACATCCAACTCCCACGCTGACGAACGTTCCTACGCACACGGGACGTTCGAGTTGATTGTACGGGAATTGTCGGATAATAACTACGCAGCCGATTTAATTCTACATGCGCAGACGATTATATTTGGAAGAACGTTCGTATGATATTCTTAATGTGTGTACGAGGAGGCCGTTTCGATTATAGACATACATACAATTAAATTTGGATCTCTCACTTCCTGTTCCTCCTCAGTAAGCTGTTCTGACTGACTAACCCCCAGCCGGATGATGGGAACAAGCTTACTGAGGTGAAACAGGAAGTGAGAAATTCAGACAAAGAAAAAAAAAACATTTAGAAGGGAAATCGAAGGAAAAGGTAAGTGAACCAACAATGCACTAGCTTAAAGGAACCTATTTAGAAAAAAAAAATTAACCTTTACAACCCCTTTAAGGTTCAAATTCTAAATGTTACATGACTTTTTAAGCAAACTGCTATCTGAAACTATATAACTATAGTCTGAACTCCATATACTTTGAAGTTTTTTTTTTTTTTAATATTTCATAATTTTTAAACCATCTTTGTGTACAATGGCATGTGGAGATGTAATGTTTAAGACACAATAGGGGAGATTTACTAAAACTGGTGCATTCAGAATCTGGTACAGCTGTCAATGGTGGCCAGTCAGCTCCTAACTTCAGCTTATTCAATTAAGCATTGGCAATAAAACCAGGAAACTGATTGGTTTCTATGCAGAGCTGCACCATAATTTGCATTCTCCAGTTTTAGTATATATCCCCCATTTCTCATTTTTTTCTGTGTTTTCTCCTTTCTCCTGCAAAATAACACACATTATTCCTTCAACGTTCAGCTACAGTAAGTGAAACTTCAGGCCATGTAGTGGCATCACGTTAAACACAGCTAAGTGATCCTGCTCAGCATATTTCTTAATGTCATGTACTATTCTGTTTTTTTTTTTATTTTCACATAGCTAGTTATGTGTGGTAATGCTTTTACTTCTTGAACTTTGCCAAACTGTGCTTTTAGAAATTCAGGTAGATCAGAGTGCCTTAGACACTCTGTAAAACCGTTTCTTTATCAGTGGTAGAACAGCAGCGTGCATTAATATTGGAGTAATCTCTGACAAGCTTTTGTTATGTATGAGTAGGGATGAGCCAAACCCCCCCCCCCCCAGGAACATGCGAACAGGCAAACAATTAGTGCGAACATGCGAAAACCATTAAAGTCTATGGGACATTAACATGAAAATTCAAAAGTGCTAATTTTAAAGGCTTATATGCAACTTATCACCATAAAAAGTGTATGGGGACCCAGGTACTACCCCAGGATAAATGTATCAATGCAAAAAAAAGAGTAGTCATTTTATGAATGATTAAAGTGAAACAAAAAAGTAGTGCATCTGTCTGATGTGTTTTTCTGTCCCGCAGCAAAATTAAATTTCTAAAGGAAAAAATGTAATTTAAACTTGCTTGCGTCTGTAATGTATTTATAAAAAGGAAAAAACTGCATGGGTCCCCCCCAGGTCCATACCAGGCCATTTGGGTCTGGTATGGATATTAAGGGAAACTCCATGCCAAAAAAAAATGGTGTGCCCCCAAAATCCATACCAGATCCTTATCTGAGCATGCAGCCTGGAGGACAGGATGGGGGGAACGAGCGCCCCCCCTGAACTATACCAGACCACATGCCCTTAACATGGGGAGGGTGCTTTAGGGTCCCCCAAAGCACTTTGTCCCCATGTTGTTTGGGACAAGGGCCTCATCCCCACAACCCTTGCCCTGTGGTTGTTGGGGTCTGAAGGTGGGGTGCTTATTGGAATCTGGAAGCCCCCTTTAACAAGGGGGTGCCCAGATTCCACCCCCCGCCTATGTGAATGGGTATTGGGTACATTTTACCAGGGCCGGACTTACCATTGGGCTTGACTGGGCTCAAGCCCATGGGCCCAGTCCAATAGGGGGCCCCTGCCTGTTAAAGTCTCCTTACTTTTTTCTTTGATTATTTCTCCAGCGCATGCGCTTCCCGTCCACTGAGTCAAGGCACACTCTGTGTGTGCCGTTCCCAGGGCCGATCTGCCCTATACACTTGCTACGCAAGCTGCGTAAGGCCCCCGCAATGTACTCGGGGCCCTTGCCTCCCCCTTGTATCCTTCTCCATACACGTGACATGAATAGGGAGCGCCCGCCCTGAGCTATTGACTATCTGACGCTGACCATGTGTCCTGCCGAAAAAGTTCCCTCGACAGATAGGGACCCCCCTGTACTGCGCAGGTGCAGCGCTGCGCGGCACAGAGCAGCACGGCGCTTGCGCAGTACGAACCTGAACTGTGCCTCCTAAAATAGCCGAACATGTAGAGCTGAGACGGAGTCAGTACTAGACGGCAAGCCGTAAATCATAGAGAAAATGGAACATTCCTGTAATGACTAATGAATGATTTTTTTTTATTTATTATAGATCCATAGATAGATAGATACACATATTTTTATTGTGGTGTAGGATCTGGGCCTGCTGTCCCTCCACCTCTCTCTCTCTCTCTTTCCCTCTTTTTCTCCTTTCTTTCTCTCTTTCTTTCTTTCTCCCTCCATCCCTCATTCATCTCAGACTCTAAGGCCGGGTACACACGGACAAACATGTATGGTGAAAGCGGTCCGTCGGACCGTTTCCACCATACATGTCTGCCAGAGGGCTTCTGTACGATGGTTGTACACACCATCGTACAGAAGTCCGCGCGTAAACAATACGCGGGGCGTGTCCGCGGTGTCGCCGCGTCGATGACGCGGTGTCGCCGCGACAATGACGCGGCGACGTGGGCGGCCCGCCTTTAAAATGCTTCCACGCATGCGTCGAAGTCATTCGACGCATGCGAGGGACGGCGGGCGCCTGGACATGTACGGTAGGTCTGTACTGACGACCGTACATGTCCGAGCGGGCTGAATTCCAGCGGACTGTTTTAAAACAAGTCCAGGAATATTTGTCTGCTGGGAAAAGGCCCGGCGGGCAAATGTTTGCTGGAATTCGGCCCGCTCGCGCCCACACACGACCAAACATGTCTGCTGAAACTGGCCTGCGGGCCAGTTTCAGCAGACATGTTTGCTCGTGAGTATGGGGCCTAACTGTAACGGAACCCCAAATGGGACAGGGGTTAACGCCGTTTAGGATATTCCATTACCGATCACAAGGCAGCTACCGACACTCCACAGTCAGGCGAACAAGTAATAATTCTTCCTAATAACGAGACACAGCTCTTGTTTTTAGGTTTCCAGCAAGTCTGACAATCTTTATTGAGAAAACAGGCTCTTATATACACCAAAAAAATACTGCAGTAACCAAATGAACAATGACCCAACTCCATCCACAACATCACACAATAGTTACCCAATGAGCCCCCCCAATACACATCATCCTTAAAGGAACACAAAAGGCAAAAATGTTTTTTTTTTAAATAACAAACATGTTATACTTACCTCCACTGTGCAGCTCGTTTTGCACAGAGTGTCCCCACATCCTGTCTTCTGGGGTCCCTCGACGGCTGTCTCGGCTCCTCCTCGCAAAAGCTTTCCACCTTCATGCGAGCGAGTTCGCATGGTGGAAAGCTTTTGCGAGCGCGCTCCCGTGATACAGTGGCGGGCATAGCCTACGACTGTATCACGCGGCCCCGCCCCGGCGTGCCGCATCATCGGATCTGATTGACAGCAGCGCCAGCCAATAGCTGCGTGCTATCAATCTGTCCAGCCTAGCCAATCAACGGCCAGGCTGGGAACCGAAGAGGATCACAAGGACGCGCGCGGGACTTTTGAGGGGTGAGGTAAGTAAAACAGGGTGCATTAAGGTCCTGCGAGTTTGGAGCTGTGGTTCTGTAGGGTATAGTACAGAAGTTGATATGTTTGGATTGTGTGGTGTATTGAATTAAATGTGGTTTATAAACTGTAAAGAGTTTTTGAGCACTTGAAAGATAGAGTGTAATGGGCTATGGTTAGGGTTTAATATGGGATTTGCATTTGTTTGTCATTTAATCAGGTTCGTATAAGCTGTTTGGCCTTGATGTGTATCTTAGAGGATTCATGAGATGTAGGGGTATTTGTGCGATCACTATTGGGATGTTAATTCCCAATGTCTTTCGATCCTCTAGCTAAAGTTGAGAGGGTTGTTATTTTCACTGAAACCAATAAAGATAATAATGAAGGGATAAACTGCTGATAGAAATCTATACTTAATCTACACAGATCTTCTTGTTGCTTATATTATTGAAGTCTGAGACCTTAACATGACAACTTATCTTTTCTTTTCTTTTTTTTTGTCTTCATATCTTTATTAAACCATTTTCCACAACGTAATGCTAATTTCCCAATTAAAAAGAAGAACATAATCACATCTATAATCTATTTCCTCTCCAGAAAACACACACATAATTTTCTCTGCACCTCACTATCAAAACTTCCCTCCACTATCTACCTCATCCACCCCGGCCTCTCATCCATCTCCTTTCATTCACTTTTTATCCCTACCTTTCCTTAAATCATCACTTCCCTTTTCCCCCTTCCTTCTCTAACAACTCTTTATTACATTTTAATACTGCTTTTCTCCCACCACAGTTTCCAAATCTTATCAATTTTTTTTAGGGTGCCTTGTCTTATATATATGGCTCTTTTATTCGAGATCATTGTATTCATACCTTTTTCCCCACTCTTTACTAGATGGTGGAAGAACAGATTGCCATCTCTGGGCAATTAGCTTCCTTGCCTGGGATAGGCATCTCAAAATTGCATGCTGAGTATTTCCTATTTTTTCCCTCTCCTTCTGCCCAACCCAGAACACATTGCAAGGGTTACATATCCATAGAGACTTCTAATACCTGCTCTAGTGTTCCCACTATCTCCCCCCAGTACCGAAACAGTTTCGTACATCTCCAAACCATATGGATCATATCCCCTTCTGTTCTGCCACACCTAGGGCAGCTAGCATCCAATCTGAACAGAGAACGCCTGTGGGGTATAATAAGCTCTATATAGCAGAAACAGGTGTGACATCCCTTGGGAGGGGGATAACGAGACCAGTGGGGCAAGCTCCAAGATTCTACTGTGTCTCAGTTATGTTCCCAACATCTCCTTCCCACTTCTTCTTATATGTTGGACCCTCTATTCCTCTCAGGCTCCCCTTATATATGCTAGGGTAGACTTTCGATATTAAAACCCTTCTATGTACCTGCCTAAACAAATTTTCTGTAGCAGAGGAATCCCACTTCATTCCATTGTCTTCCATTTAAACTGTTCTACCAATGCGTGCCTGACCTGTAGATATCTAAAAAAAGATCTGTTCGGTATTACATATTGTTCTCTCAGTTCCTGAAAGGATTTCAATATGCCATCTTGATAGAGTTGGGCAATATAATTTATTCATTGTCTCTTCCATTCCTTTATTGTCCCCATCGTCTGTATTTGTGTAAGTTGTTATTTTCCCATAGGGGAGTATACTCTGTTAGTCCCTTATACCCCAGTGCTACCTTTACTGCCTTCCATACTCTCATCATTAAAAGGTATTCCCCAAGGGAAAGATCCTGCCTCCATTGTTTCCACTAATGATTTACGAGGGGTGTTTTGTAGAGAAACCTCCTCTCCATTTCTCCCCCCTCCTGTATTACAACCCCTCATATTCTGAAGTTGTGCCACAAGGAAGTAGCAAAACGAATGTGGGAGTGTTACTCCTCATTCCTGTTTTTGCATCTGTAAAATATTTAAGCAAATTCTTGCTACTCCTCCTTTCCAAATGAATTCCCTGAAGTTGGTATCTATTTTTGGAACCAGTTTTTGTATATCCACACTGGGGAATTATGTAGAACATACAAAAGCTGCAGCATCCATACCATTTTGATTAGATTACAGCAGCCCACCACAGATAGTGGAAGCTGTTTCCATATTTAAATTTTCCCCTTGAATTTTGTTAATAATGGTACAATGTAGATAAAATCTCCGGCGCTTGCCAGGTGTGTGCACTAGATAAATATATCTAAACTAAGTGAAACTGCAAAGTTGCTGCTCAAATCTATAAAGTGAACATACACAATAAGCAAATATAAAAAAAAAAAGTGATGAGCGAAACCTCTAAAGTGCCTTTTCTTCAAGCCACACCGTCGTTATCGTCGTGGTATAGGGACCTTACACCTTTTGAATGCCTCTGTTCCCAACTCAGCCCACAGAAACATCTGATCTCGTCACTATACTCCATCCTTGTCCCAACGTCAAAACCCAACGCTGACATCCATCGACTTTGGGACACTGACCTGTCGGTAGTCCTGACTGACGACGACTGGGAGTCGGTGTGGACACACGTCCACAAAGGCTCCATCAACGTCTCAGCCCAAGAGAACAGGTTCAAAATCTACTCTCATTGGTATAGGACGCCGGATAAGATTCACAAAATGTTCCCCAATGTCCCCTCTACGCGCTGGCGCTGCGGATTAGAGACGGGGTCGATGCTGCATATATGGTGGAGTTGCTCACTTCTCCAACCATTCTGGAGAGAAATGCATAAGGTCATTTCTCACGTTACTACTTTCACACCCGACTACACACCCGCACAATACCTTCTTCACCACACTTCCCTACCCAAATCGACATATCACAAGTCCCTGTTGCTGCATCTCATCACCCTCCCCCCCACCATAGAGGACTGGCGGTCAAGGGTTGGCAGGATTGAAGACATGGAAAGGGTTATACACCAAGCCAAAGACAGGCATGAAAAATTCAGGCACACTTGGGCTTACACTATATGGATACACTATAGGGAAACCTTGAACCCGGCGATCTCCCCCACGGCACCTCCCTCTCCTTCGTGACCGGCTGCGACAGACGATGCCAAATCCGTATAGTCTACCCGTCACCTTTACTCACTCCTGCTTCTACCCCTTCTCCCTCCTACCACTCCTTTTGTCTGTCAAGACTCAACTCACTAAAGGACCTGTTGTTTTCGCCGCCCATATACAATTTGTCTCTGTTGGTCCCCCCACCACCCACAGTGTGTTGCCTTTCGGGGTGGGCAGTTGCGGGGATGATGCTCAATGGTCCAGGGCCTGACCATACTCACGTTGGAGTCCCCTCCCCCTCCCCTCCTTGTTCTCGGCATACTAACCAGCATAACTTACCCGTTTCCTCTAGTGGGTCCCCTTAAGGGGGTTAGAATGTTATACAAGGTAACTTCATGAGATTTTTGATGACCTGCTATGATTTGTATCGCATGTTTTTATTCTTCATGATTGTTTTACGCCACTACTTGCATCTCTCAATTTGTAAAATGCTTTTTATGCCATGTATGTACTTGCATAAAACCCAATAAATTTCTTGAAAAAAAAAAAAAAATGGCGTACCTGCTAAGCAAATGATGGTTAACAATAAAACAAAGTAACATTATAGTATAACAGTAAGACCATATCCTACCATACCTGTAAAGCAAATACCAAAAAAAACTGTGCCTAAAATATATATATTGTGGTGGTGAAATCACCTCCTACAGCGTTGGAGTCATGGCTTTATGTATCGTGGGAGAAAACGCTCTTGCTGTCAAGATAAATAAATCTGCACTGCAACTGAATGGCGTACCTGCTAAGCAAATGATGGTTAACATTAAAACAAAGTAACATTACAGTATAACAGTAAGATCATACCATACCTGCAAAGCAAATACCAAAAAAAAATAGTAAAAAAGAAAGAAAAGGTTAACGCAACCTGTGCCTAAAACATATATATATATATATATATATATATATATATATATATATATATATATATATATATATATATATATATATATATATATATATGCCGAAGCATGGGGGCATCCTCCCGCAAAAAAAGTTATGCCGTGGTTGGACTTTTCAATGGGAAAGCCTCTGTCGGAATTTCGACCGTATGTACGCGACATTAGGAGCAAAATCGCTCCTCCTCTTGCTGTCAAGATAAATAAATCCGCGCAACAGCTTAATGGCATACCTGAATACAGTAAAGTATAAAAAAAATGACATACCTGAAAAGCAAGCATGATAAAACATAAAAACAATTGCAGAATAGAATACAGTAAAAAAGATCAGAACCATAGAGAGAGAATAGAGAGGGAGAGAACAATAAAATGACAACTATTTTTTTTTTTTTTATTTTATATTTTTTTCGTTTTTTTTTTTTTTTTACTTTTTTTAACACTTTTTTTTGTAACTATAAGGCCCCGTACACACGGTCGACCAAACCGATGAGAATGGACCGAGGTTCAGTTTCATTGGTCCAAACCGACCGTGTGTATAGCCCACCTGTCTGTTTTCCTTCGGTCCAAATTTTTAAAACATGCTTTAAAACCGAACCGATGGATTGCTGCCCGATCGGTCCAAAATGATGGTTAGTACAGAAAAAGCATCGGTTCAAAACCCGCGCATGCTTAGAATCAAGTCGACGCATGCTTGGAAGCATTGAACTTCGTTTTATTCAGCACGTCGTGTGTTTGACGTCACCGCGTTCTGACCCGATTGGATTTTGGACTGACGGTGTGTACGCATATCAGGCCGTCAGGCCACTTCAGCAGTGAACCGATGAAAACGGTCCGTCGGACCATTCTCATTGGTTTGGAACGACCGTGTGTACAAGGCCTAACTGTTCAACTTTTCGGTTCCAGGTTTGGGTCTCTCAAAATGCGATGGCATCTTGGGAGACCCTGTGTAAGTGTGTCCTAGCCTATGAAATGCTTTACCCTACGCTAAAACTGCACTAGTGTGTGGTAGCGTTCAAAACATTTCCCAATGCAAAGACCAGGATTGTCAGGACAGTGGGGACAATAATAACGGGTGTCACACCTATATCCACGCTTTCTACAGACACAACATTTTCCTACTGTTGTTGGGGGACATACGGAAAATGCCTCTCATGCAGTAATGCTTACTGCATTTGGTTGGGAATGGTAAGGTGCAGAACCGCCTGGATACAGGAGCTCTGTGATGATCTCATCCTGGAATTGAAGGAAGGATCCAGTCCATCCTGAAGATCTGTATAGCACGTTCAGCAAAGCCAATTGAAATAAGTATAGAGACACTTTTTTGTACCAGCGTCTCGCCATACAGGCAATATGATACAGCGCCAACAACTGGTTGTTGAGGTCCACCCCTCCCATATTTTGGTTATATTCGTGGACACAGAGGGGTTTCTCCACAACACCAGCCGCTGTACGGTTTTGTACTGTCGTGTCTGCATGAAAGAAGGTAAGAACGAAAACATTCCTATTGTCCCTCCACTTCACAGTGAGCAAATTATTACACCTTGAGCAGGCTCTCTCCCCCAGCCTAAGATGGGATTCTACAAGCCACTGGGGAAAGCCTTGGATATTAGGTCACACGGTGCCACATGCTCCAATCTGATGATCAAACAAGTGACTAAAAAGTGGCACGCTCGTTTAATAATTGTCCACATACAAAATGTCACCCCTTTCCAAATAAGGGTGACACCAAGTCCCACACAATCCTGCCAGCACTCCCTATGTAATCTGGGTAGTCCTCCGGCTCTATGTGACTATCTTTTCCCTCATAAACCATGAAGCTCCATGTATAGCCTGTTGCCTTGTCACAGAGCTTATAGAGCTTGACCCCATATCTGGCACGCTTGCTGGGTAGATACTGTTTGAAAGACAAGCGGCCAAAAAATGTAATCAGGGACTTATCAACGCAGATAACCTGATGGCGAGTATATAAGGCTGCAAAACGTTTGTTGAAGTGGTTTATGAGGGGCCGAATTTTGTAGAGCTGATCGTATTTAGGGTCTCCACGTGGACCACAAAGTTCATTGTCGTTGAAGTGCATGAACAGAAAGATCGCCTCATATCATTTCCTGGCCATGGAAGCAGAGAACACAGGCATATGGTCATGTAGACATGTGGATCAATACGTCCGCAACTTTGGGAATTTATGTATGCCCAAAAAGTTCCTAAATTCGGAAACCGTAAGTGGTTTATATTCTCTGGCAAGGGCGGACTGGAGACGAATGGCATTGAAATGACCAGCATACAAATTAGTCTGGTCCACAATAGATCTATAGAGATCTTCCGTGAAAAACAGCGAATAAAAATCAAGTGACGTAAAATTAGCTGTTTCCACCTGAATACCGGGTTGGCCAGTGAATGGGGGAAGTACGGGTGCTGCAGAAGTGGTGGGGACCCAATCAGGATTGGCGAATGCAGCAGGAAGGGCACTATGGGCACGGCGGGCCTGTCTTTGTCTTCTTCTTGGTGGCAGCGGGACACTACTTGTGCTTGCCACCTCGACAGCTTGAACTGCACTTATGGAACTCGCCACGTCACCACGTGATACTGCAGTGCTGGATGTACGACCAGGGTGTACTAGGCCACTGGTGCTTGCCTGTTCACTAGAAGGAATAGCGGCGCTAGTACTGGCTCTCTGCTCCATACGAGGGACTTGCGGTTCTTGCACCTCATCAACAGCAGAATATTGTGTATGCCTGCCCTTAGCAGGGACCTCACCTTCGTCGGCAGAGCTATCTTCTACGGGGTTGTATTCTGAGCCAGAATCTGAGAGATGAGTGACCTCCTTTTCACTCTCTGTCATGCTCAGAAACTCGTAGGCCTCCTTAGTGTACATTCGCTTTGCCATTTTGGGCTCTAAATTTAGTGGTACACTAGTAAGTATTCCCAGGTAAAAAAGCACCCGACCTGTCACCAAATGTATAAAGCGCCCAGAGGTGATTAAATTCGCATGTGCTGCGCTATATAAGTTTTCATTCATTCATTCATGTCACCAAATGTATAAAACGCTACCAAAAAAACTGTTAGCGATCACAGAAATCAGGCCTGTCTCTGCGAATGCTGCAGTTATGTGTGTTGTGTTTTGTAAGTAACAGTGATCAATTGATGCTGCACTTGGTTGGGCTGGGCTGTGCTGGGTGGAGGAGCAAAATGCAGGTGCTAGCAGGCATCTGGGCTGATCCTGCTAAAAATGCATTTTTTGGAACCCTAAACTGCTGGGTACGCTAGTATAGATCTGATCATATCAGATATTGATCTGTTCAGATACTATACCGCTAAGGGAGGTGTATGCTTTGCTTGTGGGTGTTAGCATTACTGGCACTAACCTGACGCTGCCTGGGGTGACGCAGGCCCTGACTGACGCTAAAATTTAATTGATATCCCCCACCGGGAGAACAGGGGGTTAAACCTTTATTGGGTTATATACGGCGGGTGCCCTGATGCTATAAAAAGCAAACTAACCAACCAGCATCACCCGTAACACTTATACAGTGATTACTGGTGAAAGGGTTAAATATAGGGGCAATCAGGGGGTTAAAACCTTTATTAAGCAATATATTGGGTAACCTGACTATATGAAAACCTGACGGGGAACCTAAATAACTAACTGGCTAACCAGCTTCACCAGTGACACTTAGGCCCCGTACTCACGACCAAACATGTCTGCTGAAACTGGTCCGCGGACCAGTTTCAGCAAACATGTTTGGCCGTGTGTATGCCCGATCGGACCATTTTCGGGCGGATCGGACAGGTTTCCAGCGGACAACTGTTTCCTGGACTTTCTTTAAAACAGTCCGCTGGAAACCTGTCCGCCCGGACATGTACGGTCGTCTGTACAGACCTACCGTACATGTCCTGCCGCCCGCCATCCCTCGCATTCGTCGAATGACTTCGACGCATGCGTGGAAGCCTTTTAAAGGCAGGCCGCCCACGTCGCTGCGTCATTGTCGCGGCGACACCGCGGACACGCCCCGCGTATTGTTTACGCGCGGACCTCTGTTCGATGATGTGTACGCCCATCGAACAGAAGTCCCCGTGCAGTCCCCGGGCAGACATGTCCGATGAAAACGGTCCGCGGACCGGTTTCATCGGACATGTTTGATCGTGAGTACTCGGCCTGATACAGTGATCACTGGTGAAAGGGTTAACTATAGGGGCAATCAGGGGGTTAAAACCTTTATTAGATAATATATGGGGGCACCTGATGCTATAAAAACCTGGCGGCGAACCTAAAAAAAATAACTGGCTACCTAGCGGCACCAGCGACACTACAGCGATCAGAAAAACGATCGCTTAGTGACACTGGCGATAGGGGGTGAAAGGGTTAACTGGGGGGCGATCAAGGGGTTAAACCTTTTTTAGGGGGGGTAGGGGGCTACCCTGGACCTAAAGGGGCCTAAAGCTAACAGATGACACTAAATGCAGTGATCAGTAAATAAATGATCACTGCAATCAGTGACTCTGTGACTGGGGGGTGATCTGGGGGTGACTGGGGGATGAATTGTGTGCCTATTTGTACTGGTGTCAGTGTAGTGCTTGTGCAACTTACTTGGATGTCTTCTCTCCTCTGCGATCCAGATGAAAAGACCGCCATGGGAGAGATGACAGCACTTCCTCCTGCCTGTGTTTACATTACACAGGCAGGGGAAGCATCTCATTTGCCAGGAGCGATCGTGAGGGGGTGGCCAGAAACCAATGGCCGCCTCCTCATCCCAGATTGCTCCTGGACCAAAACGGACTGCTGCAGGCACTGGGGGGGAGTCCGATCGAACCCCCCACCCACGGGAAGGCAGGGACGTACATGTACGCCCATGTGCCCACCCGTGCCATTCTGTCGATGTATATCAGTTGCACTCTCTTGCATTTCTGAGGATAGCCTCCTTTATTGGAAAAATCACTAGGCAGCATATTATGTCCCTGAGCGGGTCACATTCACGGCCCCTTGGTCTGAGTGCTTTCTGGATTCTTTCCATTTCTATGGGAGTGTCAGCAGGTCTATCCTTCAAATCATTAAACATACCTGTTACAGTCTGTTCAATATGTTGTTGATCCACAGACTCAGGGATCCCTCTGATCGCGATATTATGATTGTGGCTGAGATTGTCAAGGTCCTCCAGATGTCTGTGGATTTTCAGAATGTGGGATAGGAATGTGACTCATCCGCATGGTGAGTCACATTCTGCTCCATTGTTCCCATCTGAGCTGCTATTGAATGGATCTTATGCTTTAGGTCGGTGAGAGCAGCAAAAAGAGTAGTTTTAAAATCTGATGCTACCACCTGGAGGCACGTGAGACAGAGGGAGGTTGCGACTGGATCAGCTGGGCTTCCACCATCTTGTTGTGTTGCAGCGGGGGGTTAACAGTGCAGGCCTGTTCCATTTTGGAGGCCTCATGTCCTTCTCCCGCAGCCATACGAAACATTGCTGGGATGTTTCCCGTGGAGAGCAGCTCTTTGATGCTGTGGTATGCCGAGGGGTTGTGGTAATTTTCCCCATGTTTGTGTTGTTGAAGATGCTTGTTTGGTCCATGTACTGATCTAATAGAGCTCCATAGTGAAGGAGAGATCTGTTCAGGCAGCCATCACAGAGTGGAGCCAAGCCATGTCCCCATTAAAAATTTTGACACAGGGTTCCCCTAATCATGTCAATACACTGTTATATATACTACATTGCCTGCACTGACTGAATAGAGTCTACACTGAGTATCTAGTCTACACTAAATGCTGAGTATATATATATATATATATATATATATATATATATATATATATATATATATATATATATATATATATTACACTGCCTGCATCCCACTAACTAGCCTGCTTAATCTAGCTCAATCTATCTCTGTCCATACACTATAAACGGTTACTATGTAAGCAGCCTTTTACAGTGTGGGGCATTAGTCCACCTGAGCCATAATTGGCCAAAGAGCTTGCTGTGATGAGCCAAAGTATGCAGGTCAGGTGCATGCTTTGACCAATCATTAGACGTCAATACACTGTGATCTTGCAGTGCAATATGGGGCATTATGGGGCATTCTACGGTGCTCGAATTTCAACCAAACACCGGATGTTTGAGTTTCACTAGAACCGTGGGCTCATCCTCATGCATGAGTAATCTTTAATAGTCTTTAGTAAAATGTGTGCAGTCTATATTAGTGTGACCCATATGCAAAGAACTTGGAGCACTGGTCAAAGCACTGCAAAGGTTCCCTCAGCTGCCCAAAGTACAGAAAGGGGGCCAGTGTTCTATTGAATACTGCCCCATTAAAAAAATGCCTCCAATGGGTCTGCACATGCACGGTATGGAACGTCACTCCAGCTGATATGTTGATCAGCTTGCAGGACCTGAACATAGCACAGACGCAGATTATCCGCAGCATAATCTGATGCTATGCAAACACCGGAACTAGAACGTAATTGTCAGATTATGCTTCGCTGCTGTGGGGCGTGTTTTGTGTTTGTTGCAGGGTGGCTTCAGTGTGTTAAATGGCGGGTTTTGCCTGTGTCTAAGGTCATATTGTAACACACACAAAACCCGCAATTCAACACACTGAAGACGCCCTGCAACACACACAAAACACACCCTGCAGCAGAGATGCATAATCTGACAATTACGTTCTCCCTCCAGTATTTGCATAGCATTGGTTGATGCCACGGATGATCTGCGCATGCGCTATGTTCAGGTCCTGCCAGCTGATCAACATATCAGCCAGAGTTACGTTGCATACTGCACATGTGCAGACCCATCATGGGGCATTTTTCGACAGGTGCCACTATTCAACAGAACACTGGCATTCAAACAAGCTCATCTAGGCTAGCAAAAGCAAATCAGAAGACATAAGGTGGAAACTGCACACAGGAGCCCAGCCACTATACAGAAAGTTAAAGATAGGGCTTCAGCCTAACCTCCCCCTGACTATTTTCCTGTGACATATTTCACCCTACCAATGAGGCTTATAAGTTATTCTGTTACTATTATTAGTCATGTGTTTCACCACTATTAGTGTGTACATAGATGTGACAAAAGCCAAAAATAGCAGACCATTTTAGAGATTGTCCCTGTAATGCACAAGCTATTTAGACTCTTGACAATAAAGATGGATAGCATGTGTATGGTTTCTTATTTGTTTCTTTTCTACCTGCAATTATGTACTTGATGTTTTGTACAAATCTATCAATGCTTGCTTGCCTTCTAAACACATATCTAACTGTTCAACACACCATTGTTTAAGCGTGCAGTTCGACCTGCTCAACATTATCTAATTAAATAATCAATTCAGCCATCCTCAAGGGAATACAAACCATCATGGGATTAGCTGAGCCTGGTTGGACACTATTTGGACACAAAGCATTTACCTGAATGTAAATTAATAGACAGAGTTTATCTAACAGCTTTTCCTTACATTAAATCCCAAGAGTACAGTTTACTGAAAGCCTCATGTATCATATACATACACAGTATATGCAACTTAAAGAGGAACTGCAATCTGTTCACATAATTTGTAATAAAAACCTCTTTGTCATTCTGAAGCTTCCCTCCAACCACTTTGCATATTATTTTATATATTCTGTACTTGCGAAATATGCTGCAGAAATCTCTCTCCACCAAGTCTGGCTGCAACCATTATAACTGTTAGAGATGAGCTCCGGCATGTTCACACAGTGCACGTGCAAGAGCCCGCCAGGAAGTCTGCACGGCGCTGCGCTAATCACAGGCAGGGAGACATATTCCCGATGCTCGGCTGCAGAGATTGGGAAATGTCTCCATGTCTGTGGTTAGCGCAGCGCCGTGCAGACTTCCTGGCGGGCTCTGCACGTGCACTGTGCGAACACGCCGGAGCTCATCACTAATAACTGTGGACAGCTGAAGTATTTTTCATTGGTGGTTAATAGTGAATTCAAAAAAATATAAAAGTACACAGGCCACAGTATGGGACTGTGGGTGTCTTAGAGTAGTCCAGTTAGTCAGAGGTGCTTCCCTACACGAATGTTGCCGTTGGCTCTAAGGTTCCTGCTGATGGGTAAGCGTCTCTCCTCACTCAACCCTTATGGATATATTGGATGGTTGGATTAGCTTTCTTTTTACTGTGCCTAATGGTAACGCTGGTCTTCCCTGACTTGTATGTGTTTTCCTTTTGTACAGATACGATCTCCCATGCAGCCCATATAGTGCCCTCTGGTCTCTATTCAATTTAAAAAGTATCTTTTGAATCCTATGGGTTAAATCTCCCTATCACCTGAACACGCTGTTTGATGTTCTGAACAGCCTTTCTGATTAAAGATACTGACCAATTTACTATTTTCTCCGGGAATGTATGGATATATTCATATACTCATTCAATAATTGTTCTTTCTAAATGACCTTTACTATTAGCACTGAGATTTTCCTAATAAGTACTTATCAATTTATTTTTGTATTCTTTATTTCTGTGGAATCATCTTCTTATCAGATAGATTCCCAGCTGCCTTAATCACCAGGACCGCTCGACTAAAAGTGAACCTTATCTACCCTAATCAGTACTTCTCACCGAGTTCAATATTTGAACCTTATCCATTACCGTGGATGGTAGGCAGAACTACTATTTTTGGTCTTTCTCTGGTGGCCACCTGCACTTTTCTAGTTATTGTCACTTCCTCTATCCAGGCTCCTCCGCTATTATACACACCCCCACTACTAAACACTATTGGATTACTATTCGGATCCTCTGCACTTTTTGAGTATACTGAATTAGTATGTCTTTATTCGTGTATGAACCTACCTACTTTATTATACCACTCTCTTCTGGTGTGTCCCTACATCTCCTTCCTATGGGCCCCTCTGTGTGCTGTCCCATCGGCGACATCCTTGGCAACCATGGCTACATTTGCATGTTCCTTTTTATGGTGCTGTATTGCACATGCGATACAATGTGTTTATTATTTTTAAATGTTTATCTGCATATTAACATATCTGTATAAATCAATAACAGCCCGTTTTTCATTCCAGAAATATCAATAGCTCCCGATGAAGCGGCCATCCGCGAAACATGTAGAGCTTGCTTGAAATCTACCAATATACATGCTAGTCATCATATAATTTTGATGTCTCTCTTGGACCAATATTGGTTTAGTATTAATGTTTTGTAAATTATTGCAAATTTTTGTGATAATGATTTTCGTGTTTTTAATGTATTCTATTTATCCACTGTAATGTTGATCCAATAACTCTTGTGGGATTGCATCAATAAAACTTATCTTTTTTGTCAACGATTAGTGCCTATAAAGTCCACCTTTGTTCTCCTCCAACATTGGTGGTTAATAGTGGCCTTTTATAATTCCTGAAAAAAAATCTTCTCTACATTATTAAGCAATGTCATTGGTCGTCTCCACCTGATAAAAGCCCTGTTTGCATTGGTGGGCAGTGTTTTTTTTGTCCACCCAATAAAAGGCCCTTTAATTGCCCTATGCGTTCTATCAACAAACCCCTATTTACAAGTTACTTATAGTAGTGACTGCTACTACAAGGAAACAGTAAATAGTAAACACACAGGAGTCACTTGCTCAGCACTGTTGCTATTCAGAAAACATGTTATGTTTTTTTTTGTTTGTTTTTTAATGCATAATTGGTTGATTGAATTCAATGACCTCCTTGAACAAAATGGAGAGACAGGGGGATGATGTTATGATCAGCAGCCACTTGGCACTGATCCCAGAAGACTGCTGCTATCACTGCAGTAGTGACGATTACTACAGTGATTTGCAGCTTCCATAGGGATTAGTAAGGCATGAGATATGCATACCTACATTGGTGCAAGCTAGGCCAATGTAACTATACAAGAAAAATGCTCTTAAATTTAAGCTTTAAAGCTGAAATCTAGCCAGCTCTGTAATCATTAATATATAATTAATTGTATTAAATTTATGCAAGTAATGTCATTACCTGAAGCTGATATCAGCTTCTTTCAGCCTTTGTGCAGGGGGACTGGAGTATGAAAAAGAAGTCAATTGCATTACAAGGAGCCAATCAAGAAACATGCTGCTTCTCTATTCACTGTCCAGTCTTAAAGAGGAAGTAAATCCTAACTGGGTTTTACTTCCTCTTTGTTTCCCTGCAAAGGTAAAGCATAATGGGCTTGCATCGCATAGTAGCCCATTATGTGTCACTTACCTGAAACGGAAGCCTGCAATGTCATTGCTGTAGCCTGTTCCATGAAGCATCCATCTTTCACCCTCTTCCTTTCCGGGTATCGCGGCTCTGGCGCTGTGATTGGCAAAAGCCGCAATGACGTCATGGAACGATCACCTTTAGAAATGGCACGATCTAAAGATTTATAAAGTGTGCCTGCGCCGTTGTCTACGGCGCATGTGCCGTAAACATTGGTACCCGTCTCTTGTGTATATATCTCCTAATTGGTTTACAACCACTTCCACCCACATTGACAACTTTGTGTCTTCGTGTTCATTATTACCGTATAAATACGCATTGGCCATTTTTTTGTCTATTTAACTTATTTTTGAAGGGTAATAACTGCTCTTTGGTGTACCTGCCTCCGCAAGGTGAGTAATTTCTGGCCACACATTGGCTTCTGGGGAAGTGAGTTTCATGAATCCCAGGAGTCAATGGGCATCAACCACTGGTAGTCGCGCTGTGGTTTATGCGCAAGCGTGAGATCGGGTGGGTGTATGCTGTATAGCCAGAAGCGCCATATCCTGGAAGAACAAACTAGTGAACTTCACATGTCCCCAATAAAGATGGGAGTATGCTGGGAAAGGAACAGCAAGGTTAGTTTAAAAAAAAAAAAAAAAAGCATTTAGAAGACCCACATTACATAGTAATACAGTTAGTAAAATAATTTAGGTACAGACATCACGTGGGTGTTTTTTGTAAAAAAATAAAATAAAAAAAGCTAGAACTCCACTTTAAGTTATGGTGGGTCCAGAGGTAATGGGTGAATGATGGTGGTTATCAGACTGAGGACAGCTAGCAGCAGTTAAAAATACTGTGGGGTAAATCTTTGGATTGACAGTGAATATTGCAGCACCATTTTTATATTTTATTTTGTAATGGAATATTCTACTTGTATGTTTATATAGTATGGTTTCAAGTATTCAAGTACCCCTGTAATTTGTGCACATTTGACCACTCCTTTTTTACCACCCTATTGCAATTGTCTATTCTTATATACTTTGATAAATTGGTGGAAGTAAGCATTAGAAAAACAAATGTGAATTTAAACAGTTTACAGGCACATTGTAACATAGCCCATTGTATTTTGCCACTTGTACTTAACATTAAAGGGGTTATAAAGGTAAAAAAAAATTCCCTAAAAAGCTTCCTTTACCTTAGTGCAGTCCGCCTTCACTTACCTCGTCCTTCAATTTTGCTTTTAAATGTCCTTATTTCTTCAGAAAATTCCTCACTTCCTGTTCTTCTGTCTGTAACTCCACACAGTAATGCAAGGTTTTCTCCCTGGTGTGGAGAAAGCCTCTTGAGGGGGGAGGGGGCGAGCAGGCAAGTCAGGACACTCTCTACTTTGCAGATAGAGAATGGAGCTGTGTGTTAGTGGGCGTCCTGACACTCCTACTCGCCCCCTCCCCCCTCAAGAGGCTTTCTCCACACCAGGCAAAATCGAAGGATGAGGTAAGCTATTTAGGGATTTTTTTTTACCTTTACAACCCCAACCCCATTAAAATGAAAAGGGGAGCGTTTGTCATTTGTACTGAGCATTAGAATGAAAAGGGGAGAAATGTTTTTGTGCATCTCTAAAGGGCCTGTATATGTTTGCTCAGTGCAATATCGCACATTTAAATGCATTATATCACACATTGGCCCAGATTCAAGAAGCACTTGCGCCTGCGCAACCATAGGTTGCGCGGCGCAAGTGCTTACTTGCTCCGGTGTAACGAGTGCTCCTGATTCAGGAACCTCATTACACCAAATGCAGCCTAGGATGTGACAAACATAAGCCTCCATATGCCTTCACATCCCAGGCTGCATTCTTGCGTTGGCCGCTAGGGGGCGCGGCCTTTGTGATCGGCGTGTAGTATGCAAATTGCATACTACCACCGATTCACAAAAGTTGCGCGGGGCCCTTCTCACGCAAGGTACGGAGTTTCCGTACGGCGCCTTTAGCATAAGGTTGCTCCTGCTATAGCAGGCGCAGCCAATGCTAAAGTATAGCTGCGCCTCCCGCTCGCGACGTTCAAATTTAACGTCGTTTACGTAAGTGAACCGTGAATGGCGCTGGACGCCATTCACGTTCACTTACAAGCAAATGACGTCCTTGCGACGTCATTTGCCGCAATGCACGTCGGGAAAGTTTCCCGACGGAGCATGCGCTGTTCGCTCGGCGCGGGAGCGCGCCTAATTTAAATGATTCCCGCCCCCGGCGGGATCATTTACATTAGGCAGCCTTGCGCCCGGCTGCTTAGCATATTGCCCGCGCAATTTACGGAGCAACTGCTCCGTGAATCGCGGGCAAAGCGCAATATTTGCGTGGGCGCAGAGAAAAAAATTTGCTCTTTGCCCACGCAAATATTGCGCGATTCTACTTGAATCTGGGCCCTTAACTTAATACCTACTAAGCACCCTTATCCCCTTCCTGCTCAGGCTAATTTTTAGTTTTCAGTTTGAATGGCAATTGCTCGGTCATGCAACAGCACTGAAAAACAAGATGTTATCATTTTTTTGAGACAGATGGGGATTTATTTTGGTGATATTTAATTTGGCACTGGTATTTTTATATTTTACTAAACAAACAAAAAAGACCAACAATTTAGGGGGGGGGGGGTTCTTAGTCTCTTTTATATATTTTTTTAAATAACACATTTTTCAGCCTTCACTGATGAGGCTGCACCAATGGGCACTGATAGGCTGCACTGATGGGCACTGGTGATGAGTCACTGATGAGGCTGCACTGATATTCAGCAATGATGAGCACTGATAGGCATCACTGTTTGGCACTGATAGGCATTACTGATGGGCACTGGCAGGCAGTATTGGTGGCAACTGTTGGGGCTGCACTAATAATCTAGACACTAGTGATCAGTGCCCTGATTATCAGTGTAGATGTCCCATGTGTGAATTTGCTGGTTATCGCCTCTCCTCTCCCCACGCACTGTCAGCATGAGGAGAGGATTGCCAATGCCCACTAATGTTCCTTAAAATCACACAAGCATTTTTTTTGCAACATAATGCATGGAAATGTACTGTGCATTACTGCATTGTTTACTTTCACGACGAACGTACGCATATATGCGTCCTCGGCTTTCAGGGGTTGTACCGGGATGATGCCTGCAGCCGCAGGCATCATCCCGGTACCGTTGTTTAGAGCGGGCGATCGGCTTTCCAAACATAACAACCGATGCAGCTAAAAGCCGCTCGGTTGTTATGCCGGAGGAGCGGGAGGGGACATCCCCCCCCTCCCGCCGCCTCTCGCCGCTCTGACCGGGCCTCCCGTCCCACCGGGAGACCCGATCCACGATCCGGCGCCTCCAGCGTCTCGGCGCGCTCTGAAACAAAGCCGTAAACGGCTTTGATTCAGTGTGCGCATTGAAACCACGGAAGCGGCGTCATGACGTCACTTCCGGGTTTCTCGGCTGCCAATGGCGCCGGATTTAAAAAAGTACACAGTATTCAGAATCGCCGTTTTCGGCGATCTGAATACTTTGAAGTGCAAAGGAGGGCTCGGAGGTCTTTTAGACCCCGATCCCTCCATAAAGAGTACCTGTCACGACCTATTGCTGTCACAAGGGATGTTTACATTCCTTGTGACAGCAATAAAAGTGATCAAAATGTAAAAAAAAAAAAAAAAAAAAAATGTAATATTAGAAAAAATAAATAAATAAATAAGAAAACAAAAAAAAAAATTTTTTAAAGCGCCCCCCTCCCCGCGAGCTTGCGCAGCAAAGAAAGCGCATACGGAAGTCGCGCCCGCATATGAAAACGGTGTTCAAATAACACATGTGAGGTATCGCCGCGATCGTAAGAGCGAGAGCAATAATTATAGCACTAGGCCTACTCTGTAACTCTAACCTGGTAACCGTAAAAAAAGTTTAAAGCGTCGCCTATGGAGATTTTTAGTTACCGTAGTTTGTCGCCATTCCACGAGTGCGTGCAATTATAAAGCGTGTCATGCTTGGCATCTATTTACTCGGCATAACATCATCTTTCACATTATGCAAAAAAATTGGGCTAATTTTACTTTTTCATTTTTTTAAAATTCATGAAAGTAAATTTTTCCCAAAAAGTTGTGTTTAAAACACCGCCGCACAAATACCGTATGACATAAAATATTGCAACAATCGCCATTTTATTCTCTAGATTCTCTGCTAAAAATATATATATAATGTTTGGGGGTTCTAAGTAATTTTCTAGCCAAAAATATGGATTTTAACTTGTAAACACCAAATGTCATACATAGGCATAGGCATGAAAGGGTTAAGTGTGAATTTGGCCCAAATTAATGAGAATGATACTCCAAGAATTGCTTTTCTATTCAGCCTAGTGCAAACTCTTGATGCAATACAGTCAATCAAGTCACCATCCTGACCCTTAATATTTAATAGGCTCTACAAAGGACCCTAACTATCCTTACTTCCTTTTGTTTTGTCACTGATTGGGCCTGGAAGCAGAAAGTCTGCATCCTGGGCCAATCACTTGCAGGTGATCACTGCAAAGCGATTACATGGGAGCAGCACAATTAGCTGCAGAAGACTGCAGCCCCCCCCCCACTGTTTTCAATGAGACTGCCTCCCGTAGCTTATGGCTGGAACTGCCTGCTGGGGTTCTTGCATGTAAACACTGTCAGGCCACTTAACAAATACAAGTTTGACCTTAAAGAACAAGTTATTTTACAAAAAAAATCTTTTCAGGCAAAAAATTGCAGCTCGCAGGTGCAATCTCAAGCTCTGGCAGACACTCGGTACATTTACTAAATGGCAGGAAGAATCAAAGAACTACTAGGATTCTCACCAGTGCTCTTGCAGGTCATTGAGAACTATAAGCTGTCAGCCACGGAGGCTGAGGGTAGATGTAGTTAATGGAATGCTATTCATAACAAATTACTTACATCTTTTAACTTATAATTAAATAAATAATTAATTAAATAAATAATATACTGTTGTGTGGATTTTAATGGCCGCGGCCTTTATTATAGGTTATTCAAAATATAAATTTTAACCGTCAACATATCATAAAATGTATTAAATTAATTGTCTTCAATAACTTACAAGACAAATATACATATGGTCTAGCTATTAAAGCTCAAACCATAATAATCAATAACACAAAAGTCCCTTTTCAGAGAAAAGGACAAACCTCATAACTGAGCCGCGACAGGGAGGGAGGGAGGGACGCTGCTTCTCTAGAAATTCCAAACGAACTGCACTAACTGACGCATTTTCTTTTCTTTTATAGGTCTGGATCTCTGCTGATTGGACCATTTGGATCCCAATAACTGACCAATAATAGTAAGTTATTTTCAAACCTTTCATGAAAATAAGCTAGCTATTTCTATGACAGCATTCCATGTGTGATGATTGGGGACATTGTATGCCCCTCCCCTCACATTTATGGAATGCTATTCATAACAAATTACTTACATCTTTTAACTTATAATTAAATAAATAATTAATTAAATAAATAATATACTGTTGTGTGGATTTTAATGGCCGCGGCCTTTATTATAGGTTATTCAAAATATAAATTGTAACCGTCAACATATCATAAAATGTATTAAATTAATTGTCTTCAATAACTTACAAGACAAATATACATATGGTCTAGCTATTAAAGCTCAAACCATAATAATCAATAACACAAAAGTCCCACCAGCCGATCTTATGGACCATAAGAACGGCACCCCAACCGGCCCACAGCCATTTCCACACAGGATTGTAAATTTAAATTAAAAATATCTAGGGCAACATCCGAAAGATGGATTCCGTCAGGGCGATAAAAACCTTGTACACCGCCCTCCAAATCCACATGCCGAAATGATAACCCATTAATTGAAGGCATAAATTTCGAGACAGCCCTATTAACATTTTTCCTAACTTTCTCAAACTTATTAAACTGCGTAGAAAACCACAACAAACGAGGGATGATCTCAGAATACACTAAAACACAGTTAGGCAACACAGAATGGATGCTCAAAAAATCACCTTTTATATGAGCAATAATATCCAGTGTCCTGTGTCGACCAAGATCATTCCCCGCCAAATGTAAAACAATAATATCTGGCACTGGCCAACGCAAGTAAAGAGAGGATAATATCTTGCGCAGATTAAACCAGGATAAACTCTTCTGCCCATACCAATATAATTTAACAGTAGTAGGTGATAAAGTAAGATTGGTACCATAACACCTGTAGTCAGCTCTCTTATGGGCCCAATAGATAAATGAATGGCCGACGATCCATGCCACCAATGCAGAACCTGAAATCAAACAGAAGCATCAGCACGAATGTAATTACTATAACAATTAGATGACCACCTACCAATATTTTTAATAGCAGAGACGTCAAGACCTATACTAGCAGCAGCAGTAGCAGCCCCAATACGGAAGGAATGTGAAGAAATTGGAAGGTGACCTAAACGCAAATGAAGCAAGCATTTCTTTAAGACCGCACCAAACTGAAAACTAGTCAACGGTGTGGAATCAATATGGAGAAGGAACTGAGAACCACCGGCAGGCCGCAAAAGCATATATTGTTCCACCAAAGTAACTGCACAAACAGAGTCATCAAAATGTCTGTAAATCGTGATCCATCGACCCTTACCAAATTGATCCGTTTTACTCCGTTGTAAAAATAAACGCAAGACTCCAGGCTGAATAAGCACGGCAGAAGCCGGCATACCAGAGCCCGAGTATTTATTATTGGGCACCAGCTCAGAAATCCTAAAAGCACCATAAAAACACAGGCAAAAGGCAAGCCTAAACAGCAGTGCCTCAAAAGACGAAAAACAAACATTGCTAGTCGCAGCACACAACTGTCTCAACAATCCAAAATTAATCGGCAACCTCTTATCAGTCGACACATGTTTCCTACGGTAACCCCTCAGAGCCATCTTAACAGCAAAGAAACTATTGCAAGGGGCATTGCCCGACAATTTTTGAAAAAAGGAAATGCCAGCTAAAACTTTCACAATCTTAGAATAAGAACAACCCTTACTCATCAAAGCATCCAGAAAAGAGAAAATCAAATCCTCCTGGTCACGCGAAGCAGAGACATCCAAGGAGCCTAAATAACTCGTCCATAAGTCCCACGCAGCTATATAACTCGCTCGCGTGGACGGGGCTAAAGAATTATATAATGCAGCTAAGACAGGGCTCAGACTATGGACCAAAGATGTGGAGGACAAGAAAGGCCAAATTCGTCTGCATCTGGAACCAATTCCCGAAACTTCTGTACCTGTTGGCGAGATAATGAATCAGCGATGGAATTACTGAAACCCGGTATATACTTCGCCTTCAACCAAACATTCAATCGAAGACACTGAAGGACTAAAAAGCGAAGAACGGCAATAACAGGAATTGATTTAGACACCAAACAGTTGATCGCAAACACCACACCTTTGTTATCCGAATGCAATAAAATTCTCTGATTCTTAAACTGATCCCCCCATAGCTCAAGGGCGACCACCACAGGAAACAACTCTAAAAGGACAATGTTGGAAACCAACCCCCGATCAACCCAGGAGGAAGGCCACAAACCAGCCGACCAATGACCATGCCAAAAAGCACCATAACCAAATGAACCAGCCGAATCAGTATACAAATTCAATGCTGGGGCAGAGCAAAAAGGGGATTGCCAAATAGCACAACCATTAAAAGTAACTAAAAAAGACCGCCACATGAGCAAATCATCGCGAACTTCAGCTGTAATCCGTACAAAATGTCTCGGAGACTTGACACCAGATATAGCCCTATAAAGGCGCCTAGAAAAAACCCTACCCATAGGCATAATCCTGGCCGCAAATGCCAACAATCCTAATAAAGACTGAATGGTCCGTAGCTGAACCTTCCTTTTAGACAGAATAATATCCAACAACAACCTGATCTTCACAATCTTTTCTCCAGGAAGCCTGAATTCCTTCGCAACAGTATCAATTTGTATGCCCAAAAATTCCAAACACGTGGTCGGGGAGACCGACTTCTCAGGGGCCAACGGGACACCAAAAGATGAACAAATCATTTTAAACTCAGAAAAAATATATAAACAATCCAGAGAACCCGCCTTGCCAATGAATAAGAAGTCATAAAGATAATGCACGCAACTGTTAGAAGCCGCACGATGACAAACAACCCAATTTAGAAAAGTTGAAAACATCTCAAAATAACAACAAGACAAGGCGCATCCCATCGGCAAACACTTATCAAAATAGAACTGTCCATCAAAAAAGAAACCCAAAGAATTGAAAGCCGATGGCCGTATAGGCAACAACCGAAACGCGGACTTGATGTCAGCTTTAGCTAACAATGCACCATCACCCGCCGAGCGAATCAGAACCAAGGCATCCTCAAAAGAAGAATAGGTAACCGAACACATATCAGAATCAATCTCATCGTTCAAAGACAAACCAAACGGGAAAGACAAATGCTGAATCATTCTAAAAGAACCAGGCTCTTTTTTTGGAATAACACCCAGAGGGGAAACTCTAAAATCGGCAAAAGGAGGTCTATCGAAAGGACCGGCAACTCTACCTTCTTCAATTTCCTGCACGATCTTCCTTCTCACCACCTCCTTATGCATATCAACAGAAGCCAAATTATCAAATATGACACAGCCAGATCCAGTAAAAGAAGGCAAAAGAAAACCATAACAAAAACCTTCAATTAGTGTGTCTGCACTCTTGCGATCCGGGTACTGTAGTAGCCACGGCAACATGTTTAACAGACTCACCGGCGAAACCGCTTTTAAGAAAAGGCTCTTTGGAATGAGTCCCCGGATAACCTGTCTTCTTGAAGCAACGAAAAGCAGGGTGTGATCCAGCACAATGAGCACATTCGTGCTTGTACTTACAATTAGCAAGCCATTTACATTGAGACTCATTAAAATTAAAACAAAGACCCTTGCGAAACTGTCCCGTGGAAGGCACGGCAGACTTAACAACTTGTCTCTGTGGTAACAGCAAGTTCAACCATAACCCCACATCTTTCATACCCCATTTCAAACTGTTATGAACCGCAAGCTTCTGCCTAAATGATTCGTCATAGAAGTACCACGATAGACCAGGAAAGTTCTTATAAGCTTCCAGAATTATTTCAACGTGCTGAAAAAGGCCACTGCACAACTCTGGGCGACGTTCTTCTAAAACACCAGCAAATATACTAAAGGCTTGAAGCCAATTATTAAAGTTTCTTGCAACCACTTTACGTCTATCATCATCAAATTTATCATCCCCATCCTTTTTTAACCTGTTATCCTTCATTGAAGGAAGCAAAGAGAGTAAATCTATGTAATCTCCTTTCCATATCTTCTCTTTTATTGATAAATTTAAATGAAAACCTAATGGCGATAGCTCGCACGAAAGCACCTCTTTCAAATGCGATTCAGGTATACCAGAAGAGGGTGTAATAACAGGCATAGACTGTAACCTAGGAGACGACAATGCTACATCATGCACAACAGGCGAATGTACTGAAGTATTTAAATTATCTTTCCAAACAGATGCAAGCCCAGATTGATCAACATTAGTAACAGGTAACAAAGGTGTAGGCAACAGCTTGGAAAATAAATTGTGCATAGCAGAAGCGAAGTCATTTAACAAAGAGGCAGTATTGTGCTCACCTCCAGAAACACCAGGCTGCGATGCAGGAATGCTGGCAACAGGAACGGACACTACTGGCAGAGCTGCAGCTGATCCAGACTGTGTATTTTCGGTTGTCATGGGAACCACCTGAGCAGCTGACATGTCCTGTAACGAAATTTCAGCAACTACAGGGTTAACACTAACACTGCCAGAAAAACCGGTAACCCCATGCCCCGCTCTACTAACCGCATCCGCAGACACCGTTGAAAGCATAGGGTTCACCCCTGTTATAGGCGGGCGAGCGCCCGGTCTCTTGTCTGTCTTCTTAGTCTTTTTTCCCCCTCTCGGTTCAATACGAGGAGGCGGCGGAGAATCGAATCTCCCGGGCCTCTTGCGCTGCCTCTTCGACGTCACTTCCGCGCGGACTGCGCACGCGACGTCATCGGAAACCGGCGAATAGCAGCCGACATCTCGCTCCCCACCAAATGACGCGGGATGAGTCACGGGGACAGCCAAAGGGTGTTGATAGGCGGAAGTGTCGTCACAACCGGAAGCCGGAAACGCTGACTGAAGGCATACACCATCACGGAGGGAACCAGGGAAAGAGACCGGAGCGGTAGAAGTGGACGGAACTGAACCGGAAAGAGAGGACAAAACCGTAGGTAAACCGCTAGATGATGTAGAAGGCGGTAATGACAGACACCATTGCAGCCACTGTTCCCCTTCTTCGGTACCGGCCCGCTCCAAAACCTGGCGCAGCAAAGACTCCATAATAGCAAAACGTGAACGCTGCTTCTCTAGAAATTCCAAATGAACTGCACTAACTGACGCATTTTCTTTTCTTTTATAGGTCTGGATCTCTGCTGATTGGACCATTTGGATCCCAATAACTGACCAATAATAGTAAGTTATTTTCAAACCTTTCATGCAAATTAGCTAGCTATTTCTATGACAGCATTCCATGTGTGATGATTGGGGACATTGTATGCCCCTCCCCTCACATTTATTCACTGAACTCTGTGAATGAATGATGCAGCCACATGGGCGCAGCCCCACACAGTCACATTATTTTTTAATTCAAATGAATATCCTCCACCAACTATCACAGGGAGGGTGGATCAGGGGGGAGAAGAGGCAGGTGCTCGAACATATTACATGTTCCCCCCAAATACGTGTGGAACATGTAACAAGTTACAAAGGGGAACTTAGCCTATAACATAAACAGTATACATTTTCATAATGTTCCCTTTTGTCATTAAATGCTAGAGCTTAACAGAAGTAACTATGCCTAGGCAGAGAAGGGAAATTTATAAGAATAGTGTCACTATCCTGCTGTGTAAAGAAACATTCATCCAGCTGACATCCCACAGTGATCACAGGAGATTGAACTGTGTGAGACAGTATGAAACACAGTCAACCCTCAGCGTTCACTATGTCTCACATCCAATACTATGGCAATGTTTCAAGCAATTCTGCTCTCCTCAAGTGTGGAAACTCCAAAACACTACAAACAAGAAAAAGGAGGGCTCAAATGCCTAGTGCATTACCTTCAACACCATAATCAATTTTGGAAGAAGCCAAACAACATACTCAGAAACATGAGATGATAAAAAGCCCATCAAATCATAACTCCAGCATAACGGATAAGCTGATGGCTGTAGTTGGAAAGTTGAAGTGTTTCAGGAGACAAGCCCCCTGATTAGCTCTGAGAAAGGTGGCTTGTCGTTCCCTGTCGTTCTTGTCTATCCTCTATGCTAGAGTTATAATGTGATGGGCTTTTTATCTTCTCATGTTTGCGAGTATGTTTTTTGGCTTCGTAATAAATTTATTTTGGTGTTGAAGGTACTGCATTGGGCTGTTGCACCCTCATTTTTCTTCTTTGTGTGGGAGAATATGAAGACACACAGCCCAGATCATAAAGGCTACTGCAAAGGCACCTGGGTCTATGTAGTTGTGTCATTCAGGGCAAAATTATGACTGATCAAAGATAAGATGGTGCCAGCCTTCTGGAAAGTGGGAAGAGTACAACTTATGGAATTATTAGTACTATGACCTCCATGTGAGTTAATTCCCATAACCTAAAGTTGTAATCAAATTCCCCCTACCTCCCATTATTTTTTCCAACTTAACTTATAGTGCGCTTTAAAGTACATACTCAAATGTCAGAGTCAGTGTGTTTTAGGAAACAATGGAAAAGAGTACCGCTCCAAGCCCTGCGACCTATGCTGTGCTCTTGCCCTGTAGTACTGACAGGTGCAGACTCTGCGCTGATCCGTGGGAAAAAATAAATGTTCCTGGATTGCCGCACTCTGATAGGCGATTTATTGAAACATAATGAACAAAAGATAAAATCCAAAGCTGTATAACATCCAAAAATTCATGCAACACTGCAATCAATGGTAGAAAGTGGACATAGGGGACAAAAAAGCTAACATGTTTCACATCATGGATAGATGCTTAGTCATAGCTCTCTATCCTTCTCACCTACCTGGCTTCTTGTGGAATCTGGACATTTTTCCTGCAATCAGGATTTCTTTTGTCCATTTATCTGTGCACATGCTTTTTTTTTTTGGTCTATATATATATAATATTTCATATTATACATTTTTGGACTTCTCCTCCCGGTTTGTCCTCACTGGACACTGATTTACATCATATTTTGTAACGTATCAAGTTCTTTCAGCACTGTTTTGATGCTTACGTTATTGTAATTTTTTCGTTAATGGTATATTTATGGTGTCAGAGCGATCCACTATAGGGGTCACTTTTCTATATATATATTGTTCATTTTTATTTATTTTTGAAAGGTATATTTTTTTATGTTCACTAACATTTGGTTATATATTGTTTTTTTAACTCAATAATACTTACTATATAACTATCACCATTTCAATTCATTTAGCGCAACTATATACCGTTTTTTTTCCATTGTTATCACATGATTATCACATGTTTGTGTTGCAGCTTTTTTCACTTTATTTAAATTACATCAATCATTTCACTATTAGCGCAGGATTACCCCCTTGTTTTCCATATATACACCCAGAACACCTGCATAAAGACATCGAATACCACATTCACAAATGAGCTGAGGCAAACATAGCTGTTACAACCATCCAATTCTCGTTCATTCTTGGAAGTTTATGTTTCTGTTTTTTGATTGTCCGACATGCTCTGATAAGGAGTTTACCTTAAACTAAGCATACTGCCTATACTTTAATTACACTAACATGCTGGCTGATATGTTTGCGAGACAATCTCTCAACCCATTTTATGTTGTTCCTTTCCTCTGTTAATAAAGCGGTTGTACCACAATATTGTTATTTTTTCATATGTACCCTTTATAAATAATAAATACTTTTGATAAGGGCCCCGCTAAGAATACACACAAATGCCCACAATGCTGTGATTTAAAGGGGACATACAGGTATGCCCATTTGCCCACCGCTGCCATTGTGCCAACATATATTGGTGTGCAGCGATTGGCAAGTGGTTAAAAATAAATAAAATCCATAAGTTTGTTGTGAATTTTTGGGGAAGCTTTGAAGAGGTCTGTGTGCTGTTTTAACCACTTGCCGTCGCCGCACCGTCATAATACGTCCACAAGGTGGCTCTCCTAGGCGAGAGCACGTAATATGACGTCCTGCCTATTAGCCGCCACTAGGGGCGCACACGCGCCGCCGGAGGCGCGCGCGCCCCCCGCTCGCCCCCGACTCCCGTGCGTGTGCCCGGCGGGCGCGATCGCCGCCGGGCACACGCGATCGCTCGGTACAGAGCGGGGAACGGGAGCTGTGTGTGTAAACACACAGCTCTCGTTCCTGTCAGCAGGGGAAATGCTGATTTTCTGTTCATACAATGTATGAACAGAAGATCAGTGTTTCCCCTAGTGAGTCCACCCCCCCCCCACAGTAAGAACACACCCAGGCATACTTAACCCCTTCCCCGCCCCCTAGTGTTAACCCCTTCACTGCCAGTGGCATTTTTATAGTAATCTAATGCATTTTTATAGCACTGATCGCTATAAAAATGCCAATAGTCCCAAAAATGTGTCAAAAATGTCCGAAGTGTCCGCCATAATGTCGCAATACCGAAAAAAAAATCGCTGATCGCCGCCATTACTAGTAAAAAAAAATATTAATAAAAATGCCATAAAAATACCCCCTATTTTGTAAACGCTATAACTTTTGCGCAAACCAATCAATAAACGCTTATTGCGATTTTTTTTTACGAAAAATATGTAGAAGAATACGTATCGGCCTAAACTGAGGAAAAAAAATGTTTTTTTATATATTTTTGGGGGATATTTATTACAGCAAAAAGTAAAAAATATTCATTTTTTTCAAAATTGTCGTTCTATTTTTGTTTATAGCGCAAAAAATAAAAAACGCAGAGGTGATCAAATACCACCAAAAGAAAGCTCTATTTGTGGGAAAAAAAGCACGCCAATTTTGTTTGGGAGCCACGTCGCACGACCGCGCAATTGTCTGTTAAAGCGACGCAGTCCCGAATCGCAAAAAGTACTCTGGTCTTTGGGCAGCAATATGGTCCGGGGGGTAAGTGGTTAATGTTTATTGTAATGCTGCGTACACACGATTTTCATGACGAGAAATGCATTTTCTCGTTGTGAAAAATGGGCATTAAAAATTTAGAACATGCTCTAATTTTTCTTGTCGTTTTTCACGTTGTGAAAAACGGTTGTGTGTAGGCTTTAACGACAGGAAAAAAATGTGCATGCTCAGAAGCAAGTTATGGGATGGGAGCACTCGTTCTGGTAAAACAGCGTTTGTAATGGAGATAGCACATTTGTCACGCTGTAACAGACTGAAAAGCATGAAGACTGAAAAGCTTGAATCGTCTCTCACCAAACATTTACTAACAAGAAATTAGCAAAAGCAGCCCAAATGGTGGCGCCATCCGAATGGAACTTCCCTTTTATAGTGCCATCGTACATCACCGAGCTTTCCTCGAGCAGTTATTTTTCACGATCGTGTGTATGCAAGGCAGGCTTGACAAGAATCACATCGAGAAAAACTTTGTTTTTTCCATGACATTAAAAACGGTTGTGTGTACGCGGCATAACACTTTTTACAGCAAGAATGAATAAAAAAAAATGCTTAGCCCCCCTTCCAAAGTATATAGCAGACCCTTTTGAAAAATGTGTGAGGTCTCAAAGGAAATCGGTATCAGGCATTTTGGATCTGGTATGTTTTTTTTTCTGTTTCAATATGTTTCATTGGAGATTATATGTACAGGAGCTAATATGCCAATGGAGCTTAGGTATTACAGAAAAGTAAACATAGTACAAGTGGTCAAATTCCTCAGATATTACAAGGCGTTGAATAAAAAACAATAGTTACATAAACAAAATAATACTGCACAACTCACTGGGATCATGATATACATTGAGACCAGAATTTATTTGTTATGACCAGAACTCCACGCTATCAGAGGTTTCCAAACCTTTAAGAAGGACAAGTATGAATTGTTACTTATGGCAAGGGTTTTTTTTCATAAGAGAAGTTAATTCTGACCAAGGAGAGTACTTCTGAGGGGTTAGGTGATAACTGGGTTTTCCAATTTCTTACAATAGTGGTAATGGTGCGATATTCCCTCTGCGATTGTTCCACTCCTAAATTAAGTAATGCTAGGGCTGGGGTTAGGGGTAATAGGATTCCAGTAATGTTGGATAGAATGGTAGATATTTTACACCAAAAACTGGTTAAGCCACGTACACATGATCGGAATTTCCGATGGAATAAAATCCGAAGGAATTTTCCGTCGGAATTCCTATGACGCTGACTTCCATCAGTCTTGCATACACACTATCAGACTAAATTCCGACCGTCCAAAACGCGGTGATGTAAAACACTATGACGAGCCAAGAAACATTTCGACTTGATTCTGAACATGCGTGGGTTTTTCTCCGTCGAAGTTGCACACAGACGATAGGAATTTCCTATCGTTTTTTTTTCCATCGAAAAAAAAAACATGTTCTGTTTCCAAACACCGACGGACAAAAGTCAGATGGGGCCCACACACAATCGCAATTTCCGATGTAAAAAGTCCATCTGACTTTTTTTTCATTTGAAATTTCAATTGTGTGTACGCGGCATTAGACATTTGAAGTCCCAAAGTAGTAGGGGAGCCGTCAGATAAAACTTTGGATATACGTACTGGAGTGTAGTACCATTTACATACTATTTTTTGGGCTAATTCCCAGCAATTAAAATTCTGTGTCACATTGTATAGGGAGCTGAAGGCTTTAAGCCGTTGAGCATCTGTTAACTGCTGTTTGAGATCTCATTCCCATTGTATTATGGCAGGAGATGTGACACAGGTCAATTTGTCTTGTATTAGGGCATAGAAAAGTAGTACGCTTCCAAATGGAAAATTTGGATCAGTAAAGTATTTCCATACTTTAGATTGTCTTTTCATTGCAGGAGGGGCATAATGACTCAGAAATGATGAAATATGCAGAAGCATGAAATAATGATGGCTCAGAAGGTGAAGCTCCTCAAACAGCACCACAGCGGGTTTGGGAATGTGGTTACATAGTAGATCATGCACTTTTGTGATACCATTTGTAATCAGTAGGGATACCGAAACATCAGGAATTAACAATTCTTAAACTTGTACAGGCAATATTAATTCTGGTAAGAAAAATATAAATCGCGCTACCTCAACCACCCTTCTTGCCAGACACAAGTGTATGCAAGTGGGTGATCTATAGTGATATAAGGCAAAGGCTGGCTGCTATGTCAGGAGCGACCGGTATTGGCCACTAGAGTGCAGTATGCAGCCACCTTAAAATCCCACAACAGTGATGGTGATTTACAAGTGAAAACCAAAAAACAAAAGAAAAACACTTGGATCAAAAAGACATTAACTAAATATAAACTTTGGCTATGAATGAGTTAATAGTCCAAAATATTAACAGCAGAAAGTCTATTAGATAGCAGGTAGTATGTCAAACACCTGTGCATCTGTGCCACATTACAGATTAGTTATGAAAGTGTCCAAAAGAAAAACGTGATATCTCCTCCACCAGACTTATAGATTGGCCTCTTACCAAATTCCCACGATCCCTTATGACAGGGGATCAGAAACAACATATAACAGGTCCCAATCTCGCAGTTTCGGATAAGCAGTCCTGTTGGATCATGTTCTCTAAGAAATTCCAGCAATATCAATGCCCACCATGTAAGAAACAGTGACAGCTCCACATAGTGCATTAAATGTGTAGAAATGTATTTAAAAGGTTAAAATTGCTCTTACAGTTATGCAGTTTAAAATTTGCCTTGAATCTAATGTGTCGGCCGGTACACAAAACTCTCAGGCACCCGTCCACTGGGGAAATGTAAAAAACTTACTTCTTCCCTGGAAGAAGTATGTTTTTTACGAAACGGACATAGGGCGAGCGGCACGCTGTCGTCACCCAAGAAGCTCCTGACGTTCCCCCAGTGGACGGGTGCCTGAGAGTTTTGTGTACCGGCCGGCACATTAGATTCAAGGCAAATTTTAAACTGCATAACTGTAAGTGCAAGTTGTGGGATTTTGAGGTGGCTGCATGCTGCACTCTAGTGGCCAATACAGGTCGCTCCTGACATAGCAGCCAGCCTTTCACTTATATCACTATAGATCACCCACTTGCATAAGCTTGTGTCTGGCAAGAAGGGTGGTTGAGGTAGCGCGATTTATATTTTTCTTATGTTTATTTCTTGTAGTTATTGTTTACACGGTAACCACAGCACCTGGAGGGATTAGACTGTGACCACATTGCAGTTGTCTTTTCCCCTTTTTTTCTCATCTTTTTGGTATTTTTTAGCGCAGTTTCTTTCCATTTTTCCAAATATTAATTCTGGGCCGGAGTGGAATACATGAGGATATCTAATAGAGCTCTCCAGGTATGTAAAGATGATTTTGTAGGTAAAAGTAATCATATTAATTCATGATGCATCCACTTATCGGCCAGAAGTAGAGTAAGCAGGTCAGGAGCTAGTGCTAGAGATTGTTTTTTTATCTAGCCAAAGGACTTTCAGAGAAGGTTTAAACACAATGTTTCAGTTGGTCAAGCTGTGTAGTCCAATAGTAATCCTTGATATTGATTAATCCCATGCCTCCAGCTTTCCTGTGATTAAGTAACCAGGTGCGTGAGCATCTAGGCCATTTTTCCTTGCAAATATAATGGTGAAGCATAGAAGGTTAAGACTTTGAGTATGTTAAGGGAAGTGGAATAGGGAGGCAAGTATTTGTGGAAGCAACATCATTTTGTAAGAGGCTAGATGACCAGACCATGATAAGTTACCTTTAGAGAAAGGGAAATAAAAGCGATCACAAAAATGAGAGGATAAAAGCAGTATGGGGTGCTATGAATAAAAAAAAATCCCTATGCCCCTGGTGATGGCTTTCTGAGCCGAAGTGCTGATTCATTCAGCGCTGCACTATTTGTTCCTACAATTGTCGGTCTGTGTTTGACCCTATGGGCCAGAAATATTTCAGGTTTATTATCAGAGGCATAGAAGCGTGATTTTGTTTGGAAAAAAAAAAGTGTGATTTAAGTTACTTCAGATGCCAATCATGCTGTTTTAGCAGGTGGACCTGGAAGGTCTCTGCAAAGTTTGGTTAAAGTGGTTGTAAAAGCTGGAGTTTTTTTAACTTAATGCATTCTTTGCATTAAGATAAAAACCTTTTGTGTGCAGCCCCCTCAGCCTTACTAATGCTTACCTGAGCCCATCTTGATACAGATGACGCGGCTGGAGCTAATGAAATTTTTTATATAGATGAGGCGGGCCAACCGTCACGTGACCCCGCCCCCTCTGACGCAAGGGGGAAGCCTGGTTTAGAGGGGGACGGGGTCACGTCACGGGTGGCCCCGCCTCACCTATATAAGAACTGTCACTAGCTCCGGTGGAGACAGGCGGCCGGCGAAGCTGCGTTCTGGATGCCGGACCTGGATGGATCTTCTCATCGCTGGACCTGGCGGAAAGGAGATCACCTGTCGCTGGATACCGACAATGTTGGAGCGGGGATTGAGAGTGGATTACCACCGCTGGATTTTTTTTCTTTTTCTTAATAAATTACTTTCTTTCCACGGTGTGTGTGTTTTTTTTCAATTATTTACACTTCCTTCGTGAAATGTGGGGAGAACAATGTACCCCATTACCAATTCACATAGGGGGGGGCAGGATCTGGGGGTCCCCTTTGTTAAAGGGGTCTTCCAGATTCTGATAAGCCCCCCGCCCACAGACCCCCACAACCACAGGCCAGGGTTGTGGGGATGAGGCCCTTGTCCCCATCAACATGGGGACATCCTCCCCATGTGGAGGGTATGTGGCCTGGTACGGTTCAGAAGGAGGGGTGCTCTCTCGTTCCCCCCTCTTTTCTGCGGCTAGCCAGGTTACATGCTCAGATAAGGGGTCTGGAATGGATTTTTGGGGGAACCCCACGTAATTTTTTTTTTAATTGATGGCGGGGTTTCCCTTATTATCCATACCAGACCTTGAGGGCCTTGTAATTGAATTTGGGGGGACCCTCGCGCTTTTCATTAGCCGACAATTCATTATAGCCGCGAGTCATTTTTAAATGACTTTTTTTCCTTCAGAAATGACACTTTGTGCAGAGACAATTCTAAGTAAGGGAAACATGCGCTATTTCACAGGCATACATTACACACACCCCCCGGTATGAAATTTAACGGAATATTTCACTCTTATTGTTTCACTTTAAGCATTATTAAATTCACTGCTCCCGAAAAAACAGCCATTTTTAAAACTTTTTTTTGCATTGATACATTTCCCCTGGGAAAGGACCCAGGTCCCCAAATACTTTTTAGGACAATTACTTGCATATTAGCCTTTAAAATTAGCACTTTAGATTTCTCCCATAGACTTTAACAGGGTGTTCCGCGGCTTTTCAAATTTGCCGCGAACACCCCAAATTGTTCGTTGTTCGCCGAACAGGCAATGTTTGTGTCGAACATGAGTTCGACTCGAACTCGAAGCTCATCCCTAATCACAACTTAAGCTCCATACACACTATCAGTTTTCCTGCAAGTTTTTGTCTTCAGGTTTACCAAAACCATTTAATATGAGGTCAAACCTCAAGAGTTTAAATTTGTATGCAATCAGGCAGACCCTTGCACTACACGGTTTTTTGTAAACCTGAAGAGAAAAATCTGCAGGAAAACTGATTGTGTGTATGGGTCTTGGGGGTGGGTTACTTCCCTCTCTTTTCTTCAGTAAAATGGAGGGCTGTCAAGGTGGGCTGCCAATCTTCCACCAAATTCAACATAAACGACAAAGGAACATGCACTCCAGTTGAAAAACAATTTTTACTCACTTCTTTAAATCATGTCAAGAAAAGACAGCAAATGGCAAACAGAAAAACGTTACCCCCATCAGATACTACCCCCATCAAGTAAATGGGTACCTCTATTCATTCACCAAAAAATAAAAATAATGACACGTGTGAGGGATTAGCTCGTGGGGATCACCTTTTCTGAAATCACAGTCTGTAAGCAGGCACTTTCTTTTAAGTCTGGCGGATGCCAGATTTTATTTATAAACGGTTTGCAGATTAAAATAAACAAAACAGTAAATTAAATCCTTGCCGTCCGGCGCTAAACTAAACAAACAGGATCTCCTCTCTATACAGTGTGGGGCTGGTCCCTGACACCCACAAAACATGCAGTAAAGCAAACCTTTTCAATCCAGAACTCAGCGCTCCCCTCACTCAGGTCCCTTCCTGAGTTTCAAGCCAGAGCCCTGTTGTGCTCTCTTCCTGGACATTTAAAGTCCAGCTGATTGTGGACTCCAGTGGACCCAAACATCCGGACCGGAATCCTAGCCAGGCCCAGAGGCTGTAAAACCCGGAATGGATTCCGGTTCAGTCTCTCATGATAGAACGTATGCGAGGTGAAATGTACCTATGATCATGTATCGCACCTCGCATACTGTCACATATCCTCCCCCTCTGCTCAAGCCCCTGCGGCTGAGCACTTGACCCAACCATACAGTGCACACGGGAGAGGGCATCTGCATTATTTTGGAGCTTCCCTGGCCTGTGCTCCACCGCAAATTTAAAAGGCTGTAGAGCCAGGAACCACCTTGTCACACAAGCATTTTTCTCCCTGTTGTCACACATCCACTTCAGGGGAGCATGGTCTGTGACCAGCTTAAATGACCTCCCCAGTAGGTAATACCTCAGGGAGTCTAAGGCCCACTTAATGGCGAGACACTCCTTTTCTACGATGGCATAATTTTTCTCGTGCTTGTTCAGCTTCCTGCTCAGGTATACCACTGGGTGCTCCTCACCATCCCTGATCTGTGACAGTACGGCCCCTAGACCAACCTCAGAGGCATCCGTCTGTATAACAAACTCCTGGCTAAAATCCGGGGTTACTAGTACGGGTACCATACAAAGAGCCTGTTTTAACTTCTGAAATGCCCCCTCGGCTTCGGGGTTCCATTTGACCATGACCGACCCCTTACCCTTCGTTAGATCGGTTAAGGGGGCGGCAATGGTGGCAAAATTGGGTATAAAACGCCTGTAATACCCCGTAATGCCCAGGAAGGCCCTCACTTGTTTTTTATTGACTGGTTGGGGCCATTTTTGAATTGCCTCAATCTTATTGGTCTGCGGCTTGACCATCCCCCGGCCAATAATGTACCCAAGGTATTTGGCCTCCTCCAGGCCTATGGCACATTTCTTTGGATTGGCCGTGAGACGTGCTTCCCTAAGGGAATCTACGACCGCTTGTACACGGAGCAGGTGCGATTCCCAATCTGGGCTGTGGATGACCACATCGTCCAAGTACGCCGCTGCATACGAGCGATGTGGTCTCAAAATTTTGTCCATCATTCGCTGGAATGATGCAGGGGCTCCGTGCAGACCAAACGGCATCCGCTTATACTGAAACGAGCCCTCAGGAGTGGAAAAGGCAGTCTTCTCCTTGGCCAATTCAGTAAGCGGTATCTGCCAATAACCTTTCGTTAGGTCTAGGGTCGTTATGTAGCGAGCCTGTCCCAACCTGTCCACAAGTTCGTCGACCCGGGGCATCGGGTAGGCGTCAAATTTGGACACACTGTTAAGTTTTCTAAAATCATTACAAAACCTAATACTGCCATCAGGTTTTGGGACCAGCACTATGGGACTTGACCACTCACTGTGAGACTCCTCGATCACATCCAACTCTAACATATTTTTTATTTCTTCCGCAACTGCCTCTCGCCGGGCCTCTGGAATTCTATATGGTTTTACATTTACCCGAACCCCTGGTTCCGTCACTATGTCATGTTGGATCGTGTTGGTCAGTCCGGGTAAGGGGGAGAAAAAGTCTCTATTTTTCTGCACGAATGCCCTAACGTCACTTTGCTGTGCTACGGACAGGGAATCCGTGATGGGAACGTCAGGTATCACGGGTATCCGGTCTGTTGGAAGTGGGGACGTGGCCAGTAAAGTCTCTCGGTCCTTCCAGGGCTTTAAGAGATTTACATGGTAAATTTGGTGTGGTTTCCTTTTCCCTGGCTGGTAGACTTTGTAGTTTACCTCCCCCACCCTTTGGACAACCTCAAAGGGACCCTGCCACTTGGCTAAAAACTTGCTTTCTACCATGGGAACCAGTACCAACACTCTGTCCCCCGGGTTGAAAGTACGGACCTTGGCACCCCGGTTATAGACCCTCCTTTGGGCCTCCTGGGCTCGCTCCATATGTTCCCGTACTAGGGGCAGAACGGCTGCGATTCGGTCCTGCATCAATGAGACATGCTCTATGATGCTCCTATATGGACTGACCTCTCCTTCCCACGTTTCTTTAGCAATATCTAGCAGGCCCCTGGGATGCCTACCATACAAGAGCTCAAAGGGGGAATAGCCTGTGGAGGCCTGTGGAACCTCTCGTATGGCAAACATGAGATATGGTAGCAAAAAATCCCAGTCTCTCCCATCCTTGTCGACCACCTTTTTCAACATACTCTTCAATGTTTTATTAAACCTTTCGACCAGACCATCTGTCTGGGGGTGGTAGACAGAAGTACGGAGATGGGAGATTTTGTACAATCTACACAATTCCTTGGTAACCCTTGACATAAAAGGGGTGCCTTGATCGGTCAAGATCTCTTTTGGGATCCCCACTCGACTAAACACCTGGACTAATTCCTTGGCAATAACCTTGGCGGAGGTGTTACGCAAGGGTATGGCCTCAGGATAGCGAGTCGCATAGTCCAGGATCACCAGAATATGCTGGTGACCTCGGGCAGATTTCACGACCGGCCCCACCAGGTCCATGCCAATCCTTTCAAAGGGGACCTCAATTATTGGTAGAGGAACAAGGGGGCTGCGAAAATGGGACGATGGTGCTGACATTTGGCACTCGGGGCACGATTCACAGTACTCCTTGACCTCTGCATGCAAACCGGGCCAGAAGAATCTTTGGGTGATTCTCTCCCTGGTTTTTTCGACCCCGAGATGTCCCCCCATTACGTGACCATGAGCCAGGTCTAGCACCACCCTGCGAAAGGGTTTGGGAACCAGTAGCTGTTCTACCTCTTCCTCTCCATGTTTTATCACCCGATATAACAAATTGTTTTTAATTGCCATGTAGGGAAAGGACACCACCCAATTAGGATCCACCGGTTCCCCATCCAACACCTTAACATTTTCCCTGGCATTCATGAGGGTGGGCTCTCGCAGCTGCTCGGTACAGAAATCCTCCCTCCTGACCTCCAAGTCGGGTACCACATTTTGGCTACTCTCCATGTCAGGGTCAGGCGAGGTTTCCTGTTCGTTACCCTCAGGCTGGGTGCTAGCTTCTAAGTCCTCCGGTTCCCCAGCCATGGCAGGGAATGGTGGAGGATCTCCGGCCTCCTCGATCCCACCAACAGCCTGCCCTTCCCTTTGGCAAAACGGGTTTGGTGAGAGTTCCCGTGTTTCCCCAGTAGGGGGAGCGCTATCTACGGGCCTCCCTTCACTCTCCCATAATTTCCAAAAATGAGGAAAGTCTCTCCCCACTAAGGCTTCATGGAGCAGTGAAGGTACCACCCCCACTGAATGTGTTACACAGCCCCAGGGGGTATCAACCTCAACCACCGCTGTCTGGTAGTCCCGAGTGTCCCCATGGATGCATATTACCCCAATACAACTGGGGTGTAGTTTTGCGGGGTCTACACACGCACTCCTGACTAAGGTCACCACACTACCAGAGTCTAGCAGGGCTGTAAGAGGCTTGCCATCTATTGAAATAACGCACATTTGTTTTTCAAGGCGACTCTGACTTGTCGCAACACATGCGACCTGTGCAAACAGAGAAATGCGTCTTACCCTATCAACATAATCACATTGCATAGGTTCATCATTTAGAGGGCAATCTGCAGCAATATGGCCTAATGCATGGCAACGAAAACACCGTATTTGCCCTACCCCCAGTCCTCTTACCGGTCCCAAAAACCTTCCTGGCTTCTTTGGCCAGTCTCCAGGTCTAGGACCTACAGTCTCATCTGCTGTAACAACAGTCTTATCCACTCTCCCCAAACTCTTGAACCCCGGAACAGTCTTACCCGAACCGTTGGGAGATCTTGCACCCCGAGACACACCGAAGTGGGGCGTAGGTGGGTTTATCAAGTCCTCAGTAGCACTGTACCTCTCCACTAGGTCCACCATTTGGGCTGCAGTGTTGGGGTCCCCCTGTCCGACCCACTTTCTCAGGGTAGCAGGGAGCGCACGCAGGTACCGGTCCATTACCACACGCTCCACAATCTGGGGGCTGGTCAGAGTCTCTGGCTGCAACCACTTCCTGGTGAGGTGGACCAGGTCAAACATTTGTGACCGAGGTGGCTTGTTGCTGGAATAGGACCACTGATGCACGCGCTGGGCCCGGACTGCCATGGTGACACCCAAGCGTGCGAGTATTTCTGTCTTTAGAGTCTCATAGTCCTGGGCCTTATCAGGTTCTAGGTCAAAATAGGCCTTTTGGGGTTCTCCTGTTAGGAATGGGGCCAATAGTCCCGCCCACTGCTCTTTTGGCCATCCTTCGCGGTCAGCGACTCTCTCGAAAGTCGCCATGTACGCCTCAACATCATCCGCCGGTGTCATCTTTTGCAGGTGGTAGGAAGCACGTACAATCTTTGGTTCCGCTAACACCGGAGTTGCGGACCCCTTTTTCAGTTCCACCAGAGCTTCGGCGAACTGTCGGTTCATCTCCTGCTGGGCAGCGTGTTGTGCTGCAACGGCCTCTGCGACTTGGCGGTTGGTTTCCCGCTGGGCAGCCTGTTGTGCTGCAGCGGCCTCTGCGACTTGGCGGTTGGTTTCCCGCTGGGCTGCATTGGCCTGTAGCAGGGCCTTTAACATTTCTTCCATTTTCAGAAAAGTGCCCGCTGAATCCACCACGTGTGAGGGATTAGCTCGTGGGGATCACCTTTTCTGAAATCACAGTCTGTAAGCAGGCACTTTCTTTTAAGTCTGGCGGATGCCAGATTTTATTTATAAACGGTTTGCAGATTAAAATAAACAAAACAGTAAATTAAATCCTTGCCGTCCGGCGCTAAACTAAACAAACAGGATCTCCTCTCTATACAGTGTGGGGCTGGTCCCTGACACCCACAAAACATGCAGTAAAGCAAACCTTTTCAATCCAGAACTCAGCGCTCCCCTCACTCAGGTCCCTTCCTGAGTTTCAAGCCAGAGCCCTGTTGTGCTCTCTTCCTGGACATTTAAAGTCCAGCTGATTGTGGACTCCAGTGGACCCAAACATCCGGACCGGAATCCTAGCCAGGCCCAGAGGCTGTAAAACCCGGAATGGATTCCGGTTCAGTCTCTCATGATAGAACGTATGCGAGGTGAAATGTACCTATGATCATGTATCGCACCTCGCATACTGTCACACACCCAAATGGCCGATAAATCACCTAGAAATATCCCTCATTAAAAATCCATTGTCAATCATGATGCCCATCACCCATTGAAAAAAAAATTAAAACCTGAAGACCTGGTGCACACTACCAGTCCTGATCCTACCCATAGCCAAATGACAGCTCCATGAGTTGTATTAGCTATATAATTGAAGAGGCAGTGACCAAATGGCCATATGCAAGTATCCTCTGCTTTTGGCAGCAGGAAGCTGTGACTTTCACCCATGCGGAAATCCTTAAACATTCAGTATTGAGACAAACCTCTGAACAGCTAGTGTCATTCAGTCCAAACCTATGTGCAGACCAAACACTAAGCACACTGCTAGTGTTTCTATTGTAAATAATCTTGTTGTGTCTTATTGTTTGTTAACATTAAAGTGTTACTAAAGTCAAATTTTTTTTTTTTTATTACAATACCAAGCATTTTATAGTTACCTGCTCTTTGCAGTGGTATTGCACTTAATGACCATGATCCAGCTGCTGGCTATGGGGAGAGCGTAGTATGCATGCTCTTGACCTGTATATCTATAGAGCCACGCTTCATAGACATACACAGCAGGACTTAGTCCCGCCCCCACTTCCTCTTCACTGCATCTGATTGACAGCAGCGAGAGCCAATGGCTCCTGCTGCTGCTCAAATGCTGTGTAAAGAAGAAAAGAGGGGAGAATAGATGCAGCCATGCACAGTGCTAATCTCACACAGGGGAAGAGGGGGCACAGAGAAACAGAGAAACTTTTTTTTTTTTATCTTAATGAAAACAATCCATTAAGGTAAAAAAAATGTTTTAGATTTAGTAACACTTTGATGTTTCCTAATGCCTGGATAAAAAAGTATATATATTCTTGGAGAACATAAAAAAAATGTGAACTACCAGACATGTTAAACAAATTTAAACAATTTAAAAGGGTAATCAACAAATTAATGGACCAGTGTCTAACATTAAATAATGTGTTGCATTTACCAGATATTTATTAAGTCACCAGGCTCTTAGCATAGCTCATTGATTAGCTTATTTTTGCAGGAAAGAGCTTGGATTACATGTCAGACTCTACTTATACCTATACATCTTATCACAAAACTGATGTGGAATTCCCTCTAGGCTTCTTACTTAATTATTGTGATTTTGCCAGATGTATAATGGAGCCATTTCTTTAACAGAGTACACAAAATATTAGTTGCTGAATTCAGTGACATGATTGTGCTCTAATGTATAATGGGATGTCACATGTAATGCATTAGGTAGAAGCTCAGCGTAAATATCCCTTGATTTATATCCTACATTGCATAAACACAGCTGGCTGAGTACAATTTATCTTGACATGGGGGATAACTTACTAGAGGCTTGCCAGACAAGTGATACTCTGCTTTAAACATTTAGTCAGGTTAAAAGGACAGCTGCCATTTCTAAAACAGACTGTTTCAGAAAAGTTCACAGATTCAATATTTAAGCAATATTAGGTCCATGCCTAATAGCAGTATCAATAAAAAGGTTACCTTTAATTCAGAATTTTTATTTTAAACCAGGATATTAATGCAATAAATAACCAAAATATATATATTTTTTTCATTTCAGTTACTTACTGTATATAGCGTTGTCAATTTATGCAGCACTATATGTATGATATACATGTTAAAGAAAAAAAGAAAAAGAAAGCTGGGAACCTGGTGCCACCCAACATGCTGGCAGGGCAGGGCTGGACTGGGACAAAAATTTGGCCCTGGACTTCATCCAGACCGGCCCACTTTAATTCAATAAAATGCTACCCCCCCTCCCCCGAAAAATCACGCCCACCAAAAGGCCCCTACATCCATTATTGTATATCATGAGAGGGTGAGAAAGAGAGAGAGAGAGAGAGAGAGAGGGGGGGTGAGTGTAAGAAAAAGAGAGTGAGTGTAAAAGAGAGGGGGTGAGTGTAGGACCCCTTTTTACACAGAGGCGTTTTTTGGGCTAAAAATAGCGCCTGTAAAGCGACTGAAAAACACTTCCCAGTGTGAAAGCCTGAGGGGCGCTGCCAGGGCGTTACAAAAAGTCCTCCAAGTGGCATCTCTGTTTTAAAAAAAACGGCCCACTGAGCCATCGGCCCACCGGGAAACTCCCTGTAGTCCCTATGGCCAGTCCATCCCTGTGGCAGGGTGTATAACACAGCTGATAACTATAGAAACAAAAAAACTAAAAATGGTGTACACCCTAAAGGCTACCTCATCACATTTTTTAATCATTTGCAAAAATAGTACATAGAAAAACCGCACAAACCATGTAGCGAACACTTCCTAGTCCTGTCCTCCCCCCACCTCCTTCCCAGAAAAACCCTACAAACCCCACCAATTCCCTCACCCCCTAGACCTATAAACGGCCTCACCAGGATCTCCCGAAGGAGCTGAGGATGTGCGGCTATGCCGTTAACCCCTCACAGAGATGAAACAAGCACCTGGTGACAACACCTGCAAAGATAGTTACTTCAACAATGGGGGATTCATAAATCCACCAAAGAAACTGAGAGGATAGCACTGCACCTTAAAGCCACTATGGGTGAATGCAGTGCAATCTGAGAGATGGCTGCACCTGTATGTGATGTCATCACATATTTTGAATGTGTAATTGATTTATAGTATTACTTGGTCTAAATACAGAAGCTGAAAAACCCCAAGCTAAGTCATTTCAATTAAAAAGGCTTTCTTAAAAAAGTTTTGGCTTCTTAAACCTTATTTTTTATCCAGTAGTAATAGGCCTGAATTAAACAGTGAAAGTAGTAGTCACAACAGATCTAAAATCTCTAAGAAAGTTTACTGTGTCCTCTCTACCTGACACCTTCATTTTTACTATGGGCACCCGGCTGTGAATGGTCTCAAAGTAGTTATGGAATCTGTCACATGTCCCAGAAGACTGTGGGAGTGAAGGAAAAAAGGAGAACTTCTGCTTCCGATTGCCTAGGCAGTCAGAGCAGAAGTGCAAGTTTCTACCTGTCAAAATCGGGTACCTGCTTATACCTTCCTCCCCAAACACTCAATTTTACAAACAAGAGCAGGGGAGGAGGCCTTAAAGCAGAACTTCCCTTTTGGGTGGAGCTTTGCTTTAAGTTCATACCAATTGGCCAGTGGAAAAACTGTTTAACAGTATAGCTTGTGATCTTCCATTTTCACAGTACTACACTACATTGTCTTATTGTCAGAGCAGCGTTAAAATAAAATACTTTGAAATTCCTCATCCCAGAGACAAGGCAGTTTTCATCTTGAAATAAAAATCAGAGCACAATATTCCAGAGAAAATAGCCACACATATAGTATAGAGGCTGCAGAGTATGTGAGCAGCTTCATTGGGGTGTAATATAAGAGATAGACAAGGCAGGTTGTATTGTGAAATCAAAATTGGAATGTATTATTTCAGAGACAGTAACACAAAATACAGTATTATGCAAACTTAATACACAGCATGTAAGACTTTTAACTAGGCCACAATTTAAGAGACAAAAAACTAAAATAATGGGGGAGAGTTTGGTGCAGCTGTGCATGTTAGGCAATCAGCTTCTAACTTCAGCTTGTTCAATTAAGCTTTGATAATAATAAACTGCAAGCGAACAGTGCTATAAAAATGCACTGATTACTGTGTAAATTACACTGGCAGAAAAGGGGTTAACCACTATGGGGTGAGGAAGGGGTTAAGTGTGTCCTAGGGAGTGATTCTAACTGTGCGGGGCTGGGCTACTAGTGACACGACACTAAACAGTGCTCCCGATGACAGGGAGCAGAAGATCATTGTCCTGTCACTAGGCAGAACAGGGAGATGCCTTGTTTACACAGGCATCCCCCCATTCTGCCTCTCCGTGACACGATCGCAGGACGCCGGCAAACATCGAGTTTGCGGGGCCTGCAGGGACGGTCACAGAGAGTGCGGTGGGTGCACGCCCGCTGCACGGTTTCTTAAAGGGGACGTACAGGTACGTCCATTTGCCTACCACTGCCATTCTGCCAACGTATATCGGCGTGGGGCGGTCGGCAAGTGGATAATGATGGCGGCTGGTTGGCAAGTGGTTAAAGTCCATTATTTTCCTTCATCAAAATTCATGTCATTTTCGGAATGTGGCACATGTGTAGTTTAGGTGCCCCTATAGCCACCAAAGACAAGAGCCAGAAATTTCAGAGTCAAAAGACAGAATTAGTGTGGAGTCTTGATACATGCTACTGTATATTAACAACATTCAGTGAACCTCAATTCCAGAGGGAGTGACCAGGCATGTTTTATCGGAAAATAAAAATTAGAGTGTATTATTTCAGAGACAAGAGGCATAAATATTGTACAAGCTTGATGCATACTATGTTAGCAGCTTTAGTAGACTTTAAAAGGGAGGACCAGGCAGGTTTTATAATGGAATAAAAGTAATGCCGGGTACACACGATCAGAAATTCCGACAACAAAAGTTACATGTGAGCTTTTGGTCGGAAATTCCGACCGTGTGTAGGCTCCATCAAACTTTTTCTGTCGGAATTTACGACAGCAAAAATTTGAAAGCTGGTTCTCAATTTTTCCCACAAGAAAAGTTCTTGTCGGAAATTCCAATCGTCTGTATGTAATTCCAATGCGCAAAAAAACACGCATCTTCAGAATCAATTTGACACATGCTCGGAATCATTGAACTTAATTTTTCTCGGCTCATTGTAGGGTTGTACGTCACCGCGTTCTTGAAAGTCGGAATTTTGTGTGACCGTGTGTATGCATCACAAGTTTGAGCCAACATTCTGTTGGAAAAAAATCCATGGTTTTCTTGTCGGAATTTCCGATCGTGTGTACGCAGCATAAGAGTACTGTATATTATTTCATAAACAATAGCCACAAATATTGGCCACTCACTGGGAAGTATGTAAGAAGCTTGATTAGGTTGCAATCTTATAGGAATTTAGGAGGTAGACTCTCTAAAGTCGGTGACCTATGATGTGCACCTGACTCAGCTGCAAGTAGATCCACTGGTAAATAAAGAAGACAACCAGGAAAATTTACCTCACTGCTCCAACATTCATGTGGTTGGCCTACCAGAGACATCAAAGGGTGGCAGTCCTGAAGTCTTTGTGTAGTCAATGCTCATTTATCTCTTCTGAAAGAAAGTGTTCTCCTCAACATTCATGGTGGCCCTTATGAGAGCTCAGCCATCTGGAGCACCACATTGTACTTCATCATCAAGCTATTGAATTAAAATGGTCACAGTGAAATTATCTGTGCAGCTCAGGAGCATGGTCCACTTACTTTTGAAAATTCTGCCATATCCCTCTATCCAGACTACTCCAAACTCAAAGTTCAGAGACATAGATCACAGCTAAGAGAAGGAAGCTACACATCTCCTATATCATGGTGTATTCTGACTGTGTATTATGGATATTGGACATGTGCATTCGTTTTCGTCTGAATGCATGTTCATCTGAATTTAGGGTATTTTCAATATCGTTTTAACAAATGAACACGAACGCGCAGAATCCGAAAGATCTGACATAAAAAAAATGCTTTATTTTAATTTTCGTTGCTACAACAGTTCAATATAGATAGGAGATTTAACATGACACTGACAATAGCAATCTGTGTCTATCGAACCTGTGGTTGAATGTGCTTAACCTCTTCCATACAGGGCTTTTATACACACCTCCATACCGGGCCTATTCTGGCACTTCTCTCCTACATGTACAAATCATAATTTTTTTGCTAGAAAATTACGCAGAACCCCCAAACATTATATATGTTTTTTTAGCAGACACCCTAGGGAATAAAACAATGGTCATTGAAACCTTTTATTTTGCACGGTATTTGCGCACTAATTTTTCAAACGCCTTTTTTTGGGAAAAAAAATTGTTTCATGAATTAAAAAAATAACAAAATAGTAAAGTTAGCCCAATTTTTTTGTAAAATATGAAAGATTATGTTACACCGAGTAAATAGATACCTAACATGTCACGCTTTAAAATTGCGCACACTCATGGAATGGCGCCAAACTTTGACATTTTTTACAGGTTACCAGTTTAGATTTACAGAGGAGATCTAGTGCTAGAATTGTTGCTGGCACTCTAGCGCACGTGGCAATACCTCACATATGTGGTTTAAACGGCGTTTACATATGTCGGCGGGACTTGCGTGTGCGCTTGCTTCTGCGCGCAAGCTACTGGGGACAGGGGCGTTAAAAAACATTTTTTTTTTTTTACATATTTATTTCTTTTTTTACACTTTTTTATCTTATTTTATTTTTTTTATTATCACTTTTATTCCTATTACAAGGAATGTAAACATCCCTTGTAATAGGAATGTGTGTGACAGGTACTCTTTATGGAGAGATACGGGGTCAATAAGACCCCACATCTCTCCTCCAGGCCTGAAAGCATGAAGTCGGTGAAAAAAAATTCACCAATCTCATGTTTACTGTTGCTTAGCAGCCGCAATCGCGGCTTTGTTTACTTACGGGGACCCGGGCGTGACGTCATCACATCGCGCCCGGGTCCTCCGACGGTCATAGAGATGACTGGTGACCATCTGGTCACCAGTCATCTCTATGCTTCCTGCGAGCGCCGGACGATTTGTTCTCCGGGCCCCCGATGGCACGGGAGAGCCCGGAGAAGCACCGGATGGCGGCGGGAGGGGGGGGATGTCCCCTCCCGCCGCCTGTAAGAACGATCTAGCGGCGGAACCACCGCTATGATCATTCTTACGTTGTGCAGAATCGCCGGCACAAGAGAAGGATATCTGAATGATGCCTCTAGCTGCAGGCATCATTCAGATATCCCCCCCACAAAGCCCAGGATGTCATATGACGTCCACTCTGAATGGCAGAGGTTCTTTGTGGACGTCATTTTACTATGGGCCGGTAGGGAAGTGGTTAACCTTAACTCTATTAGTCCAAGATTATTCTATATAGAGAGAAAATATTCGACATTATAGAGACAGTGTTGGGGTAGACCATGTGACATGAACTATGAAGATTCGACGAAGCAGCAAAAAACATACAAATAATGAATCTGTTAATCTGTTATTGAAGGCTTATGGTGTTTGCCGAAAGTTCTAAGAAGATTCGGCAAGCAGCTATACAGTACAATGCCACAATCGTACATTTCCAGTCAAATGCTCGGCCCATAGGCTATAGAAGAATTTGAATGTTGGTTGACTAGTAATAATAATTTATAAATTTAATGTATATATATATAAAACTCAACATGTGTATGTATGTATGTATGTTCCAGCATCACGTCCAAACGGCTAAAGATATTAACATGAAACTTGGCACACATGTTACTTATATGTCAGCAACATACATAGGATAGGTGGTTTAACCCTTACCCACCCCCATTTGCCATGGTCGGGGTTTTCCTTTAAAGTCCCATTCAACTCTATGGGAAATACATGTTACTTCATAACTTCCAAACGGCTGTAGATATTTCGATAACACTTGGTCACATGTAACTTATATGTCAACTTAAACTATAGGATAGTTAATTTATCCCTTAACTACCCCCATTTGTGAGGGTCAGGGTTTTTGTTTAAAGTCCCATGCAAATCAATGGGAAATGTATGTTCCCACATAACTTCTGTACGCCTGGAGATATTTCAATAATACCTGGTACACATATTACTTATATGCCAAATAAAAATATATGACAGTTAAATTAACCCTTACCTACACCCTTATATAAAAGATGGGTTTTTGTTTCAAGTCCCATGCAATGGGTTTTTGTTTCAAGTCCCATGCAAGTATATGGGACTGTGGTCTCTTCATCACAGCTCAGCCACAGCTACTGATGTCATCACAGGTCCTTCAACCACAATCTCTTCATCACAGCTCAGACACACCTACTGATTTCATCACAGGTCCTTTTACCACAATCTCTTCATCGCAGTTTAGCCACACCTACTGATGTCATGGGTTTTTGTTTCAAGTCCCATGCAAGTATATGGGACTGTGGTCTCTTCATCACAGCTCAGCCACAGCTACTGATGTCATCACAGGTCCTTCAACCACAATCTCTTCATCACAGCTCAGACACACCTACCGATTTCATCACAGGTCCTTTTACCACAATCTCTTCATCACAGTTTAGCTACACCTACTGATGTCATCACAGGTCTTTTTACCACAATCTCTTCATCACAGCTTAGCCACACCTACTAATGTCATCACAGGTCCTTTAACCACAGTTTTTTTTATCACAGCTCAGCTACACCTTACTCCACAAGCTCTGCACTGCATCTTCAGGTCAGTATGTGGGCTGGCTTGAAAACCATGCTCATGCCGCTAACCGTGCCCTCTCCACACCCCTCCCACAAGCTACACCCCTTCTAATTTCTGCCCTTTTTTATGAAGGCTACCTCAGTAACTTTTAAAATTTTATGTTGAAAAATGTGATAGAGTACATTTCAAATGTGACTTGCAAGTTTATTAACATTTTTGTTTGTGGATTATTTTAAAGTGTGAAAATGCCTCGAAGAAAAAGTAAAGCTATAGGCCAAGTGCAATCTAAATAAAAAAATAAAAATACAGCGTAGGCTAGAAACTCCTGAGGAGCGCAGTACAAGACTCACAGCACTGCGAAATAGAGCACAAGCTTCAACAGCTTAAGAAACCGAACAACAGCGTGACATTAGACTTCTGGATATGAGGGAGAGAGCTACTACTTCTAGAGCTTCAGAAACCGAACAACAGCGTGACATTAGACTTCTGGATATGAGGGAGAGAGCTACTACTTCTAGAGCTTCAGAAACCGAACAACAGCGTGACATTAGACTTCAGGATAAGAGGGAGAGAGCTAATGCTTCTAGAGCTTCAACAAGGGCTGCAGAGAATTTTGGCTTACTGTTTGAAGGATTTAACTACGACCGACAAAAGGTCTACTCGCAACATGCCAGTGTTACCATTGGAAAAATGGACATAATTTGTCATTTCTGTCAAGCCAAGAAATTCAAATCAGAGTCACCTGGAATGTGCTGCAAAAATGGGAAAGTTAAACTATCTCAATTGGAATCACCACCAGATGAACTTTTGTCTTACACATCAGGAGATACATTGGAGTCAAAGCATTTTCTCAATAACATCAGAAGGTACAATTCATGTTTTCAAATGACATCCTTTGGTGCCACATCAATAATTAAACATCCTGGCTTTTCATCAACATTCACTGTGCAAGGTCAGATTTACCACAAGGCTGGATCATTGCTTCCCTTGCCTGACCAAGCCCCGAAATTCCTACAACTATATGTTATGGGAGACGAGCAATTGGAGGCCAACCAATGATGTGACTACATTTTGGGAACAAGGCGTCAGATTGTATTAAACTTACAAAGGATGTTTCATGAGCACAATTGTCTAATTAAAACATTTAAAACAGCATTGGAACGTATGCTAACGGATGAATATAAAGTAGTCATTAGAGCAGACCGAATACCAGCAGGAGAACATGAGCGACGCTTCAATGCTCCTCAAGTAGACGAAGTAGCAGTCGTTATATCAGGCAACGAATTTGATAAACGAGATATTATAATTCAGCGACGAGGTGAGTCATTGCAGCGTATTTCAGAAACTCATCGATCTTATGATGCTCTACAGTACCCAGTGATATTTCCCAGAGGGGAAGATGGGTATCACTTTAATATAAGGCAGGTCAACCCAGCAACAGGTGAAACAACCAGGAAAAAGGTTTCAGCAATGGATTTCTATGCATACAGGCTAATGGTTCGAGAAAATTAACAGAACCACATATTAAACTGTAGGCAGTTGTTTCATCAGTTCATCGTTGACATGTATGTGAAAATTTAAAGTGAGCGTCTTCTATTTATTAGTTTAAATCAGAGTAAGCTAAGAGTAGAAGAATATATTCACCTCAGAGATACTGCAGCAAATGACGCTAACGTTGAAGACATTGGGACCTTAGTTATACTACCAGCAACATTTACAGGCAGTCCCAGACACATGCATGAATATACTTAAGATGCTATGACATATGTGAGGACATATGGTAGACCAGATTTATTTATCACCTTTACATGCAATCCAGGTTGGACTGAGATAAAGGAAATGCTCAAAAACGGTCAAGTACCCAGTGACCGCCACAACTTAATTGCGAGAGTCTTCAGACAGAAACAGTTTACATTGATCGAACTTATAACAAAGGCCCATGTGTTTGGACCCCCAAGATGCTGGATGTATACAATTGAATATCAAAAGCGAGGATTACCACACTCACACAATTTAATCTGGTTGGCAGGCAAAATCCAGCCCACACAAATAGATGAGGTTATATCTGCTGAACTCCCAGACCCAAGAGAGGATCCCAATCTTTATACAGTGGTAACAAAAAATATGATCCATGGACCCTGTGGAAATATAAACCCCAATTCACCATGTATGAAGGATGGAAAGTGCAGCAAGAGATACTCAAGGGAATTGATTAAAGAAACACAAACTGGAGATGACGGTTATCCTCGATATAGACGACGAGCTCCACAAGATGGAGGGTTCACGGCGAAAGTAAAGTTACATGGCACAGAAATAGAAATAGACAACAGGTGGGTTGTGCCATTTTCACCCCTGCTTTCTAAAATGTTCCAGGCACACATTAACGTTGAGTACTGCAACAGTGTAAAATCAATCAAGTATGTGTGCAAGTATGTAAACAAAGGCAGTGATATGGCTGTGTTCAGCCTAAACAATGAGAAGACAAACAATGAAGTCATCCAGTATCAGTTGGGTAGATACATAAGCAGCAGCGAAGCCGTGTGGTGGATCCTAGGGTTTCCAATTCATGAAAGACACCCTACAGTTGTTCACCTGAGTGTTCATTTGGAAAACGGTCAGAGAGTTCATTTCACAATGGAGAGTGCTCCTAGAGTAGTTGAACAGCCACCAAACACAACTTTAACAGCATTCTTTAAACTATGTAAAGAGGATCCTTTTGCAAGAACATTGCTTTATCCTGAGGTTCCTCGATACTATACATGGAATGCCCCAAGGAAAGTTTTCTGTAGAAGAAAAGTTGGACAGCACCTCCCTGGACACAATATAGTTGAAAGTGATGCTTTAGGTACAGTTCACCCCAACAATTCTGAATGTTTTTTCTAAGAATGCTTCTTCACACAGTTCGAGGACCAACTTCTTTCTCAGCGCTGAGAACAATAAATGGCGAGGTATGCCAAACATACAGAGAAGCCTGTCAGAAACTTGGTTTGCTTGAAGGAGACCAACACTGGGATAATACATTGAGAGAAGCCAAATTAATTTCTTTACCAGACCAAATCAGAAACCTGTTTGCTATAATACTAACAACATGCAGTCCTTCAAATCCAAACACTTTATGGGAGAAGTATAAGGAAGCACTAAGTGAGGATATACTTGCCAAAACTCGGAGGGAAAACCCAACATTGGAAATTACTTTTTGTCCCGAGATTTTCAACAGGGCGTTAATAATTTTAGAGAACAAGTGTATTGCCATGATCAATAAGACATTAGTGCAGTTAGGCCTGCAAGCACCAGTACGAGATCAACAAGATGTACTGAATTCAGATTACATGAGAGAGAAGAACTACAACATGGAAGAGCTGCGTGCATATGTGGCAGATAAGAAACCACTTCTAAATCAAGATCAAAGAAAAGGATACCAAATCATTATTGATCATATAACAAGACAACAAGGTGGTATTTTTTTTCTCGATGCCCCTGGGGGTACAGGAAAAACATTTTTGACTAATTTACTTTTGGCTGAGATTCGGGCTCAGGGAGAAGTTGCTCTTGCTATTGCCTCCTCAGGAATTTCAGCTACACTTATGGAAGGAGGGAGAACAGCCCACTCTGCACTAAAATTGCCATTAGACATCGCAAGGCAACAAAATCCTTCATGCAACATAAGCAAGGCAAGTGGTCAAGCGCAGGTGCTTAAAACATGCAAATTAAATTTTTCTGGGATGAATGCACCATGGCCCACATAAAAGCTCTCGAGGCCCTTGACATAACTCTTAAAGATTTGAGAGGGAATAATAACTTTATGGGAGGAGCTCTGGTGCTTCTCTGTGGAGACTTTAGACAAACCCTGCCTATCATTCCAAAATCAACACCAGCAGATGAAATATATGCCTGTTGAAAGCATTCAGTTTTGTGGAAAAGAGTCAGAAAAATCAAATTAAAAGAAAATATGAGAGTACTTCCAAGGGATGAGAATGCTCAATTTTTTTCGAACACACTTCTTGAAATCGGAGAGGGTAGACTACCAGTTGAATCTTCAGGAAACGTAAAACTTCCCTCTGATTTTTGAGAACTAATATATGCAGTATACCATAATATTTCAGACAACTTAGGCAATCTAAACTGGTTGTGTGAGAGGGCTATTCTTGCTGCTAAAAATGAGGATGTCCGTGAAATTAACAATCAAATATTTTCTATGATACCAGGAGCAGTTACTGAGTACAAATCTTTTGATACCGTAGTAGATGCCGATGAGGCTGTGAATTTCCCACCAGAATTCCTGAATTCCCTTGATCCAGCTGGATTGCCACAACATCGCCTATCACTTAAAGTTGGATGTCCTATTATTTTATTACGAAACCTTGAATCACCAAAACTGTGCAATGGAACAAGGCTGTGTGTGAAAAACATGTTGCCTAATGTGTTGGAAGCTACTATTTTGACAGGAAAGGGAAAGGGAGAAACAGTTTTTATTCCACGAATACCTCTTATTCCAACAGATCTGCCTTTTACTTTCAAGAGACTACAACTCCAGGTGACGCTTGCATTTTCCATCACGATCAACAAGTCACAAGGGCAGTCCATTTGGTACTGCGGAGTTGATTTAAGATCACCATGTTTTTCACATGGGCAACTTTATGTAGCGTGCTCCAGGGTGGGTTCCCCAAATAGTTTGTTCATTTTAGCAAATGCGGGAGAAACTAAGAATATAGTATACAAACAAGTATTGCAATAATATGTCAGTTGAGTTAACCTCACTTTTTAAGAGTCTGTGAGTTGGTACTAATCTGCTTCATTGTACCATATTTTGCTCTGTTTCAACATTCACAAACTGAAAAGGAAAATGTTATAAAAGTTATGAAATACAATACTCTTTAATCAAGTGGTAAATATTCATATTTTTATCTGTCATTTCTAAAATTAAACATTGTGTTATTTATTATTTATTTATTTATATTTATATTACTATGATTTTCCTCCCCAAAAGGTTAAGATAGGAAGACCGGGCAACGCCGGGTATTCAGCTAGTCTATATATATAAAACTCAACGTGTGTGTGTGTGTATGTATGTATGTATGTTCCAGCATCACGTCCAAACGGCTAAAGATATTAACATGAAACTTGGCACACATGTTACTTATATGTCAGCAACAAACATAGGATAGGTGGTTTAACCCTTACCCACCCCCATTTGCCATGGTCGGGGTTTTTCTTTAAAGTCCCATTCAACTCTATGGGAAATACATGTTACTTCATGTTCCAGCATCACGTCCAAACGGCTTAAGATATTAACATGAAACTTGGCACACATGTTACTTATATGTCAGCAACAAACATAGGATAGGTGGTTTAACCCTTACCCACCCCCATTTGCCATGGTCGGGGTTTTCCTTTAAAGTCCCATTCAACTCTATGGGAAATACATGTTACTTCATAACTTCCAAACGGCTGTAGATATTTCGATAACACTTGGTCACATGTTACTTATATGTCCACTTAAACTATAGGATAGTTCATTTATCCCTTAACTATCCCCATTTGTGAGGGTCGGGGTTTTTGTTTAAAGTCCCATGCAAATCAATGGGAAATGTATGTTCCCACATAACTTCTGTACGCCTGGAGATATTTCAATAATACCTGGTACACATATTAGTTATATGCCAAATAAAAATATATGACAGTTAAATTAACCCTTACCTACACCCTTATATAAAAGATGGGTATATTTATATTACTATGATTTTCCTCCCCAAAAGGTTAAGATAGGCAACGCCGGGCATTCAGCTAGTTATTACTAAAGTCATACAACATTAGAATTCTTCTATAGCTTTTAGGTGGCGCATTCGACCGGAAATGTACGATTGCGGCGTCATACAGTTTAGATGCTCCATCGAATCTTCTTAGAACATAAGCCTTCAATGACAGATTAGATTAATTCAGATTTTCAGACGAATGTATTTTTTAATGAAATAAAATAAATAAAAACTAATTTCGGGAGTAACTAAATAAATGTAATTTTCGGACGAAAATGAAATTCCGAAATGAAATATTTCAGTGTGCACATGTCTAATGGATATCATGATTGGAACCCACAAAAAGAGCCCATGCCTGGTTTCTAGTTGCACCAGTTGTCTTCTGCCAGCCCTTCATGTCATTAATATCTAACCTATGCCTGGTCCATACTTTTTAGTCAATAGTTTTATATCTTATGTGGGATGAAATATTTGCTGTGTATGCCATTAGGGTTATCTGTCCCGTTTGAAAGCACTGAGGTGGTGCAATTAGGGTGCAAATTTGCTCTAATTTTAGCTCTATGGGAGCTCAAGCTAATTGCCCTATCCATCCATGTTTGCCTATTTTCTGCTGTATTGCACTTTACCACTATGCATACCTATGGTGCTTTTTCCTGAAGCAGCATCTCCCCTGCACAGAGATAAGGTTATATCACTACCACTCCCCCTTAGTAAAGCTATTCTAGGCTTCCACTGAGTGGATAGTTATTTAAATAACTAAGAATGGGGGTAAAGGGAATTAGGGGGATGTTACTGGGAGATTAATGAGAGGGACAGTCCTTAAAGCAGAGGTCCACTAATTTGTTTTTCTAAAAGCCAACAGCTACAAATACTGCAGCTGTTGACTTTTAAAAAATGGACACTTACCTGTCCAGGGTGCCTGTGATGTTGGCAGCTGAGGGCGAGCAATTGCTTGTCTCTTGGCTGCCCCTCCACCATCCTCGGTGAGGGAATCAGGAAGTGAAGCGCTGCGGCTTCACTGCCAGGTTCCCTGCTGCGCAAGCGCAAGCGGCGCGGCCCGTCCTCACTGGTCCCTGCTCTCTCCTGGGAACACTGTGTTTCCCAGAAGACAGCAGGGGAGGCGCCACCTGTCTTAGACAGGTATTTGCACCCCCCTCCCTCCTGAAAGGTGCCAAATGTGACACTGGAGGGGGGTGGGTTCCAAAAAGCAGAAGTTCCATTTTTGGGTGGAACTCTGCTTTAAAATTGTTCTTCAGCTGTCTATGGTTTGGGAATTTAACCACTTACTTACTGCTCAGGCGAAATTTCAGCTTTCAGCACTGTCACGTTTTGAATGATAATTGCGCGGTCGTGTTTTTTTTCCCCACAAATAGAGCTTTCTTTTGGTGGTATTAGATCACCTCTGCGGTTTTTATTTTTTGCGATATAAACAAAAATAGAGCGGCAATTGTGAAAAAAAAGGTTTTTTTTACTTTTTGCTATAATAAATATCCAATTAAAAAGAAAAAAAAATGTTTTCTCATTTTAGGTCGATACATATTCTTCTACATATTTTTGGTAAAAAAAAAAAAAAATCGCAATAAGCGTATAGTGATTGGTTTGCGCAAAAGTTATAGCGCCTACAAAATAGTGGATAGAATTATGATTTTTTTTTTACTAGTAATGGCGGCGATCTGCGATTTTTGTCACAACTGCGATATTGCGGCGGACACATCGGACACTTTTGACACATTTTTGGGACCATTCGCATTTATACAGCGAACAGTGCTATAAATACAGTATGCACTGATAACTGTATAAATGTGACTGGCAGGAAAGGGGATAACACTAGGGGGCGAGGAAGGGGGTTAATGTGTGCCCTGCATAGTGTTTCTAACTGTGGGGGGAGGGGAGTGTATATATACAAGGGACACACTATCGGTCTCCTCTTCCTGACAGGACATGGATCTCTGTGTTTACACACAGAGATCCATATCCCTGTCTCTGTGACTGCCGATCGCGGGTGCCTGGTGGACGTGCAGCTGTGCAGGCAGTATGATATGACCACAGCAGTTAAAATTGTAGATGTGTGGTATGAGCTAGCTATTTGGTGCACTAAATGTCCTGCTCTCGAGTGGCTAATCTTAAAAGATAGCAGTGCCGACAGGGATGTCCAGTGTCTATGCTCCCGGCCTTAAATTAAATGTGAATCTGATTCATGAAATTTGAGCTGGGCACATATATCTGCAGTTTTTTCTTATCTCTCTTTATTGCACTGTGCCCTCTGGCTTTCTCCTGCTCCATTCAGCCTGATAACTTCTGATAACAGCTTGCCATGCAACAGAACACCTCTGAGAGTCTTTGCCTATGTGGAGAGGGGGTGTGTGCCTTTCCTCCAATCAACTGTCTTGGCAGACTTCATGATCCATGTTAAACAGGAAGACAAAATCTCCTAACACAATGTGAACGTTCTAAACAGTATATAAAGTTGAAGAAAGCAAATATGCATGTAAAACTTATGTAGGGAGATTTTTTCATCCCTGTGTATCATCTGACGCTGTTCACTTCACTGGGTATATGTGAGGGTTTACATCCACTTTAAGCTTGAGTCTGCTCACAGACAGGTGCCATTTAGCTATGTTCACATGGATTCCCACAGCATCAAGAGAGTGGGCTTTCTTGGATGATTTAATAAAAAACCTTCCTGGCTTATCATGTTGTCCAGAGTCTGTTGGAACCTATAGTTCAGCAAGTCAGTTCCTTTACATGGCTACCATTTTGGACTACAACTCCCAGGATTCTGGGCACTCTGTTTAATTGTCTATGGGATCAATTAATTGTAGTTCTCCCTCTGATGGCCAGAGGATAATAATACAGAACACCATCTCAATAGAAGGAGGGAAGTAAATGCAATGTCTTCTTTTTCATGCTGCTGTAGCCCAACACTTGGCTACATAATGATGTTTCTTTGATTGTCTATCACTAACTGAATTTCCATTCGCATTCTTTAAGCAGTACCTGTGGATATCTGTATCAGAGAAAATGCTCTGGATTGACACATATAACAGTTTTGTGTTGGTTATAAGTCTATGTGGGTTGCTAACACAGAATGTACTTGTTTATTAGTTCTACTGCATTGTGTTTGATATGTCTTGTTGTGTTTTCCCACTTTGCACTTTTGAATCCAAATTACAAACTTGACTAAGCTTATCAGCATCTTTTTCTCAATATACACATTCTTACCTTGCAGCTGGTGTCCCTTGAGGCCGCGTACACACGGTCGGTCCAAACCGATGAAAACGGCCTGAAGTCCAGTTTCATCGGTCCAAACCGACCATGTGTACGGCCCATCGGTCTGTTGTCCTTCAGACAAAAATTATAGAACTTGCTTTAAAATCGAACCGATGGCCCGCTGACCGATAGGTCCAAACCGATGGTTAGTACACAAAAGCATCGGTTCAAAACCTGCGCATGCTCAGAATCAAGTCGACGCATGCTTGGAAGCATTGAACTTCGTTTTTTCAGCTTTCTGACCCGATCGGATTTTGAACTGATGGTGTGTACGCACATCAGAGCGGTGAACCGATGAAAACAATTGTGATAGAGAAAATTGAGTACTGTCCGTGATACTTTTTTATTTGCACTAACATACAATTTTTTAGGACAAGCTTTCGGGGTGTTACCCCTTCTTCAAGGTCCAAGCAGTATTGATTCACAATTTTTTTTGATAAAGATAATCAAAGATTTACAACCCATTATAACAGAGGATGAAACTCTGAAACATGCGAACAGGCAAAAAGTTTGTTCGAACACACAAACACCGTTAACCACTTAAGCCCCGGACCAAAATGCAGCTAAAGGACCAGGCCCCTTTTTGCAAATCGGCACTGCGTCGCTTTAACTGACAATTGCGCGGTCGTGGGACGTGGCTCCCAAACAGAATTGGCGTCCTTTTTTCCCCACAAATAGAGCTTTCTTTTGGTGGTATTTGATCACCTCTGCGATTTTTATTTTTTGCGCTATGAACAAAAATAAAGTGTCAATTTTGAAAAAAATGCAATATATTTTACTATTTGCTATAATAAATATAAATATCAATAAATATAAAAAACTATTTTTTCCTCAGTTTAGGCCGATACGTATTCTTCTACCTATTTTTGGTAAACAAAAATCGCAATAAGCGTTTATTGGTTGGTTTGCACAAAGTTTATAGCATTTACAAAATAGGGGATAGTTTTATTGCATTTTTATCATTTTTTTTTTTACTACTAATGGCGGCGATTAGCGATTTTTTTCATGACTGCGACATTATGGCGGACACTTCAGACAATTTTGACACATTTTTGGGTCCATTGTCATTTTCACAGCAAAAAATGCATTTAGAATGCATTGTTTACTGTGGAAATGACAGTTGCAGTTTGGGAGTTAACCACAGGGGGCGCTTATGGGGTTATGTGTGACCTGAAGTGTGTTTACAACTGTAGGGGGTGTGGCTGTAGGTGTGACATCATCGATTGTGTCCCCCTATAAAAGGGATCACACGATCAATGACGCTGCCACAGTGAAGAAAGGGGAAGCTGTGTTTACATACAGCTCTCGCCGTTCTTCAGTTTCGGGGACTGATCGCGGGACTCCAGCGGCAATCGGGTCTGTGGGTCCCGCGATCACGGTCACGGAGCTTCGGACCGGGTCGCGGCCCCACGGGTGGGCTTAAAGGGCAATGTACATATACGTTGATGTGCCCAGCCGTGGCATTCTGCCGACGTATATCGTCATGCAGCGGTCCTTAAGTGGTTAAAGACTATCGGACACGAACGTGAAAAATCAAAAGTGCTAATTTTAAAGGGTAATATGTAAACCCTCACAGTTACTCTTGGTGGGTGCAGGAATGGCTGCTGTGAAATATTAGATCAAAAATTGTGATTGTATGCCCCTGTTAAACAGGTGCATAAAAAATTGACCTTGGGTGACACAACACTGTAACCCCAACAGTTAGGCCTTGTACACACAATCAGTCCAAACTGATGAAAACAGACTGAAGGCTGAAGTCTGATGGTCTGATGGTCTGATGTGCCAACACACCATCAGTTCAAAATCCGATCGAGTCCAATGCGGTGATGTAAAACACAACAACGTGCTAAAAAAAATGAAGTTCAATGCTTCCAAGCATGCATCGACTTGATTCTGAGCATGCGTGGGTTTTGAACCGATGCTGTTGCGTACTAACCATCGGTTTTGACCGATCGGTCATCAGTCCATCAGTCTGATTTCAAAGCAAGTTTTAAAACTTTGGTCTGAAGGACAAAAGTCTGATGGGCCATACACATGGTAGGTTTGGACTGATGAAACTGAACTTCAGTCCGTTTTCATCAGTTTGGACTGATCGTGTGTACAGGGCCTAACTCTTGGTGGGTGCAGGAATGGGCCCTGCTATGGAATATGATAGCAATAATTGTAATTACATGCCCCTGTTAAGCAGGGGCAGAACAATTGGGCCTTGGATGATGGTGGTGCCACAACACTGTAAACCCTGAGGCCTTGTACTCACGATCAGACATGTCCGATGAAACCGGTCCGCGGACCGTTTTCATCGGACATGTCTGCCCGGGGACTGCCCGGGGACTTCTGTTCGATGGCTGTACACACCATCGAACAGAGGTCCACGCGTAAACAATACGTGGGGCGTGTCCGCGGTGTCGCTGCGTCGATGACGCGGTGTCGCCGCGACAACGATGCGGCGGCGTGGGCGGCCTGCCTTTAAAATGCTTCCACGCATGCGTCGAAGTCATTCGACGCATGCGAGGGATGGCGGGCGGCAGGACATGTATGGTAGGTCTGTACAGACGACCGTACATGTCCGGGCGGACAGGTTTCCAGCAGACTGTTTTAAAGCAAGTCCAGGAAACAGTTGTCTGCTCAGAAACGGTCTGTCAGACAATTGTTTGCTGGAATCCTGTCCGCGCTGCTGTACACACGACGGAACATATCTGCTGAAACTGGTCTGCGGACCAGTTTCAGCAGACATGTTTGGTCGTGAGTACGGGGCCTCACAGTTATCCTTGGTGGGCGCAGGAACTGGACCTGCTGTGAAATATTAGATTAAGAATTGTAATTACATGCCCCCGCTAAACAGGGGCAGAAACATTGGGCCTTAGGTAGTGGTGGTGGTGCCCTAAACCAAAAAATATTCTTAGAAGATAGCATCATCAAAATTGAGGAGGAATAGGATAGTCACTCAGCATAGGCAGTCTTCTAGGGATCCCACATCCATAGAAAATTCAATCGGTTACATCAGCATCAGGTGCTCAGGTGCTGATCCAAGACTGATTAATTTTTATGAATGTGAGCCTATCAACAGAGTCTGTGGACAGACACACTCTATGATCTGTGACAAACCCTCCAGCAGCACTGAATGTGCATTCAGAAAGAACGCTGGACGCAGGACAGGCCAGTAGCTCAGTTGCATATTTAGCAAGTTCTGACCAGTGGTCCATCCTCAAGACCCAGTAACTACTCATGAGCCGAACACCCCCCCGGTTCGGTTTGCAGCAAAAAATTTGTTCGAACACGCAAACAATGTTAAGGTCTATGGAACACGAACATGAAAAATCCAAAGTTCTAATTTTAAAGGTTAATATGCAAGTTATTGTCAGAATAACCTGGGTCCTGCACCAGGGGACATGTATTATTTTTATTAATACATCTTTATTTAAAAAAAAAAAATTCATTACAAAAATGTATACATATATACACTTACAATCTATAACATACATATTCCAATCATGAGGGGTGACTCCCCCCCCCCCCATCCCCCGTATCACCATCCCCTCTTAGTAGACAGAAAATATTTGAAAGAAGAGAAAAAAGGGGGGAGGGGAAGGGGGGTGTGCAATCAATAAATATTAAGGTAAGGTAAAGCCTTACTTTATTTCCTACTATAATAGTGTTTTTATATGTTCTTTTCCCCTTTCCTCTTCTCTTCTTCTTCCCTTCTCTTACTTCCTCTTTATGTGTTCCTATCAGATAGTGTGGGTGGAGGGGAAAGGGGATATTTCCTAAGGTTTTCCTTATTATTTTAAATTTCTCATGTTGATTTCTAGTTTCATGCACCCATCTTTCTGCCTCCATTATTCTATCTACTTAAACGGTGGAGTAGCGTTAAAGAGTGAAAAGGCCTTCATATGCCACCTAAATCAATGAGAAGGCTAAATAGGAGTCCAATAAATATCAAAAATGTGAACAAATTGATAAATGAAAATAAAAAATTAATAGTCCAAAAATGTGTCAAATTTAAGTGTTAGCACACTGCTGCAACCATGAAGGAAAAACTCTGGGTCCAATGATAAATATAGCTTGCTGACCCTTACCAGAATGGAAGATCCTAACGGATCTAGTCAAGCTGAAATCACTGGATCCTAAATGTTGGAATGGAGCTTGTCTGTTGAAACGATCCTCCAAGGGGTCACCGATCCACCAGTAAAGCAACCAGAGAAAATAAACGAATATGGTGTAAATCCGTGCGGTAAATTAATACATAAAGAGCATCCCCCAGTGACTGGCAACAGACAGTGTGAACAAACGGAACCACCACCAGTACACACACTGACCCTTACCAGAACCTGTGATCCGTCAGGATCAATCAAAGCAGAGGGGATGTGGACAATGTGAAGTTATGGGACGTCCCAACCAATATCATTGAATTCACCAGCAAAGGTCCAAATATGTGTGAGAAAGGAAAACTCACATAGCGTGATACCGTAGAGGTTTTTAATACAAAAACGAGCAGCACACTTACAGTTTAAAGTAGAAATATCAACGAGGATAAAAAAGCCGGCCAGCCGGCGTGTCAGAACGAAAGTCCTCAAATCGCGGTGACGTCAGCACGTCGCCTCCCAACGTTTCGTCTACACTAGACGTGGTCACGGGAATGAGGAGACGTTCTGCGTCACCGCATATAAACGTAAAAGGGGCGTGGACTCAAATGGACAACAGTCTCAAAGGATCACCCGTCCGCCATCTTGCTTAAGGGAAAAAAGAAAGGGAAAACCAATGTGATTACAACATATGGTCTAAGAATGATACGGGAACACTGCCAATTACTTATACACTTGACGGAGACACTGCAAATTGCTTGTACAATGACACCATCAAGGAGACAGCATCAGTACAAAACAAAATTAAAAAAGGATACAGAAATAAAAATAAAGGCTGGTGTGTATCCTCTGAGACCAATGTCCACATGGATAATTATATAACAACATCCCACCTTAAACAGAGTCATGACGTCATATATATACATGAAAATACAAAGACCATATTTAAAGCCCAGTATTATATACATGTTATCAGACCATATATAGCAAAAAACACATATGAAAATACATGAAATGTCCAATTATGGATTACACAGACGGATCAATTAAAAACAGCAAATATAAATATGAGCATGCTGCATAAAATTATGAAATTACTGGAATATTTAAAACAATAATAAAAATAGATAAAAAGAGAAAGATAGATCAAGATCATGATTTAAGCATTATCAATAAAACAATTGACATCTACCTCTATATTTAAACCGTAAGGTTCATAACATTTTAATGTGTGAACCCACATCATCTCTGATCTTGAAATGCTCCTCACCAGGTCACTCCCTCTCCAATGTGCCTGGAATTTCTCTATCCCCAAAAAGATAGTGCCTGCAGGATCTTTATTGTGGGCCAACAAATAATGTTTGGACACAGAGGGGCAAATCCACAAAAACCTAGCCTAACTTAACTTTTACCATTTAAGTTACACTGGCGGAAAATTTCTACCCAAGTGCCCGATCCACAAAGCACTTACCTAGAAATTTTTGGCCGTGTAACTTACATGTCTCCGGCGCAAGGCGGTCCTCTTCTGCAGGGGGCGATGACAATTTAAATGAGGCGCGCTCCCGCGCTGGCTGTACTGCGCATGCTCGTGACGTCATTTTCCCGATGGGCAGCGCGCGAAATTACGTTACGCCGGGCTTTGTGGATTGCGACGGGACAATAAAGTTGCGTCGGGTAAAAAAAAAGTTACGCGCGGGAAAAAAAAAATTCAAAATTTTAAAAAAATCGCGGCGATCGAAAAAAAGGTCTGTTTTTACAAGGTGTAACTAGTTTACACTTTGTAAAAGCAGAACTAATTTTACGTATGCAAACGTAAACTTACGCAGAAAACACAAAGCTGAAAATCTTTGTGGATCTCCGTAAGTCCTCATTTGCATACGCTAGGCGGCATTTCAACACGAAATGCCCCCAGCGGCGGATGCGGTACTGCATCCTAAGATCCGACAGTGTAAGTCTCTTACAGATGTCGGATCTTCTGCCTATCTTTGGAAAACTGCTTCTGAGGATCAGTTCCAAAGATAGGCACAGGGATACGCAGGCTGAACAGCAGTTCCGCCTGCGTATCCCTTTTGAGGATTTGGCCCAGAATGGTTTGGGAAGCCACTGCAGATATTAGTTAGATGTTCGTTCAAACGTATGTGGAGAGGACGTTTCGTCCTGCCCACATATTGGAGCCCACATGGACATTGGAGTAAGTAAACTACTCCCACCATAGAGCAGGTAATAAATGTTTCAATTGGAAACCTCTTAGTTGCATGTCTAGAACTAAAACTGGTAGTTTTCTTAGGAATCTGGCGATTAATTGCACAGATATGGCATTTGCCACATTTAAAAAACCCTACCAGGCCGGACAAAAACATGGAGGGAATCCTAGGAGGATCCAAAACGTTGGGTGCCAATTTGTCCTTCAGGGATGCAGAACCCCTAAAAACAACCCGAGACTTGTCAGGTAATATGACACCCAAAATTTTGTCACTCTTAAGCACATGCCAGTGCTTACTGATAATGTGTTTGACACTGGCGTGTTGGCAAAAGTAATCAGTAACAAAGGGAGTTTTGTAGTTGCCCACTTGGTCGTCCCTGGGCTTAATGCGAAGTAAATCTTCACAATTGGTGTTGGTCACCAATTCCAAAGTGTCAACCAAGGAACTTTGATTGTAACCCTTTTCAATAAAGTGTTCTGTTAGAACACTGGCCTGGTCAAGGAACACATTATGCTTACTGCAATTCCTTTTAAGACGAAGGAATTGCCCCTTGGGCACAGCTTTGAGCCAAGTGGCATGATGACAACTGTCACTTGGGATAAAAGCATTTCTGTCTGTACTTTTAAAGTAGGTGGAGGTGGTAAAACCATCACTATCGACAGAAATGGTAAGGTCCAAAAAATTAATTTTGTCCTTACTAGCCTCATATTTGAGGACAATCCCCCTATTGTTGGAATTAAGGAATGTCATGAAGACGGATAGTTCATCTTCGGAACCTCTCCATAGGAGGAGGATGTCGTCGATGTATCGTGCCCACAGTAAAATCTGGGGCCTAGTACCAACATCGACGACATCCTCCTCCCATTTGGCCATAAACAAGTTGGCCAAACTCGGGGCATATTTGGCCCCCATCGCAACTCCTCTATCCTGCCTGTAGTAATGGCCATCATGCCAAAAAAAGTTGTGGGACGCGGCATATTGTAATAGCTCCATTATGAAGGAAATTTGAACACTCGGGAGTCCTGAGTCTCTTTCTAAAAAATATAAAACCGCCTCTAATCCTAGATCATGTGGGATCACAGTATACAAGGAAGTGACATCTGCAGTCACAAGCCACAAATCGGGTGGAGGTTGGATGTCAGATAACAGATTTATGACATGTCTGGTATCCTTTAAAAAGGAGGGCATGTTTTTCACCAAGGGCTGTAAAAAAAAGTCAATGTATTTGCCCACCCGGGACGTCACGGAATCTATGCCACTGACTATAGGGCATCCCGGGGGGCAAACAGGGTCCTTTTCGGAAGATAATACATGATAGGCACTCGTGGAGCCTTAGGGACCAGGAAAGCCTTTCCTTTTTATTTAAGATATTGAGGCGGGAACCCTTATTCACAATTTTGACTAGAGCTTTTTTATACTTGTCTCCCGGATTGAGGGGGAGGCGGGTATAAGTATCTCCATCTTCAAGAATACGTTTCATTTCTGATAAGTAGTCTTCTTTGTTTAGGAACACAATGCCACCCCCTTTGTCAGCAGGGCGAATGACAAGGTTCCTATTTGCACACAATGACTTAATGCCCTCCTCTATGTTTAGTTTGCATCTTACTTTCTTGGTATTGAGATTATCAAGGTCCTTGAGGGTCAAATCCCTAAATACTTTCAAGGAGGCAGGGAGTTGGCCCGGGGGGTTGTAAGTAGAGGCATTGACCAAACCAGAATGGACATAATTAGAAGTCATAGTTTTAGAAGGGTTAAAAGGATTGGAAGAAACATACCGCTGGATATTCAGTTTGCGTACAAACTTGTGTACATCCATGTATGTTCTAAATTTATTGATGTTTCTTGGCGGGGCATATTTCAAACCCTTATCGAGAACATACAACTCAGAAGTAGATAAAATGTGAGAACTAAGATTAAAAATACCAGTCCCTGTTATGTTTTCGGCCTTTTTGGACTTATTGCGTTTCCCCCCTCTGGTCCCTCTTTTAGTTCTGCCAATCTTTTGGTTCCCTGTCCTGCCCGGGGAAAACCCCAATTAGATTGGGAAAAATTTGGTTGGCCAGGATATCCCAGCTCATAGATTGCTGGGGGTTGTGCCTGACTGGTGGAGGGATTGGAGAAAAAATTCTGCCCCTCCGTATTCTCTAAGTTTCCCAATGGGAGAAAACTATTATGGGTAAGCACATTATAGTCAGGTTCAAAGGTCCCTGCGTAGTGCACTACCTCATTATCTATATATCTCTGTGTCACATTAGGGTGAGGGCCTAGAGTGTATGAAATGTTACGGCCCAAATCTTGAGATGTTATTTGTCCACCAACAAAGTTAGGCGGGTAACCGGGGGGAGGACCGTTGAAAGTGCCCCGCCCTCGTGAAATTGGAATGTTGGGTCGTTCTACTGTGCCCTGTCCCCAAGGTTGAGCATAGTACAATGGGGGTGGGCCAAATTGCCCACGTTGGTTGCCCCTACCTCTCCCCATATTAGGGGCATGAGATGCTGTTTGTTTCTTGATTCTCTGATGGCCCTTGGGAGTATTGTTAGGGTTAATACGACCAACACCTCCCTTACCCTGGGGTAAGTTGGAACCACTAATTAGATTACCATTAGGCACAAGATTAAGTGGAGTGACCTCCATTGCTGAGTTCAAGGAACCAGTGGCCTCAGCCAGTAGTTTATTTTGCCACTCAAACACAATATTGTTATGGTAGTCTCCAAAGTCCCTATTGAACTTTTTCTTTTTTTTTGATTTGTTGCTCCTTTTCTTCCTTTTCAAGAATTTTTAAGAGACTTTGAGATTTATCTGTATATTCCTCACTGGACATAAAAGGGGTTAACTTTTCCTTGATAAGTTTGATCTCATCATCTAGTCTTTTTAATTTAGTGGTTTTACGTTCCCCTAGGACAGTGATGGCGAACCTGTGGCACGCGTGCCACAGCTGGCACGCCAAGCCCTCTCTGTGGGCACTCAGCAGGCTCCCAGGATAGGAGAGGGAATCCCCCAGCAATGCAGTTATTTTCACTCGTGCGGGCGCGGAGTAGCCGGCTCCCTTTCTATCATTAATGCGATCGGGCAGTGGGACGGCAGATGTTTGTAAAGCCCTCCCTGCATACACTAAAGCAGCCCAATGGAAATAACACAGAGGGAGTGTCTGCTGTAAGCAGCGCGCAATGCCTCTGAATAGCCAGGAAGAGAAGAATGATCCTCCCTTCCTGGACTTGGGCAGCCAATAGGAGAGCGGCTTCCTGTGCAGGCCGGGCCTCCAGCACTGAAGCATGGCAATATGGAGGACTTTGGCTGAACACATGCACAGGTAGGACAGTGCTATGGGTGAGGGAGGGAGAGGTGAGGGCTCGCAGAGGACACTGCTGTGTATGTGGGGGGGATGTGAAGGGGGCAGAGGACAATGCTTTGTTGGGAAGGGCCCTGTGTTCTGAGCGTCCCATCCCTGTATTCTGAGAATCCCATGCCTGATCCATCCCATCCCTGTATTCTGAGAATCCCATCTCTGATCCATCCCATCCCTGTATTCTGAGAATCCCATCTCTGATCCATCCCATCCCTGTATTCTGAGAATCCCATCCCTGTATTCTGAGAATCCCATGCCTGATCCATCCCATCCCTGTATTCTGAGAATCCCATCTCTGATCCATCCCATCCCTGTATTCTGAGAATCCCATCCCTGTATTCTGATAATCCAATGCCTGATCCATCCCATCCCTGTATTCTGAGCATCCTATCTCTGATCCATCCCATCCCTGTATTCTGAGAATCCCATGCCTGATCCATCCCATCCCTGCATTCTGAGAATCCCATCTCTGATCCATCCCATCCCTGTATTCTGAGAATCCCATCCCTGTATTCTGAGAATCCCATCCCTGATCCATCCCATCCCTGTATTCTGAGAATCCCATCCCTGTATTCTGAGAATCCCATCCCTGTATTCTGAAAATCCCATGCCTGATCCATCCCATCCCTGTATTCTGAGAATCCCATCTCTGATCCATCCCATCCCTGTATTCTGAGAATCCCATCCCTGTATTCTGAGAATCCCATGCCTGATCCATCCCATCCCTGTATTCTGAGCATCCTATCTCTGATCCATCCCATCCCTGCATTCTGAGAATCCCATGCCTGATCCATCCCATCCCTGCATTCTGAGAATCCCATCCCTGATCCATCCCATCCCTGTATTCTGAGAATCCCATCCCTGTATTCTGAGAATCCCATGCCTGATCCATCCCATCCCTGTATTCTGAGCATCCTATCTCTGATCCATCCCATCCCTGTATTCTGAGAATCCCATCCCTGATCCATCCCATCCCTGTATTCTGAGAATCCCATCCCTGTATTCTGAGAATCCCATGCCTGATCCATCCCATCCCTGTATTCTGAGCATCCTATCTCTGATCCATCCCATCCCTGCATTCTGAGAATCCCATGCCTGATCCATCCCATCCCTGCATTCTGAGAATCCCATCCCTGATCCATCCCATCCCTGTATTCTGAGCATCCTATCTCTGATCCATCCCATCCCTGTATTCTTAGAATCCCATACCTGATCCATCCCATCCCTGTATTTTGAGCATCCCATCTCTGATCCATCCCATCCCTGTATTTTGAGCACAATGCACTCCTTTGAAAAAGCACAAAGGTTTTTTATCTGGACACAATGGTAAGGTTGTTGGTCCCTTAGGGCTCATTCAAAGGGATGATCAGTCCTATCCTCCTGTACAGAGCCGCTGGTAGATTTATTCCATGTTGGCACTTTGAAAAAATTAAATTGGTTTTGTGTCGCGGTTTGGGCACTCGGGCTCAAAAAGGTTCGCCATCACTGCCCTAGGAACTTAAGTAGACTAAGTTCAGAGTCATTGAAATACTTGTACCACCCCTCCAAATCGGTGTCGCCCTTCTGTGGGGCGATTTCCCACCTCAGACTTCTGGGAACCATCTGGTGCTTAATGTAGGCGTCCAAAAAGACGACGTCCCACTGAGTGTGGAGCTCTGCTATGGTTAAATTCTTAAGTCTCATAAAGAGGCCGCCCAAATCATTATCTCCCTCCTTGAAAGTTTCAAACACCCCCTCTGAGTTTACCACTCGAGTAGCTCTGAATGTAAAGATATCCATAGGAGCTTTAGTGTTGGTGCTCTATGATGAGACACAAAAGTAGCTGCACAATGTGTGTATAAGAACAATAAGTATAGGAAGTAAAAAAGTGCGCTTACCAATGAAAAAGTGAAAGAGAAAATAAAGCAGCTAACTCAAAAATGTCATACAAACATATAAATCATAAACAAACGGTGGAGTAGCGCTAAAGAGTGAAAAGGCCTTCATATGCCATCTAAATCAATGAGAAGGCTAAATAGGAGTTCAATAAATATCAAAAATGTGAACAAATTGATAAATGAAAATATAAAATGAATAGTCCAAAAATGTGTCAAATGCCATATCTGTGCAATTAATCACCAGATTCCTAAGAAAACTACCAGTTTTAGTTCTAGACATTCAACTAAGAGGTTTCCAATTGAAACATTTATTACCTGCTCTACGGTGGGAGTAGTTTACTTACTCCAATGTCCATGTGGGCTCCAATATGTGGGCAGGACGAAACGTCCTCTCCACATACGTTTGAACAAACATCTAACTAATATCTGCAGTGGCTTCCCAAACCATTCTGTGTCCAAACATTATTTGTTGGCACACAATAAAGATCCAAGATAAACTTGTTTATGGCCAAATGGGAGGAGGATGTCGTCTGTGTTGGTACTAGGCCCCAGATTTTACTGTGGGCACGATACATCGACGACATCCTCCTCCTATGGAGAGGTTCCGAAGATGAACTATCCGTCTTCATGACATTCCTTAATTCCAACAATAGGGGGATTGTCCTCAAATATGAGGCTAGTAAGGACAAAATTAATTTTTTGGACCTTACCATTTCTGTCGATAGTGATGGTTTTACCACATCCACCTACTTTAAAAGTACAGACATAAATGCTTTTATCCCAAGTGACAGTTGTCATCATGCCACTTGGCTCAAAGCTGTTCCCAAGGGGCAATTCCTTTGTCTTAAAAGGAATTGCAGTAAGCATAATGTGTTCCTTGACCAGGCCAGTGTTCTAACAGAACGCTTTATTGAAAAGGGTTACAATCAAAGTTCCTTGGTTGACACTTTGGAATTGGTGACCAACACCAATCGTGAAGATTTACTTTGCATTAAGCCCAGGGACGACCAAGTGGGCAACTACAAAACTCCCTTTGTTACTGATTACTCTTGCCAACACGCCAGTGTCAAACACATTATCAGTAAGCACTGGCATGTGCTTAAGAGTGACAACATTTTGGGTGCCATATTACCTGACAAGCCTCGGGTTGTTTTTAGGGGTTCTGCATCCCTGAAGGACAAATTGGCACCCAACGTTTTAGATCCTCCTAGGATTCCCTCCATGTTTTTGTCCGGCCTGGTAGGGTTTTTTAAATGTGGCAAATGCCATATCTGTGCAATTAATCGCCAGATTCCTGAGAAAACTACCAGTTTTAGTTCTAGACATTCAACTAAGAGGTTTCCAATTGAAACATTTTTTACCTGCTCTACGGTGGGAGTAGTTTACTTACTCCAATGTCCATGTGGGCTCCAATATGTGGGCAGGACGAAACGTCCTCTCCACATACGTTTGAACAAACATCTAACTAATATCTGCAGTGGCTTCCTAAACCATTCTGTGTCCAAACATTTTTTGTTGGCCCACAATAAAGATCCTGCAGGCACTATCTTTTTGGGGATAGAGAAATTCCAGGCACATTGGAGAGGGAGTGACCTGGTGAGGAGCATTTCAAGATCAGAGATGATGTGGGTTTACACATTAAAATGTTATGAACCTTACGGTTTAAATATAGAGGTAAATGTCAATTGTTTTATTGATAATGCTTAAATCATGATCTTGATCTATCTTTCTCTTTTTATCTATTTTTATTATTGTTTTAAATATTCCAGTAATTTCATAATTTTATGCAGCATGCTTATATTTATATTTGCTGTTTTTAATTGATCCGTCTGTGTAATCCATAATTGGACATATCATGTATTTTCATATGTGTTTTTTGCTATATATGGTCTGATAACATGTATATAATACTGGGCTTTAAATATGGTCTTTGTATTTTCATGTATATATATGACGTCATGACTCTGTTTAAGGTGGGATGTTGTTATATAATTATCCATGTGGACATTGGTCTCAGAGGATACACACCAGCCTTTATTTTTATTTCTGTATCCTTTTTTAATTTTGTTTTGTACTGATGCTGTCTCCTTGATGGTGTCATTGTACAAGCAATTGGCAGTGTCTCCGTCAAGTGTATAAGTAATTGGCAGTGTTCCCGTATCATTCTTAGACCATATGTTGTAATCACATTGGTTTTCCCTTTCTTTTTTCCCTTAAGCAAGATGGCGGACGGGTGATCCTTTGAGACTGTTGTCCATTTGAGTCCCCGCCCCTTTTACGTTTATATGCGGTGACGCAGAACATCTCCTCATTCCCGTGACCACGTCTAGTGTAGACGAAACGTTGGGAGGCGACGTGCTGACGTCACCGCGATTTGAGGACTTTCGTTCTGACACGCCGGCCGGCCGGCTTTTTTATCCTCGTTGATATTTCTACTTTAAACTGTAAGTGTGCTGCTCGTTTTTGTATTAAAAACCTCTACGGTATCACGCTATGTGAGTTTTCCTTTCTCACACATATTTGGACCTTTGCTGGTGAATTCGATGATATTGGTTGGGACGTCCCATAACTTCACATTGTCCACATCCCCTCTGCTTTGATTGATCCTGACGGATCACAGGTTCTGGTAAGGGTCAGTGTGTGTACTGGTGGTGGTTCCGTTTGTTCACACTGTCTGTTGCCAGTCACTGGGGGATGCTCTTTATGTATTAATTTACCGCACGGATTTACACCATATTCGTTTATTTTCTCTGGTTGCTTTACTGGTGGATCGGTGACCCCTTGGAGGATCGTTTCAACAGACAAGCTCCATTCCAACATTTAGGATCCAGTGATTTCAGCTTGACTAGATCCGTTAGGATCTTCCATTCTGGTAAGGGTCAGCAAGCTATATTTATCATTGGACCCAGAGTTTTTCCTTCATGGTTGCAGCAGTGTGCTAACACTTAAATTTGACACATTTTTGGACTATTAATTTTTTATTTTTATTTATCAATTTGTTCACATTTTTGATATTTATTGGACTCCTATTTAGCCTTCTCATTGATTTAGATGGCATATGAAGGCCTTTTCACTCTTTAGCGCTACTCCGTTTGTTTATGATTTATATGTTTGTATGACATTTTTGAGTTAGCTGCTTTATTTTCTCTTTCACTTTTTTATTGGTAAGCGCACTTTTTTACTTCCTATTCTATCTACTTCCCTCCTCCACTCTGCTAAAGTATGACATGTCCCTTGCTTCCAATATCTGGGTATCAGCTTCTTTGTAGTGTTTAATAGATGTGGTGTGATACTATTTTTATACTGTTTTATTGATCTCATAGACCCGTGGAACAGAAAGTGCAATGGTGTTATCTCTACAGATTTCTTAGTCATTCTCTTTATCCATGGGGCTATTTCTTCCCAGAATACTCTAATCTTTGGGCAGTTCCACCAGATATGGAGGGAAGTGCCCTTTTCCTTACAGCCCCTTCAGCAACTATTACTTTCAGATGGATATATCTGTGCTAGTCTCACAGGGGTCTGATACCATTTAGCTAGGAATTTATATGACATCTCCTGAATAGATGTACTTACTGAAGATGAGTGTGTTGCTTCCCATACATTTTTTATTTGTGATGTTGGAAATGTACAGCTTAGCTCTTTTTCCCACTCTCTAATAAAATATGGGGTTGGGACATCTTGTCCACTGAGTATTAACCTGTACATTTGGGACAATAAGTGGTTGGGTTTTCTTTTTAATTACATTTTTCTTTATTATTTTCCAATATTGCATATTTTAATATTTGCTCACAGGCAAACAAGAAGTGCATATTACATGTACAAAAATAAGAAAATACCAACAATAAATGTAGTGTGCATACAATAGATTAACCTACTCCTTCCCGCCCCCCCTCCCCCCCTCTAATACCTCCCCCCGCCCTTTCCCTATCCCCCCATATGGCTATTGCATCGTAGTTTCTACTATGCCATATATTTTAATCTAAATTATTCTTAAGGTCAAAAAAAAAGGAAAAAGAAAAGGGGGGGTCAACAGGGGGAGCAGAGGGTGGCAGACTCATCCAGGCAGCTAACACAAGATCGCTCTTAGGAAGGGGTCAAAGTTTGGTCCGTCTTGCATTTAATGTCTGATTATTAGTTGAAGGAGGTTACGGGCCATACCGGCCTTCTACCTCTAGGAAGGGAATCCTATGTCTCTCAACCAAGGTCCCCACACTCTTTCGAACCTTTTGTGATTCCCTTGTTTGATAAAGGCCACTCTCTCACTCCCAATCAGCTTGTTGATGTTATCAATCCTGACAGAAGGGGGGGCGTGCGCCTGCCATCTCTGTGCGATCAACTTGCGTGGTTGGGTTTTCACATCTTAATACACATTTTTTCAAACATAGTTAGGTAGTTTAAAGTCCTTACTTGGGGTTCTAATTTTTTAAAGAAGGTAGGGATTTGATTATATCTCCACCCCGCCATTACGGTCTCCCCTTGAGATTATATAATTTCCGCTTGAGAGATAAGTATTCCCATCTGATTCCCACGGGCCCAGCACTCCCTTTTCTTCCCCAGGGAGGAACCATGGAAACCCTCCTAGTGGGGACAGTGGACATGTTCTCGGGGCATATTAACCAGTTTTATTAATTCTGTCCCACACTGGTAGTGTATTCCAGGTTAATGGGGATGTCCATTTTGACATTCCTCTCACCTTAGATGGTATCCGTGGTGCTCCTTCTAAATTTCTTCCAGCCATATTTTTTTCTATCGAGACCCATGCTTTGTTCTCCGAGTCATGACACCAGTTTAAAATTTGTACCAGAGACATTGCTCTGTAATATAGTGCAATGTCTGGTAACCCCAAGCCCCCCTCCTCCTTTCTTCTGCGTAGAATGTTATACGCTATTCTAGCATTTCCAGCCTTCCATATGAAGGATAGGAATGCTTTAAGTATCTTTTTAAAGAATATTTGATTTAGAGGTATAGGTACTGTGTATAAGATGTAAATTAGTCTAGGTATTATATTCATCTTAAGGGTGTTTATTCTGCCCGTCCATGTTAATGTGTGTCCTTTCCATCTATTCAGGTCTTATTTTTTCTGCAGCTAGGGAGCTATAATTTTGTTTGTATATACTTGAAAAATTGAGACCAAATGAGTATAGGAGAAAAGGCTGCTTGGGGCCCAATATCCAACCATAGTCATTGGTCAGGGGTGTTGGCTAGGATTTTCAAGGCACTGATAACATAACCATAAAATAATTTAAAAAAAGATATTTATTAACATAAAACAATATACAGATTTAAAAACATAGGGGACAGGCCCCACATATCAGAAGGCAAATGTAATAAAACAAAAATAAGATATTGTGCCCCAAGCAGCCTTTTCTCCTATACTCATTTGGTCTCAATTTTTCAGGTATATATTCTGGATGATGGCACACTGTATACTATTTACTAGCTATAATTGAGGCAATACTCTCCCTTTTTGACTTTGTTTGTATATAAGTTTTATATCTGCTGTAGAATGGACTCCTAAATAGAATATCGATTCTCTATTCCATATAAGCGGGTAACTGTTTTGCAAAGATGTACTTACTAATTTTGGTACATGGCTAGGGAGTAACACAGATTTTTCTGTATTTATTTTAAAATTTGATAACTTTCCATAGCTCGTCAGTTCTTCCATCAGAGCCTCTATAGATTTCTGCGGTTTCGAGAGAAAAAAACATTAAGTCGTCCGCATATGCTGACACTTATGCCACGTACATACGATCGGTTTGTCTGATGAAAAACGGTCTGATGGACCGTTTTCATCAGACTAACTGATCGTGTGTGGGCCCCATTGGTTTTTTAACCATCGGTTAAAAAATTAGGAACTTGTTTTAAAATTATCTGATGGTTAACTAACCGATAGAAAAAAAATGATCGTCTGTAGGCACGTCCATCAGTTAAAAATCCATGCATGCTCAGACTAAATTAGTGGACGGGAGCGTTCGTTCTGGTAAATCTAGCGTTCGTTATGGAGATAGCACATTCATCATGCTGTAACAGACAGAAAAGCGCAAATCGTCTTTTACTAACACAAAATCAGCTAAAGCAGCCCCAAGGGTGGCGCCATTGGATTTGAACTTCCCCTGTATAGTGCCATCGTACGTGGTTTACATGACCGCGTTCTGACACAATCGTTTTTTTAACCCGATGGTGTGTAGGCACGACTGATCATCAGTCAGTTTCATCGGATAACTGATGGAAACGATCGGATGGACCGATCATGTGTACAGGGCATTACTGCTGTCTAGGGCCGGTTTCAACTCCTCTTATTCCATAATTCTCCCTTATTCTGCATAGCAATGGTTCCAGAACAAGGGCAAACAATATTGGGGATAAAGGGCAGCCCTGCCTTGTGCCATTCCGTATATAAAAGCCTCCTGATAAAGTCCTGTTAACCTTAACCTTTGCTCTTGGTCCAGTATATAATGCTGATACCCATCCCATCATTCGTTCTCCCATGCCTATTTCTCTTAATACTTCCCTCATAAATATCCGGTCGACTCTATCAAATGCCTTTTCGGCATCCATTGATATCACTACTCTTGGCATTTTGTTTGGTCCATTCTGCATCCAGTGGAGTATGTGAAGGGCTCTTATGGTGTTATCTTTAGTTTCTCGCCCCTTCACAAACCCTGTCTGATCAAAATGTACCAACTTTGTTCCTTTTTCCTGTAATCTATTCGCTAGTATCTTTGCTAGTAGTTTGGTATCTGAATATAGGAGGAAAATAGGTCTATAATTTGCGATATATTGTGGGTCCATTCCTTGTTTTGATATGACTGTCACATAAGCCATTACTGCTTCTGGAGGTAACAGATTAGTTGCTGTAATTTTATTGAGATGATTACATAATGGGATGGACAGGATGTCACAAAATTTCATATAATATGCATTTGTGTGCATATGCATCCAGTCCCGGACTTTTCCCTATCGGTAAATTTTCAATTGCTTTTTTTATTTCCTCTATAGTTATCTGTTCTTCCATTTGTTTCTGCTTCTCTCTTAGAGAGAGATGGTAATGCGGACTTCTCAATATACTTTCTTATCTTCTCTACCTGGCCTTCTTCTTCTACTCTTGACAATATTGGCTGGATATTATATAAGGCCCTATAGAAGTTTTGAAATTCCATAGCTATAGATTTTGTATCAGTTACTTGTTTATTATTTACACGGATACCATGTGCGTGGGAAAGTTCCTGTTGTTTTTTTAATTGTCCAGCCAATAATTTTCCACATTTGTTCCCATGCTCATAATATCTGTGTGCACAAAATCTGCATTTTTTTTAACCCTTCTGTCCAGATACATGGAAAGTTTGGCTCTGAGTATTTCCAACTGCTTTGCGTCCCCAGAGTCTAAACTGTTTTTATGTTTAATTTCAAGTTTGTGTATAATTCTGAATATATTCTCCAGCTCCTTTTTTTTTTTTTTCAACTCGAGATCCATGACCTATTAGTTCCCCCTGATAACAGCCTTATGGGCCTCCCATATCATTTGCTCTTATACCTTCCCTGGTGTATTTATTTCAATGTATTCTATCATTTTAGCTTGTATATCCTCTGCTATCTGTTTGTCATCTAGAAGTGACTCGTTTAGTTGCCACGTCCGCTCCCATTGACCCGCAGATACCGGCACGAATGTCATTACCACTGGTGCGTGATCGGATATTGTTATTGACTCAATTGTGACAGCATTCACGTGTTTCAGATAGTATTGGTCCACAAAAAATAGATCCAGTCTAGAATATACTTTATGCGTCTTTGAGTAATAACTATAATCCCTCCGCCCTTCATTTAATGCCAGCCAACTGTCCACCAGATAATGAGCTTGTAGCAATTTTTTCACATGTTTAAGAGCTTTAAACAATAGTGCCGTTTCCCTGCTGTTGTATCTAATTTGGGGTCCATAATAATATTAAAATCCCCTCCCAAAATCACAAATCCCTCCCCAAATTTGTTTAGCATTACCATTGTTTTCACTAAGAATTCTATTATACATGCGTTTGGGTCGTAAATGGAAGCTAAGGTATAGCACTGTCCGTATAGCATACCTTTAAGGCCCCATACACACGGTCGGACAAAACCGATGAGAATGGTCCGACAGACCGTTTTCATCGGTTCACCACTGAAGTGGTCTGATGGTCTGATGTGTGTACACACCATCAGTTCAAAATCCGATCGGGTCAGAACTCGGTGACGTAAAACACACGATGTGCTGAAAAAAACGAAGTTCAATGCTTCCAAGCATGCGTCGACTTGATTCTGAGCATGCGCGGGTTTTGAACCGATGCTTTTCTGTATTAACCATCGGTTTGGTCCGATGGGGCAGTGGTCCATCGGTTCGGTTTTGAAGCATGTTTTAAAATTTTGGACCGAAGGAAAACAGACGATAGCCTATACACATGGTTGGTTTGGTCCAATGAAAATGAACTTCGGTTCATTCTCATCGGACCAAACCGACCGTGTGTACGGGGCCTAATAAACAAAAATCTTCCTGCTGGATCTTTTTGTACTGCTGTCGGAATTATAGGGCACGTTTTCCCAAAAGCTATCGTAACCCCCCTTGCCCTTGCAATGTGCGTGAATGCATGAAAACATTGGTTATAGGGGGACGACGGCAGCCTAGGTACAGACTCTGACATGAGGTGCTTCTCTTGCATATAGATAATATCAGCAGACTGATGACGCATCTCATGCCACAGTTGGCCCCTTTTCTGGGGTGAATTTATTCCCCTTACGTTATATGTGATAATTTTTTGTGAACTAGCCATCACCTATTTTTCCCCTAACTATTGATGTTCTAGACTCTCTCAACCTTTTGCTATCAACTTCCTTTTCCTCTTTTTCCAGAGAACCTGTAAGAGAAACAGAGACTCCTAATCCACCACAACATAACACCCTACTAATTAGGATGTACCAACTAACAAGACGGTTAGCCCCTGTGGGATCCCCTTGACCCTCTCGGCCCTTCCCGCCCATCATCTTTATACAGATTATCCAGTCCCTCATCAGTACCCTCCTAATTGTAACGAAGAGCTATTTATCCCCTATTATGCCCTGGGCACTATTTTTAAATTTCTCCTAAATGGCTATGTCCTATATTCAATTGCATTTCTGCAGTATCCCCCTCCCTCCGTCTCCCCCTCGGTATTCACATTGTTTCAGCTTTAACTTTTACTTTCTGTTTACATCCCCCATCAGCTTTTTTCTCTGGTACTTGAGACCAGGGTTCAGGTCGTTGTATTGAAGGATTTGCACTATTTATTCTCTAGTTTGTGGGAGATCTAATCTTTCCAGAAACATTTTAAGTCATCTTGGTTGAAGCACTGCCGTTTTTCCATTTCGCGAGGCTACTAAACGAAAGGGAAGCCCCACCAATACCTGATATCAGCCAGTCGCATAACTTCTAGTAAGAGACGCACCATTCTGCGTTGCATTAAATTACAACATGATATGTCAGGATATAATGACATTTTTGTTCCTTCAAATTCAATCACAGGCATAATCTCTTGCAGCCCTCATTATAGTCTCTTTCACAGAAATGTATGAAGTTTACAGATCACATCCCTTGACCTATCTTTATTCTGATTTGCGACAAATGCAGTATGGGTGGACCCTATCTATTTCCACTTGTTCTGACATTTCTTGTCCCATAATCTGCAAAAAAAGTTTCTGTACTGGGACATGTATTAATGCAAAAAAAGTTTTAAAAACGGCCATTTTTTTCAGGAGCAGTGATTTTAATAATGCTTACAGTGAAACAATAAAAGTGAAATATTCCTTTAAATTTCATACCTGGGGGTGTCTATAGTATGCCTGTAAAGTAGTGCATGTTTGCCGTGTTTATAACAGTCCCTGCACAAAATTACATTTCTAAAGGAAAAAGGTCATTTAAAACTTCTTGCGGCTATAATGAATTGTCGGGTCCCGGCAATACAGATCAAAGTCATTGAAACAAACAGCATGGGTTTCCCCCCTCAGTCTATTACCAGGCCCTTTGGGCACCATTTAAAAAAAACTCCACAAAGGCACATTATCTCGTCTCTTTACAATTCACAATTTGAAGATTCCAATGATTTCTCCAGCTCATCCTGTAAAACATGGGAAAGAGATTTAAATACTAATCTGTCCACTGAAGACTGGGAAAAAATCTATCTATATGCCCACAGAGGATAACTTAATGTGGCCACACAAGAAAGTGGTTTTAAGATCATCACTAGATGGTACAGAACCCCTACTAACCTTCACAAAATTTCACCTCTGGTATCTGATAGATACTGGAGATGTAAATGCGAGGAAAGCTTGATGCTACATATTTGGTGGTCATGCCCTCTTATTCAATCTTTCTGGATATCGGTACACAAAACTATTAAACTAGTCACCTCAGAGAACTTGAGTTTCACGCCGCTTCAGTATCTATTACACTTTAACTCTATCCCTAAGAAACAGTACTTGAAATCTCTCCCCATGTTCATGATCAATGCGGCGCGTCAGTGCATCCCCTGTCATTGGCGTTCCACCCATGTCCTAACGAAAGCTGAATGGTTTAGAAGAATTAACAACATAGAAAGAGTTGAGGAACTCATCAGCATCTCCCAAGAGAAAATTACCAAATTTTCAGCGATTTGGTCCAACTGACTTCATTTAAGGTATCTCAAAACTATCAGCTGGTTACTATATAAAATTGGTTTTAATACAGGAAAATATGTTATCTTCTAGCCTCATATACTCTTTCCTACATATATGAATGTCACTTAGCTTTTAATGTCTGTTATCTTTCTACACCCCCCCTCCTCCCCCACTCCCCTTTTTTTTTTCCTCCCTCCCCTCTTTCCATCTATCTATAAGATTATGCAATTACATGAATATACTGATCTTGCCAAGTGAAGAGGATTGCTTTGCTGTTTTATCCAAGAATTCAAACTTTATCCAGCCTGATCCCCCATCCAGGACTGATTATCTTTGGTTAAGTACTCACTGTGTTTTGATTTTATATTACACATTTATTGAATGGTGGGGTTGATCATGAAATTATTGTGTGGCATAGCTTATCTCAGTGTCTACATAAGAAAAGCAGGTAATTCGTTTTTGCAATGTATGCAGTTTATATAGGTCAGTTTTTGCTTTGCTTTTTTTGGTAATTAAAATGTAACTTCACTCAAAACTCCAACTGTGTTTCATTTTTAGATATGTGTTTTCTATTAAAAAAAATCTTAATTTTGTATTTTTTATGATTAAAATTCATATTGTGTGATTTGAAACACTAATAAATGCAAATATAAGATTAAATAAAGTGCACATCCTTTTATTACCGTAAAATTACATTCTGATTCTGCTACTATACCTGGTCTATGCAGTTGCTTCCACATCATCGTACTCCTCAAGATGCTGATTAAATTTTTTCTTTGGTTATGGTAACACTCATGCACTATAGAATGATAAATGGGTATTTCTTTTTGCAGTAATACATATTTACAGAAAATAAATTATGCTTTCAATGTATTTGTACAAACCTATTGCCTCAAATGGCAATGCTCAGTAAATTTACTTGAGAACTTACTGTGATATCTTGGATATTTAAAGCACACAACTTATTTTACTTATTTAATTATGTATTGTGCATTGAAACTACAAGTGTTAATCATTTTGTAGAATAAAAATGCAAACGATCCAGCAGATTATTGCCAATTAAAAATATACACAGTTTTCTAAGGTACCGTATTTAACATTTACACATGGGCAGTTCAGAATACCACTTATTTTGCGCTACCTGCAAGGTATGATTCCTAATACTTATTCTATATGTATGAACACTACACAGCATCACTTATCTTCTCCCTTATGTGAGATGTAACTTTAGAACCTACTTTTATTTTTTGTTTGTATGTATGTATGCTGCACATTACAACTGCTGTTGTCCTACATGCTATGTGCTATTATAAGTATGTGTAGTTATTCTATGTGAGTGGACACTACAAAGAATCACAAATCACATTCTTCTTGTTTTTTATTGTGTGTATTAAAACATCTTACCATACCAAGTGTCTTAAAGAGGTATTAAATCCCAAAAGCAAACATTTATTATATTGTATCCCACTATTTCCTAGATGTGATGTTGGAATTAGTTTTCTTTTCTCAGGCTTTCTTTCCTTTACTTTGACCTAGTGATTCTTTCAGTAAGTCTGTTAATTTTCAATAGAACAAGATGTCCCGCAGATATAGCAGTTACATGGTTGAGACAAACCATTTTTTTAATTATTTATTTATAGACATGCTTCTGAGGCCCCGTACACACGACAGAGTTCTCGGCAGAATTCACCGAGAAACTCGGTCAAACCCGGATTCTGCCGGAGAAACTCTGTCTTCTGTACATGTCTAGTTTATTTGGCTCGATGGAGCCGCCGAGGAGCTCGACGAGAAAATAGAGAACATGTTCTCTATTTTCTCGTTGTTCTATGGGAGAAGGCGGCCCGCCGAGCTCCTCGCGGCTTCATCCAGAACTCGACGAGGAACTCGACGTGCTTGGCACGTCGAGTTCCTCGGCCGTGGTGTACGGGGGCCTTACAGTGCTGGCATCTAACATGCACAGTAGAGTCTTGTACAAAGACATTGCATAGAGCCAAAAAACATAACAACTTGAAACTGACATATATTGGTTAATTTACTAACTGGAGAGTGCAAAATCTGGTGAAGCTCTGCATAGAAACAAATAAGCTTCCAGGCTTAATTGAACAAGCTGAAGTTAGAAGCTGACTGGCTACCACACACAGCTGTACCAGATTTTGCACTCTCCAGTTTTATTAAATCAACCCCATAGAGTCTTGAAAGAAGATATACAGTTTAACATAAAGCACAACATGCTTAAGCAGGCATTCTGGGGGATGTGCCCAAATAGACCATATGGACAGTTTCCAGGTTTATATAGCTGGATGACAGACTGCTTCAAATGGAGAATGTGGGGAATATTTAGATTTACTTTTTTCATAGGGGCACTTTTGTAAGACAACAGGAGCTTGCACCATTGTCAAACGCTAAATCCTTTGCCTTTTGGTCCTACATCCAATTAAAGCACTTTCTGGATGATTCAAGGAGAAGAGAAGGGTACACGAAATCCCCCACAGTATTCAAATCCCTGTGCTTGAGTTATGTGATCTCAGCGCTGTTTGCCTCCATGTTTAGGGAACCATACTCTTTACTGCGCGTGGACCGTGCATCCTGTTGGACAGAAATTGAGGATGCTAGCTGGGACCGCATACATTTATTTATCCACAAAGGCTCTCTGAATGTGAACACACAGGAAAATGTGTATAAGATCAAAACCAGATGGTATAAGACCCAAGATAGGCTTCACAGAATGTTTCCATCAGTTTCAGACCAATGCTGGAGATGTGAAAGGGAAAGAGGGCCTTTTCTCCACATATGATGTACTTGCACACTGAACCAACCATATTGGAATAATGTACATGAGGTGACGATGGCCGACTTCTCTCTCCCCTTGGAGTTCTCCTTCATCACTCGAAAATATCCCAAAATATATACTATAAGTCGGTAGCCATGCACATGATAAATGCAGCTAGGCTGTGTATCCCGATACAGTGGAGGTCCAGAGTGCCGCCTTCAACCAAATCCTGGGTACTACGTATCAACCGCATAGTGTCAATGGAAGAGCTGATATACACTTCACAGGACAGAATTTTGAATTTCTCAGATATATGGGAGACGTGGTTACTCTTTAGAAAATCTCAACAATACCAAATGCTGATACAAAACAGCGATTGACCCATGATCTAGAGACACTGTTGCTGGCACCAATTTACCTGGAGAACTTAGTAGTTCTGGTCTAAGGTTCTACTTCACTTACTGAAGATGGAGAGGGTAGCTGGTGGGATCCCCCACCCCCTCTCTGTCAGGTTTCTTATGTCTACGCTCACTTACCTAATCCCCCCTCCCTTCTTCCTTTTTTGTCTTTTTTTTTTATTTCTTCTCATTTAATACTTTTTATTGGTTTATCTGAGTCCTAGTGTAGGACAGCAGAGGTACAGAACAGGTAGCACTGACTCCCGGATTAATCTAGACTCACTAAATAAGTAGCTTATATATGCTCTGCAGACCTGACATTATCAGTTGGTTTTGATAGGCTTACAGAAATGATAAAAATTGTGTTTGGGTACAGTGTTGCATGACTGTGTAATTGTCATTCAAAGTGTGACAACACCGAAAGCAGAACATTGGCCTGGGCAGGGAGGGGTAAAAGTGCCCAGTAAGAAAGTGGTTAAATGCTGTTACCAGTCCTCTAATAATTATTTTACCTGGTGTAGAAGTCAAGTAGTGTCTTATCTGTAGTAATCTAGTTGGGAGGACAACATGCTCCTGATGTCTTTTATTGTGCACCATCCATTCCCTATGAATAAAATCATGAATTCTGAAGGAATGCCTTAATTTTCTCATCTAGCAATACTGAGCCCCATCACATAAAGGTGGGGGTTGAGAAATATTGTATGAGTATTCAGTATAGTGAAATAGTCAATGCTTTACAAGAGGACATCTTTGTAGTTTCAGTTTCAGTATATAGCCAGAAATAATACAACTAACTTACCTCTGTGTAAACATAGTAAGTACTCTAACCCATTGTCCTGAAAACATTTCTTATCAACAATTAACCTCTTTAGGACCACCCACTGCATATGTACTGCAGCAGCGCTGCCCCATTGTGCGAAACGATGTACCCATATGTAGTTCGTACACAAGACACTGCGAGCGCCTGCGCGCCCACTACAAAGCAGGGTAGCAGATTCATGTGTCTGGCGGCCGCGATGTCCGCCGGCCACCGGTGTTCGCTCCTCAAAGAGCTAGAACAGGGATCGGCCTATGTAAACAAAGCAAATCACCATTCTGACAGGGGAGTACAGAGAGATTGTCTGTTCTTAGTGATGAGGAACAGCGATCTCTCTGTACTCCCAGTCAGTCCACTCCCCCTACAGTTAGAAAACCTCCCTAGGACACATGTAAACTCTTGATCGCCCCCCTAGTGTTACCCACTTCTCTGTCAGTGTAATTTATACAGTGATCAGTGCATATTTTTAGCTCTGATGACTGTAATAATGTCACTGGTCCCAAAAAAGTGTCAAAAGTGTCTGATCTGTCAGCTGCAATACATAAATCTATCCCCTCTTGTGTAGACACTATGGCCCGGATTCACAGACACTGGCGCACATTTATGCCGCCATAGCGTATCTCCTTTGAGTTACGCCGACGCAGCGCAGAGAGGCAAGCATGGAGTTCACAAAGCACTTCCTCCCAAAACTGCGCTGGGTTTCCTAGGCGTAAACCGGCGTAGGTGGAAGTGGGCGTGAGCCATGCAAATGAGGTGTGACCCCATGCAAATGATGGGCTGAGCGCCAGACAGATACATATAATGAACGGCACATGTGCCGTCCTGTGGACGCATCTCAGTGCGCATGCTCACAATCACGTTGGAACAACTGCCTAAGATACGCCGGATCACTGCCTACGGCGTGAACGTAACCTACGCCTAGTCATATTCACGTCCAACGTAAAATATGCGGGCTTGTGTTCCCTGGTGCAGCCCTTTGCATGGATGCTGCTGAGTTACACCTCCTTTATGGGGCATAACTTTACGTCGTACGTACAACTTAAGCGCACCAGTCGTAGCCTGCGTCGGGCGCAAGTACAATCGTGAATCGGCGTATCTCCCTCATTTGCATATTTGAATAGAAAATCAATGGGAGTGCCACATGCGTCCAGCGTAAATATGCGCCCACTCTACGCCGGCGTAGGCAAGTTACGTCGGTGAATGAAGCCTGTTTTTAGGCGCATCTTAGTTTTGTGGGCACGGCGCACACATACGACGGCGCATATTTGCACTTACACGGCGTATCTCAAGATACTGTGGGCCAGATTCATAAAGCACTTACACCGTTTTTTTGGTAGATGCACGGCGTAAGTGCAGATTTGCGCCGGCGGATCGCTGCGCCTTACCCAGAGAACCAGATTACGCCTCCAAATAGACTTCATCGCCTCGGTGTAACCTTTCCACGCCGGCGCGGCGTTGGTGCAGATTTACGCTGGTCCGATCTGGCGTGGCCATGGTTTTTTTTGTTTTAAATATGCAAATTAGGTTTTTGGGCCGATTCATCAACTTAAGCTTGTCCGGCGCAGGCTACTCCCGGTGAGCGGAGCTGAAATTTCCGGTGCAAACTTACACCTCATAAAAGCAGGGGTAACTTTGCACCAAACTTGCAGAGGTCAGCTGGAGAGCAGCTAAAGCAGCAGCGTTACAGACGAGCAGAGCAACACACTTGCTGGACAACACATAGAGGCGGTCCCCCATGTTGGGAGAGGCCCTCAATAAGTACAGCCTCTCCTCTGGGCTGAAATTGGTCATCCGCCCACCTGAGGATTCCTCATCAGCCATAACTGCCCCACCACAATGCAAACGACCTAGCTTAGAAAAAAAAAAGCTTCAGTACATTTGCACCTGCAGGGCGGAAGTCTGGGCTGATTCATGGACTGGGCTTTGGTAGTGGGTCGGCGTAGCTCAGGGATCACGCCGGGGCGCAGTTCTGAGCATGTGCAGATTGGGGCATTTACCCCTGGATGTCACTGAGCATGTGCGGTCTAAGATGCGCCCCGGCGTGACCCCTGCGCCACGGTCGGCACTTCATTAGCATAGGGTGACTCCCAGTTGGCCTTACCCCGCCTTACGCCGTCTAAAATCCGCCCCGCTGGGGCATCGTAGACAAAAAAAGTTTCTTGAATCACCTAACTGCCTCTCCGCGCTGGACCGGTGTAGTCTAAAAATGATGCACCACGCCGGTGCAAATCTGCAACATTGTATATGAATCTGCCCCTTTGGCGCAAGTGCTTTGTGAATCCGGGCCTATACCTTTTGAGCAAACTCATCAAAAATACGCTTATTGACCCGGATTCACAAAGCACTTACGCCGACGTATCTCGAGATACGTCGCGTAAGTGTAAATATGCGCGGTCGTATCTATGCGCCGTGCCCATAAACTGAGATACGCCTGAAAATAGGCTTCATCCGACCAATGTAACTTTCCTATGCTGGCGTATCGTGGGCGCATATTCATGCTGGCCGCAAGTGGCGCTCCCATTGATTTCCTATTCAAATATGGAAATGAGGGAGATACGTCGATTCACGAACGTACTTGCGCCCGGCGCATAATATACGTGGTTTGCGTAAGTCGTACGTCCGGCGTAAAGTTATTCCCAATATATTAGGGGCAACTCATGCTAAGGTATGGACCAGGGAACACAGCCGTCGTATTTTACATTGTTTACGCCGTAGGCAGTGATCCGTCGTATCTTAGGGAGTAGTTCCGATGTGATTCAGAGCATGCGCACTGGGATACGTCTACGGGATGGTGCATGCGCCGTTCATTTTAAGTACTTGTATGGCACTCGGCCCATCATTTGCATGGGGTCATGCCTCATTAGCATGGCTCACGCCCACTTCCACCTATGACGGCTTACGCCGAGGGAACCCAACGCAGTTTGGGAGGCAAGTGCTTAGTGAATTTGGTGCTTGCCTCTCTGCGCTATGTCTGTATATGTTAGATACGCTACGCCGGCATAAATATGCGCCAATGTATGTGAATCCGGACCATAGTGTCTACAAAATAGGGGATAGAATTTTGGCATTTTTTTACTAGTAATGGCGATGATATGTGATTTTAATCTGGACTCCGACAATATGGCAGACAGATCGGACACTATTGACACATTTCTGGGACCATTGACAATTTTACAGCGATCAGTGCTATAAAAATAAACTGATTACTTTAAAAATTTCACTGGCAGTGAAGGGGTTAACACTAGGGGGCGATCAAGGGGTTAATTGTGTTTCCTCTGTGTTCTAACTGAAGGGGGGGATGGTACTAGGGAAAATGACAGATCGCTGTTCATACTTTGTATAAACATACTATCAGTCATTTCTCCCCTGAAAGAACTGGGAGCTGTGTGTTTACACATACAGCTCCTGGTTCTCGCTCTGTCACAAGCACTTGCATCAGCTCTGGGGGCGAGCAGTGGGAGCACGCGCATGCCTCTGGCGGCGCGCGCCCCTAGTAGCCCCAGGGCGAATCGACGTAACATAACGTTGTTTCTCCCAGCCGAGCCATTTTGCCACAGTAAAACTGTGGCAACTACTCGGCAAGTGGTTAAAAGATAAGTATGGCCAAAGCTTATTTGTTACTTCTTATGTGGGTCACAGGAGTGCGTTTACTTTTGCAGTCCTGTGACCAAGACTCAGCCGACATCTGATGTCACAGACAATAATGTTAGGATACACCCAGATTCCTGACTGCCAGTAGGCTCAGCCTCTCAGCACACCACTGAGAGCCTGAGCCAGCTACTCTCACCCCTCTCCTGCTCTCGGCAACAGGGAGGGCTGGAAGAGCAGAGCAAAAATCAATGAGAACTGAGTGATCAATGGTCATGTGATCGCTCAGTTCTCAGGCTTAGAGACAGCTGATGACAGCTGCAGCATTGGACTGATGTTGCATCTGTCAGATAAGTATGTATGCATTTTTTCTTTTTTTACAATCCCACACTTGTCCTTTAAGAACCTTGCTGTTATCAATTTTAAATGATTAATAAATTATACTTGTTATTTGTAGGTAACAAGTAATTAAAATGGCCAGAAATGCATTAGGACTACTGTAGAGTCTAGTATGTACCAGAGGTTATCAATGCAACTGAAATAGATAACAAGGCTTCTCAGCTGCCACAAGACTTGACTATAGCTGTGTTTTTTCTTTGGTATACTCTATATAATTAATTTTATAATTGTATGCTATTACTTTGCTTCTGATGCCCTGTACACACGATCGATTCGTCTGATGAAAATGAACCGATGGATTTTTTCATCAGATATCCGATGAAGCTGACTTTCATCAGTCTTGCCTACACAGCATCGGTTAAAAATCCAATTGTGTCCAACGTGGTGACGTAAAACACAATGACGTGCAAAGAAAAATGAAGTTCAATGCTTCCGAGCATGCGTCGACTTCATTCTGAGCATGCGTGGATTTTTGACCGATGGATTTCCCCACAGACAATCGTTTTTTTTCTATCGTTTTTTTTAACCAATATGAAAAATTTAAAACAGGTTCCCGATGGGGAAAAAAACTGATGGGGCCCACACACGTTCCGTTCGTCTGATGAAAACGGTCCATCGGTCCGTTTTCATCAGACGAACCGATCATGTGTATGCGGCATGAGTCTTTTTTTTATACCCTATTTATAGTAGTATATGCATGGTCCTGAAAACGGAAACTTCATGATACTTTACTGTAGTTTGGCTACAAGATTTCTTCTATTTAATTCTGTGGACGTCGCTGTCTGGTTTTCACCACTAGAATATTATAGTTCCATGGACTTGTCTGATGTATCTATATAGTAAACACTACTATTATAATTTTAAATTATGTAAAATGTCAATGTATTCCTGTTGTGCAACCACATAACTGATGAGTATTTTAAATTAAGAGGAAACCTAAATGTATTTGCATTATTGTTGCCTTTATTTTGAATACAGTATAATTTTACCTTTGAGTGTCTCTGTTTATTACCGTATATGTTGTGCCATTGTAAAGAGGCTAATGCCGCGTACACGCGATCGGTTAATCCGATGAGAACGATCTGATGGACCGTTTTCATCAGACCAAACCGATCGTGTGTGGGCCCCATCGGTTATTTATTCATCGGTTAAAAAATTTGAAACTTGTTTTTAAATTAACTGATGGATACCTAACCGATAGAAAAAAAATGATCGTTTGTAGGCACATCCATTGGTTAAAAATCCACGCATGCTCAGAATCAAGTCGATGCATGCTTGGAAGCATTGAACTTCTTTTATTCAGCACGTCGTTGTGTTTTACGTCACCGCGTTCTGACACGATCAGTTTTTTAACTGATGGTGTGTAGGCACGACTGACCATCAGTCAGCTTCATCGGTTAAATGATGGAAAAATCCATCAGACCGTTCTCATCGGATTGACCGATCGTGTGTACAGGGCATTAGGAACCTAATAGACCACTTTATTTTGTTTGGCATATCAGTACCCTGTCTTAAACTACCTATTTAGCACAGGAGGGCATAAAAAGAGAGCAATGCTATACCTTTCAGAGGTTGAGTTTATTTATTTTACATATTACATGATATAACAGTACATAAGTAACTTTATGAAGAACTGTTACTTTAAAAAAAAGCTGGCAAGTGCCACTAATCACAAAAATGAAACAGTTTATGTTGTTATCCACAATGTTTTCCTTGTGTGATAAGTGTCAGGGCAGGGGTAGAAACTTTGAAATGGCAAAACAATGTGAGGTTACTTCTGTGTGTGATAGATGTGTTTAATGAGCTTTAGCCAGAGATCACAAAACTATCCATTTCCGTTATTGCCCTTAGGGCCAGATAACTAGTTGCCTAGGGTTGCAAGTCTATTATACTAACTCTTTCTGGAGTGCAACAACAGAGAAAGTAAATGTGTAAAATGTGTAGTGGTTGAGAATTCAGGAAAATTCTGATTAAAAAAAAATTGTTGTTGATTTTGCAATAAAAATATTTTGGAATTTTTTTTGGCCATTAAATAATGTTAATAGTTTTACAAGTTAATACATTAGGAACTGCAAACCTCCACTGTATGCTAACATATTTAGAAAATATTATTCTACATGGAAAGGTAAAAATATAAAACAAATGGAAAAAACAGCCAGCCATACAGTGTGTATTTTTAATAGACATGAATGCACTGTGCACAACCAGTATTCAAGTGTAACAGTAAAAGTATTACTTTATATTTATAAACTTTCAGGGGAGCTATTTTACGCAAATACAGCAAGTGATCAAGCCCAGTAAATTATACAGGCTTAAAAATACAAAATGTTCCCTGAAGTACAATGAAAATTATTATTTTCTAATGGTGGTGATAGCTCATGTCAAACATTTCTGAGGATGTTTGCACAATTCCAGCAATACAAGAGAAAGCAATATCTAGGTACTTGCCATTTTATTTGCTTTTAATTGATGTATTGATTTTGAGAATGTGTTCTTTCCTCTTTCAGTGAGACTTGTTTAAAGAGAATTTGCCTACTTCTGCTGAAACAAGATACAGAAAAGCAGCAGCAATATTTATCTGACCAGAATCCATTCTGAGACTTACATTACCTCTCACAGACAGAAACAAATTGTTCTTATGCCCTGTACACACGATCAGAGTTTCCATCGGAATAAACTCTGACGGGTTTTTCAGATGGAATTCCGTTTAAGTTGCATACACACGGACACACCAAATTCTGACCGTCAAAAACGCGGTGACGTACAACACTACGACGAGCCTCGAAAATTGAAGTTCAATGTTTCGGAGCATGCGTCAAATTGTTTCCGAGCATGCATGCTTTTTCTCTGTCGCTGTTCCATACAGATGAACGGAATTTTTTCAGTCGGAAAAAAAAAGCAGTTATGAGCAGTTATTTAAATAGATGGTTGTTAAAAACCTCAAGATAATGTGTTATGCGTCGTACACACAATCGGAATTTTTGACGGAAAAAGTCAGATGGGGCATACACACGGGTGGAATATCCGATGAAAAAAATCTGTCTGACTTTTTCCATCGGAAATTCCGATCGTGTGCACGAGGCATAACACATTATCTTAAGGTTTTTAACAACCATCTATTTAAATAACTGCTCATAAAGTCCAACTCCACCCAGAATGATTGTCTACTTGACAAACTACTTTATTATTAGAGATGAGTAAAGTTGTGAACATTTTTAGCAGGTGTGTTTTTTTTTGTTTTTTTATATAAGTTATCAAAATTCAACATTTCTAAACCAGAAAGTCTGTTTGAAACCAAAGAGAATCTGAACCACATTCCCAAAAGTGTGCATTATGGAGCAAGAGTTGTGAAAAACTGTTTGGGAAGCTTCTGATCAGTTTTAAATTACTTTTTCTTTCCTTTTAGAAATGTCATTTTGTGCAGGGACTGTTCTAAGCATGGGAAACATGTGCTACCTTACAGGCTTACTATAGACACCCCCCAGGTACGAAATGTAAAGGAATATTTCACTTTAAGCATTATTAAAATCACTGCTCCCGAAAAAATGGCAAAGCGGGAGACAAATAAATCCTTCTACATTAGCATTTTTTTCATTTATCTGCATATTTTATGACATTATCATGACCTGCCACCAGGAACAACCTAAACACATTTTCCTACTTTTGGCAGACAGTGATACCACATATGTGTATGTTACATATTATTTTTACCCTGATCATGACCTTTGACCCTAACCCTGACCTATATCAAACCCTGATCTAGTTATTTTATCTTAATCTAGTTTTTTCAAACAACCGTTTTTGTTTACAATCTCCTCTTCTGAACCTCATGCCGCATACACACGGTCGTTTTTTGTGATGAAAAAAAATGACATTTTTAAAAACGTCATTTAAAATGATCGTGTGTGGGGAAAACATGGTTTTATGTCTTCTGAAAAACGACAAAAAAAAAATTCGAGCATGCTTCAATTTTTTATGTCGTTTTTCAAAACTTAGTTTTTTGTGTCATAAAAAATAACCGTGTGTGGGCTAAAACGATGTTTAAAACAACGTTTTTAAGCCTGTGCATGCTCAGAAGCAAGTTATGATGCAAGCTTGAATGGAACAGAGTGCCGCTGTACGTGCTGAACGTAACCGCGCTTTGCTAGAGCATTTTGAAAATCCGATGGTGTGTAGGCAATGTCGTTTTTTAAAATGAAGTTTGAAAAACATCGTTTTTTTTCATGAGAAAAAATTACGTTTTTTTTCATCACAGAAAACGACCGTGTGTACGCGGCATCAGATCTCTCTTCTGGCCTCCAAAGCATCTGATCTAACCCAGATTGGTTTGATCAGATGCTGTACAAGCCAGTGAATGCTTGTCAACAAACAAAGTGAAACCATAAGTGACAAAATGCTTGTTGCTTTATGTTTCTGACAAAACTCCTTCAACTCTTCCTAGGGAATGCAACTAAATCAGTCTCATTGGTACCAGATGGGAGAGCCTGGTAAAGGTGCCTGTAGAATTGATTGAGTGGCTATATAGCTATTTGAATCACTTCTACATTAGAGAGAATTGTCTCCTGAAAATTTTAAAACCAGGATGATGCCTGTAGCTTCAGACATTATCCTGGTATAACCACTAAAACTCTAGAATGTTTCGACATCCTATGGGTAGCAAGTGTTTAAAAATTTCTACATGAAGATTGGAACCCTGAAAACTAGGGCCCAGATTCTCGTAGATCGGCGCATCTTTATGCCGGCGTAGCGCATCTCAGATGCATTACGCCGACGTAACTTAGAGAGGCAAGCTCTGTATTCTCTAATCAGAAGCGTGCATTTTTGCGCCGGCGTATCGTAAAATCGTTGGCGGAAGACGGCGTAATTCAAAGTAGGAAGGAAGTGGGCGTGATCCATTTAAATGAACTGTGACCCCATGCAAATGAATGGCCGAAAGACCGGCGCATGTGCCGTCACGTGATCGTATGTCCCGCGCCCCTCTGCGCATGCTCACAACTACGCCTGGCTTTAATCCTGAGTTACGCCGGCCCACTGTTTACACCCAGGGCATAAATACACCCAGACATGCGTCCGTCGAGTGCAAAAGTACACCTGTTTGGTTTGGTGAATATACTTTTGCGATCTTATTGTGGACATGTCTGCCCGGCGTTCTGGGACCAGAAAAAAACTTCTCCCCAGAGGAGAGGTACTACGATCGCCTCCATGGGGCACGTAGCAAGGACACCAGTAAGGGCAGAAGGGACGAGATCCTTCAGAGGATCACCAACCAAGTGAATGCCGTGGGCAATGAGGTGAGGAGGCCCAAAGACATCTCAAAAAAGACAAACGATCTTCGCAGGAGGGTGAAGGAGAAGATGGCCCTTATGACGAGGCATGCCAGGGGCACTGGTGGTGGACCTGCCTCTAGGGTCCGTCTGACTCCTGACGAGCAGGTTGTTGCCCGCTGCCTTACTAGGGTGCAAGTGGAGGGAGTGCAGGGCTACGACTCAGTTGAGCTGCCCTTGAGGACAGGTAAGTGTGTTTTTTCTACTATCTGGTGTGTAGCATGTGAGGGGGGGGGAAGGGAATATGTGACAAGTGTGTGGGTCCACCAACATGTGAATGTTTTGTGTCATCCGCAGATGTTCAGGAGGGAGCGGGGTCATCTGGTGCCTCTGCCCGTCCCACACCATCCCCTAATGATTCTGCCCCTGACCCCCTGGGAAGCCAAGAGGCATTGGTGGAGGGGAGTGGTGGCCAGACCTCCAGTGATGGGGTCATTCAGGATGTTGCTGAACATTTGGGTGAGGAGGTGTCCCTCTATCTCAAGGAGTCGTCCATCTCGGCTGGTCCTTCCCGGGCGTCAAGCCTCCAATCCTCTAGTCCCTCTGGGTCCATCCCCAACCCACCCACTCCCTCAAGTCCCTCTGGATCCATCCGCAATCCACCCACTCCCTCAAGTCCCTCCCCCTATGCCAGGCCTGAAGCCTCTCCTGGCCCCAGGAAGGCAACCAGGAAGACCAGGGGGGTTCCGGACTACCTGCCAGTGAACCTGACCACTGCCCAGGACTCACAGATCTGCCATATGGGTAAGATGACCCAGGACATGAGAAGAGTGGCCGACAGCCTGGCCTCCAGGGGACACATCAATGATGGTCTGCATGATGTGGCTGGCAATACAGCAGCTGTCATCACCTGCTTGGGGGAGCTGCAGGCCACAACGGCTACCCTCGTGGCAGAGGTGCGGACCCTGTCGGAGGCCGTCCAGGGCCACACAGCTGCCATTGAGGCGGAGGGGTTACGCTCACGGCAGATGCAGGCAGAGACCAACATCATTGTGACCCTCATAGCCGTGGCGTTAGAGGGCAGGCCTCCAGCCATGGAGGATGCTCCTCCACCTGATGTCCCCCCCCCCACCATCAACCAGGCAGTTGCGGAGCCATGGCCGTGGGCTTGGCAGCAGCCAGGGCAACTAATTTTGTTTATTTTTTATTTTATTGCTCTGGTTAAGAGTTTATATTTTATTTTATTGCTCTGGTTAAGAGTTTATATTTTATTTTATTGCTCTGGTTAAGAGTTTATATTTTATTTTATTGCTCTAGTTAAGAGTTTTTTTTTGGTAATAATTAGTGTTGAGCAGAATACGCCATATTCGATTTCGCGATATATCTCGAATATATAGTCGAATATTCGAGATATATTCGCTAAATTTGAATATTCGTGATATTTTATCGAAATGAAATGATTGCGAATTTTCGCTATTGCGAATGCGAAAATAATTGCGAATTTTCGATAACTGCGGTAGGAGCACTCTGATTGGCTCAGAATATTCTTGATATTTTTTCGAAATTTCGCAAAATGCGAATGTGATATTTACTGCGCAATTTCGACAAATGCTGTAGGAGCACTCTGATTGGCTCAGAATATTCGTGATATTTTAAAAATACAAAATAATTGCGAATATTCGGCAAATGAGGAAGGAGTACTCTGATTGGCTCAGAATATTCTTGATATTTTACAATACAAAATAATTGCGAATATTCGGCAAATGCGGAAGGAGCACTCTGGCTCAGAATATTCTTGATATTTTACAATACAAAATAATTGCGAATATTCGGCAAATGCGGAAGGAGCACTCTGATTGGCTCAGAATATTCTTGATATTTTACAATAGAAAATAAAAAGTGTTTTGCATTGGTGGTGATTCTTTACTCTATCCATCTGTCACAGCCGTTTGTCAATCAAACACCTTGAAGATTGAACACGTTCATGCTGCATGCTTTGGACTTTTTTTCACTTCACATATCAAAGACATTTTTATGAAAGATTATTTTTCTATTATTGGGACTATATTTCTTTATATATTTGTTTCACTGTGTATTTCACAAGTTATTTGCGCTTGCTTATTTTATAATTTGCCCACATGTCTTGTCACTAGACATATTTTTTATTCTTGTAGAGCGACTCCATTTTCTGTCTTGTATTAATTTATGTTGTATAACATTTTTTAGTTGCTGCTGTATTCTCCCCTTTTTTTAAGGTATGCGCAATTTTTTCCTTCTTACAAAAAAAAATATCAAACATACAAATATATATAACAGAAACATACACAAAGCCCCCCCCCCCCTTGTGCATCAGAGACAATCAGAGTTCTCCTACCACAGTTATCGAAAATTTGCAATCATTTTCGCATTCGCATTAGCGAAAATTTGCAATTTTTTTTTTCAATTCGGCAACATAAAAGGATCGCCTCAGCTTAGCTACTCGGCCCAGGGTCTCTAATCATACCAGCAATGCTTTTAGACGTCGATAGGATGTGATCTGTTTTAAAAATAAAATTGAAAAAATGCGAATATTCGGAATTGCGAATATTCACCGCGAAATTCGAAATATATCGCGAATACTCGAATATGCCATATTCGAGCCGAATATTCGCAATACGAATATTCGTGAGCAACACTAGTAATAATGCACATGGTGAGGCGTGCAGATTAGTGTGACTGGTGTGTGAATGTGGGGGGGTGACACTCCTGCCGGCAAAGGGGTGTCACCCTCGGCCGTGTGAATGTGGTATGAATGGTCAGCAACATAATTGGAGCCTTGCCGTGGCGTTGCTGCTCCCAAATCCTGCTTGGGGGACTTGGGCTAATCCAATGTGATGAGGAAGTGGGGTGTTTGCTAGGGACCACAGTGGTGTGCATGTGTGCATTCTCCGTGTGCCATGATGAATGTGTGTGTGTTTAACGTGCAAAGATATGTTCTACGAGGCAACTCCTGACTGCTGTTCCCTCAGCAGACGGGGTATCCTCGGGCAGGGGGGGGATGTCTGGTTGGGGGGTCAGGTCATCGCGTATGTCAATCTCCATGCCCTTTCTCTCGGCAAAGTTGTGCAGAATGCAACATGCCCCGATGATCTGGCACACAAAGTTTGGGGAATACAACAGGGTCCCCCCGGACTTATCCAGGCATCGGAAACGGGACTTCAGGATGCCAAATGTGCGTTCCACCACTCCACGGGTACGTATGTGTGCAGCATTGTAGTTTTGCTCTCCTGTGGTTTGGGGATCCCGGAATGGAGTCATGAGATGGGGCCCAAGTGCATATGCAGAGTCACCTGGAAGGGAAAAGACAGGAGGATGTTAGTCGTGCATGTGCCCCTCGTGTTGTCTGCATCATGGGGTCGGACAGTCATGCCTGACACCCATGTCACTCACCAACCAGCCAGCTGTTCCTGTACACGTTCTGTTCAAATTCTGTTGGGATAGTGCTTTGACGGTATATGTAGCTGTCGTGGCTGGACCCTAGGTGTTTGGCATGGACGTGCCATATGAGGCCTTGGGCATCGACTATCACCTGTACGTTGATGGAATGCCAGTGCTTACGATTGCGGTATATGTGCTCTGTGGCACAGGGGGGCTGTAGTGCCATATGTGTGCAATCAATGGCCCCCACGGTGCGTGGGAATCCTGCAATTCTGACAAAATCCGCCATTGCCTTATTCCGCAGGTGCTCCTGGGTGGGTCTGATGATGTGGTGGGACATGCTTCTGAGGATTGCGGGGACAACCTGGTGCACACATCTGCTCATGCTGGTTTGTGACATCCCAGCCACAACTCCACTTGTACGCTGAAAAGATCCACTGGCGAGGAAATGCAGTGTGGCCAGGACCTTGACTAGTGGCTGCACTGCATGTGAGCAGTGTGTCTGGCTGGTGATGTCATCATGCAGGGCTGTGGCTATTTCCTGGATGGCATCAGTGTTGAATCTGAAGATGCGATACACCTCAGAATCACCCATGCCAAAGATGTTTATGCGCGTTTGGTATATCCTCTCTCGTGCCCTCCTCCTCCTACGTGCCTGGGCGCACACTAGTAGTGCTATGACCATGGATGCCCCTGGCATGCTGGCATACAGATGTCTTGTCCTGCAAGTGTGGTTGCTCAGCTCGTCCGTAACGGTGCTGCTGAAGCTGCTCTCCAGCTGACCTGCACACGTCTGGTGCAAAGTTGCCCCTGCGCGTAGCCTGCGTCGGGCAGACATACGTTCGGGAATCGGCGCATCTCCCTCATTTGCATATTTGAATAGGAAATCAATGGGAGCGCAAGATGCTCCCAGCGTAAATATGCGCCTACGCTACGCCGGCGAAGAAAAGTTACGCCGGTCGGAAGAAGCCTATTTTCAGGCATATCTGGTTCTGTGGGTACGGCGCATAGATACGACGGCGCATATTTACACTTATGCCGCGCATCTCGAGATACGCCAGCGTAACTTCTTAGAGAATCTGGGCCTAGATCTCCACAACAGTTCTGGCAGCCGGACAGAATATAAGATTTTTTATATTTTTTCAGTTTCTGCACAGCATGAAAATGTGAATGATTTCATTCACTCCATTTATGGAGTCCATGTACAAAGGTAAGTTTAGCCTCTGATGCAGCCAGTGTGATATTGGTCAAGCAATTATTAATCACTACATGCTGTAACCACCTGACTTGCCCGTGGTCATCTACCCAGGACGCTTTGGTTTGTGAAGTATTATTTATTTGCTTTATGCACACTACCATGGCTCTTGGAGAAAAACAAAAGAGAGAAGCGCCTCTGAGTATACTGCTTTTAATTTAAAACATAAAAATATATCCAGCACTTACATCAAAGTAGTATGGTGCAGTCGTGGAAGCTGGCGTGCATCTATGGCAGACAGTCCGCAAAGCATGAGAGATGGGCAGCCGGAGAGAGCCGGGGAGAGAGACGGCTAAGTCCTAGTTGTTATGCCGCTGCTGGGCAATGGAATCATCAGCTATTGCGTGACGTCAGGTCGGACGGAGGCTGAGGGGGACCACAACGCGTTTCAGAGCCTGCGCACGGAAAAGACCAGCGCGCTCCTTTTTCAAGTGTAATGAATGGAAGACAGAGCTCATATTTTAAACAGTCATGTGATTAGTGCCGACCAATGGGCGTACAAGGATAACGAGCAAAATGGAAATAAATGGAATTGCTTGGTTGAAACTGACAGCGGGACAAAAATTATATATATATATATGCTTAAAATGGAAAGGTATAATCTAAATAGGGTGAATATTAAGTGATTATCTATATATGTATAGTGAAAGTAACTATATATACACATATAGTGGGGGAAGCATGATTAAAAAGATTAAAAGATAAAAGCTACGTATTAAAAGCATTGGACACTAGAGGGCCGCCAGAGTAAAAATATATATAGAGCCGGTGCCTCAGTTTAAAGTTATATTATAATAGGAATGCTTATAGAGGGCGTTGCTTAGGGTGGTGGCAATAAGACCCGCAATTCTGTGATGAGAGAATATGAATATAAACATGACATGAAATTAAATGTAAATATAAGTAAGAATTAATCATATCAAAAAATAAAATAAAATAAATAATAAAATACAATACAAAGACAAGTAGGAACAATCATTGAATATATCAGGCCTAAATGTAAATGGAAAATGATACGTAATAGAGTATAGGGGGATATGAAGGGTGGGTAGGACTGCATACATAAACACACATATGCATGCATCCACATATACATGTTGAGATGTAATAACACAGTGAAGTTAAAATGTAAAGAATATGTATATTTGGGTATTTAAAGAATGGCATTAACATCTAATTCTTCGTTGAGGCCGAGAGGAGAGAGACAATCAAGAGTGAATATCCAGAAAGTCTCGCGTTCGCACAGTCTGGAAAAACGCTCAGCCTCAGAGAGGCCCCTAGGTATGGATTCAATGACCCATACCTGTAGGCCCTCCGTAGACTGGTCGTGATGCTCCAGAAAATGGCGAGGCACACTATGTTCATCGCATCCAGCCTCAACGAAGCGTCGGTGTGCACCAAACCGCTGTCTGGTGCACACCGACGCTTCGTTGAGGCTGGATGCGATGAACATAGTGTGCCTCGCCATTTTCTGGAGCATCACGACCAGTCTACGGAGGGCCTACGGGTATGGGTCATTGAATCCATACCTAGGGGCCTCTCTGAGGCTGAGCGTTTTTCCAGACTGTGCGAACGCGAGACTTTCTGGATATTCACTCTTGATTGTCTCTCTCCTCTCGGCCTCAACGAAGAATTAGATGTTAATGCCATTCTTTAAATACCCAAATATACATATTCTTTACATTTTAACTTCACTGTGTTATTACATCTCAACATGTATATGTGGATGCATGCATATGTGTGTTTATGTATGCAGTCCTACCCACCCTTCATATCCCCCTATACTCTATTACGTATCATTTTCCATTTACATTTAGGCCTGATATATTCAATGATTGTTCCTACTTGTCTTTGTATTGTATTTTATTATTTATTTTATTTTATTTTTTGATATGATTAATTCTTACTTATATTTACATTTAATTTCATGTCATGTTTATATTCATATTCTCTCATCACAGAATTGCGGGTCTTATTGCCACCACCCTAAGCAACGCCCTCTATAAGCATTCCTATTATAATATAACTTTAAACTGAGGCACCGGCTCTATATATATTTTTACTCTGGCGGCCCTCTAGTGTCCAATGCTTTTAATACGTAGCTTTTATCTTTTAATCTTTTTAATCATGCTTCCCCCACTATATGTGTATATATAGTTACTTTCACTATACATATATAGATAATCACTTAATATTCACCCTATTTAGATTATACCTTTCCATTTTAAGCATATATATATATAATTTTTGTCCCGCTGTCAGTTTCAACCAAGCAATTCCATTTATTTCCATTTTGCTCGTTATCCTTGTACGCCCATTGGTCGGCACTAATCACATGACTGTTTAAAATATGAGCTCTGTCTTCCATTCATTACACTTGAAAAAGGAGCGCGCTGGTCTTTTCCGTGCGCAGGCTCTGAAACGCGTTGTGGTCCCCCTCAGCCTCCGTCCGACCTGACGTCACGCAATAGCTGATGATTCCATTGCCCAGCAGCGGCATAACAACTAGGACTTAGCCGTCTCTCTCCCCGGCTCTCTCCGGCTGCCCATCTCTCATGCTTTGCGGACTGTCTGCCATAGATGCACGCCAGCTTCCACGACTGCACCATACTACTTTGATGTAAGTGCTGGATATATTTTTATGTTTTAAATTAAAAGCAGTATACTCAGAGGCGCTTCTCTCTTTTGTTTTTCTCTTGTATACACCGAGCTGGCTTCGCTCCCGGATAGCAGCCCTGAACTACTGCCTTCAACCACATCAGTTCCTCATTTTTATTTTCATCCTCCACAGCCTTTTTAGGCAGTTTTGCTGGGACTGAACCTATCATGGATTTTTGAATAAGAACTATCATACTGCATATCCCCAATGTGTTTTTGTGATTTTTATCTTAAACCAATCGATTCTTTCAATCAATTTTATTTTTATTATTTTTATTAATTTTTAACCCTTTAGTTGATTGTTGTGTGCAAACACCCTGAGCGCTGTACTCCATCCATTTGTTTCTATGGCTCTTGGAACTGTTTACATGTACAGTATGGATGAAAATGGATAGCTGTTGATACCACAATTCTGGTCACTATCCTGTGATGATTGGCAGTAGGACTGTGATGTATGTGGAATAATTATCTGTCCACATTTTTTAATAGGATATATGAAATAGTGTGCACTCCTAGGATGCAAAGCCAGTCCTGGTCTTTTCCATGGTTCTGGCAATTTAAAAAAAAAAAAAAAAAACAATGGTTCTCCCAACGGAATTCCTCTCAAGCCTGCCTTGCATACACACGTTCACACAAAAGTCTGGTGAACTTTTGACTGCTAAGAATGCGTTGACGTAAAAGACTACGATCAGCCGACAAATTAAGTTCTATGCTTTCGAGAATGCGTCAAATTGTTTCCGAGCATGCGTGTTTTATTTCCCATCGGAAAAGCATACAGACAAACAGTTTTCCCGCTCAGATTTTTTATTGACGGCAGTTTTCATGTGGGAAAAAGTCAGATGGCGCATACACACGGTCGAGATTCCTGACGAAAAGCTCTCATCGCAGCTTTTCCAATGGGAAAACCAGTCATGTGTACGGGACATATGAGTCAATCACTTGAAATCATACAGAAAATAAGCAACACAAGTTAATATGCAATACAGATTAAATTCAGTAAGATGAGTACAGTGTGTTGTCCTAGAGGAAAGTAAGGAAATTCCAAACTTGTAATAAACAATAGGGATGAGCCTGCGGTTCGAGTTTAACGTAAGTTGCTCGCAAACTAACCAAACATAATGTATGGGGCATTCATGGGAAATGTGAGCGCCACGTAATTCCCCATAATGCACTGCAAGATCTGAGTGCATTGTCGTCTAATGCACCTGACCTGCATGCTTTGGCCAATCACAGCGCACTCTGCCCCACACAGCCCCACACTATAGAAGGCTGCTTACATATTGGCTGTGTACTGTATAATGTGTGGACAGAGATAGATTAAGCTAGATCAGACAGGCAGGTAAATTTGTGGCATGCAGGCAGTATATATATATATATATATATATATATATATATATATACTCTGCATTTAGTGTAGACTAGATATTCAGTGCAGACACTATATTCAGTCAGTGCAGGCAGTGTAGTATATGTATCACACTGTATTGAAGTGGTTAAGGGGAACCCCACTTCAAAATAATAAAAACAATGACATGAGGGCCCCCCAAAATCCATGCGAGCATGCAGTCTGGCAGGTCAGGATAGAGGGGGACGAGTGAGCACCCGCCTCCTGAACCATACCAGGTCGCTTGCCCTCAACATGGGCAGGGTGCTTTGGGATCCCAAAGCACCCGTCATGTGCTGTCAGAGGGGGCGGGTCACCCGGTTACGTCAGCGGGTGGCCCCGCTTTTGCCTTTATAACAGCTGTCACTGCGAAAAGACAACAGTCAGCGGGACGCCTCCCATCGAGGCAGAGCTTCTTTTTTTTCGGGTCAGTCGGCCCTGTGATTGAAGAAGGATGGACATTGTGGGACACTTTTTGTTTTCTTTTTTAATAAACAAATTTTCAAAAACTGTCTTTTGTGGTTTTTACTTGTTGACACTTATTTAGGTGAATGGGTAAGGGTACAATATACCTCTCCGAGATGAAGCTACGCCACTGAGTCAGGCGAAACGCATTGACGTCATCACCTGGCGCAGTCACGTGACGTCTTGTGCATGTGTGGGGGACGGAAGAGTTTGTAGCGGCGGCTGAACTCTGGGGAGTTTGGGGTGCATTACGAAGCAGGACGGATGAGCCAGTCTATCCAGGCATCTACAGCCGTGCGGTGTACCAACACTGGACCCATTGTCACTTGCTCACTAAACAGCAGACATACACCAATACCATCTCACCCAAAGGATAAGACCAAGGGAACTCACCTGTAATCAAAATGATCTGGAGATCCGGCTGAATAACAACAGACAACCAGTTGGTAACATAAACACAGTTACTTAGGAAGGCACTAGCATTCCATTCATTGATACTTGTACTGTTGTGACCCACGGTGCCTAGTAACCATTCTCAGATGCAATATATAGCATGTGCTCCTAAATCTGCTTAGCTTATGATGCACCATCTCCTCCACCAATTAATAGATCTGCTTTTGCATGGCTACTAACTCCAAGCTGATTAATCTTTATAGATTGATACCCACCAAACAGATCCACATGGATTCAGCATCATTGTTTTGACTAACATCACTAACCTGCTTTTGCTGTACGATCTTACTTTGACTGAACAACTACTCAAGCACCTGCACCTTAGGACTACTACAACTTGTATGGCCCCATCTTAAGTACTTACATGGCCCCCCTCTTTTTCTCCAATGCGAAGATAAAGTAACTTAACTGGTCCTGCAGAGATTTTCCCACCGTTACCTGCCCGAACCCCAACCCCAAGGATCCGTGTCCAGCCATTCTTAACCAGCACTCATTGGCCTTATATAGAGGGGACTATCAGGGACATTCATTTCTCCCTGATATCAGGACTACCCCAATTACTCTATAACTAACCAATGATTCACATGTAGTGCAGGTACACTTTTGGCTGGACATGCATACGTCCAGACTTGTGTCGTGAGTTTGTGTCTGTTTATTGTTAGTCCTGTCTGTGATTTTGTTTATGGTAATTACTTCCTCAATCTATGATTACCAATTATTTCATTTAGTTGATTCATTACTGTACTTTTTTATACTTATGTTTTTGATACTACCTAATAAATTACTTTTTTGTATCAAAACAATTTATGATTATCAATTGTTGCTCATAGTAACCCCTTTAGGCCCCTCTGTAGGCCAATTCCCTTTCCCCCTCGCCCCCCTTTCTAGTTACAATATACCTCTACCCATTCACATCCATTGTTAAAGGTGGCTTTCAAATTCCAATAAGCCCCCCACCCGCAGACCCCTACAACCACTGGGCAAAGGTTGTGGGGATGAGGTACTTGTCCCCATCAACATGGGGGCAAGGTGCTTTGAGGGGGACCCCAAAGCACCCTTCTCATGTTAAGGGCTCGTGGCCTGATATGGTATCCCCCCATTCTGTCCTCCAGGCTGCATGCTTGGATAAGGGTCTGGTATGGATTTTCGGGGGCCCCCATGCCAATTTTTTTTATTTTGGCGTGGAGTTCCTCTTAACCTCCATACCAGACCTGAAGGGCCTCGTATAGATTTTGGGGGGACCCCACACTGTTTTTTTTCCTTGATTTTTTTCTTCAATTTGAATCTATATTACCAGAACCCGGCAATACATTACAGCTGTGAGCACATTTTAAATTACATTTTTTCCTTTAAAAATTTAATTTTGCTGCTGGACTGTTAAACACATCAGACAGATGCACTACTTTACGTGGAGCTAAGGGGACCCCTAGGCACGATATTTAAAGAAATATAAAATTGTTATTGTTTCACTTTAAGCATTCTTAAAATCACTGCTCCTGAAAAATTGTATTTTTTTTTCATTGATACATGTCCCCTGGGGCAGTACCTGGGTCCCCATACACTTTTTATGGCCTTTAAAATTAGCAATTTTGATTTTTCATGTTCGTGTTCCAAAGACTTTAACAGTGTTCACATTTTTTGCCTGTTCGCATGTTCTGGTGCAATCTAAACCGGAGGGGGGGGGGGTGTACGGCTCATCCCTATGTTAGGATTAAGTTCACCTGCTTATGGCACTATCCTGTTCTAGGCTGTGTACTGCAGCTCCAGTGTCCACCAGCAGGTGTCTCCCAGGAGCCAGCAGGGTGGTGTAATCATGCAAATTAGTGTTCAGCTGCTGGGGGGCTACTTAGGGCTTCTCCTCCCTTTCCCTGGTGCGTCACAATTTTTGTCCCTGTCTTGCTGCTTAGCCTTATCCTGGTCTAGTCTGCATTCCTGTACCTTGCTCCTGCCTCCCTCTGTTCTGTCCCCAGCCATGATCGTCTCTTGCTTGCAACCCTTGTACCCTTGTCCCTAGCTTGGTCTGTATATCTATATATATATATAGTTGTTCAGGTTCATCAGCTCTTGTTAGTGGGGTTTTTGGTTCTGTTTGGGGTAGTTCATGTTTATTGTGTGCTGTGTTTGCTGTGTTCATTATTTGCTATTTCTCACTATAAATAAATATCACTTTAATATATCTATGCTTTGTTTGGTCTCAGTTCCCTTGTGTAGCTACGTGTCTGGTCTCCCTAGCCGCTGATCCTTGACATAATCATGACGCACACCAATGACCAGATCAGCCTACACTTGGGGACTGAGAGCCAGTTGCTTTGGATTTTTGCTTTATTCTTTCTCACAATGTTGAGAGTGCAGGTTATTTGCCATGTGCAACTTGCAGTAGAGAATAAGGATTTGTGTCATTCACTTTGGCAGGATCTAACTGAGGAGGAGCTGCTTGGAAGCATTCTGACTGCACATGCCTTAGCCGTTGAGGGTAGACTTTCACTTAGTGAAGTAAAACCTTCCATCCAGGTCTGTTCTAAGCTACTATTTCAGGTTACCTCTCAGGGCCATGATATTTTCACTCCCCCATTTACTTTGTACTGGATTTTTTAGGATGGTTGCTAAAACATTGTGCAGGTTAGTTTCTCCAGCAGTATGCAGCCTAATCACAACAGGTGGTGATGGTGTTGGAATGTATTGCTTCTGTGAACGGTTTAATTGAGTAATGTGAGCAGGAGAGAGACAAACTGACTTTAGTTCAACCTCTTTCTACAAGCTTGGTCAAATATCATATCCCCAGTGCTAGATGAGTCACATAAGTACCCTGCCACCAGTAAGCACACTTCCCCTGTATGCAATCCATTGAAAGCTCCCCTGCAGTGCCGTTACCATACCTCCCAACTTTTTAAGATGGGAATGAGGGACACCTATCAGCAAATGTATGCAGGCATAGGATCCACCCATTGCCACGCCCCCTTAAAGGAGAATTGTACAAAAAAACAAGATTGGGTAAACCCACAAGTGCTTTTTTAACCACTACTAATCCTTTATATTGGCTTTGGAATTTACAAATGCAGCAATTTAGAAAACAGATGAAAGTTTTGGTGCTGGAAAACACTTTTTGATAGATAAAAAGTGCATTTTAAATACAACTATATAGATCAGACCAAAATGAGGGACAGATGAGGAGGAATAAGGGACAGAGGGACATTACTCCAAATCAGGGACAGTCCCTCGAAATCAGGGACAGCTGGGAGCTATGCGTTACCCATAGCAACATCTTAGGCCTCTTCCTGTATTTCTGATACTCTTCCCTCTATTCTTCCTAGTACTGTTACTGCCTTCCCATCAGCAGTGCGGTCTGGTCAGCACAAGGCAACTACGGGCAGGACTCCAATATCCAAGCCAAAGAAAAAGAAACAAAACTCGTCTCCTGCTCTTATAACTGTGCCACTATCCATGTTGCCGGCTGATCCTGTTCTCATCGATCCAGTGCCTGATGTTCATGCCTCCTCCATGTTGCCGCCTGCTGCTGATGTTCATGCCTCCTCCATGTTGCCGCCTGCTGCTGATGTTCATGCCTCCTCCATGTTGCCGCTGCCAGCTGATGATGTTCATACCTCCTCCATGTTGCCGCCTGCTGATGATGCCCATGCCTCCTCCATGTTGATGCCTCCTCCATGTTGCCGCCTGCTGATGGGGTCCATGCCTCCTTCATGCTGATGCCGCTTGCTGATGGGGTCCATGCCTCCTTCATGCTGATGTCGCCTGCTGATGGGGTCAATGCCTCCTTCATGCTGATGCCCCCTGCTGATGATGTCCCTGCCTCCTCCATGCTGAACCTGCCTGCTGATGGGGTCCCTGCCTCCTCTATGCTGATGCCGCCTGCTGATGGGGTTCATTTCTCTTCCATGCTGCCGCTTGCCGATGGTGTACATTCCTTCTCCATGTCGCTGTTTGTTGCCAAGCCTGACACGGGTGACTTGCCATCTGTTGCCAAGCTTGCCATGGTGGGTTCCCGGGATGCTGCTGCACCGCTGGACTGTGCTGGTTCCCGGGCTGCCACTGCCCCGCTGGACTATTCTGGTTCCCGGGCTGCTACCCAGTCTGTCCAGCCTGTTGATCTGGTGCCTGCCACCCTCTGGACTATGCTGATTCCGGGGCTGCCGTCCCTCTGGACTATGCTGATTCCAGGGCTGCCGTCCCTCTGGACTATGCTGATTCTGGGGCTGCCATCCCTCTGGACTATGCTGATTCCGGAGCTGCCACCCCTATGAACTATGCTGTTTCCGGGGCTTCTACCCCTTTGGAGTATGCCAAATCCCTACTTGCTGTTGAGCTGGACTCTGCCCGGATTAAACTCCCACCTACTGATGTGTCTGAGGCTTCTAAAAATCCAGTGTTATGTGGAATAAAGGGGTTGTCTGGGTGGGTCAAGATCCCTACATTTGCTCATCCTGAGTTATTTTTACAACCAGAGGATCCTGTTGTGCCAAGGCCAGGTGATCCAGATCTTTCCTTTGTACTTGAGAGCCAAATCGGATGTTGCAGCCCCGGTAGTAGAGGTCCCATGGGAGAGGAAAATGTTCCATTTGAGCTTTGTCCTGACCCAGGGGTCATCTCTGCGATCCCTGGTGCATTTGGGGACCCGAGTGGGGTAACCTATGTGCTGGATAGACCTGAGGGACAGGTACAGTGCAGAGCGGCCTCTAGCAACAGAGGGAGAGAAAGTCCAGTCGTGAAGGAATTCCCTGGCATCAAGGTACCTGCACGGACCAGGGACTCTGGCATTGGGTGGTCGGGTGTCCTTTGGTGTCCCAGCATTGGGACACAGGCTGCTTTTAAGAATATGCCTTTGGTGTTGCGCCTTCTTAGGGATCTGACCAGCAGAGAACCCAGCCAGTTTTGGGACCCCGGTGGTGGGGTTCTCACCAGGCCTTCAGACATGGACAGTGAAGTGCTCAGTTAACTTGCAGACCCTGGTGGTGGGGCCCTATGGAACGTCCAGGTCTCCTCCCTTCCCCCGCGCATCACGATTTTTGTCCCTGCCTTTCTGCTTAGCCTTATCCTGATCTAGTCTGCACCCATGTGCCTTGCTCCTGCCTCCCTTTGTTCTGTCCCCAGCTGTGATCCTCCCTTCCTTGCAACCCTTGTACGCTCGTTCCTAGCTTGGTCTGTGTGTATGTATGTATGTGTGTGTATGTATGTATGTATGTATGTATGTATATATATATGTATATATATATATATATATATATATATATATATATATATATATATATATATATATATATATATATATATATATATATATATATATATATATATATATATATATATATATATATATATATATATATATATATATATATATATATATATATTGGTTGTTCAGGTTCATCAGCTTTTGTTAGTGGGGTTTTTGGTTCTTGGTGACACATTTTGGTAATTGGTGTCTTGACCACTAACAAAACCTGTAATATAATATTTTGCCATTGAGCGGTGAATTTGTTAATGCCTAGATTCAGTAGTGCTAGGGCTGGGTCAGGAGGTGTCATTGCACCCATGGGTCTGGAAATTATTTAAAATGTCTGAAGCCAAAAGTTTGTCAAGCACTTGCAGGTCCACAAAATGTGGAAAATAGTTCCCACTTGCTCATAACCTTTCCAGCAAAGAAGGGGGTGATCCACAGAAAATGTGGATAGTCTGTAGGGGGCATAAAAACCACCTAGTGGTAATTTTCTTTGGTCCAGATCCCACTGGTTAACACAATGGGTTATCATGTATGACTGGCATAAGGATTTCAAACACTGGGTCTCTAAAAAGGAGGACTGCAAGTATTTTTCCCATTGCAGCATCAGTGGGGTTTTGGGGAATGTTCCTTTGTGTTGGAAGAGGAAGTAGAATATGAAGATGTTCTTGGAGTGGGAAATTGGGCTGATGCAGAATTGCCAGGCTTGAGGGTGAATATGTATTGGAGGTTTGGGATTGTTTTTTAGAAAGTGTGAGATATGCACGTGAAGAAAGAAATCCTTAGGAGGAACATTGAATATGGTTACCAATTCAGAGAAAGTCTTGGGTGTATGGTTTTTATGAAAATCTTCTACCCATTGAATACCAGAATAATGTCTTAGTTTGTAAATTCGGTATGAGGTGTTCAAAAGCGTAGTGAGAACATCAGCGTTGACTTTGTAATAGACTGAACTATGGACTAATACTCTCCAAGTTGTTATAGATGCCTGAACTGTGGGGGGAAATGTTGCCAAGTTCAGGGGAGACCAAGGACCTTTTCCCGACAACCCTGGGCTGTAGTTGTGTGGGTCTGCTGGCAGGGGGCTTATCAGAATCTAGAAACCCCCTTTAACCCCTTCCCATCCATGCTATAACCAAATGATGGCTACAGCGTGGTACTTTGCAGTGAGGAATCTATTGACATCCTCCTGTGATCGGGCTTCCCTGCACCCCCTGCAGTGTGTGGACATCACGCTTTGTGATCGCCAAGTCCTTTGGACTCAGTTGATCACAGATCAGGGTAAAGGGCTAATCACAGCAATTTTTACCACATGATTAGCTGTTTCCAGTGACAGCTGACCACATAATTCAACACAAGCTGGTTATCAACTTTTCTTTCCTCATGCGGTGTTGAAGGGATACTGACACTCATAATCAGGGCACTAATTATCGGTATCCTGATTAACAGTGCAGTCCCAACAATGCCCAACAGTGATGCTAATCAGTGCCCACTAGTTCTGCCAACCAGTGCCCACCAATGCTGCCAATCAATGCCCACCAGTACTGCCAATCAGTGCTGCCAATCTGTGCCCATCAGTGCCCCCTCATCTGTGTCACCTATCAGTGCTGCCTTTCAGTGCCTACCAGTGACAATCAATGCCACCTATCAGTGACCATATGTGCTGCCTAGTAATGCCACCTATCAGTGCCCATTTGTGTCACCTATCAGTTCCAATCAGTGCTGCCTATCAGTGCAGACTCATCAGTGCCTCCTTATCAGTGCCCACCAGTACCACCTATCAGTGCCCATCAGTGGCGCCTATCAGTGTTCATCAGTGCCACCATTTCATCAGTGTCCATCAGTGCATCCTATCAATTCCCATCAGTGAAGCCTATAAGGGCAGCCTCATCAGCACACATCAGTGAAAGGAGAAAAAAATACCTGTTTGCAAAATGTTATAACAAAAAATGTGATATCACCGACCGGTGCATGCTAGAACATTGTTTTATTTTTATTTTTAATAAAGGAACTGTTAAAAACAACTGTGTGTTTGTGTTTTTATTTATTTTTGACACTTTTTTGGTGAAGGGGTAGGGGTTCTATGTACCCAATACTCATTCATATAGGAGGGGGACCAGGATCTGGGGGCCTCCTTGTTAAAGGGGACTTCCAGATTCTGATAAACCCCCTGCCAGCAGACCCCCACAACCACAGCCCAAGGTTGGGGAAAATACCCTAGTCCCAATCAACATAGGGGCAAGGTGCTTTGGAGTGGGGGATCTGGTATGTATTTTTTTTTAAAAGTTGGCATGGGGTACCCCTTAAAATTGACAGGGATCACATGCAATTTTTTTCAAATTTTTCTATGGCCGGCAATGTTATGTGCACCCATTGTTAAGGACGCAGCAGGCAGCTTCAGGGCCACTCCATAACAACCAGCTATTCACTAAGCTTTGCTCAATCAGGGCTTAGAATGCACTGTGCAGCGTGCAGTGTATTGTTGGGTGCTCGGTGGGTGAACATCCCACCGAGCGCCCTGCATATTTGGGTGTTTGCTGAACGGGCAATCAGGTAATGTTCAGGCCAAACTTTTGCTCAACTCTAGTGATCAGTCAGACACAGTCACTGAAAGATCTGCCACAGCGGAGCACCTTCTAAGATGTCCACTCTGAAAGAGAAAGCACCCTTCTGGTTGTTAATCTGGCTGGCTGGAAAGGTGTCTCTTCTCAGTGAAGAATAAATTCAGTTCAACTAATACTTCCTCATAGCTGAGGTTTTTCATGCCTCACCAATATCATTTTTGTGAACTGGTGCCCAAAATTGAACTGCATATTCCAGATGTGGGATAACTAATGCCATTAACAAGATTAAGCATATTTCTCTAAAACCTATACATCTTTTAATACAAGAAAGTATGTTGCTTGCTTTAGAAACTGCAGCTTGGCATTTTATGCTGTTTTTAAGTTTATGATCTACCAGTACACCCTGGTCCTTCTTGATCATTGACTCCCTGAGTTGTACTCTTCCCAGTATTTAATAACTAATAAATTAAGCACAATGTGTGCAATAATTGTATACCTGTTGTACCATTGTTAATAATTATAGTATCAAATATATGAACACAAAAGTGAAAATAAGCTGTGCAACAAGAAATCGCACCCAAGGCCGCCGGTAATTGAGGCTGCGGCTTTGCGGCCTACAAGGCCCAAGCTTCCTTCTGTGACATGGCACCATCTGGTGGTGGCCATTGGCATTGCAAGTAAAACAGCAGCTCTTATTTGTTTTTTCACTGTTTTCATTGCCATCTCCTTCCCTCTAATTAGAACCCCCAAAACATTATATATATTTTTTATTCTAACACCCTAGAGAATAAAATGGTGATTGTTGCAATACTTTGTCACACCGTATTTTCGCAGCGGTCTTACAAGTGCACTTTTTTGGGGGAAAAATACACTTTTTTAAATTAAAAAATAAGACAACAGTAAAGTTATCCCAATTTTTTTTTTATATTGTGAAAGATAATGTTACGCCTAAATTGATACCCAACATGTCATGCTTCAAAATTGCGTCCGCTCGTGGAATGCCGACAAGCATTTACCCTTTAAAATCTCCATAGGCAATGTTTAAAAAATTCTACAGGTTGCATGTTTTGAGTTACAGAGGAGGTCTAGAGCTAGAATTATTGCTCTTGATCTAACGATCGTGGCGATACCTCACATGTGTGGTTTGAATACTGTTTACATATGCGGGCGCTACTCACGTATTGCATTCGCTTCTGCACACGAGCTTGGCGGGATGGGGCGCGTTTTCTGGCTCCTAACTTTTTTAGCTGGCTCCTAGATTCCAAGCAAATTTGTCAAACCCTGTAAAAACTATTAGGCTGCATTCACACTATAACGCGGCGTACGCGGCGTATTTTGCCGCGATTTGTAAACTTTTTTTTTTTTTTTACAAAACATTTACATTGATGTTTATGCCGAACGCTGAAAGCCGCCTGAAAAAAAGGGTCAGGGACTTGTTTTCAGGCGTACGGCGTACGGCGTTTCGGCGTTCGGCGTGAGATGTGAACCATCTCATAGATTTTCTCCAAATCCGACACTTTTTTCAATCCCATTACGGAACCCCCCCTGCGGACCGTCCCTCTGACTTTGAGACTTTGTGCAGTTCAGCACCTAGGGGCAGGGGTCTAATATCAGGAATCTAAATCATGATGATTACAGCTCTTCAGTCCACTGAGTTGAATATATATATAGATCCCAATGGGAACGGGAGTTGCAGTTAGACACAAGCGACTTGGACTGGCTAGATCAATATGCGCAAATGCACTCTTTCCCTTACAGTCAGGGAAACAGCAATTAAACTGCTAACCCGCTGGTATTACACCCCTATGCGTCTACACAGTATGTTCCCACAAGTTTCTCAGTCTTGCTTTAGGGGTTGTGGAGAGCCAGGCTCGTATATCCATTTGTTCTGGGAATGTCGCAAGCTAAAACCCACCTGGACGGAGGCACTGAAACTGATTGACACCCTCGCAGGGGAACACGTAGATCTCAAGCATACTCACTGTCTTCTCTTTGACAAAATCACAGAAGTACCAATTCCCACGGTTAGGCTCATTCACTCGATCTGCCTTGCCATGTTGTGGGCTATTTCCCTTTGCTGGAAGTCGGACGCGGTCCCTTTCTCGTTAATACTGACTAGGGTAGACCAAATGATGCTCTCTGAGAAAATCTTCCATACCCTGTATGATTCGCTGCCTAAGTTTGATGCCAAGTGGAACCCATGGTTTCTTTTTTATTGTGTATTTATGTTTTTTTCCTTTTCTTCCTTCTCTGGCTCTCTGCTTTCAGGATAGCTTTTCCTCGGTCTCCCTTTAGACCGCTTCATTACCATATTACGACTGTGTCTCAGGTTTACTTTTATGTCAGTTGACTCATGTATCAGTATATTTACATCGTTGTGTAATATGTTCTGTATATAAATTCTCATGTTGCATTTAGATATTTCAATGTGTGCCTGTGCTCTTTGGCCTTGCACTCACTCTTTCATGACCTTGTACTACTTTTCAATATATGTACAATAAAGCTTTTTTAAAACAAAAAAAACATCTCATAGACATCAATGTAAATTGTTAATTTTGCTACATTTATTCAATGATTGTTTTTTTACACTATATATTGCACTGGTATTTATGTAATGTATCCGCAATTATATTGAAACACTTGTGACTCTTAGTCACATCTATCTTCTACCATCACTGGTACACACTAATCTCACACAGCCCTATTTTGAGCATTTTATTAAGGCACTTTTATTTTATTTTATTTCACTTTGAGACCCATCAGCTACCAGCTTTAATTGGGTCAGATAAAAGTCACCCATGTACTAATTTCCCGGTACTTACAGCCTCCAGTTGAGACAGCGCCACCACCCCCACACCTCCTTTAATCAATGTAAATTTGCCCAACCAGCTTAATACGCCTAGGTGTGAATGCAGCCTTATACAAACCATCATTGCTCAAAACAGCTCTTACTGTGAAGAAGACTTTCTGTATTTGGAGATTAAATCTATTTTCCTCCAGATGTAAAGTCCCTCCTTGTCCTTTGCGATGACCTTAAAGTGAATAACTCAACACCAAGTACACTATATGGACCACTTAAGTATATCGGCCCGGATTTAGAAAGCCCAGCGTTACTTTGTGCGGGCGTAGTGTATCTCAGATACGCTACGCCGCCGTAACCTAGTGAGGCAGGTTCTGTATTCAGAAAGAACCTGCGCCCTAAGTTACGGCGGTGTAGCGTATGAGGGCCGGCGTGAGCCCACCTAATTCAAAATAGGAAGATGTGGGCATGTTTTATGTTAATTCAGTGTGACCCCACGTAAATGACGTTTTTAACGAACGGCGCATGCGCTGTCAGTGGATGTATCCCAGTGCGCATGCTCCAAATTACGCCGCAAAGCCTCATTGGTTTTGACGTGAACGTAACTTACGCAAAGCCCTATTCGCAATCGACTTACACAAATGACATAAACGACGCAAAATTTGACGCTGGCTCGACGTTCATACTTAACATTGGCTACGCCTCATATAGCAGGGGTAACTTTACGCCAGAAAAAGCCTTACGTAAACGACGTAAAAAAATGTGCCGGGCAGACGTACGTTTCTGAATCGGCGTATCTACCTAATTTGCATATTCTACGCGGAAATCTCCGGAAGCGCCACCTAGCAGCCAGCGTAAATATGCAACTAAGATACGACAGCGTAAGAGACTTACGTCAGTCGTATCTTAGCCAAATTTTGGCGTATCTTGCTTTCTGAATACAGAAAGAAGATACACCGGCGCATGCTAAAATTTACGCAGCGTATCAATAGATACGCCAACGTAAATTGTTTCTGAATCCGGGCCATATAGTTTAATTGCTCTTCTCTGCACTCTCTCCAGTTTCCCAATATCCTTTTTATGAACTGGTGCCAAAACTGAACTGCATATTGCAGATAAGGTCTTACTAATGATTTGTACAGGGGCAAAATTCTCTCTCCCTCTCTCTGCAGGCCATGCCTCTCTTAATACAAGAAAAGTTGTGCTTGCTTTGGAAACTGCAGCTCGGCATTGCATACTATTATTAAAGCAGAGCTCCACTCCGCCCCTCCAGTGCCACATTTTGCACCTTTCAGGGAGGAGGGGGGAATGGGTACCTGTTTTTGACAGGTGCCATTCCTTACTTCCGGGAGATGGGGCAGAAGAAGTTCAGCCCCCTCCTCCTTCCTCCACCACTGGACCAATTGAAAAGCTCAGCATGCTTAACACAAATGCAGTAGGGAACCAGCTGTGAAGCCTAAAGGCTTCACTGACTGGTTCCCTTACCAGGAATGGCAACGTCTGCACCTAACAGCCATTCCGAAGATCAGCTGGGGTGCCGACATTGCGGACTCCCTGGACAGGTAAGTGTCCATATATTAAAAGTCAGCAGCTGCAGTATTTGTAGCTGCTGACTACATTTTTCATGGAGGGCTGGACCTCCTCTTTAAGCTTATGATCTATCAGAACACCAAGATGCTTCTCCACCATTGACTCCCCCAGCTGTTCTCTTCCTAGTATGTAACATATGTGCATGTTTCTAGCCCCCAAGTGCATAACTTTTATCAACATTTAATCTCATTTGCCACACAGTTGTCCAATGATAGTTGGAGACATCCTGTATGGATGTTATTATACTGCATAACTGAAATGGTACTTTTAATCCCAGACCCTATATCATTTATAAATATATTAAAAAGTGTGTTCCTTTGTATAAACAGAGCCGAAGAAGGTATTTACATTTATGTGTCCCTTATTTCCTTTTTACATATTCTGGTATATTCTTTTCTTTGTAACATTTAAATAATGATAGTGTTCCTTTTATATTGATATTTTTAAAGGCTCATTTCTTATTATTTATAGATTTTCTAACTTTGCATGTAAGTCTATTTTTAGCCTTTTAAACCTGTTGCCCATGGGAATATACTTTTCAGGATGTTCACATACATTTGCTTTGAAGAATTTCTGTTCTGTGTTCATCAATGCCAATATTCTCTCCCAGTCTAGGGCTGGGTTCCCACTGGTGCTAACACAAGCATTGCATGTGATTTGCACCACATTGCTATACAAATCACATGTAATGTCTGTGCGATGCAAATTCAGCCATACAGTTTTAACCACTTCAGTCCCGACCATTTGGCTACAGAATGACCAGGCCACTTTTTGCGATTGGGCACTGCGTCGCTTTAACTGACAATTGTACGGGCGTGCGACGTTGCTCCCAAACAAAATTGACGTCCTTTTTTTCCCACAAATAGAGCTTTCTTTTGGTGATATTTGATTACCTCTGTGTTTTTTTTTGTGCTATAAACAAAAATAGATCGACAATTTTGAAAAAAAAAAGCAATATTTTGTACTTTTTCCTATAATAAATATCCTCATTTTTTTTTTTAAAAAAAGCACATTTTTCTCAGTTTAGGCTGATACAGTATGTAGTCTTCTACATATTTTTGGTAAAAAAAATCACAATAAGCGTATATTTATTGGTTTGCACAAAAGTTATCGCATCTACAAATAGGGGGTCATTTTATGGCATTTTTATTATATATTTTTTTACTTGTAATGGCGGCAATCTGCAATTTTTATCGGGACTGCAACATTATGGTGGACACATCGGACACTTTTGGCGCTATTTTGGGACCATTCACATTTATACAGCGATCGGTGCAATAAAAATGCACTGATTACTGTATGAATGTGACTGACAGTGAAGGGGTTAACCAGTAGGGGGCGGGGAAGTGGTTAAGTGTGTCCTAGGGAGTGGTTATAACTTTTAGGGGGTGTGGCTTACTGTGACAAATCACTAATCGCTGCTCCTGATGAGAGGGAGTAGACAATCAGTGTTGTGTCACAAGACAGGGAGATGACTTTACAAAGGCATCCCCCCATTCTGCCCTTCTGTGACTCGATCACGGGACACCTGTGATGATTGAGTCTGCAGGTACCACGGACACAGAGACCGCGGTGGGCGCACCCGCTATGGGGCAGGTTTAAAGCAAAGCATATGTACGTTGCTTTGCTTGCCTGTGCCATTCTGCCGATGTAAATGTGCGCGAGGCAGTCGGCAAGCCGTTAATTGACATTGCATTCTGACCAAAATTTTACAGGACTCTTTGTCAAGGAATGGGTATAATACTTGATCTGAGTTACCACCAATCACGAGAGTACCTATTTTATGTGTTTTGATAACTGAAAAGAGATGGGAAAGAAATGATACAGGATTTTTGTTAGGGGCATAATAAGAGACAATCGTAATCTCACTATCCATTAGTAATCCAGAAAAGATCAGGTATCTACCTTCAGGGTCTTTGAGTTCAGTTTTTGGGGGAATAAAGTGTTTTGAGCGGTGAAATGCAATTAGTACTCCCCTCTTTTTAGTATTAGCCGAGGCAGTGTAAACTTGAGGATATTTGCGGCTAAAATATTTTGGTGCAGATTGTGGGGTAAAGTGTGTCTCTTGCAGGCAAACTACATGTGCTGATAATTTGGAAAATAATTTAAATGCTTTAGTGCATTTGTGGGGAGAGTTGAGACCTTGTACGTTAAGCATCAATATATTCAGGGTAGACATTATTATTATTATTATTATTATTATTATTATTATTATTATTATTAAGTGAAACCTAGTAGGAGGAAATTAGGTTTAAGGTTTTTCCTCACTGAAGGGGAGGAGTTGAAAGATAGTTAAATTATTCTGTAAAATGAAAATGTTAGAGAATACAATTAGGATCGATTATAATAACACTATTATTATAGGTGTTTGAGAGAAGTTACCTATAAAGGTAGATAAAAAATATAGAAGAAAAAGTAAAAAGTGCACCTTTTTTAGAGTAGGTATTCAATGAATGGTGTTAGAACGCCAATCAGTGGATACAAAATGTTCCAAAGAGTGAATAAATCTATGTTGGTCACTCGAGGAAAAGATGGAGGTGCAGTGGCTGTCCCCGGGACTACAACAGCCATCTAAACATTGAGTAAGAAAAAAATTATTTGACTAATGAGTTATAATTATAAAATAGGTCTAATAAAACCTTTGAATATTATGAGGTAAAGGAGGATATATTTACCAAGTAGCTAAAATAGGGGGGGGGGGACGGAGCCCCGGCCGGCGCGTCGCTGGAACGCTGGAGCAGGTAAGTGTCTGTTTATTAAAAGCCAGCAGCTACACTTTTTGTAGCTGCTGACTTTTAATAAACATAAATATTGGCTGGAACTCCCCTTTAAGAAGATTGAAACTGTATCACTCCATTAGAAAGCATCAGTCTGTAATATCTTCTTATTCAGGTGGAGGAGAAGTAAAACAACCTCTTTTGTGCGGGCTAAGCGGGGCCTGACCCATCCAAGTATTTGCTGTTTTTTGAGGTTGTTGTGCAGATGAAAAATTCTTTCCATGTTTAGACCCATCTATTGTAATTGTGGGTGCTGACAGACGGAGTACTATAATGATGACAAGAAGTTCATTTGTCGATTTGCAGGTATAGCAAGTTCCCTTACAAGGGAAGCACAGGGAGAAGGGGAACCCCCATCGATATGATATATACAATGGTATTTGGGAACTTTCAAGTTTGATTTAATCTCTTTGGGCCAGATTCAGGTAGAATCGCGGCGGCGTAACGTATGGTAGATATGTTTTCCCCGCCGCAATTTTTCATCGCAAGTGCCTGATTCACCAAGCACTTGCGTGAAAAATTATGCCGGCGGCCTCCGGCGTAAGCCCGCGTAATTTAAATGGGCGTGTGCCATTTAAATTAGGCGCGCTCCCGCGCCGGACCTAGTGCGCATGCTCCGTTTCGAAATTCCCACTGTGCTTTGCGCGCAGTGACGTCATTTTTCCGAAGGGCGATGCGCGTAGCGTAATTTCGTATTCCCGGACGGCTTACGCAAACGGCGTGAATTTTTAAATTTTGACGCGGGAACGACGGCCATACTTTATACAGCAAGTGTAAAGTTAAGGCACCAAAAACGACGACTAACTTTGCGATGGGAAACTAGACTAGCGGCGACGTAGCGAACGCGAAAATCCGTCGTGGATCGCCGTAACTCCTAATTTGCATACCCGACGCTGGTTTACATCGCAAACTCCCCCCAGCGGCGGCCGCGGTACTGCATCCTAAGATCCGACAGTGTAAAACAATTACACCTGTCGGATCTTAGGGATATCTATGCGTAACTGATTCTATCAGTCGCATAGATACTCTGAGAGATACGACGGAGTATCTGAGATACTCCGTCGTATCTCCGCTGTGAATCTGGCCCTTTGCGTTTAATTAGAGTGAATTGTGATAAATCTTGAAAAATTTGATATTTGTCCTTGGAAAATCAGGGATTCTTTATTTCTTGCTGCTTCCATTAATTGTTCTTTAGTGGGAAAATAGTGCATCTTTAGTATAATATCTCTAGGCCGACCCTCTTCTTTACGTGAGGTTAGGGCCATGTGGATTCTGTCCATTTATAGACGTTCAATTGGGATAGATAGTTCTTGAAAGAGTGCTGTTATGGTTGACTGTAAGTCTTCAATTTATTATATTCATAAATTCTAACCCTAGTCTAGCCCTATTTTCAAAATCTTCCAGTCGGTTTTGCAGAATAAAATACTCATCTTTAAGGGTTTCCAATTCTTCTGTATGTGTTGATGCAGCAATGTCAATTTCATCCATCCTCTGCTCCAAAATAGATGTGCGTCTGCCTGCCTCACGAGTAAGTTTGTCAGTAATGGCATCTGAGGTATTCTGCAGTGCCTTATGTAATACCCTTTTAAACTGTGTAAGTAAGTCAGGGCCAATTGCAGAGTGTTTCAGGGCTATAGAGGTCATACCTGTATCTATAAAAGGTTCTCAGTTTTGTGCTGATGAGGGAGACTGTGCCCAGCTGTGAGGTGAGGTGAGGCTGTGCTGCCGCCATTTTAGTAGCTTTTGTCGGTGATATCTGTGGCTTTACTGCTTTAAGTTTAAATTTTCGTATGGTATACATGCCCTCAAAATATGCTCCTATACTTCAGGGATAATGTAGATGCTGTGTGGATAATTTTTACCCGGTATGGCTCGTTACATCAGGCTGTCATGTCCCAGTCGGTGCGGAGCTCTAGGTAAACATGTCTTACCTAGATGGCTTTGTGCATGCGCCCCACAATCATCTATCTACTTGACATAGACTTTTTGTTCTCTATAACCATATCCAGTGGACTTCTCATACCATAGAGAGGGATCTGGTCTCATATATCACATCTAAGGGGGAGTTAGGGGTTTTAGGGATTGTGGGGTGTGAGTGTTTTTTGGGGTGGTGGAGTGGGGCATTTAAAAGGAAGGGGTTTTGTGGAATGGCATCCTACAGGGGAGAGGAGGAGGAAGGGCAGACGTTATGGCTGCCCAGTCAAGGATCTATGGGACATACATGTTTTGAGGTGCAGTATCCTTTTTGATGTCATGGGTGTATTTTTGATGTGCCTCCCTGATATAAGGTATAAGGTATTGGCACCAATAGAGATACCACTCCCAAAACTTGTATTGGTGGGTTTACATTAGACATGTGCAAATTTAGTTTTCGTCCCAAAAATACATTTATTTAGTTACTCCCGAAATTCATTTTGTTTTTCGTAAAAAAAATGCATTCGTCTGAAAATCCAAATTAATTAAGGTCGAATCTGTCATTGAAGGCTTATGGGGCCAGATTCACAAAGGAGATACGACGGAGTATCTCAGATACTCCGTCGTATCTCTCAGAGTATCTATGCGACTGATTCATAGAATCAGTTACGCATAGATATCCCTAAGATCCGACAGGTGTAATTGTTTTCCGTCGCAAAGTTAGTCAACGTTTTTGGTGCCTTAACTTTACACAGCAAACGTATTGCTGTATAAAGTATGGCCGTCGTTCCCGCGTCGAAATTTAAAAATCAACGTCGTTTGCGTTAGACGTCCGGGAATACGAAAGTACGCTATGCGCGTCGCCGTTCGAAAAAATTATGTCACTGCGCGCAAAGCACGGCGGGAATTTTTAAACGGAGCATGCACAGTAGGTCCGGCGCGGGAGCGAGCCTAATTTAAATGGCACACGCCCATTTAAATTACGTGGGCTTACGCCGGAGGCCGCTGGCGTAATTTTTCACGGAAGTGCTTGGTGAATCAGGCACTTGCGATGAAAAATTGCGGCGTGTAACGTATCTACGATACAATACGTTACGCCGCCGCGATTCTACCTGAATCTGGCCCATGGTGTCTGTCTAAAGAAGATTAGACAGAATCTTAAAAAAAATAAAAAAGAGCAAAGAAACTGTACGATGCCGCAATCGTACATTTCAGGTCGAATGTTCCGCCTACAAGCTATAGAAGAATTCTAATGTTGTATGACTAATATAAATTATTTTTATTAATTATTATTACTAGTCAACCAACATTAGAATTTTTCTATAGCCTATGGGCCGAACATTTCACCATAAATGTCCGCTTGCTGCGATCGTATGTTTTTAGCTACTTCGTCGAATCTTCATGTCTCTCTATGTCGAATCTTTTCTCTCTATGTCGAATCTTCATGTCTCTCTATGTCAAATCTTTTCTCTTTATGTTGAATCTTTTCTCTCTATGTCAAATCTTTTCTCTCTATGTCTCTCTATGTCGACTCTTCTTCATGTCTCTATGCTGTTGAATCTTTTCTCTCAATGTCAAATCTTTTCTCTTTATGTAGAATAATATTGGACTAATAGAGTTAAGGTTAGGCACATTCAACCGCAACAAAAACAAAAATAAAGCCTTTGTTTATGTCGGATCTTTCATTTTTCGTTTTCTGTGCTTTTATTATCGTTTGTTAAAACGATAACGAAAATTCCTGAAATTCGGATAAAAAAGAATGCACATGTCTATTAAACATGCATTCATTAGGTACACCTTGCTAGTATGGGGTTGCTCCCCATTTGCCTTCAGAACTGCATTCATTCTTTGTGGCATAGATTCAATAAGGTGTTGGAAACAGAGATTTTAGTCCATATTGACATGATAGCATCATGCAGTTGCTGCAGATTTGTCGACTACACATCCATGATGCAAATCTCCAATTCCACCACATGCCAAAGATGCTCTATTGCAGTGATGGTGAACCTTGGCACTCCAGATGTTTTGGAACTACATTTCCCATGATGCTCATGCACTCTGCAGTGTAGTTGAGCATCATGGGAAATGTAGTTCCAAAACATCTGGAGTGCCAAGGTTCGCCATCACTGCTCTATTGGATTGAGATCTGGTGACTGTGGAGTCCATTGGAGTACAGTGAACTCATTGTCATGTTAAAGAAACCAGTTTCAGATGATTTGAGCTTCATGACATGGTTCATTATCCTGCTGGAAGTAGCCATTTGAAGATGGGTACACTGTAAAGGTATGGGCATGGTCAGCAACAATAATCAGATAGGCCATGGCATTTAACCACTTGACCACTGGGCACTTAAACCCCCTTCCTAACCAGATCAATTTTCAGCTTTCGGTGCTCTCACAATTTGAATGACAATTACTCAGTCATACAACATTGTGCCCATCTGAAATTTTTGTCCTTTTTTTCCCACAAATAGAGCTTTCTTTTGGTGGTATTTGATCACCTCTGGGTTTTTTATTTTTTGCGCTATAAAAGAAAAAACACTGAAAATTCTGTAAAAAAATAAAAATAAATCTTGTTTCTGTCATATTAGCAGGTATTGCGGAGTATGGGGGGGTTATTGCAGAGTATGGGGGGGTTATTGCAGAGTATTGCACAGGGAGGGATGGATGGCTGGATCTGTGACTGCATTTGTCACAGATTCAGCCACAGCAGCTGCTGCTGCCACCCGCTCTCCCCCCTCTTCTCTCACACTGTACCGATTGGTACAGAGAGGAGAGGGAGGAACCGGCGTCATCACATGACGCCGGTTTGTTTACAAGTGATCGCTCCGTCATTTGACGGAGCGATCACGTGGTAAACGGCCACTATCAGCGGCAATTTACCGCGATCTGTGATGCGCCGGGTCTTTTAGACCCGGCGCTCACAGATGATTCCGGAAGCGCGCCCCAGGGGGCGCACGAGAGGAGGATTCTGGGAGGACGTCCCAGGGACGTCCTCCCAGAACAACTCCACCGCGCTGTAGACGTGTTTTGTCTATAGCGCGGTGGTAAAGAGGTTAAACAATGCTCAATTTGTACTAATGGGTTCAAAGTGTGCCAATAAAATATTCCTTGCACCATTACTGCACCACCACCAGCTTGAACCATTTATACAAGGCAGGATAAATCCAAACTTTCATGTTGTTTACTTAAAATTCTGACTCTACCATATGAATGTCACAGCTGTAATCAAGATGCATCAGACCATAAAACAGTTTTCCACTCTTCTATTGTCCAATTTTGACAGGAGTGGTCTACTGCTGCTGTTGCCCATCCGCGTTTAAGGTTGATGTGTTGTGCATTCAAAGATTTATTCGAGTTACTGTTGCCTTTCTATCATATCGAATCAGTCTGTCCATTCTCCACTGACCTCAACAAGACATTTTAAATGACATTTTAAAAAATGTCATTTTATTTCATGCAAAAAAACTACCGTGTGTACGCGGCATCGGCCTCTTCAAAATCTCCAATTTCCCTTTTTATTTTTGCTGCTGTGAGCCAATATCCTGCAGTGGGTGCCTCCATGGTTCTACTGCGTGTAGGAACATAGCTGTCCTCTTTTGCTTACCCCTAAGCTGGATTAGGGTAAGGGTAGGCAACCTCGGCCCTCCAGCTATGGTAAAACTACAAATTCCATCATGCCTCTGCCTCTAATAGTCATGCCTCTGATTGTTAGGGTCTTGCAATGTGTCATGGGACTTGTAGTTTCACCACAGCTGGAGGGCCGAGGTTGCCTACCCCTGGATTAGGGGCTACACAGTTCGAAGACCTCCAGAACTTAATGGGGCAGATCCACAGAGCGAGTACGCCGGCGTATCTACTGATACGCCGGTGTACTTTCAAATTACCTGCGTCGTATCTTTGGTTTGAATCCTCAAACCAAGATACAACGGCATCTGGGTTAGATCCGGCATCTGGGTTAGATACGCCTTCGGATCTAAGATGCAATTCTTTGGCGTTCGCTGGGTGGCGTTCACGTTGTTTTCCGCGTCGGGTATGCAAATTATCTATTTCCGACGATCCACGAACGTACGAGCGGCCGGCGCATTTTTTTTCCGGCGTCTTTAGTCGGCTTTTTCCGGCGTATAGTTAAAGCTGGTATTTCGTCGCGTATAGTTAGACCTGCCATGTTAAGTATGGCCATCGTTCCCGCGTTTATTTTGAATTTTTTTTTTTTAGGGACGGCGCATGCGCAGTTCATTTGGCGCGGGGACGCGCTTCATTTAAATGAAACACGCCCCCAAATTGCCGATTTGATTTCCGCCGCCAGAGATACATTACGCCGCCGTAACTTATGGCACAAATTCTTCCAGGATTCAATTTAAAGCCAGGTAAGGTACGGCGGCGTAGCGTATCTCTGATACCTTGCGCGGGTGCAGATCTCTGTGGATCTGCCCCAATGTATGTAATGACAAGAGATGCTGGGGTGTGCTAGAGGATCTGTTGATGCTAGCTGCTGAGGGATCTATTGTTTCTGGAAGGTCTATTGATGCTGACTTCTGGGGGATCTATCGTTTCTGGAAAGTCAATTGTTGCTGGGGGGGGTCTACTAATACTGGCTGCAGGGCATCTCTCTTACTCCTTTTCTTGTTACTATTAACAAATCCCATACAAATATTATGGCACCACAAAAATATATACTTGGTTCTTAATTTCTGTAAAAGCGGTGGTACTCAGGGCTGTCTTAATGAGAGGGCACACCTGGGCACTGCCCAGGGGCCCCAGCTGCATGGGGGCCCCTGCCCTTTTCCCCAAAGCAGCTGGTCTGGGCTACCCCTCTACATCCCAAATATCCCCCCAGCACTCTGACCCCTCTACACCCCAGATATTCCCCCAGCACTCTGACCCCTCTACACCCCAGATATCCCCCCAGCACTCTGACCCCTCTACACCCCAGATATCCCCCCAGCACTCTGACTCCTTTACATCCCAAATATCGCCCCAGCACTCTGACCCCTCTACACCCTAGATATCCCCCCAGCACTCTGACCCCTCTACACCCCAGATATCCCCCCGGCACTCGACACTGGCTCCTGGGACAGGGCTCGTGGGTGTCAATCTCGACGCTAACAGCAGCGAGATTGACACAATATTGGCATCACCTACTGTATCATTATCATCATCTCTAGCCAGCACTGTGGCCTAGGTTTTTAGTATCTTATCACACTTCTTACTTATATTAATATTCAAAATGATCCTGTCAGCTGTTTATACACGCTAAGGCCTCGTACACACGATAGGTTAACCAGAGGACAACGGTCTGAAGGACCGTTTTCATCGGTCAAAACCGATCGTGTGTGGGCCCCATAGGTTGTTTAACCATAGGTAAAAAAAAAAAGCCAACTTGCTTTAAAATTAACCTATGGATTGGTAACCGATAGGTCAAAACCGATCGTTAGTAGGCACAACCATCGGTTAAAAATCCACGCATGCTCAGAATCACGTTGACGCATGCTTGGAAACATTGAACTTAATTTTTTTCAGCACGTCGTTGTGTTTTACGTCACCGCATTCTGACACGGTCGGTTATTTAACCTATGGTGTGTAGGCGTGACGGACCATCAGTCAGCTTCATCGGTTAACCTAGGACAACGGTCCTTCAGACCGTTGTCCTCTGGTTAACCTATCGTGTGTACAAGGCTTAACTTGCTAATTTGGAACAATTGTCTTATTACTACACCTAAACCAGGCTAACAGTTGAGATTTCATGACTATAGTATTTTTTGTTTCTCCATTTAGAAACAGCACATAGTTATTTGTACATGTACTCCCTATTTTTTCTTTTTAGGTGGGCATGATCAAAGCTGCCTTTTGGTAACTAATTTGCTACTGAAGTATGGATATATTTATAAGCCTTTGGTAATTACATAGTCTTGACTGTTGGATGAAATCTAACTAGAGCACGTACAGTAAGTCTTGAACAATTCTAATATGCACTCTAGTGTCTCTGACAAAATCACAGATAATTGGAGTCTGGAGTCATGAGGTTATAATGGTCTAAACTAACCACTGAGATAATTTTTCTAGCATTTGTTTGATATTTATAGCTACGCCTTCTGCAAAAAGTACCAGCACATAACTGTTGTAATTGTATCTGATGTACATTATGTGTTGCCATGCTTACACTAGAGAAATGGTATCATTTAATTATTTCAACTTTCATGGCTTACATAGGTAAACATATCCCTTTATCCAGCAATCATCTATCAGACCCAGTCATAATAAACATCTACTGACACATAGTTTACGTACTCAAAAAAAAAAAACGATCTGATCTTGCAAGCAGATTATTATTCAGTATCTAAGAAAATAAAACAAAATATCAGGAAAAATTTGATTTACTTTTCTGTCCTCTAGCAAAACACATAACTAATGCTGACTTTTATCTCATTTTCAGAAAATGCAATAATGAACTACAGTAAAATCCTGTTAAAACATGTTGATGTGCCAAGGTGTCAAAGATCTCTCTCATATTATCTCTACTGTATGTATCAGCTATTTTATGCAGAGCAAGATACAAGAGGACTGCTACTATACAGAAAGGCATTGTGGAGCACTATGATAAATTTAAAAAAGTATTCCTTTTTTTGAAAAAAAATGTATTCCAGTCTACCTTGTAACTGAATAATATATGCAAAGTAAGTGGATGAATGCACTCTAATGAAACCACTTTTACTAACATATGGCAAAATGGGATTAGTGCATCATCATAGGGTAGCCACAGTGGATGCTAATAAGGTATGTAATGTGTCACGTCCTGACAATACCTATAGATTGCAAGTGACTACAAACATGGACTCTGTTAAAACTTTTTTTCAAACATCTTTTTATTAACAATTTTAAGAAAAACTTTATGTGTATACTGTAACAAATTCCATACAATTCACCCTATACCATCACATACATACAATACCCCGTATAATGTAATTATATATACTGTAATGATAACATATATAATAAAAAAAAATTCAAATGGAAACAAACCACCACCCTATGGAGAATATACAGTGGGGAGAACAAATACAGTATTTGATACACTGCCAATTTTGCAGGTTTTCCTACTTACAAAGCATGTAGCAGTATCATCGGTACTCTTCAACTGTGAGAGACTGAATCTGAAACAAAAAATCATAAAATCACGATTTTTAAATAATTTATTTGCATTTTATTGCATGACATTGTAAGTATTTGATCACCTACCAACCAGTAAGAATTCCAGCTCTCACAGACCTGTTTGTTTTTCTTTAAGAAGCCCTCCTGTTCTCCACTCATTACCTGTATTAACTGCACTTGTTTTAACTCATTACCTGTATAAAAGACACCTGTACACACACTCAATCAAACAGACTTCAACTTCTACACAATGACAAAGACCAGAGAGCTGTGTAAGGACATCAGGGATAAAATTGTAGACCTGCACAAGGCTTTGATGGGCTACAGGACAATGGGTAAGAAGCTTGGTAAGAAGGCAACAACTGTTGGCACAATTATTAGAAAATGGAAGAAGTTCAAGATGACGGTCAATCTCCCATGGTCTGGTGCTCCATGCAAGATCTCACCTCATGGGGCATTAATGATCATGAGGAAGGTGAGGGATCAGCCTAGAACTACACTGTAGGACCTGGTCAATGACTTGAAGAGAGTGTGCCAATGAACATCTGGATGATTCAGAGGAGGAATGGGAGAAGGTCATGTGGTCTGATGAGACAAAAATAGAGATTTTTGGTCTAAACTCCACTCGCTGTGTTTGGAGGAAGAAGAAGGATGAGTACAACCCTGATAACACCATCCCGCATGTGAAGCATGGAGGTGGAAGCATCATTCTTTGGGGATGCTTTTCTGCAAAGGGGACAGGACGACTGCACTGTATTGAGGGGAGGATGGATGGGGCCATGTATCACGAGATCTTGGCCAACAACCTCCTTCCCTCAGTTAAAGCATTGAAGATGGGTCGTGGTTGGGTCTTCCAGCATGACAACGACCAAACACACACAGCCAGGGTGGCTCCATAAGAAGCGTCTCAAGGTCCTGAAGTGGCCTAGCCAGTCTTCAAACCTAAACCCAATAGAACATTCTTGGAGGGAACTGAAAGTCCACATTGCTCAGCGACACCCCCAAAACCTGAAGGATTTGGAGAAGCTCTGTATGGAGGAGTGGGTCAAAATCCCTGCTACAGTGTGTGCAAACCTGGTCAAGAACCACAGTCCCAAAGAAAATCATTAGTAACATACTACGCCATCATGGATTAAAATCCTGCATCGCATGAAAGGTCCCCCTGCTCAAGCCAGTGCATGTCCAGGCCCGTCTGAAGTTTGCCAATGACCATCTGGATGATTCAGAGGAGGAATGGGAGAAGGTCATGTGGTCTGATGAGACAAAAATAGAGATTTTTGGTCTAAACTCCACTCGCTGTGTTTGGAGGAAGAAGAAGGATGAGTACAACCCTGAGAACACCATCCCGCATGTGAAGCATGGAGGTGGAAGCATCATTCTTTGGGGATGCTTTTCTGCAAAGGGGACAGGATGACTGCACCGTATTGAGGGGAGGATGGATGGGGCCATGTATCACGAGATCTTGGCCAACAACCTCCTTTCCTCAGTTAAAGCATTGAAGATGGGTCGTGGTTGGGTCTTCCAGCATGACAACGACCAAACACACACAGCCAGGGTGGCTCCATAAGAAGCGTCTCAAGGTCCTGAAGTGGCCTAGCCAGTCTTCAAACCTAAACCCAATAGAAAATTCTTGGAGGGAACTGAAACTCCACATTGCTCAGCAACACCCCCAAAACCTGAAGGATTTGAAGAAGCTCTGTATGGAGGAGTGGGTCAAAATCCCTGCTACAGTGTGTGCAAACCTGGTCAAGAACTACAGGAAACGTATGATCTCTGTAATTGCAAACAAAGGTTTCTGCACCAAATATTAAGTTCTGCTTTTCTGATGTATCAAATACGTATGTCATGCAATAAAATGCAAATTAATTACTTAAAAATTATACAATGTAAGTTTCTGGATTTTTGTTTTATATTCCGTCTCTCTCAGTTGAAGAGTACCTATGATAAACTTAACAGACTTCTACATGCTTTGTAAGTAGGAAAACCTGCAAAATCGGCAGTGTATCAAATACTTGTTATGTAAACCTCCAAAAAGACACCTTATCCTAAAGGGAGTCCACTACCCACAGGCATAGTCTAAAGAGGAAAAAAGATTAGGACACAAGTATATTCCTGAATCTGGATAGTCAGAGAGCATAATAGGAGGGAGGGGGTGCATAATCCCCATAAATTTCATATCTACAGTAAATCAGTGCTGTGTGGCCACATGGGCATACAAAGCCCAAATGCATCCTCAACCTAATGGGACCAAATCTCCCCATATATCTGCCAGTTGCATAATGTCACAGGCCCCATGAATGCCACCCCCCCCCCAATGCCTGAGGCCAAGGAACCAAAGCAGACTCTTAGGCCAGAGATGCCAGAGATGCCAGGAGTGGCCAGCACTGGACCCAGCATGGGCTGAGATCCATCAGGCGCCGCAGTCAGCAAAATGCCAGCGGGATAGCCTGTGGCAGACCGCTGCGTCATCACCAGCTGCACAGTCTCCGTAAGACAGAGGGAGAATTGATGCAATAGCAGACAGATCTCCCTCCATACCACCTGTACAAAAAAATTATTATTAGATAAAAACTGTATTTCAAACTATTAGAAACATAAATGTTATTTTGTTGTCAATGGGCCAAACAGAAACAAATAATAAGGAACTAAGTAAAACTAAAGTAAAACATGTAACTAAACAGATGCTGTGGGGATAAATAGGCATAGGCATGATTACTTATAGAAAGGATTTGTAAGACAGCATCTCATTGATCCCTGGTGTAACTACTGCATTGAGGTGCTCTATCCAGAGGGTCTCCTTTTGCAGTATGTGTTATCCCAGTTCCCCCCTCTAGGGTCCTAAGGAACCACTTCAATCACCAGGAATGAGACCATGAAAGTGTAAAACTTGTGATAAAGATCTAAATGTCTGCTGATGGGGGTCACCATCTTTCCATTAGCCAAATAGTATATATGGTCTTTGAGTCTTTGACTCAGTTTCATAATGGTTTTTCCTACATAAAATATACCACACTTACAAAGTATCAAGTATATCACCCCCTTCGTATTACAGTCAGCATGAAATGTTGGGCGAAAGTTACTGATAAATGCCCATAAAGATAAAGCAATACAGCAAGAGGAAGAAAACTTCCAATGCATTTCATACCATAGCAGGTATCAACAAAAGTGGTTTCATAGAAGAGCAGTTCCTGATAGGACAGTTAATGTAGTATTTAGTTCCATCTTCTTGGGTGCCCTGTAACTCTTGAGTCATACTTGAGTCACCTCCACCAGATCATTCCCTGCAGCTATTACATTTTATACCACCCATCTCACCGTCCCTTTAGTTTGTAAGCTCCATGAGCAGGGCCCTCCTATTCCTACTGTATTGAACTGTATTGTAATTGTACTCTTCCCCCGTATATTGTAAAGCGCTGTGCAAATGGTCAGTGTTGTATAAATACTGTATAATAATATTATTAATAATAATTTTCAAGGCCAATAGGCAATGGATTTTTCAAGACCGGGAGCGAGCACCGTAGTAAAAAACCTGAATTGAATGGTGAAAGTAGCAACTACAAAGGGTCCAAAAGCTATATTAAAATGTTTAGTGTAAAAAATATACTGTAGCTAAAAAGCCTCAACTATACCTCAACCTCAAAGAACTGTATGTACTAGAGACAAAAATTACTAGAAGAATTAAGACACTGCAAATCAGTGTGTCAAAACTGGCCAGCAGAAGGAAACTACAGGATTTAGTGGTAGTAAGCCCTTATACAGTAGAATGCCAACTCAGGGTACCCCATGGTGTGGTGTCTAAGCATTTTGTCTCATCAGACGTCATCCGGATCAGACCTGACCCTGTGTCCTACATGACGTCTGATGAGATGAACAGCGTGGGATAGAGGCAATTATTGAGGTCATTGCACTTCAGCAAACATCAAAACGGAAATGTTTGGATCTGTTTGCCAGTTTTATCTTCTATGTGCATGGATGTACTGTATATGTAAGTACATTACTTTTTAATAAAGCAGTTTTATTAGACATTCTACACTATATCGGGTGTTTTTTTACCCTGTTTTTTTCCTTGAGCCGTATGCTGCAGCTGATCAGAGGTGGCAACCCAGATGACAGCAGTGGGTTACCATTATAGAGGTGCACCAGTGACATCTCCCTGATTGTGGCTTTGCTTTACATGACTTTTCTTTAGTTAGTCATGGTCATCTGGTAAGCCTTTACCATACCACTTTGGGTGAAGGTGGTGGATTAGTATCTGGGCACTTCCTGTTTTGAATAAAGAAGTCACCATTTTTAATTTGGTCACAGTCACATACTTTGATTACACTGAGGACTTTTTAGAGTGATGTTGAAGTGCAGTTTTCTTTTTTTTCACTGTTATGGAGTTTACATGTTTATATCACTCTTTCTTCTGCAACAATTTAGATTTAGATTTCTGCATAAAAGCTGATATCCCTTATTGTGTTTGCTGCTTAACTTTGTTTACTTACTCTTAACTTTGTTTACTTACTCTTTATTTATACACTTGCGTGGTTTTCTATTTACTTATTTTTTTTTCATTTCTGAACGCCCATAGCTGAACATAGAAGCCAGCAACACATGTGAATGAAATCACAGATATAGCAGAACCAATGCAGAAAAAGAGTCAAGAATTTAATTTCACAAACAGAAAACTGCAAGCTAGACGGTGACAAATTTTAAATAACAAGCCTAGGCCCAATTTACTTGCAGGTATATACAATTTGTTTTTACACATGTTATTAATTACATATTTATAACACTTGTTTTACCTTCTATTTAAATTTGTATGGGTTCTCTTTGAAAGACTGCCCCTGCCCTGCTCTGGTGAAGAAAACACTAACGGCAAATCAATAAAATCTGGGTACTACCCTTAAAAATGAAATTCTAGTCCTAAACTAAACTGTCCTCATGCAAAACTAAAAAAGGCTGCTCATGCTTCCTCGATACAGGGGGAGTAGAGGCAGCAGCAAATGGAGAGTGAAAATGATACAGTCAGGTCATAGGCTGACTACCCTTCCTAAAACCTCCTTCAAGGTCCCATATATCAGAAAAGCAGTTTGGAGAGTTTCTTTTACCCAAGTAAGTGTCACAGCTTCAGCAGCGTCATTCGTCGGGCTGTGGAGACAGGCGGCTGGCGATGCTGCGCTCTGGATCCCGGACGATCTTCTCATCCCTGGACCGAAGAGGAGATCACCCGTCGCTGGATACCGACAACGTTGGAGCGGGGAGCCGGGACCGAGTGGATTACAACCGCTGGATTTTTTTTCTTTTTTATAAAGGACTTTTTTGCTTGTGTGTGTTTTTTTTACAACTATTTACACTTCCTTCATGAAATGGTAGGGGTACAATGTACCCCATCACCAGTTCACATGGGGGGGGGCAGGATCTGGGGGTCGCCTTTGTTAAAGGGGTCTTCCAGATTCTGATGAGCCCCCCGCCAAAGACCCCCACAACCACCGGCCAGGGTTGTGGGGATGAGGCCCTTGTCCCCATCAACATGGGGACATCCTCCCCATGTTGAGGGCATGTGGCCTGGTACGGTTCAGGAGGGGGTGGGCCGCTCTCTGTTCCCCCCTCTTTTCTGTGGCCTGCCAGGTTACGTGCTCGGATAAGGGGTCTGGTGTGGATTTTTGGGGGAACTCCACGCCATTTTTTTTTCAAATTTGTGGTGGAGTTCCCCTTAAAATCCACACCAGACCTGAAGGGCCTGGAATGGATATTTGGAGTGAACCCCCACGTCATTTTTTTTTAAATTGATGGCGGGGTTCCCCTTAATATCCATACCAGACCTGAAGGGCCTGGTAATTGAATTTGGGGGGACCCCACGCTTTTTTTTATTTTTTATGAATGAATTCTCTCTGAATTGCCGGGAGCCGCGAGTCCGGTTTAAATTACTTTTTCTCCTTCAGAAATTACACTTTGTGCAGAGACAGTTCTAAGTACGGGAAACATGTGCTATTTCACATGCTTACTTTACACCCCCCCCTAGGTACGAAATTTAAAGGAATATTTAACTTTTATTGTTAAACTTTAAGCATTATTAAATTCACTGCTCCCAAAAAAACGTCCGTTTTTAAAACTTTTTTGCATTGATACATGTCCCCTGGTGCAGGACCCAGGTCCCCAAACACTTTTTAGGACAATAACTTGCATATTAGCCTTTAAAATTAGCACTTTAGATTTCTCCCATAGACTTTAACAGGGTGTTCCGTGGCTTTTTGAATTTGCCGCGAACACCCCAAATTGTTTGTTGTTCGCCGAGTTCAACTCAAACTCGAAGCTCATCCCTAGTGCACAGCAGTCTTTTTTTTTTGGATTGCTAATGTAACAATTTTTTGTGGCCTGTGCTACTCCACAGTGGAAGTTACCCAGCTGTCATTACTTTGAACCCATAAGCCAACACCATTAATTTACACAGAAGGCCATTCCCTGCCCTCGACCAGTATGTGGGTTGCCATGAGGCAGCATGAGCAAAGAAAGAATGTCATGCGTTTTGTTAGGAGAAGGAGAAGTGTTGAGATTATGTTAATGAAGAGGAAGACATTTTTGGGGATGCTTTAAAGAAGACATGTTCATCCTCTTTAATATAAGGGTGAAAATCTAGGGGCTCTTCTGCCACCATCTCAGGTGGCCAAGATTACCTTCTGTGATCCTCCCCATGCATAGCTACAAAAGGCATTTGTAGCAGACATATAAATATAAAAACACAAAATGTCACCCTTAAATGAAAAGCTTTTTTTTTTTAAAGAAAGCCTTTTTGAAAGAGAACCAAAAGATGAAGATTTTGATGAGGATGCACCAGCCAACTTTGCTTAAACAGTCTGGGCCAGATCCACAGAAGAATTTTGCTGGCGTATCTATTGATACGCCGTGTAATTTCAAAGTTCCCGCGTCGTATCTTTGTTTTGTATCTACAAAACAAGATACGACTGAATCTGGACTCGATCCGACAGGCATACGTCTTAGTACGCCGTCGGATCTTAGGTGCATTTTTCCGCTGGCCGCTAGGTGGCGTTTCCGTCGAATTCCGCGTCGAGTATGCAAATTAGCTAGATACGGCGATCCACGAACGTACGTCCGGCCGGCGCATTTTTTTACGTCGTTTGTGTTCGGCTTTTTCCGACGTATAGTTACCCCTGCTATATGTGGCGTATCCTATGTTAACCTCCCTGGCGGTATGATTCTTTCAGAAAAAAGATGCTGAAAGCGGTACCATTATTTGCAAGGAAATTTGGCGTTTTATACTGTAGGCCTGTAATTCTTAGGAATAACTCACTTAAATCTGACCAAACAAGAGTCGCGCCGTCGCCGCGATGATGACGCGGCGACGTGCGCGACGCTGTCATATAAGGATATCCACGCATGCGTCGAATCATTACGACGCATGCGAGGGATGGGTTCGGACGGATCGATCCGGTGAGTCTGTACAGACCACCGGATCGATCCGCTGGAGCCGATTCCAGCGAATAGATTTATTAGCATGCTAAGAAATTTTTATCCGCTGGAAATCGGTCGGCCCGAAATATATCCGCGGATAAATATCCGCTGGATCGTACACACCAGCGGATCTATCCGCTGAAACCGATCCGCGGATCAATTTCAGCGGATCGATCCTCTCGTGTGTACGGGGCCTAATAGGCATCCCAGGTATGACATTTTTTTTAAAACAAAATTATAAATTATAATATAATAAATAATTATAAATAATTATAACAAATAATAATATAATTCTAAAAAAATATTCAATAATGTAATCAACTCAGAATCACTGAAATTTGCTCAGTTGCAGAATTGTTGCTGTCATTATTATTTTTTTTTTATGACGAATTTCCCCACAAATCGCTATCGCACAATTCTGCAAGTGATTATAATTTATTATAGCTGTTTTCTAGCTGATCTAAAACCGTTTTTGACATAAAGGGACACTTTTGGTTGCTATGGACAATATACAGTTTGCAGGGAGAAAGAACCGTTTTTATTATATAAAAGTACATGTAGGGCACTGGGCAGACCACTAGGGACGAAGGGGGGTGTGTATTTTTTACATACAGTACTGTAATCTATAAGATTACAGTATACTGTATGTATAGTGTTTGTTTACCTTTTTGAATTTGGCGCAGATCGCCGCCCCCGTGCGTCGTAACATCGCAGGGAACGGAGATCGGCGGCACAGGAGGACACTGTGAATCGAGCGAGGTCCCGCTCACTCACACAGAGCGGTGGCATCGCTGGATCCAGGAACAGGGTAAGCCAGCGCACGCTGCAGGCTCTGCATAGCTACCCCGAGCGTGACTCGGGGTTACCGATTTTGGCACAAAAAATCCACCCTGAGTCACGCTCAGGAATACCGCCAGGAGGGTTAAGTATGGCCGTCATTCCCGCAACGAATTTTAAAAATGTTACGTTGTTTGCGTAAGTCGTTCGCGAATAGGGCTTTGCGTAGAATGACGTCACCGTCGTAAACATTGGCTTGTTCCGGTTTAATTTCGAGCATGCGCACTGGGATACCCCCACGGACGGCGCATGCGCAGTTGAAAAAAAACGTAATTTACATTGGGTCAAGACGTATTTACATAAAACATGCTCCCATCACATCCATTTGAATTGCGCGCTCTTACGCCGCCAAAGATACACTACGCTGCCGTAACTTACGGCGCGCATTCTTTGAGGATACAAAAAAAAGTAAGCTACGGCGGCGTAGTGTATCAAAGATATGCTACGCCCAACGGAAATATGCGGCAGGGTACGTGGATCCGGCCCTCTAATTCTTGTGGTAGACTCATCTTTTGGTTGTGGAAAAGGAATTGCTTTTTTTTTTTGCAACTCATTGTGTAAGGCCCCGTACACACGATAGAATCCATCCGCTGAAAAATCCCAGCAAATGGGTTTCAGCGGATAGATCCTATGGTGTGTACACTCCAGCGGATCTGTTTCCGTGGATATTTATCCCCTGGGATGGATTCCAGCAGATCAAATATTTGCTGACATGCCAAACAAATCCATCTGCTGGAATCCATCCCAACGGATGGATCCGCTGGTCTGTATAGACTCACCGGATCCATCCATCCGAAGGGATCCCCCGCATGCGTCGTAATGATTAGACGCATGCGTGGAATTCCTTATATGACAGCGTCGCGCACGTCGCCGCGTCATAATCGCGGCGACGGCGCGACACGTCATCGCCAGAGGATTTCGGCGCGGATTTCAATGCGATGGTGTGTACACTCCATCGCATGAAAATCCGCCGAAATCCTCGAGAGGATTTATCTGCGGAAACGGTCCGCTGGACCGTATTCGCGGATAAATTCTCTCGTGTGTATGGGGCCTAAGGCTTTGGCAGAGGGCATTTGTTGGTGATTGTCTAGTGTGCACCAAAACACCACATATTTTTTTCTCACCTATTATTTTAGATTTTGTTAAATTTAGGAAATCCCCTTTATTTAATAAAAAGGTCAAGCAAGGGTAAAGTGAGAGGTAGAGTCTCTGCACATAGAGGTAGTAGGTTTTTATTTTTTTACAGAATGAACACATTTACTTTACTTTATTTTTTTAAAGAAAAGACCATAGGCACCTCTAAGTAAGACTGTTATATTTAATATACAAAGCATATTAAAAACTCACATTACAGTATCTGTATGCAGGCACAATAGGTTCCAGTGAAATCGCACAGTCACCGTCCCGGGTGTCAGGAGTGGCCTCGTCTCAGTGATCCATGTGGAATCGGTGTCCTGTCCAGCAGGAATCTTCGGTGCTCGAGCAGGATCCAAACTGAGGGTTGGAGCACAGGACCACAGGAGTGGGCTGAAACGTAGTGCAGGGTGGGATGGCATCATGAACGTTCTCACAACGTGCTTTGGAGCATGCGCACTGAAGAGATGAGTGCAGTGCACGCTCCTTTCTCAAGCTTACATAATTAGGTAGAAATCAGCCTTTAGATGTGCCTTATGGATGCTGCCATCTAGCAGGGAGAGTTGAAATTACTCTCCACACACACGATAGAGACTTACAACATAATAGTTAATAAGTGGGATTCGAGTAAATATAAAAATATAGATACACATTTACATCACTCTAAATGTAATTTAATGAAATTTGGTGATAAAACAGGCGGACTGGTCAAAGGTTTCTTTTTTAGTTATTGAGGGAACATATTGTAAGTAATGCTTGTAGGCTTGGTCAACTAGAGACTCTGAGGTAACCTTTGGAGTTTATAAATAAATAAATAATTTTTGACAATTCCTTTGAAAAAAAAAAAAATAAGTGTCCCGCAATGTACATCCATCTTCAATCACGTCGCCCGACAGACCGGAAAAATGAAAAAAAAAGGAAAATACTCCGCCTCAACGGAAGGCATCCCGCCGACTTCTGTCTTTTCGCGGTGACAGCTCTTATATAGGCAAGGGTGGGGCCACCCACTGACGTAACCGGATGACCCCCCCTCCAATGACATATGACGTCAGAATGGGAGGAGTCACCCAGTTATGTAACTAGGTGGCCCTGCCCTTTCCTATATAACTGCTGTCACAGCTAAAAGACAGCAGTCGGCGGTACGCCTCCCATTGGGGAGGATGTTTTTTCTTCTATTTTTGTATCCAATGGCTGGACTTTTTTTTGGGTGAATGGGTAGGGGTAAAATGTATCTTGTTAAAGGGAGCCTCCAGATTCTGATAAGCCTCCGCCCGCAGACCCCCACAACCCCCTGGGCCAGGGTTGTGGGGACGAGGCACTTGTCCCCATCAACATGGGGACAAGGTGTTTGGGAAGTCCCCAAAGCACCCTCCACATGTTGAGGGCAAGCAGCCTGGCATGGTTCAGGAGAGGGGCGGCGCTTTCTTGTAGTTGTTCCCATCTTGGCCTGCCAGGCTGCTTGCTCGGATAAGGGTCTGATATGAATTTTTGGGGGGACCCCATGCCAATTTATTTTAAGAATTTCGGTGTGAAGTTCCCCTTAAAATCTATACCAGACCCGAAGGGCCTGGTATGGACTGTCATAGGGTTAATTCTGTTAATTCTGTCATAGAATTTCCCTTAATCACTTCAATACATTATATTATACTGTATACTGTACACTGCACTATATACCCTGCACTGTATTATATATATATATATATATTACACTGACTGCACTATATACTCTGAACTGCAGTATATCTACTATACAGACTGCACTGTAAACTCTTAACTGCAGAACTGACACAATCTCTGCCCCAGTGTGGCTCCTGTCCCCTAGGCAGATCAACTGAAGCACTACATGGCATCTTTTAGCCTGACGGCTTGCATAGGTACTTGACCGCTTAGGGAGCACTGCTGGATCAGAGGACACTTTTTCAGAAGAGGCCATAGAGGAGGGGGAGCAGAGAGATGTGGCAGAATCACAACCAGCTTTTTGGAGGCGTGTTGGAACAAGCTCCAACATTGAACCCTGTTCTGCATCCTTCCCAGCTGCCAGCAGAGTTACCCAGTATGCCATGAAGGAAAGGTAATTGTTGGACTCATATAATATAGATACATATATATAATAATATAATGTAATATATATAGATACCAGATCACTACAGTAATGTCCCTGAACATGCCTGCTGGACCATGAGTCAGCGGTTATATGAACTTTACTGCTGACCGCCCTGTCCGACAAGGCCAAATCATTGCCTTTCACATGACGGTAGAGAGATAGAATGGCCTTATTTGAACATGTTTTTTGGTTTGGAACCGGCCACTGTGGTACAGCACATTCCACAAATTCAGTGTCTACTAGCTGAAAAGGCAGCAGTTGCAGTGCATGTGGATGGCTGGGACAGTAATTTTTTTATGGTTTAGCAACTGGGGTAGCAAAATTTGCCTGCTGATATTAACTGGTGGTGTACTTCTAGCAGATTGGCTGCAAGTACTTGTGGCACCTATTGCTATACCTTCATTCCACTCAGTGCAGGTTTTTGAGAGGACTGGAGGTATAGTAGGGGTTGAGACCACAGATGAGGAGCAAGGAGAAGTCCACCTTTTTTATAATGTGGGTCTTTCGGGTGCTGTTGCCAACAAAGTACATGGCAGGTCATTATATGTCTTGTCAAGCATGTGGTGCACAAGAAGGTGCTGTTCTGGCCACGCTTGATCACGCTTCAGACATAGATTTCCAACAGCAAAGGTGTTATCTACTGCACATGTGTCGAAAGCCCAAACTAATACAATTTTGGAAGTCAGCAGGGTGTCAGCAGTGCCCTGCACCTGTGAAGCTCTGTGGTGTGATGTAATAGGGTGGCTGCTCTTAAGCTGGCCCCTGGAGGGCATCCTGCCTTGTTGAAGTTGTGCCTCCTCCTCCTCCTCCTCCTCCTCCTCCTCCTCCTCCTCCTCACTTTCCTACAGTCAGTGACCTCATCATCCCCTCCCTCCTCATCACTGGAGCAAACTTGGCAGTATGCTGCAGCTGGGGAAACATTACTGGTAGTTTATTGTCCTTCTGTGGCACCCCCTCTCTCTAGGCTCACTGCCTTCCTCAACCTGCAAACCAATGATCGGAGCCTTCAAATTGCTGTGCATCCTCCATCAGCATGTAACCAACACTATGGTTGAATCATTCTGGTGACTCCTCCATGCATGATGGTGGGACTACAGAAGGAGTAACTGTGGACAAGGAGCCGGTGGAATAGGCCACTTTGACAGCTGCATTGGAAGGCAAACTACTCTGATTCTGAGTGACAGAGGATGAGGAGTAGGGATAAGCAGAACAGCCCCTAGTTCGGTTCGCATCAGAACCTTTGAACGGACCGAACGTTCGTGTGAGCTTTAGAACCCCATTGAAGTCTATGGGACTCGAACATTCAAAATCAAAGTGCTAATTTTAAAGGCTAATATGCAAGTTATTGTCCTAAAACGGGTTTGGGGACCCAGATCTTGCCCCAGGGAACATATATCAATGCAAAACAAGTTTTAAAAACATCTGTTTATTCGGGAGCAGTGATTTTAATGCTTCTGATCCCTGCCTGTGGTATTACTATGAGAACACCAGCAATTGTATTCACGTAGCTTTAGGTGCACACTGTGCAGAGGACACAGTACACCAAGTGAAAATACTTGCTGATCACTGCCTGTGGTATTAATATGAGAACGCCAGCAATTGTATTCACGTAGCTTTAGGTGCACACTGTGCAAAGGATACAGTACACCAAGTGAAAATACTGCAGCTAGCACAATCACCTGCCTGCCTATCAGTATATTAGGAAGAGCATACAGGAACGGATCTAGCTAAACTCAATACAGTGTATAAATATATATATATATACAACACCTGGGATGCATATATATCCTCTACACACTGTAACTGACTCGCCTACCTGCCTGCTTTATCTAACTCAAAGTAAATGACACTGTCTATTTCTCTCTATCTGTCTTTAACCACCGCAACACGCTACACAAGGCTGCCATGGAGGCGTCCTTATATAGTGTGGGGCGTGTACTAAAGCCCCTGAGACATAATTGGCCAAAGCCACCTTGGCTTTGATCAATTATGGCTCTCCTTTTTTTGCACGCTGTGATTGGCCAAAGCATGCGGTTCATAGTGCATGCTTGCCCAATCATCAGCCAGCAATGCACTGTGATGCCGCAGTGAATTATGGGCCGTGACGCGCCACTCAAATTTGGCACGAACGGCCCATAACATTTGTAATTCGATGAATGAGCGAACATACGATGTTCGAGTCGAACATGAGTTTGACTCGAACACGAAGCTCATTCCTAATGAGGAGGATGAGAAAGGCTAAGTTATTCCCTCCAACAACTCTTCTGCATGTTATGGCTCAATAACACGGTCAGCAGCAGAAAAAAATGACAAGCATGACCCGCCTGCAGAGGATGCACCATGTCCACCACCACCACTTTTCACTGTAGACACAGAAGCTGCTTGACTCTTTTAGTGGCCTGTGAGCATCTGCCTCTCCTTTGTGGCCTTCTGGACATGATGGGGATTTTTTTTCACACCACACCACACTGTATTATATACTCTGTACACTGCCTGAGGTGTATTGGAAACTGTACACACTGTATTATATACTGTGTACACCGCATGCACTGTATTATGTACCGTACACCGACTGCACTGTATTATATGCTGTGTACACTGCCTGAACTGTATTAGAAACTGTACACACTGTATTATATACTGTGTACACTACCTGCACTGTATTATGTACTGTACAACGGCTGCACTGTATTATATACTGTGTACATCGCCTGAAGTGTATTAGAATCTGTACACACAGTATTATACACTGTGTACACCGCCTGCACTGTATTATGTACTGTACACTGTTTGAACGGTATTATATGCTGTGTACACCACCTGAAGTGTATTAGAAACTGTACACACTGTATTATATACTGTGTACACCGCCTGCACTGTATTATGTACTGTACACCGGCTGCACTGTATTATATGCTGTGTATACAGCCTTGGAGTGTGTTAGATACTGTACACCGCTGAATGCACTGTATATATATTCTACACTGAATGCAGTTTATATATATATATATATATTTATGGTCGGAGCCCTCTGTCCGGAGAGATATGAACCACATAAACACGTCACAAGACTAACAACATAAAGTAGACCTGAAGTGTGCCCTGGTCTGCTGGACGGTATGCCAAGAGAAGGGGGCAAAACACTTGGTTAGGGAGGTAATTATTTATTTGAGTTTGGTAACATACTACAGGGCAAGCTGGCTGAAGGCTTGTGACATTTCTGCTTGCGGATTGGGGATGTATTGCGTGAAACAAGTGGATTTCCACCTGCCCATCTTCTTGATGACGTGGTCCGGGACCCCGTTTCATGACGTTGCTGATGCTGCTCCAATGTTCGTCAACACAGTTCATTAATAACCAAACAAAGATAAATATAGTCCAAAATGCATCGCTAAATTAAATCAGAAGGTTTATTCAGTGAAGATGAAGGAAATATGAAAAGAACTTCCACAACTTCTAGTGCGTCAGGAAAGAAAGCACTCAAACACCCAAGTGTTTCTCAATCTGCTTACCAGATATCGATCAATAATAAGCCTCACATCAATCAAACACGGGTAGTCCAGGCATCACTCTCCATAAGACCACAGGTAGTCACAGAAGGATCAATAAATCAAGAGCATGTGTCCACCATTCAGAAGATTTCCAGAGTCAGGGCAGGATCAATAGATTAACACCCCTCAGAAGTTGCAGCATTACCCATGGACATAAAAGGAAAAACAAGGCAGCAAAAAGGTGAAGAGAAAATGAATTTAATGTAGTTCACTTACAGGTGTATAAAAGGTACAGTCATCATGATAAAAAGACAAATTCTGCGGTTCTCAGCATGCTTGCATCAGCCAGCCTGATATGTTTCATCCGAAATGGATATCATCAGAGGCGTAGCTTAATGACGCAGGCACGCCAATATATAGTAGTCCCAAACTACAGTCTCCAGGTGCTAATGCTAACAGGGGAGACAGAATGATGGTTTAATTATGGCCACAGCTGATGTGGCCTCCCTTTACACCATCATTACCCATTCCGATGGCTTAGATGCCGTTGACATGTTTTTACACCAGTTTGATTCATTCTCAAAATATATATATTTTTTATTTATTAAAGTTCGCCATTATTATATATATTTTTTATTTATTAAAGTTCGCACTTATTTTTCCTACGTTGCCAGTCAGTGCCCATTTGTGGGCACTGATTGGCATCTTTTTTTTATTTTTAATGGTTTTTTTTTTTAACTTTTTTTTTTTGAGACTTTTTTTTTTTTTTTTGAGACTTTTTTTTTTTTTTTTGCCCTTCCCTGGTGGTCCAGGGTGGGCTTCCCTGGTGGTCCATGTGGCATTCCGAGGGGGGGCTGCGCTGATAAACAATCAGCGCGAACCCCCCCTGTCAGGAGAGCCGCCGATCGGCTCTCCTCTACTCGCGTCTGTCAGACGCGAGTGAGGAAGAGCCGTCGACGGCTCTTCCTGTTTACATCGTGATCAGCCGTGGTTGGACACAGCTGATCACGTGGTAAAGAGTCTCCGTGAGAGACTCTTTACCGAGATCGGTGTTGCGGGGTGTCAGACTGACACCCCGCAACAACGATCGCCGCAATGCGCGCCCCCAGGGGCGTGCAGCGGCTTAGAATCCTGAGGAAGTCATATGACGTCCAGTCAGGATTCTACAACCACTTTGCCGACGTCAATTTGTCATTGGCGGGCGGCAAGTGGTTAAAGTCTTAAGCCCTGTATACAGGGCCGGGAATCCCTTCAGGAAAAAAACGTTGGCTTTCCTGACAGGATTCCTGGCAAGCTTGGCTTGCCAAGCCGTGCATACAGACGGTCATTTAAAAGAACCGCCATTCTTTTAAATGGCAAGAACGCGGTGATGTCATTGACTAGGACGAGCCGGCACTCGTCACATTCAATTCCATCGCTGCCATCTTGTTACACCCTATACTACCCTTGTATGCTACCGCACATGCGTCAAAGTCTCATCGAGCATGCACAGGTTTACCTGGGGACAGGCAAGCATACTGATAAACGTTTTTCTCGGCAGTAAACACTCTGCCAAGAATCCCAACGAGAAAATAGAGAGCAACCTTGTACACAAGACCAGTTTTCTCGGCAAGAAAGCTTCTGGGAGAGCTTTTTGCTGTGAAAACCGTGCGTGTGTATGTTTTCTTGGCGAGAAAACTGCCGGGAATCCCGATGAGAAAAATAGAGAACCTGTTCTCTATTTTCTCGTCGGGATTCTCGGCAGAGTGTTTCCTGTTGAGAAAGCCGTTCCTCAGTATGCTTACCTGTCCCCAGGTAAACCCACGCATGCTCAATGAGACTTTGACGCATGTGCGGTAGCATACAAGAGTAGTGGGGGTTTAGCAAGATGGCAGCAACGGCATCGAATGTTACGAGCGCCAGCTCGTCGTAGTCAATGACGTCACCGCGTTCTTGCCATTCAAAAGAATGGCGGTTCTTTTGATTGGCCATCTGTCTCTATGCCGTCTTGGCTTGCCAGGAATCCCATCAGAAAAACCAAAGTTTTTTTTCTGACGGGATTCCCTGCCGTGTGTACAGGGCTTGCAGGTTCTCTATTTTTCTCGTCAAGATTCCCGGCAGTTTTCTCTCCGAGAAAGCATCCACATGCACGGCTTTCACGGCAAAAAGCTCTCCCAGCAGCTTTCTTGCCGAGAAAACCGGTCGTGTGTACGAGGCTTCAGAATTGGATTGGTTATAGTATGCATTGAACCATTGATCAATTCTAAATTTAAAAGTGAATCTTGGTTAAAATTACCAAGTTTGTATATGGTTAACCAAATGGTCCATATATTGAAAAAGTGTTTTTACTTTTAAGGTTTGTTTGTTTTGAGAAGGAATCAAAAGTGTTAAAGTAAACACCAGCTTGTTTTTATTAGTCTGTGAAGCCACGGAAAGCAAATAACTGAAGAGGTTACCAAGTCTAAATTTACCAAGTTATCAATTAAGTTTTGAAATATTGTATTTTGTAATAAGAGCTTGTGTAGAAGTATGATTATTATCATCCGTATCATCATAATCCTTTGATATTTAAAAGTATATACATATTTTTGTATTATCACAAAATATTCCTGAATTTTTCTTTACACTGTATCTTTAGTTAATAAATATATACAGTATTTTAGGCATATGGTTTTATCACTTGTCTTCAAAATAACACAGATAAACAAACTTGAATTACTTGGTTGTATTTGTGGAAAAATGTGAATATCTCCCTAAAATCATAGATTTTGCATAATTCCATAAATATAATTTGATTTCATTATTTCAGTATAAACATTCTGAGAATCCCCATTATGTCTGGGAGGCCAACAAGGCGAGGCAGACAATCCCATAGCACTGTGAGGGGGCCGGCAGAGTCTGTGTCCACAGGCAAAGGTGAATGTCCTCAGGCAGGACACCATTTTCTCTGTTTAGTGATGCCCGTACTATCCAGCCACAGCATGCAGAGGAGGTGGTAGACTGGCTTACTAAACCATCCTCATCCCCCTTATCCTCTGTCACCCAAGCAGAGACTAATGCACATTCCACCACAGCTGCCAGAGCGGCCTATTCTGCCTCCTTATCCACAGCTAATCCTGCCATAGTCACAGCATCATGCATGGAAGGGTCAGATGAGTTATTTGGACCCAGCATCAGCCACTTGCCCCTTAACGATTTACAGGCATTACTTAATTCTGATGTTGGTTCTGAGGTTAAAGAAGGTAGGAACATGAGCCTACCAAGAGGGGAAGACAAAAGTAAACAACAAACTGGCAGTCATGTTCCCCCAGCTGCAGCGTATTGTCAAGTTGGCTCCAGTGATAAGAATGGAGGGTGAGGAACAATCCAAACGAGGCAGCCATCATCGAAGTGTAGAGAGCAGCCACCTGATTCCATCACATTGTGGATCTGTTGTCTCCCTGTGCACTTCCCACAAGTCAGCTGTCTGGGCCACATGTGCAGCCAATCACGCTGTTGCAATTTGCAATCTTTGCCTCAAGCAGATAATGCATTTAACCTCCCACCACAGCCCATTGGCCGGGGGCACCTGAAAGCTATACAAAAGGAATGCAATTCTGCTCCTTCTTGCTCCTCACCTTTCAGGTCTACCCTGCTATATCTGATGACCTCCACTGACAGGGATGATGGTATAGTGAAGGGTGTTATAGGTCCATGCAGCATGTCTGCCAGCAGCACACCACTAGCTTTAAAATATAGCAGGCAAATTTCTCTGCCCCAGCTGTTGCAGTGAAAATGAAAAAATACAATCACTGCCACCCACATGCCCAGCGTCTAAATTCAAGATTGTTAAAGTTGATGGCTTTACAACGCCTGCCTTTCCATCAGGTGGATTCTGCCCCATTTTGCGGAATGTGCTGTACTACAATGGCAGGTTCCCAGGGGCTATTTCTTTGCACGTAAGGCCATCTGTATGCACCTGGGAAACATGTATTATGTCTGCAGTCTCTATCTCTTGTATCATATTTTCATATTTATCATATTTTCAATCTCTGACCATCTCCTGTACCATGTCCGCAGTCTCTAATCATCTCTTGTATTATATCGACATACTCTGGCCATCTCTTGTATTCTGTCCTTTGCATCTGACCTTTTTTTGTATTATGTCTCTGATCATCTCCTGTATCATACCCATTGTCTTTGTATGCTGTAATGTGTCTGCCGTCTCTGGTGCTGAATGTTATGTGAGGCCCTTTGGAGATGTTGATGGCAGAACTTGAGGCACCCAAATTAAGAAAGCTGACAACAAACAAAGGTTACAAAAGGGAAACACCCTGCTTTCACAATGGCATAACCTAGTGGGACACAACAAACCCAAGTCGCTTCACTGAGTTGACGGCTCATTTCTCAAGTTGGGTCACAGTGCAACATTATAATCCACCTTTAGACACACCAGGCGACAAGTTCCTACCTATCTTAACCACTAATTGTGTTCTATACTCCTACTTGATTGATAATGGCCAAGGTGGTCATCATTTACCTGGTTTCTTCTGTTACAATTTTCATTGTTTCATGGTTCTGCCTCAATATATGTTTTTCCCAAAAACTCAACAAAAATCGTTAGGAACAGAATCCTTTATAATGGTGTGGTGGATGTCCCATACTCTGTCACAGTTTGTTCCTATCTGGGGTGGCAGGGTAGGTTTGGTTATCAACTTCCACCTAATGCTTAAAGGAGGATCACAGGAGTGCAGTTTGTTTTTCACTCCTGTGACCCGTCGTGCCAGGCTCTGCACCATCACGACCATGGAGTTGGGATCTGCCAGAACTCTGGACCAACACCTGGCCCAGCTTCTCAGCGAGTCGCTTCGAGTCTGAGCTGGCCGCCCCTGCGCAGCCCAGCGGCATAGCAGACTGCAGCTCTCTGCTCCCAGAGCTGTGAGAACTGAGTGATCAGCTGTGTTTATTGTTTCAGTTCTCAGTGTAGAGGCGCCGGGGGACTTATGCAGCATCGGACCGATGCTGCATCCACCTAGGTAAGTAAAAATCTTAAAAAAAAAAAACACATACTTTTCTTCTAGGCTCCATGCACACTGTTGTTTTTTTGCTCCTAGAAGCAGTTTTTTTCCTGCTCTTAGAAGCTAAATAGTGTTATCATATGTGTCTATGCACACTACTTTAGGCTTCTAGGAGCAGAAAATAAATATAGTAGAGTGTTTTTCCAGCAGAAAAATATGCTTAATGTTCCTAACTGCTCTTAACTGCTTCTAAAAGCTACTAAAGTATTACTAGAAGCTGGCACAAAATGCTATTATCAGCATTTCAAGTGCAGTCGGTGTAAATCTGAGGGGCAGATCTGAAATGAGGGGAAGCTCTGCTGATTTTATCATCCAATCATGTGCAAGCTAAAATGCTGTTTTTTATCTTCCTTGCATGTCCCGCTCGCATCTACAGCGACTGCACTTCCAAGTGCGTGGAGCCTTAATATTCAGAATAAACCAGATAATAATTAGAGAATGTTTTTGCCGCTTGAATCCCCCCCCCCCTTCCAATCTCCCCATCCCCATAATACCCCTCTCTCAGTTTCTATTACTGAATGTTGTTTTTATTGGTTATTCGGACCACTCGAATAAGCATTGCATGTCATTGATTACAATACTTGTTGTCTGATATTTCTGTATCTTATATGAAAAAAAAAAAAAATCATAAGGAAAAAAATAAAAATAAAGTTGACAACAACTGATCTAAAAGAATGAGACATAACCATGCACAGACCCCTACATCTGACAAGAATTGAAATCAGTTACCACTTTCTGTTTCATTAGTAAATAATACAGTGCACAGAACATATAACTTATTATTATATTTATTTGTATTTATATAGTGTTATTAAGCATTTGAAAGCATTATTTGCCAGTAACAGGACTTTATTTCACATACAGCACTTGGCAGAGACAGTGAAGGAATGAAAGCTTTTGGCTCTGAATGACGCTCTGGCAAATCTTTTCTTCCTACCTCCTGGGAGGAAATGAAAGGCGAGAGAAACACGTGCAAAACCCACAGCCTACAAGCGTGTAGAGAAAGCAAAACCTCAACATCTTTCAAGCTAAAACAATTATAATAATATTAATACAAATTTGAAATAAAAAAAAAAGAGAAATAAAAATCATCAAAATGAAACAATATTAAAAAAATGGTCAATCAGAAAAATAATAATAATAATACAAATTTGAAAAAAAAAAGGAGGGAGAAATAAAAATGTATCAAAATAAAACAATATTATAAAAATTGGTCAATCAGAAAAACAATAATAATAATACAAATTTGAAAAAAAAGGAGAAATAAAAATCATCAAAATGAAACAATATTATAAAAATGGTCAATCAGAAAAAACAATAATAATAATACAAATTTGAAAAAAAAAGGAGAAATAAAAATCATCAAAATAAAACAATATTATAAAAATGGTCAATAAGAAAAAACAATAATAATAATACAAATTTGAAAAAAAAAGGAGAAATGAAAATCATCAAAATAAAACAATATTATAAAAATGGTCAATCAGAAAAAAACAACAATAATAATAATACAAATTTGAAAAAAAAGGAGAAATAAAAATCATCAAAATGAAACAATATTATAAAAATGGTCAATAAGAAAAAACAATAATAATAATAATACAAATTTGAAAAAAAAGGAGAAATAAAAATCATCAAAATAAAACAATAAACAATAAATAAAAATGGTCAATCAGAAACATAATAATAATAAAAATAATAATAATAATAATAATAATAATAATAATAATACAAAAAAAAAGGAGAAATAAAAATGTATCAAAATAAAACAATATTACAAAAATGGTAAATCAGAAAAACAATAATAATAATAATACAACTTTGAAAAAAAAAAAAAGTGAAGGAGAAATAAAAATCATCAAAATAAAACAATATTATAAAGATGGTCAATCAGTAGGCGTTGTGTACCTAACACCCATTCCCCAGCTCTTTTGTAAAGTAAATCTAGTAGTACGTGATGTTATACTGCATCCTAAAAGATCGGCTCCCGTGTGAGTGACGCTGGTAGGCAGGAGAGGGGTGCTGATGCGGCAGGCGGCGAGTAGCCGTCCGTGGTGCTGCTGAAGCGGCGAGCAGCCGTCCGTGGTGCTGCTGAAGCGGCGAGTAGTCACCCGTAGTGCTGAAGCCGCGAGGAGCTGTGTGTAATGCAGTAGCGGCTAGGAGCTATCCGGGGTGCTGAAACAGCGAGGAGCTATCCGGGGTGCTGAAACAGCGAGGAGCTGTCCGGGGTGCTGAAACAGCGAGGAGCCGTCCGTGGTGCTGCTGAAGCGGCAAGTAGTCACCCGTGGTGCTGAAGCCGCGAGGAGCTGTGTGTAATGCAGTAGCAGCTAGGAGCTATCCGGGGTGCTGAAACAGCGAGGAGCTGTCCGGGGTGCTGAAGCGGCTCTGCACTGCAGCTCGTGGCCTCGTCTCTCCGACACTCTCCCTGGCCTGAGCTCCTAGTGGTAGCTCCCAGTCTGCTGTGATTGTGAACGTTGGAGCTACGAGCCCGAGGATTGGACGTCTCCTCCATTCAGTCTGCGCCTTAGTTTCATTCAATACACGGAGCTGCAGTGGCTTTTCCTGCTTCACTTGCCTTTCGCTGGGGGCTATAGTAATAGGGCGGCACGTTTGTGGATTGCTGGGACTTACAGTGCGCTATGGGATAGCTTTGTACTGTGGAACTCCGGGACTATTAAGACGTGGGAGAGGGACACAAGGAGTCAAGTTACTGCAGATCATTACAGCAGGGATGCTGTAGGATTCACTGGTAACATTATTTTTTCTTATTATTATTATCCCTTGGGTAATGTAGGCTGATTGCTTATGCATGCTAAAGCTGTCACTTCACATACGACCGTTGTCGTCACTAGAGGTTTTCAACTCCATGTGCACCTACTACGTGTGTACACATCTCTGGGATGAGTGACAACGGCTAAGGACTTTTGGAAGTACATAGTTAAGTCTTTTGACATTGGTGCTTTTTTAAATGATTACTATTACTTTTTTTCCGTTTTTTTTACACCCATAGCAATGCGTTTGGCAAATCTGAAGGAGTTAATGATGAGATCTATCCTTGTTTTTTTTTTTTTTTGGTGAAGGAGAAAGGAGTCATGTGAATAAAAAATAAATACAAAATAGAAGGGGGGTGCTGTTTTTGCATCATTGCAGCAGGAGGCAATAAAAGACAGCATTCTTGTTTGTAAATGATTATGATAATAACAACATATAAGTGCTTTAGTGCAGCCTCATGCTGTTTGTCCATAATGATTGAGCTACGGCTAAATTGCTCTAAATAATAAATTCCAGACTTCAGAGTTTTGGAGAGGAGTGGTGTCTTGTTTAGTGGTTCTGAAATTGCTGCTGGTTTTAAGGGAATCGTGTCAGTAGCATTTTAGGGCCTGTATGGTAATGTTACAGGCTTGACAGCATACATCATAGCTAAAGAAATATGCACTCGGGTCATTTATTAATACACAAAGTTGTTGTTTTTGTACAGCAGGTGTGTTGCTGTCAGATTTTTACATTTCAACTAATTGCTGAAGGCAACAATAAAGCAATGACAGTAAGTTCAGCTGCCTGATGTTTAACTGCAGGTGAAGAAGAAATCAATACATAATGACAAGTTGGTACAGTTAAAAACAAATCAATTCTGTTTACAGTTGTAAAAATTTCTGTTAACTGAGATGTTATTGATTGTGGCAAACAGCTACTAAATAGTTCCTCTGCACAAATTAGGAATTTCTGGTTGTCTATCATTGTTAGCATGATATCAGAAAATAAAACAACTGAGTAAATTTAAGTTAACTTGGAAACAGCACAGGTTCAATGTATTACAAAACAAAACAAAACAAAAAAACAGTTATAGATATATAAAGCACATGACCTTGTCCTTAGAGCCGGTTCACACAGGGGCGACTCGTCAGACGACTCATCCGCCTGACAAGTCGCACTTCGTTCTATTCAATAGAACCGTTCTAATAGGAGTGACGCAAAAAGGTTCTTGTACGAATTTGGAGGCGACTTGCATTGACTTCAATACAGAAGTCATTTTGCAAGTTGCCTCTCAAGTCATCTTGAGATCACCTTGCAGAGTTGCCCCCAAAGTTGTGCTGCCCCTGTGTGAACCGGCTCTTTTGATAAAAGTAAAGAAGTAATGAAAACGTTTATTAAAGCGGGGGTTCACCTAAAAAAAAAATTTTAACATTACATTCAGCCGAGTTGTCATAATGACAATCGGCTGTTTTTTTTTATTTTATCCCCGTACATACTGTATTTTCACCGCAGCTTCCGGGTATGTCTTCTGCGGGACTGGGCGTTCCTATCTGATTGACAGGCTTCCGACCGTCGCATACAGCGCATCACGAGTTGCCGAAAGAAGCCAAACGTTGGTGCGGCTCTATACGACGCCTGCGCACAGGGCCGGCGCTACCATTAGGCGGACTAGGCAACCGCCTAGGGCGCCTGGCCGCCTAGGGCGCCCTGTCACTGGTTATTTTACTCCTGCACTGTAGAGCTTGCAACTAATAGGCGCTCTGACATGTGTCAAGCAGAGCCGCACCACGTCCAAACCCCCCCCCCCGCGCATGGTGCTCTTCGCTTGCCTCTGACGTCATGTGTCCAGCAATCATCCAGCCCCCACCCAGCAGGGCGCCCTCCACTCTGATGTGTGCAGAAATTCCCCCTCTCCGAGATCATGTCACACGAGCTGCACATTTCTCCCGAGTCCCGCCCCTCTCCTGTGTGCAGTGTGCGTCCAAGCCACCATGTCTGCCGTGAGCAGCTTCAGCCTTCTAATGCGTGACCGTCCCGACCCTCCTGTGCACCCCGTCTGTGAAGGGGAGGTGGGCGGCTAAGATTAAAAACAAGCAGCCACACAAAACACTGCCTGCTGAATAAGCCAGTGAGCCCATTCCAAGTAAGTGAGCGCTTTCACTTACCAGACTCTGCTCCCTTCTCTCTTTCTCTCCCTGCCCCCCCCTCTCTCTCCCCGACCCCCCTCTTTCTCCCTGACCCCCCTCTCTCTCCCTGACCCCCCTATCTCTCCCCGACCCCCCTCTCTCTCCCTGACCCCCTCTCTTTCTCCCTGACCCCCCTCTCTCTCCCTGACCCCCCTCTCTTTCCCCGACCCCCCTCTCTCTCTCCCCGACCCCCTCTCTCACTCTCCCTGACCCCCCCTTCTCTCTCCCTGACCCCCCACTCTCTCTCCTTGACCCCCCTATCTCTCCCTGACCCCCTTATCTCCCCTTTCTCCCTGACAGCCCCCTCGCTCTCTCTCCCTGACAGCCCCCTCTCTCTCTCCTTGACCCCCTCTCTCTCTCCCTGACCCCCCTCTCTCTCCCTGACAGCCCCCTCTCTCTCCCTGACAGCCCTCTCTCTCTCCCTCCCTGACAGCCCCCTCTCTCCTCTCTCTCAGACAGCCCCCTCCCTCTCCCTGACAGCCCCCTCTCTCCTCTCTCTCTCCCTGACAGCCCCCTCTCTCTCCCTGACAGCCCCCTCTCTCCTCGCTCTCTCCCTGACAGCCCCCTCTCTCCCCTCTCTCTCTCTCTGACCCCCCTCTCTCTCCCTGACCCCCTATCTCTCCCTGACAGCCCCCTCTCTCCTCTCTCTCTCTCTCCCTGACAGCCCCCTCTCTCCTCTCTCTCTCCCTGACAGCCCCCTCTCTCTCTCCCTAACATCCCCTCTCTCTCTCCCTGACAGACCCCTCTCTCTCTCCCTGACAGCCCCCTCTCTCCTCTCTCTCTCCCTGACAGCCCCCCTTTCTCTCTCTCTCCCTGACAGCCCTCTCTCTCTTCCTGACAGCCCTCTCTCTCTCCCTGACAGCCCCCACCTCTCTCTCTCCCTGACAGCCCCCACCTCTCTCTCCCTGACAGCCCCCACCTCTCTCTCCCTGATAGCCCCCACCTCTCTCTCTCTCTGACAGCCCCCCTCTCTCTCTCTGAGAGCCCCCCTCTCTCTCGCTCTCTGACAGCCCCCTCTCTCTCTCTGACAGCCATCTCTCTCTGACAGCCCCCTCTCTCTCCCTGACAGCCCCCCCTCTCTCTCTATCTCTGACAGCCTTCTCTCTCTCTCTGACTGCCCCCCTCTCTCTCTCTCTCTGACTGCCCCCTCTCTCTCTGACTGCCCCCTCTCTCTCTGACTGCTCCCCCTCTCTCTCTGACTGCCCCCTCTCTCTCTCTGACTGCCCCCTCTCTCTCTCAGCCCCCTCTCTCTGACAGCCCCTCTCTCTGACAGCCCCCTCTCTCCTCTCTCTCTCTTCCTGACCCCCCTATCTCTCTCTGACAGCCCCCTCTCTCTGACAGCCCCCTCTCTCCTCTCTCTCTCTTCCTGACCCCCCTATCTCTCTCTGACAGCCCCCTCTCTCCTCTCTCTCTGACCCACCCTCTCTCTCTGACCCCCCTCTCTCTCCCTGACCCCTCTCTCTCTGTCTCGATCTCTGTCTGTCTCTCTCTCTCTGTCTCTCTCTCCCCCTGACCCCCCTCTCACTCCCTGACCCCCCTCTCTCTCTCCCCCTGACCCCCCTCTCTCTCCCTCTCACTCCCTGAACCCCCCCCTCTCTCTCTTTCCTTGTCAGCACTGGAAGTAGGTTTACTCCAGTCTGTTTAGCTCTTGTTTTAACTCCTTCCTTACCATCATCTGCCTATACATTTATGTATAACAGAATTACTTGATTAACTTTATCCTCTTAAATTGGTATTAAAGCAAAGCAAAATATTTATTATACTGCAGATTACCAATTTATAGATGGGTGGCTGCATAGTTTTGTTTTTAGGTTTTCTCTTTTATATTCACCTGGTGATCCTGCTAGTAAGTCTATTTTTCAAAAGAACAGGGTGTCTTGCAGATGTAGCTGTTAGAGGGTTGAATCAAACCATTCAACACTGGCAAATGGGGTGGAGTCAGGGGCGGACCCATAGGGGGTGGCAAAATTAGGTTTTGCCTAGGGTGTCAAAAATCCTTGCACCGGCCCTGCCTGTGCACCGACGTTCGGCTTCTCTCGGCAACTCGTGACGAGCAGTATGCGACGGTCGGAAGCCTGTCAATCAATTAGGAATGCCCAGTCCCGCAGAAGACATACCCGGAAGCGGTGGTGAAAATACAGTATGTACGGGGATAAAAAAAAAAAAACAGCCGATTGTCATTATGACAACTCGGCTGAATGTAATGTTAAACATTTATTTTTTGGGTGAACCTCTGCTTTAACTTGTGTTCATGTTTTATGAACCATCTTTTTGGGGATGCAAAAATGTTTTATTTATTCATTAACTTTTTTATTTTGTATCTCTGAAGTGCTTGTGGCCTTTGGTTTAAAAGCTCACCTCTGATTATTTAGCTGCTATATTAAATCTGTTCAAGCTGGATGACAAAAATCATGTTTATGATTTCTTACTTTGCTGGTCCTAAATGATCATTTTATCACACAGGCTTACACTTCCATAGATGGCCGGCATAAAAGTAACCACTGTTCCAAAATGACTGAGTTATACATAGTCTTAGATGTTTTCATGGTCCTTCGATCTTATAATGTAATGAAAAATAAAACCCTGATGCGTTATTTCATATGGAACACAGTTCATCAAAAAGCTTACTAATCTGAAATGTGAACATCAATGTGAGCATCTGGACTTTTAAGATGTCAAAAAATGTAAATGTACATCTTAAAATTACAGAGGCCTGAATGGTACAGTAAAACTTTGGTTTAGGAGTAACTTGGTTTGAGAGTGTTTTGCAAGATAGGCAAAATGTTTTAATACATTTTGCCTTGATATACAAGTGATGTCTTGATATAAGAGTAGCGTCATGTCATAACTGAGTAAAAAAAGAAGAGAGGAGACTAAGTGTAGCAATATGGTTACATTTAATAAAGGTACAACATTTAGCAACTCTCTTCTCTTTTATACCCTGTAAAAAAATGCATTGATATGCTTTGGATTACAAGCATGTTTCTGAAACAAATTATGCTCGCAAACCAAGGTTTTACTGTATTACTTAAATAATTTATGCTGAAAACTTTACCATTCATATATTATTTTTTTTGTGTCCATGCACGTTTAACCAGTTAAGACCCGGACCATTATGCAGGTAAAGGACCTGGCCAGTTTTTGCGATTCAGCACTGCGTCGCTTTAACTGACAATTGCGCAGTCGTGCGATGTTGCTCACAAACAAAATTGGCGTCCTTTTTTCCCACAAATAGAGCTTTCTTTTGGTGTTTTTTTTTTCGCCTCTGTGGTTTTTATTCTTTGCGCTAAAAACAAAAATAGAGCGACAATTTTGAAAAAAATGCAATATTTTTTACTTTTTGCTATAATAAATATCCCCCAAAATATATAAAAAAACATAATCTTTTCTCAGTTTAGGCCAATACGTATTCTTCTACCTATTTTTGGTAAAAAAAAATTGCGTTTACAAAATGGGGTATAGTTTTATGGCATTTTTATTAATATTTTTTTTTACTACTAATGGCGGCGATCAGCGATTTTTTTCGTGACTGCGACATTATGGCGGACAGATCAGTCAATTTTGACACATTTTTGGGACCATTGTAATTTTCACAACGAAATGTGCTATAAAAATGCACTGATTACTGTGAAAATTACAGTTTAGGAGTTAACCACTAGGGGGCGCTGTAGGGGTTAAGTGTGATCTCATGTGTGTTTCTAACTGTAGGGGGCGGGGGCTGGACGTGTGACATCAGTGATTGTCGTTCCCTATATCAGGGAACGACGATTACACACACCTCTTCCCGTTCTTCAGCTGTGACCGATCGCGGGACACCGGCGGCGATCGGGTCCGAGGGCGCAGTCACGGAGCTTCTGACCAGGCCACATGCGCGCGCGACCCACGGCTGGGCTCTTAAAGGGGACGTATATATACGTCCATGTGCCCAGCCGTGCCATTCTGCCGACGTATATAGGCGTTAGGCGGTCCTTAAGTGGTTAATTCTCGACACATGCATGTGTTCTTATTAAAGCTCTCACATTATTTACTGGCATCTTATTATGTACCCCTTTTGATTTTCTAACTAAGTTCCAAGTCTAAAAATAAGAATTTGATTGTGAGAAAACAATATCACCTCACTCTGAGTATCAATGGTATACATTTATTTAGTTAGTTTATATTTGGCATTTTCTTCCATCATGTAATGCTGCTGCTAAACGGACATTCAGAGGCAGATGGGTACTTTTTTCAACTGCCCCTGAACTCATGCAATGTTATCCTATGTGTACACAGGTTCGTTTACTGTCGTTTTTAGGCAGTTGCATTTATAGACCTTGTTTTGAAGGCAAAAAATGAGTTCAGATGCCAACGTTTCCAACGTTTCAGATGCCAAACGATTATAAACGCGGCTTTTTTTTTAAACGCTCCTAAATGCAAAAGCAGCAACACGCCGCTAAACACTGGCATGTAAACACAGCACAACAGGCGTTTTAAATGTGTGTTACCATCTGTCAAGTTAAATTGTGGAACATTATTCAACCTTTCCTGAACAATTTAACTTGACAGCTATAAACCAAAAAATGTCTGTTTAGCCACGTTTACATGCCGCGTTTAGCCACGTTTAGCCGCATTTGAAAAATGCTGCTAAACGCGAGTTGCCGTGTTTGGCGCTTCAACTGCCTCTAAACACAGCTTCTGAACACATTTTTCTGGGTTCAAGAAAAAGCCTCAACGCAACTGCCTAGAAACGACTAGAAACGAAGCGGTATACATGTACTGATAAGATAACACAGAGGAGAGTTCAGGAGCAGTTGAAAAAAATGCCCACCTGCTCCTAAACGTTTGTTTACCAGCAGCTGAAAAACGACAGTGAAAAACCTCAGTTTAACAGCTTTTACATACTGAGTTTAGCAGCAGTTATCAGCAATTGAGGTTAGAAGATTTTTTGAAAATAACCTCAGGAGACCCTTCCAAATGTCCACAATGCAGAAGAATCTATTTCAGACATTCTGTGAGAAGAGAGAGCAATGTGCTTTAACTATGGAGTCTCTCTCTAGTGATCTGCCAATAAGTCTCTCTCTCTCTGCATCTCTCACTCTGCTGTCTTCCTCTCTCTCTCTGCTGTCTTTCTCTCTCTGTTGTTTCTCTCTCTCTGATGTCTCTCTCTTTCTGCTGTCTCTCTCTCTGCTGTCTCTGCTGTCTCTCTCGTGTGTATCTCTCTCTCTCTCTCTCTGCTGTCTCTCTCTCTCTCTCTGCTGTATCTCTCTCTGCTGTCTCTCTCTCTTTCTGTCTCCCTCTGCCTGTCTCTCTCTGTCTCGATCTCTCTCTACCTGTCGCTCTCTCTTGCTCTCTCTAGCCCCTTTCACACTGGGCATGTGAGGTGCAGTGACAGTAAAGCGGCGTGATTTTTAGCGCCGCTATACCGTAATTTTTACCACAATATTCGGCCGCTAGTGGTGTGTTTTTAACCCCTGCTAGCGGCCGAAAACGGGTTAATACTGCCCGCAATGCGCCTCAGCAGAGCAGGTGGTATTACCGCGGTTTCCCATTGATTTAAACGGAAAGTAGCAGTATAGAAGTGGTAAACACCCCGCTCCTATACCGCTCCACAGATGCTGCGTGCAGGAGATTTTTTTCCTCTTGCCAGCGCATCGCCACAGTGTGAAAGCCCTCGGATTATTTCAAGCGCTTTAAATACACCCCAGTGTGAAAGGGGCCTCTCTCTTTCTGCCTGTCTCTCTCTCTTTCTGTGTCTGTCTCTCTCCCTGTGCCTGTCTCTGCCTCTCTCGCTGTGCCTGTCTCTGCCTCTCTCGCTGTGCCTGTCTCTGCCTCCCGTGCTGTGCCTGACTCTGCCTCTCTCACTATGCCTGTTTCTGCCTCTCTCACTGTGCCTATCTCTCTGCCTGTGTGTGTCTCTTTCTCTCTGCCTGTGTGTTTCTCTCTCTTCCTGTCTGTCTCTATCTGCCTGTGTGTGTCTCTCTCTCTGCCTGTGTGTGTGTCTCTCTCTCTCTCTCTGCCTGTGTGTCTCTCTCTCTGCCTGTGTGTGTCTCTTTCTCTCTGCCTGTGTGTTTCTCTCTCTTCCTGTATGTCTCTATCTGCCTGTGTGTGTCTCTCTCTATGCCTGTCTCTCTCTCTCTCTCTCTCTGCCTGTGTGTTTCTCTCTCTCTCTCTCTCTGCCTGTGTGTTTCTCTCTATGCCTGTGTCTCTCTCTCTGCCTGTGTGTGTGTGTGTGTGTCTCTCTCTCTCTCTGCCTGTGTGTGTGTGTCTCTCTCTGCCTGTGTGTGTCTTTCTCTCTGCCTCTGTGTGTACGTCTCTCTCTCTCTGCCTGTCTCTCTGCCTGTGTGTGTTTCTCTCTCTGCCTGTGTGTGTCTCTCTGCCTGTGTGTGTCTCTCTCTGCTTGTGTGTGTCTCTCTCTGCCTGTGTGTCTCTCTCTCTCTGCCTGTCTCTCTCTCTCTCTCTCTCTCTCTGCTTGTGTGTGTCTCTCTCTGCCTGTGTGTGTATCTCTCTCTCTCTGCCTGCATGTCTCTCTCCCTCTGCCTGTCTCTCTATCTTGCTCTCTCTCTTTCTGCCTGTCTCTTTTTCTGTGCCTGTCTCTCTCCCTGTGCCTGTCTCTGCCTCTCTCGCTGTGACAGTCTCTCTCTCTGCCTGTGTGTGTCTCTCTTCCTGTCTCTTTCTCTGACTGTCTCTTTCTCTGCCTTTCTCTCTCTGTCTGTCTTACCCCCCTGCAGGCAACAGCATTTGGTGAAAATTGTGTTTCTCCCATATCTTACATTCTTACATGTTCCTCTTTAGCAACGCTTTTAAACAAAAACATGGCTAAACTCAGGTTACAGCTTTTACATGAGTTTACAAGCAGTTACAAGCATTTGGCATTTCAACTGCCTCTAAATACAGCTTCTGAACACATTTTTTGGGGTTCAAGAAAAAGCCTCTAAACGCAACTGCCTAGAAATGACTATAATTGACTCTGTGTACGTGTACTGATAAGATAACATAGAGGAGATTTCAGGGGCAGTTGAAAAAAATGCCCACCTGCTCCTAAACGTCCATTTATTAGCAGCCATGAAACCACGTTGGCTTTAACTACCCAACTAAAAGGAAAACTACCTCATGATATAAACACAGGCTTGCTGTTCCATGAATCATTTAGTTTCAACCCTACTCCCGATTTTCTCTGCAGTACATTTTGGTTTGGGTTTTGAAATAATTTGAAACTAACAAAAAGTGTTAATAGTGTCAAATGCACAGAGTGCCATGTGTATTTATCCAGTAGCAGAAAATATGTAGTAAATCAATAAAACAGTATAGGAAAAAAAAACATTTATACAGCTAACTTTTAGTAACCATTTATACAGCAACCAATAATACCATAGGTGCCCTGCATTATAAAATGTGTATTTCTTACCACTTTACAAAAAGTTTTAGGCATACATTGCCTTTACACATTCGCCTGAGAGACTATTAGGCCCCATGCACACGATACGCTGCTAAACTCGAGTTCAGAGGCATTTGGGCATTTTTTTCAACTGCCCCTGAACACATTTAATGTTATCCTATGTGTCCAGGCACACAATCACGTTTTTTGGCGTTTTAAAGCAGTTGGGTTTATGTCCGTTTTTTCAGACGCAAAATTTTGGGTTCAGAAGCGTTTTATTTTTGCGTTTTAAACTTTGGGAGGGTCTACAATGTCTTTGAGATAAGCGCTGACAGCCGCAAACGCGGTAAAACGCCGTTATTGGCGGCAAAACGCTGCGCAATTCGCGGCAAAAACGGGTGTTTTAAACGCCGGTTTTTGCCTTTGAAAACGTGAGTTTAGAAGTGTTTGTAATTGCTTCTCCTGTGCATGGGGCCTTAGATGTTAAAAAAATACTTCAGCTCTAAAAATGACATGTGTTCTATTCTTTACATTTGCTTACTATTGGCAGGCTGTAACAGGTGCCTTCGGCGCCGTGATGCGTTCCACGCTGAGACGCGTAGGGCACCCGCGCAATGACCTCATCGCCCAGTGCCGTGTGCATTTCAGCCTGGAGCGCGGAAGTGCGCCGCACATCACTGCTGCCTTGCCTGGTATCAGTGCCTATGCACTGCACCTGTTAGCTCACTATAAAGGCATTCACAGTCCATACAGGCCTTGTTCTATTATGGTCAGCCGTAGCTCGGCCACGCTACAATCAATGGTGCCATCGCTCCCCATTCTGCAAAACTTCACCAAGCTGCAATTCCAGCATTTCTGCTGTTACCTTGGCTACTTCACATTGCCATTCCTGGGGACAACCTTCAAGACCTTCCTTGCTGACACCCTACACTACGGAATCCCTTGTCACTACACTCAAGCCCTGCAAACGGATAAGTAGCAATTGTGTTACTTGTAGTTTCTATAGAAAGATCTGCTGCATACTTTCCACCTAAAACAATTGCTGTTATTTATTATGGCTTGTGGCTATTAACATACTACTTGGGATAGACTGTTGTGCCTATGACTGCCTGCTAAGGAATATCTTAAAGGGACATCTACTCTTAAATTACCTGAGCTATATTTGCCTCTCATATGCAACTATTATTACCTGAGCTATATTTGCCTCTCTTCACAACTCCTATTTACTATGTGCTTGACAAAAGGGTTATTTGCTTATGGGCCTTGCCCTAATTTGCTGAACATGTTCCCTCTAACTTTTCTATGCTAAGGGTTGATGGTATTTTCATACCAACTCCCTTAGTGGCCTAATGCATTACTATATGTTTAAGTGATATGATGTAGAAAACCCCCAAACTCCTGTTTGCGTGGAGTGACGCCTGGGGTCCCATACTGATAATCACTTGCATATAGAAGTGCATTGGAATATTTAAGTATATGCTATAATTTTAAACGCTAAGCTCTGGTCGCATTTTGTATTGCTTCCAACCTTAGTAGCTCAACATCTTTCTTTATGTGAGAGAGAGATAATGTAGAGAACCTCCAAACTCCTGTTTGTGTGCAGTGACGCCTGGGGTCCAATACTGAGTTCTCACATAGAGAAGTGCATTGAAATCCTTGCTAACCGCAGTTATGGTTCACTCCATTCACCAGAGCTGTTACACAGGCTCTGTGAACTCTGTGACACTGCAGTGCCTACTCACAAAGCATAGCAAAAACAATTCATAGAAGTCAAAAACTTAAATGTATGGGGATCTTCACAAAGTACGTTTTCAAACTTCAAGATCATCCAGGTTAATAGTTTTAGGCTAGAAAGAATTGAAATACAATATGAATATATGACTTAAAATTTTGACCATTGCTATGGTTTAACTATTAATAGTGGCCTTAAAATTGTTCCTCTCACTCAGGGTTATGCGCTGATACCTAAAATACATTATGTTACCTGATCACTACTCGCATGCGAAAATGAGCACACACATTCATATGGGCGTGAATTGGGGGGGATCCATACATTTTGTATTTTGGGGGGGATTTTACTAGATTTTATTATTTAAAAAAAAATGTTTTATTGTGTTTTCACTTTACAAGGTGGCTGACAATCCCTATGTGATAATATTTTTTAGCTTGAGAAGCCTTCTTTATAAATACATCAGTGGTCTTTTAGAAAACCAATGTCCCCCTTGGACAGCTCTGGACTGCTCCTAAAAAACGGAATAAAGACACACAGTTTGCTCCTTCCGTGAACTGAAGTATGCTCAGAACAGACCAATTCTGCCTTCACAAGACAGAGGGATGACCAGTAAAGAAATGTTTTACAGATTTGTTTTTACCTCTCACAACTTTCTTGGGATTGGAATTGAAAATGGTGATGCACAAGGGTTATCCATTTTTTGCATAGCATTCCAGGTCTAAATAAATGTTATGGGTTAATGCCAAATATGGTATTTGTATTCTTAATTTACATTTGATTTCAATTCTACATTATTCCAGTACAAGAGTTTATGTCTTGTATGTTTGTAACACAAAATTTAAATCAATATATAAAAATGTGAATTAAATAGCTGCAATATGTGAGTATGCTGTTGTAAATATTAGTTCTGCAATACTTGACAACTATAATTGGCAAATATGTGGTAATACCAGTCACAGACCTTGGAATATATACTACTTAAAGTCTTGTCTGATCTTGCAATCTAATTTAGCTAGATTAATAGCCAGAGAAAGTTTATACCATACATAGATTTATATTGCATTGTTAAAATGCCAAATACTGATTGACTCAAAGCATCTGTGGATCCCTTGAGAAATTATTTCTTAAAAGAAAAGGCTTATTATTCTAATTTAGAATAATACTTAGTATTGATGGTATGCTCTTTAGTTCCCAATATAAATGTTTTGTCTAATTAAAAACTGGTTGTTTAAATAAAAGCAGGTCTTACTTTGTTCATCATTTAGTAGTCATCCAGATCCTTATATTAAAAATCATCTGAAGGGCACAAACATAAAGTTGTTGCTTAGAGTAACAGATAAAAAATTACCAGAGAATGTTTCTACCCTATCTCTTCTGTATTTATTGTATTGCTTATTAAATATTTATTTACTTTAAGAATAAAAACTGACCATGTGGAATACTCACTGGGGTACATTGATACTGATTGGCTTGTTGGGGTACAGTGGTGTATACAACAGAATAGGAAATCAACCAAAAGCACTCTACTAAGTCATACAACCTTGGCTTCAGGTAGCGGCCATCGTCTTGGGAGACACTTTTGAGGAATAGAGCAATTCCATTCCTGGATATCCTCCAGACAAGTGGGAAAATGTGCTATGTTCTTATAACGAGAAAGAATGATGTGGTCCAAGGCACCATAGGTAATTTGTCTCCATCCCAAATTTTAACAGAAAAAGGAGAGAGTTTGGTCAGGGGGACTTTAAATGAGGCCAATCACCATGTAGAGTAAACATGTAGGATATGCAGTATTTCTTAATTGGGTTCCAACAAAAAAGGGGAGAGTTAGTTAGGGACCTTGAATGAGAGATGTATACCAACAAGCAGTCTTAGCAAAGGGCATTTTATTATGCCTTGTGAGATCATGTACAGCATACTGAATGACAAGAAATTGCATCCACAAAATCGCATAAACATGCTACAAATTACATATACATATTGACACCATGGTACTTGGCATATCGTGGAGTAAAGACAAGTCTTGCACAACATGAACCACTGGAGGGGCTTGGTGGTATAATGAAAATCTATAAGTAAAACAGTATAAAAAAATTGTAGCATGTTTATGCGATTTTGTGGATGCAATTATTTGTCATTCAGTATGCTGTACATGATCTCTCATGGCATAATAAAATGCCCCTTTTCCCAAGTGATCGGCCCAGAGCAGGTGGGCTTCATGCCAGGTAGGGAAGCGAGAGATAACATCTCCAAAGCTCTGAGTTTGATCCATTATGCCAAACAATCAGGAATCAAGGGCCTTCTCGTCTACCGATGCAGAGAAGGCCTTTGACGGGGTCTCGTGGGACTATATGATGGCCACTTGCGCACACGTAGGACTTGGAGGAAACATGCTTAACTGGATTGGTGCTTTGTATACTAACCCCGGGGCTCTGATTAAGGTCAACAACACTTTCTCAGACCCTATCGAAATCACAAACGGTACACGCCAGGGATGCCCCTTATCCCCACTCTTGTTCATTCTATCCTTGGAACCCCTAATCAGAACAATAAATAACTCACGTGACGTCAGAGGTTTCACAGTACTGAACAGAGAGTTTAAGATTGCCGCCTACGCGGATGACCTATTGTTCTTTGTCTCTAAACCACATATATCTATGCCCAACATCCTTAAAAAAATATATTTTCTAATTTCAAAATAAATAACAACAAATCTGAAGCACTTAATCTGACACTTGACGCTAAAGAATATGATTTATTAAAAAGTAACCACAATTTTAAATGGGAACAAAAAAACCTCAAATATTTGGGAATAAAACTGACCCCAACAATAGATGGCATCTTCTCAGCTAATTTCTCACCCCTTTTACAATCCATCTCCAAACATTTACAAAGATGGTCACCCAAACTCTTCAGCTGGTTCGGCAGGGCTTCCATACTGAAAATGACGATTCTCCCAAGACTGTTATACTACTTTTTTTTTTTTTGAATCAAAAGTTGGTTTTTATTGATACGTCAAAATCATACAGTACAGGTAGGATGTATACAAACATTGTGAAGAAATATTCACGAGGGTACAGAGAAAAATGAATATAAATATACTCGCTACATAATATGATGGTCATTGATTTATAACTACCCCTCTCTCTCTTCGATGGGATTGATCTATACATATTATATCTATGACAGGCCTGTATCCTTGGGACTAGTTTCTTAGTAACAGCCCCTGTATCCATTGTATCAGGAGTATATAACAAACATAAGAAAATATAAAAATAAATATAAAATTGAAAGATTCCTTTGTACTTAACATATAAACATGTGAACTTTCACCTTAAGCTTTTTCTGCCTCTCCACACCCAGTCATGCTATCATCTTCAAATAAGTCCACGTTTACCCCAACATCAGACTCTCTACCCATTTCCGTTTAGCAGCAAATTAACCCTGTAGTAGTCTCTCCATAATCAGTTCGCTAGGTCCCAGCCCTGGCACATCCAACCAGGGTTGCCACATTGAGTAGAATTTTTTAAGGGCATTTCTATGCTGGTATGTGATCTTTTCTCTTATCAGAGAACTATTTACCATTTTAACCCATTGTCCCTCCGATGGTATCCTGGGGGTGATCCAATGTCGAGCTATGGCTTTTCGTGCCGCATAAAGCAACCGCAATACCGCAGTGTGTCCGTTAGGGGGTAGTGTTGGTACCTCAAGGGCTCCCAGTAAGCAGATCACTGGGTCATGAGGCAACGAAAAGTCATACGCCTGAGATATAGTGTCAATAACATACCGCCAGTACCTGAAAAGCTTGGGGCACTTCCATAACATATGTAACAAATCTCCTTCTTGTGTATTGCACTTGGGGCATATGGGAGAATCCCGCACGCCCCATTTGTGTAGGCGAGCAGGGGTTCTGTATACTCTGTGTAGCAAAAATAAGTGTGATAGTCTATGTTGTGCGGACACCGAGACCAACGGAGCTGAGGTCAGGCACAACTCCCAGGTGTCTCCATCAATGGGGCCCAAGTCAGTGACCCACCCCCTTTTACATGGTAGCGTAGACGCGTCATGGGTAGTATTCAGCAACCTGGAGTAAACTTGGGATATCATGCCTTTCTTGTCCTTATTAAAAAGTACATCATTATGTAGAGGGTGTTGTACTAGTGACATGGGAGAAAGTCTGACTTCCCTCTGAATAGCATGTCTTAATTGGAGGTACCTATAGAACTGTGTTCTGTCTAGTCCAAACTCTTCCCGTAAATTAATAAAGGATTTGAGGGTCTGGCCCACAAACAATTGTGCAATATACCGGATTCCTATATTGGCCCAGGTCCCAAAACCCTCCAGTTTGAAAATTTCCCTGAAGTAGGAGTTTTTCCAGATTGGGGTATATGAGCATACCCCCCTGACACTTAGACTAGATCGAATGTATTTCCACAGGGTATTAAGTAACACTACCGTGGGCAGAGTCTGGTCTAAATGTGTGAATCCTGCCTCTAGGTGGGAAACCGCTGGGAGCATTGACTCTGAAGGAATCAGTGGGGCTCGTACAGGGTCTCCTGAGTCTACCTCCCCCCAATGTCCCAAATGTTGAATTTGAGATGCTATGAAATAGTGGCGGGCATGAGGGACGGCCAGGCTGCCTTGGTCTTTGGCTAACTGTAATGTTGTAAGTTTTATGCGTGCTACCTTTCCCCCCCAGATCAGATCTCTAAACTGTGCGTCAATCTGGGCGAACCATTTATGTGGGATCCAAACTGGAGCATTGTGGAAAACATACAGGAGCTGAGGGGCCCACACCATTTTTACCAGGTTTGCTCTGCCCGCTACTGACAACGGGAGTTTCTTCCAGGCTGTACTTTTTTGTCTAAATTTAAGGAGTAGGGGAGCTAGGTTAAGAGAAAGATATTGGGCAGGTTCTGGTGTGATCTGTATGCCCAAATATTTGAATTCGTTTACCACTAAAATGTCTCTAGCACAGTCAGGTAGTCGGTCAGTCAGGGGGGTCTAGAGGCATGAGCACTGATTTGTTCCAGTTGATACTGAACCCTGATAGTTCTCCAAAGTCTGCGATCAATGCCATCACATTCTTCAGAGAGTTCTGGGTATCTCCCAAGTATATTAGCGTGTCGTCTGCAAACAACGAGATGATATCTCGTCTATTCCCTCTAATGAATCCTGTAATGTTAGGCGAAGATCTCATGTGTATAGCTAAGGGTTCAAGAGCTAGGGCAAACAGCAGGGGTGACAAAGGGCACACCTGCCGTGTGCCCCTGAAGAGTCGGAACGAGTCAGACACCTCTCCATTAATCCTCATTCTTGCTGTTGGGGAACTATATAGCAATTTCACCCATTTTAAAAAAGATGGACCTACCCCAAATCTACTCAATGTCTCCCAGAGATATGGCCATTCAACACTATCAAATGCCTTTGAGGCATCAAGGGAAAATATAGCTCTATTGCCTGGGTTATCTACCGGGATTTGTATGTTTAGGAATAATCTTCGTAGATTCTGTGCTGTGGATCTGGCTGGAATGAAGCCGGACTGGTCCCTATGAACTATAAGGTGAATGCATTTAGAGAGCCTAGTGGCCAGGACTCTAGCCAAAAGTTTGATATCGAATGTCAGTAAGGAGATGGGCCTATATGAATCCGGGGAAAGAGGGTCCTTCCCCGGCTTCAGCAGGACCACAATCAAGGCCTCATTCATGGACGGTGGCAGTACTCCCGTTTCAAATGCTGCGTTGTAAGTTTTCAATAGGATGGGGATAATCTGGTCAGAGTATCTGCTATATACCTCCGAGGGAAGTCCGTCGGCTCCCGGCGCCCGCCCATTATGTGCCTGCGCCAGTGCCTCTAGAAGTTCCTCGCTGGTGATGGGAGCATTAAGCAAGACAACCTCAGACCTAGGGAGCTGTGGTAGTTGGCACTTGTCCAGGAATAAGCTCAACTGTTCCGGGGTGGGGTTGACCTTCGATGAGTAAACACTTTGGAAGAACTCTCTGAAACAATTTGTAATAGAACGTGTGGAGTGGCATAGCATTCCCCCTGCATCAGCAAGAGCTGCGATGTGGGAGGAAGGCTGCTGTGATCTGGCCAACATCGCCAGTAAGTGACCTGTGTTCTCACCTTCCTCAAAATGTTTCTGTTGCAGAAAGAACCTCCTGTTTTCGGCCAGTTGAAACGAGAGATCCTTGAGCAAGGTCTGGGAAGCTAACCATTTTCTTTTAAAATCATCATTAAAGGGGTCTGCAATATAGTCTATTTCTGCACTTCCTGCATCTTTTAGTACCCTCTTCTCCCATTCTTTAGTGTCGGTTTTGATGTGGTTAATAGTTCTAATAAATTGTCCTCGTAAAAAGGCTTTAGCCGCATCCCACACAATGTGAATATCTGCTGTGTTCAAGTTTACCTGGAAGAATTCCGTAAGGAGTGGTGCGATTGGATCTGGCTCTGGAAAGAGCGACAACCAAAACGGGTTAAGTTTCCAGAGACTTCTGTCTCTTATCTCCCCCAACCCTAAATCTATCGTGAACGGAGAGTGGTCGGAGGTGTGTCTCGGGTGGTATTCTGAGTCCCTTACCTTAGGAAGCAGAAGACCATTGCCAAAACCCATGTCAATTCTGGATAACCCACCCACTGAGGCTGACCTGCATGAGTATGTTTTGGACTCAGGGTTGCGCATCCTCCAGATGTCAGTCAGGCCTAGTTCGCCCATCAGTCGTGCGAAAGGGGTGGGGTCCCTCCTACCCGCCTCCTCCATACCCATGGTGTGTCTAAGTCTGTCCAGACCGTAATCCATCAAGTTATTAAAGTCTCCTAGGACCATAACTGGGATACCAGGGAGACTGGATATAAAATTAGCTAGTGTTTTCAGTATAGTAGAGGAGAACGGAGGGGGGATATACATTCCTGCCAACACACATCTAACTCCATAAAAAGAACCATACAAAAAGACATATCTACCCTCTGGGTCTATTTTGGTATCTATACACGTGAATTGGGATCCTCTACGGATCAGGACACTCACTCCCCTCGAGTAAACCGTGTGGGTCGAATGGTATTGGTAGCAAAATTGCCTACTCGCCAGTTTTGGGGTAGAACTCGAGGGGAAGTGAGTCTCCTGTAAGCATATCACCTCCGCACCTATTCTCTTAATAGTGCATAGCACTTCTATACGTTTAACAGAGCTATTAAGACCCCGCACATTCCAAGACAGGTATCTAACAACATTCGACATGGCTTGCAAGTTTGGGTAACATCAGGAGAATATGTTCAAGATCAGCATACGAGTAGAGCATTGGAACAAAGTTATGGAGCATACTGACATCAAGTCGCACATTAAAGACTAAAATTGCATTATAGTAGCAGGGCAGGCAGTCAGTAGGTAGAAAGCATCCTGGGTCATGGTTAAGGTGGTAGCTGGTCAGAGATGACTGGGACAAAGACAGAAAAAAAAAATCATGAAGAGAAAAACAAAACAAATAGATGGTTTCAGTGTGCATGGTGTGGAGAGGCCTCCACTCAACTGAGTCATATAAGGTGCAGTCAGGCTGACTGTCAACACTCAGATATTAGGCTGGCAAGGGCCAATAACAACCCTCTCGGGGGCAACAGTGGAAGCAACCAAACAGTCCTGGAGCTTCTCAACAGCTAAACATTGGGCCTTAGCAAACCAAGCGAACAGTCATCGCCTATCTATAGGCATCCTAGAACAAAGGCAAGTGTGCATGTGTGCTACACCAGATCCATAATCTGAGCCATCTCAGTCCGCTGGCCGTCTCCCTCTGGCTTCTTTGATTGCCTGCTCCTCACGGTCCAGCCACTGTGCTGCATTGGCAGGGGAATCAAAAAATTGAACTGAGCCAAAGACTTCCACTCTTAAGCGGGCTGGGTACAACATGGCATATTTTAAATCAAGAGCTCTTAGGCGACGTTTTACATCAATGAACTTGCTTCTTTTCTTTTGTAGTTCGGCAGAAAAATCCGGAAATAAAGAAACCCTAGTATTGTCAAACTTCAGGGCCGTCGGGTTAATTCTGGCATTGTATAGCGTGGCATCTCTATCCCTGTAGTGCAGGAATTTAAATAAAAAAGGTCTTGGTGGTGCTCCTGGCTGCGGGGGTCTGGAGGGAACCCTGTGAGCACGTTCCACAGTGAACATAGGGGAAAATGCCTCTCGCCCGAACGCTTCGATCAGCCATTTCTCAATGAACTCCACAGGATTTTTCCCTTCTATCTTTTCCGGGAGGCCTATGGCCCTCACATTATTCCTCCTCATCCTGTTCTCTAATTCCTCCAAACGGGCAGAATGTTGATCTACCAGATGATTGTTATAGGCAAGGTCTCTCTGCATGGGCCCCATGTCATCTTCTATGGTGCTCACCCGTTCCTCCAAAGCGGAGGTTCTTTCCCTGATTTTTTGGGCATCTTGTCTGAGGAATGAAATTTCAGACTTCATCCCTTTCACCTCCGTGGTTAATGCTGCTAGGGACACATTGCATGATGTTACTGCGGTGAATATGTCTCTTAGTGTGGGTTCCCCTTCAACTACAGGGCTCTCCCGGCCCTGCGGCCTAGTTGGAGCCTGGTTTGGAGTACTCACTGTGTCCCACGTGAGTCCGGCCTGAACCGCTTCTTCCAGGGGGACAGTGTCGTCCGTTTCCGACCCACCGCCTGCCGAATCATCCGGAGAGCTGGAGGATGCCACGGGTTCCGTTAGCAGTGGCTGGGAGAACAGTTTCTCAGCCGCCTCGCGGTGCTTCTCTTTCGCGCTGCGGCCTGCATGCGCGCCATGTTGAGCCATCATTTCCGCCGGCTTGTTCACTAGTTGGCGTCTGCTGTGTGACATCGTGGGACGATTTCGCCGGGAGAGGTAAGTATTTGTTCCTCGGGTGCTGAGGATTCCTCCGGTGTGCTCAGGGATAAGCAAGGTTGCCTTTTACAGGATAGTAGCAAGGATTTTCGGCGGAGCTCGCTTAGGTTGCGTCCGGCTACATCCGCTGCCTGGCCACGCCTTTTACTGTTATACTACTTTAACACTTTACCTATCAAATTACATTCATCATTTTTCACTAAACTCTGCAGCGCACAGTTAAGATTTCTCTGGGCAGACAAAAAAACAAGACTGAGCTTCTCCCAACTTACACAACCCAAACAAAAAGGAGGAATCGGCCTCCCAGATTTCAAGAAATATTATGTTGCCGCACATATTACCAGACTTATAGATTGGCACTGCCACCAATCGACTAAGGACTGGGTACAACTATAAATACCCCAACACAATAACACAATTGCTTTCCACCTCTGGACCAACACCTCAAAATCTAAAAGTAGAACCACTCATCCGTTAATAGCTGCTACGCTGTCAGTGTGGCACAGTGTAGTGGCACCCCACAATCTTGCCTCAATACCAGGACCACTAACCCCAATAACTGACAATCCGGACTTCCCACCGGGCCAAAGCATAATTATACCTAAAACTGTGCTGTCTACCGGGAAGCTACTGGCTACGCATTGCCTCACTGGCAATAAAATTAAAACTCTCGACACTCTGAAAGCGGAGCTAGGGGGGTCGTTCCCGGGATTCTGGTTCTATCTCCAAATTCAGAATTTTCTGATAAATAGTAAACACAAAATAGAGTATGGGAGGAAACTCACCCAATTGGAACAAATCTGCCTTTCAGGCACCCAGACCCTAAAGACGACCTCTCTGGCCTACTCCTGGCTTAACCAGACACATGAACTAACGCACAATAAACACAAAAGCCATTGGGAAAAGGAACTAAACACCACACTAAGTGATGTACAGTGCGAGAAGGCCAGTCTTTTCGCACACACAAATTCTCATTAAGCACGAGGTTCCAAGAAATATCTTATAAGGTCCTCACCCAATGGTACATCACCCCCTCAAAAATCAGGAAATGGTCGTTAACAGCCTCAGACACCTGTTGGCGATGCAAAAACGAAGTTGGTACCTTCCTACATACCTGGTGGTCCTGCCCCCCAATAGCTGATTTTTGGTCCCAAGTTACAAGGTGTATTAAATTAATCACTGACACAAGTATCCAATTAGATGCCGCTGCATGCCTTATCCATGCCAACCACCTCTCGATCAGTTGCTACAAAAAGTCTCTCACGAGACATCTGTTAACGGCAGCTAAGACGTTGATCCCCCTGCACTGGAAATCTACCAAATGCCCATCTATCAAAGACTGGCTAGATAGAGTACAATATATGCACAAAATGGACAAGCTGATAGCCATGAAAAGAGAAAACACAACAAACTTTCACAAAATCTGGCAACCTTGGGTGTTATTTCTGTATACCAATGATTATCAACTATTGAAGGCCTGAATAAATAGAATGTTAACCATGTATTACTCTGTAATGTCTAAGTCTATATTTATATTCAAATTTCTGTAGATATAATATTTGTCTTCATGACAAACTAATTCAATTACTACCCCTGTAAACCATATCCCAACCTGATATACTGACACTTCCCCTTTTCCCCTTCTCCACATTATTCCTTTTTAACCTCCTGAATTTTTTTTATTTTTCCCCTATTCTCCCTCCCGCCACAACATCACTCTCTCACCCACCCCCACCCTACTCACAACTTCAATATTGTATTCATATGAATAGTATAACTGATACTAGACTATGTCCGGAATTTTCCTGTTAATACGAAATCTCTGTAAAATGTTTGTTAACTCTGGACTCCTTGTTACAACAGTTTGTAAGATGTAATCTGCAATATTCACATTAATAAACTTTGATTGTGAAAAAAAATAAAATGCCCTTTGCTTAGACTGTTTTTTGGTATACACCTCTCATTCAAAGTCCCTAACTAACTCCCGCCTTTGGTGTTGGAACCCGAATAAGCGATACTGTATATCCTACATGCTTACTCTACATGGTGATTGGCATCATTTAAAGTCCCCCTGACCAAACTCTCTCCTTTTTTTATTCTTATAATGAGCATGAGCATGCATTTGGGGAAATTATAGTGTTCTAAAGGTCCATAGATCAAAGTCACTGCCTAATGGCCTGGAACTAGATGCTTTAATTCCTAACCTGTAGAATAGTCAGAAAACAGGGATAGAAGGAGACTGCAGAGTTTTTGCTTTTAAGTTGTTTCATGTTTCTGGCCCTATGCAAGATTTAGTAACAGTCCCTATAGCCCAGAAGATAAAAAGTGGGCTGAAGCCCTATTGGCATGTTCTATGATAAAGCAAGCAGACAAATTATCAGATCCCTATTTCATGTGCAAATAAATAAACTGGGCCATTCCCTTCTACCCATTGATTGAGGCTGACCTACCAATAATTTTTAAGACGTAGTCTGTTTCCTAGGCCATCTGTCTTGTCTCTAGTTAGTTTGACACATTGTTCCAGTCTGGAGTATTTGCCAGGAACTTTGAATATCTATCTGCATAATATACTTAGGCCCAGTCAAACAGAATCAATGTTACCAATAAAAGCATCCAGTGGGGTACATATATCTTCAAGCACCTCTGCTAGCACAAGCTGTAAGTTAACTTCTGACTCTGATTGTCATGCAGCCAGGGAGACTGAGATACCAAGTGTGCCAGGGTCGAAGGTTGCTATAAAGTGTATGGTGGGGACCCCTTAAGCTGCTACTCTTGGAACAGTTTGTGAGTGTAGGTAGGAAAGTACTGTATGAGGATTTCAAGGAGCAGGCCTTATGCATTAATAACATAGGTTGTTTTTTTGGCATCCCATTCATGAAACCCACACTGAAATGTTCTCCTTTGTATTCCCCCAATGTGAACATAGGGGGAGAGTATATGATTGCCTCATAATGGTACATGATCGAATGGTGATTGTGCACCAGCAGAGCTGAAGGGAGATTGTGTCTCAAGCTCAGACTTGCTGTGTTTTTCAAACCTTAGTATGTAGTTGTGGTGCATATCACATTATACTTTTTTGTGTTCTTTCTAACAAACTGCAAACAGGGGACAGCAGAATTTGGATTATACAAGAGTGTTTTCTTTACCAGATGAGCTAACGGATAAGGTTTATTGGGTGCAAGGAGGTCTGTGTGTTCATGCCAACATGCAGCATAAGCATAACTATAATTATCATATTGCTTACTCTCTAATCACCTTCCTGAATTTTTTGGTCAAAGCTTAATGGAACGAGCTGAAGATAGAAGCTAATTGGCCACCATGCAGTGCTGCACCAGATTTTGCACCCTCCAGTTTTAGTAAATCAACCTCACTGTGTAGCACTACAAATCAAGAAGTAGAGACTCATGCCGCGCACAGACGGTCGTTTTTTTGTGATAGAAAAAAAACAAAGTTTTATGTGATGAAAAAAAACGAAGTTTTTGAAACTTCATTTTTAAAAACGACGTAGCATACACACCATCGTTTTTTCAAAATGCTCTAGTAAAGCGTGGTTACGTTCAGCACGTACGACGGCACTCTGTTCCATTCAAGCGTGCTTCATAACTTGCTTCTGAGCATGCGCGGGTTTAAAAACGTAGTTTTAAACATCGTTTTGCCCACACACTATTGTTTTAAATGACACAAAAAACGACGTTTTGAAAAAACGACACAAATTTTGTTTTGTCGTTTTTCAGAAGACATAAAATGACGTTTTCCCCACACATGGTCATTTTAAATGACGTTTTAAAAATATCATTTTTTTTTTCATCACATGAAGTGATGGTGTGTACGCGGCATGAGTATTAAATTAGAAAATGGCTGCCCCCTTGTACAATTATAATTGAAAATTGTATGCAGAAGCAAGTTTTTTACACTCCATTAATTTTTTTTTTTTTATGTGTATATCAAAACACATTAGGAGTCCTATATACTTTATATTCCCTTTTTCCATTTTCAATCTATCTCAATTAAAAACATGCACAATAACTTTGAACTGTTTGCAGTCACAGTTTTGGATTGTGTGCATCTGCATTTTCTACAAATACACATAAATACTTCTCCATTAGTTTAGAAATGCATTTGCCACTTGAGCTGTTTACTACATGCATATAAAAAAATTACCAGAATTCGTCCAGAGTGCACTCCGTTTACCCTATTATCTCAATTCTCTTCATTTACTGTATATAATTTTTTTGCAAACATAAAGATGACTATAAAAACATCATAAGCATCACACAGCAGTAGAATATCTGCAAATATTCTCATTGGCAAAAAAGAATTTGCTCAGTTTTCATAAGCATTTTTTTTCTGTATCTTACTAGCATGCACTTTATGTAAATTGTAGAGACCTACAGTGTTAGAGAGTTTGGGCCAGATTCACAGAAAAAGTACGCCGGAGTATCTGCGTACTTTCAAATTTGCCGCGTCGTATCTTTATTTGGAATTCTCAAACAAAGATACGACGGCATTTGGCTAAGATCCGACAGGCGTACGGCTTCGTACGGCTTCGGATCTTAGGATGCAATTCTTCGGCACCCGCTGGGTGGAGTTTGCGTTGTTTTCCGCGTCGGGTATGCTAATTAGCTGTTTACGGCGATCCACGAAGGTACGCGCATTCGTCGCATTCTCTTACGTCGTCGCTAGTCGGCTTTTCCCGTCACAAAGTTATGGCTGCTATTTAGGTGGTGTAAAAATAGACAGCCCATGTTAAAGTATGGCCGTCGTTCCCGCGTCAAATTTCTAATTTTTTTTTGCGTAAGTCGTCCGGGAATACGAAAGGATGTAACGCACGTCGCCATTCAAAACATTACGTCGGGGCGACGTCATTTCGCGGAAAGCACGGCGGGAAATTTCAAAACGGAGCATGCGCAGTACGTTCGGCGTGGGAACGCACTTAATTTAAATGGTACACACCCCATTTGAATTAGGCTGGCTTGCGCCGGACGGCTTTATGCTACGCCGGCGCAAGTTTACAGGCAAGTGCTTTGTGAATCAAGCACTTATGCTGAAAACTTGCGGCGGTGTAACGTAAATGGGATACGTTACGCCGCCGGATTTCTACATGAATCTGGCCCTTTATTTCTGGAGAACAGTAGGCTACAGGAGGAAGTTTGTGATAACACTCAACCTCCTTGGGAATTTATGTTTAAATGTATGTCAAACCAAAATGTTTTTTTATTGTTTTGGATTAGGTGAGAAAGAATTAGACCCCCTATAGTTTTTACTGCTATTCGTAACTCCTTAAGACCCCTTTCACACTGGGCAGGGGAGGTGCGGCGGCGGTAAAGCGTCGCGATTTTTAGCACCGATATACCGTCATATTTACCGCAATATTCGGCGGCTAGCCATGCAGTTTTAAACCCCCCCGCTAGCGGCCAAAAAAGGGTTAATACCGCAGTTTCCCATTGATTTCAATGGGAAGGTGCGGTAAACACCCCGCTCTCATACTGCTCCAAAGATGCTGCTTGCAGGAGATTTTTTTTCCTCCCGCCAGCGCATCGCCTCAGCTTTCACATAGACAATGCTGAGGCAGGATTATTTCAGGCATTATTTATGTGCTATTTGTAGCGCTAAAACGCCTGAAATACGCCTCAGTGTGAATAGGGCCTTGGAGAGATTTTCCTTCACTTTCTCTAACAATGTTAATTCTCTTACTAGACAGGAAGTTATGGAAAATCTGTAACTGGGACACAGGCAAATACAAAAAAAAAAAAAGAAAGAAACTTACAGGTGCTCTAGGTTTTCCCTACTGTATTGTCTGTGTTTCTCTTGGAAATTGTATCTTGCTTCCCATCTGGTATAAGGTCAGGACAGGATGTGAGGGGTAATCTGTATAAATGGATATCAATAAAAATCTGAGGAAGGTCCTAGCTCTTTCACTGTCCATCAAAAACTAAAAAAAGTTTTGGTTGGCTATAAACAATAATGATAATTTCTTAAGGAGGTCTACTGTATTGTTATCTCATAAAGGACGTTGTAGCATATCTTTCCTCAGAAATAAACTTTAACACTGTATGTCACTACTTTTAATGTTCTACGCTGGACATAAAAAAAAAAAAATCCTTATGCCCTGTACACACGATCGGTCCATCCGATGAAAACGGTCTGATGGACCGTTTTCATCGGTTAACCGATGAAGCTGACTGATGGTCAGTCGTGCCTGCACACCATTAGTTAAAAAAACGATCGTGTCAGAACGAGGTGACGTAAAACACAATGACGTGCTAAAAAAAACGAAGTTCAATGCTTCCAAGCATGCGTCAACTTGATTCTGAGCATGCGTGGATTTTTAACCGATGGACGTGCCTACAAACAATTCGTTTTTTTCTATCGGTTAGGTATTCATCAGTTAAATTTAAAACAAGATTGCTTTTTTTTAACCTATGGATAAATAACCAATGGGGCCTACACACGATCGGTTTGGTCCGATGAAAGCGGTCCATCAGACCGTTCTCATCGGTTTGACAGATCGTGTGTACATGGCATAACAGTGTTAAAGCATAGGTGGTTGCAGAAGAGGGTTATTACTTACCTTACTACTACTTGATCCATGCAACCAATTTGCTGCTGTCATCCCAGCTGTTGTTGTACTCCTCACCCCACCACATACAATTCAAGGCTATTAACTCCGAATTGTATGTGATGACTGTGTGGGAAAGCTCACAGTTTAAAGCTTTAAAAAAGGAAAACAGTGCTGTAGCCTTCTGGAGTGAGGAGTCAGGTAATTAACACAGCCTCCTTTCCAACATTCTACAAGCATTTTGCACTGATAGTGTTTGATAATATTCTGCTTCTCTCTGACAATTACAGTCATCTTTATGCGTGTACATAAATAAAAAAAATTGGAGAACTTAGGGCAAATGGCACTCTACAAAAAAAATAAAAAAGTTACACTGTATGGTCAGGGCTATTTGATGAATTGGAAATTTCTGCCAATAACCCTTTATCCTTTAATGGTGGTTCCCTAAGAAGGTATATTTTTATTACAGATGCTCCATAGACAGATTGATTCCATTAAGCTCTTTGGTAAGGAAAATATAATGCCTAGTGGTACACTTAGGCATGATTGCTAGATTATTTCTTGAGCTGCTGTTGTAGAACTGCATGTTGAGAGAGGAAGTAAGGTTAAATCTTGCCAACAGCTGAATATAACTGTTACTTTTCTTAAAATAAGTATCCTTATCCAGGTGTGTCAGATTTGTGAATTGAGCTTATTTTCTGTTGCACTACATGGATGTGTATGCCAATTTTAAATGGTCTCACTAGTCTGTAACTCTTTATTTGTATTATTATGTTGATGGTTCTGCTTTTCTGTCTTAAAGGGGTTGTAAAGGTAAATTTTTCCCCCTAAATAGCTTCCTTTACCTTAGTGCAGTCCTCCTTCACTCACCTCATCCTTCGATTTTGCTTTTAAATGTCCTTATTTCTTCTGAGAAATCCTCACTTTCTGTTCTTCTGTCTGTAACTACACACAGTAATGCAAGGATTTCTCCCTGGTGTGGAGAAAACCTCTTGAGGGGGGGGAGGGGGGGCGAGCAAGAGTGTCAGGACGATGCAAGTTATTGCGAAACATGTCGGGACTCTACTGCTGCCATGCACTTTACAAACATTGATGTCCGTTTTCAATCTACCAATTGTAAGTGTTTTTAACCGATATTAAACCTCCCCGTTTGTATGGAATTACACTATGTGCCTTTTATTTTCCTCCACATACCCTGGGCATGTTTTCCATTTCCCATGAGCTATCTCCCAGCTGATGTTACCTCCTCCACCTGTTATCAAGTAAAGACTTCATTGCTCCTTGCTGATCGCATAAATTGGTGTGTGCCGGTACATCTTTCCATCTACATTATTTACAGCTTTTTTGATCCTTTGGGCATACGCTCATTTGGGTCCACCATATCTGGTAAGCCTCCTCCCTCTCCGGTGGCGGGTATTATCATCACCACATCATAATACAACAACGAATCACTGTGGGTTTCCAATCACCGTATTTGGAGTTGTTTTTTTTCATCTATCCAGTTCATGTTCACCCATATGAACTTATACCCTCGTACTTATTCTAATTGATATTAGACACACCTAATTAGTGTCCTTGTAACATCGTTTACTATTTCTTTATTGACTTGGTGTGTGAGGAACATATGGACTTATACTTATATTTTCTGTTTACATTGACACATTGGTGTGCGATATAGACCATCAGTGTCTTCCTATTACTCACTTATGTTTTAGCGCTATATTTTTTGTATTTTGTTTTTTTTTCGCTTTCCTTTTTCACTGGATTGTATGTAGCTGCTTGTTATCCAGATAGCGCAGATTTATTTTTGTTTTTTTTTTGCTTAATGAGAGGGCACACCTGGGCACTGTCCAGGGGCCCCAACTGCATGGGGGGCCTCTGCACTTTCCCCAAAGCTGCTGGTCCTTAAGCCCACACTACCCCAAAATTGGGGGCCCCGTGATGGCACTGAGATTGATGGATACACAGTGGAGGCAGACTGGCAGTGATGCACCGTGCTGTGCAGAATGATACCTATTATTTCACAGCCAGCAGGGAGGGGCAGGGCTGGAGTGCCAGTGATGCTCTGACCCCGCCCCATGCAGCTTGAATTCTTGGGACTTGAAGGCTGCAGGGTAGGAGCTGCTGAGTCGGCAGCACTGAGAGCCCAGCTCTGTTTGCACCAAAAGGCTTGGAATGCCCAGAGGGATGCTCCCTCCTCTACCCCTCCTTCTGCCTGCTTGATTGGTATAGCTCAGTGCAGTGCTGGAAGTGGGAACACAGCCAGGCTTACATGCACTGTATCTCCACTGGAAAAGGGGGTACATGGATAAAATAATGGTGTTGGGCGATATCAAGGGTGTATGGGGAAAAACAATGCTGAGGGGGGATCTGGGATGTATAGGGGGTAGAAATGCTTAGGGTAGCTTGGGTGGCTATAGTGCCAGAGGTATCAGGGATGTAGAGAGGCCACAGTTTAGGGGGTGTCAGCGATGTAGTGGGGTCACAATACAAGGGTATCTTATGGTATATGGTTACAGTGCTGGGGGGATATCTGGGTGTAGAGGGGTGAGAGTGCTGGGGGAATATTTGGTGTGTAGAGGGGTCAGAGTGCTGGGGAGATATCTAGGGTGTAGAGGGGTCAGAGTGCTGGAGGATACCTAGGGTGTAGAGGGGTCAGAGTGCTGGGGGGATACCTAGGGTGTAGAGGTGTCAGAGTGCTGGGGGATACCTAGGGTGTAGATGAGTCAGAGTGCTGGGGGATAGCTAGGGTGTAGAGGGGTCAGAGTGCTGGGGGAATATCTGGGGTGTAGATGGGTCAGAGTGCTGGGGGGATATCTGGGGTGTAGAGGGGTCAGAATACTGGGGGATATCTGGGGCATAGAGGGGCCATAGTGCTGGGGAGGCATCAATCTAGCAGATATATTATATGCACAGGACAGCTTTGTTACTTTATGTATGTAGTATTTTCCCCGCTGTTTCTTTGCTGTACAGAATGATTGTTCATGTAGTTAATGTGGAGCTCCGCTTGTCTGCCTCTTATCTACTTTATGTCTGTTTACCTGCACTGTCTCCATTGCAGGGGCCCCAGAGCATTACTTTGCCCAGGGGCCAATGATGCTATTAAGATGGCCCTGGGGACAGCACAAGGCTGCACCTAGCTGATTGCCACTTACAGTACTGCACACAGGTTTCCCTGGCTAAGTTGGCAGGGATTTATTTTCATGTTTCTTTTTATCTTGCTGTTTTTGGACCATTGTAAATAGTGTAAATAAACAGCACCATTGTTTTTTACTTTCACTGTTGTTTGCTGTGCCTAATTTTTGTGTAGAGAACCCATCCATTGGGATTGGGATTCACACACACCCGCTGCTGAGCTAACCCCTCACACAATATATATACAGTACAGACAAAACGTTTGGACACACCTTCTCATTCAAAGAGTTTTCTTTCTTTTCATGACTATGAAAATTGTAGATTCACACTAAAGGCTTCAAAACTATGAATTAACACATGTGGAATTATACATAACAAAAAAGTGTGAAACAACTGAAAATATATTTCATATTCTAGGTTCTTCAAAGTAGCCACCTTTTGCTTTGATTACTGCTTGGCACACTCTTGGCATTCTCTTGATGAGCTTCAAGAGGTAGTCATCTGGCACAGCACCCCATCACTCTCCTTCTTGGTCAAATAGCCCTTACACAGCCTGGAGGTGTGTTTGGGGTCATTGTCCTGTTGAAAAATAAATGATGGTCCAACTAAACGCAAACCGGATGGAATAGCATGCCGCTGCAAGATGCTGTGGTAGCCATGCTGGTTCAGTATGCCTTCAATTTTGAATAAATCCCCAACAGTGTAACCAGCAAAGCACCCCCACACATCACACCTCCTCCATGCTTCACGGTGGGAACCAGGCATGTAGAGTTCATCCGTTCACCTTTTCTGCGTCGCACAAAGACACAGGGTTTGGAACCAAAGATCTCAAGTTTGGACTCATCAGACCAAAGCACAGATTTCCACTGGTCTAATGTCCATTCCTTGTGTTCTTTAGCCCAAACAAGTCTCTTCTGCTTGTTGCCTTTCTTTAGCAGTGGTTTCCTAGCAGATATTCTACCATGAAGGCCTGATTCACACAGTCTCCTCTTGACAGTTCTAGAGATGTGTCTGCTGCAAAAGGTGGCTACTTTGAAGAACCTAGAATATTAAATATATTTTCAGTTGTTTCACACTTTATGTATAATTCCACATGTGTTAATTCATAGTTTTGATGCCTTCAGTGTGAATCTACAATTTTTATAGTCATGAAAATAAAGAAAACTCTTTGAATGAGAAGGTGTGTCCAAACTTTTGGTCTGTACTGTATATATAGTGCAGTCAGTGTACAGCATATAATACATTGCAGTCAGTATATAATACATTGTGGTTAAGAGAAGCCCTATGGCAGAATTTTACAAAAAAAATACATACCAGGCCCTTTGGTTCTGGAATATAATTTGAGGGGAACTCCACACCAAAATGTAAAAAATAATTGGTGTGGCCCCCCCCCCAAAATCTATACCAGACCCTTATCCAAGCAAGCGCCCCCCCCTCCTGAACCATACCAGGCCGCTTGCCCTCAACATGGGGAGGCTGCTTTGGGGTCCCCCCAAAGCACCTTGTTCCCATGTTGATGGATACAAGAGCCTCTTCCTGATAACCCTGGCCATCGGTTGTCCAGGCCTGCGGGCGGGCCCCCAGATCCCGCCCTCCCCATGTGAATGGGTATTGGGTACATTGTACCACTACCCATTCATCAAAAATTAAAACCACAGCAGACAGACAGACAAATAAAGTGTCCCGTGATGTTCATCCATCTTCAATCACGCCGCCCGACAGACCAGAAAAATGGAAAACAAATAAAATGATGGGGGTCAATTATGGTTATAAGGTGCTTTGGGGAGGCACCTTCTCCATGTTGACGGCATGTGGCATGGTATGGTTCAGGAGGGGGGTGCTCAGTCCAGGCGCTCACTCCCCCCTATCCTGTTCTTCAGGCTGCATGCTTGCATAAGGGTCTGATATCATTTGGAATTCCTCTTAAAATCCATACCAGGCCAAAAGGGCCTGGTATGGGCTGGGGGGGACCCACATCAATTTTTTCCTTGATTTTTTTATCTATATTGCAGGAGCCAGGAATGCATTACAGCCACGAGCAAGTTTAAATTACATTCTTTCCTTTAGAAATGTTGCTGCAGCACTGTTATACACATTGCACAGATGCACCACTCTACCTTTTTTACACTCTCGACAGACTAAGGGGACCCCTGGGCACAAACTTGAAAGGACTATTTAATTTTTATTATTTCACTTTAAGCATTATTAAAATTACTGCTCCTGAAAAAAAATGGTTGTTTTGTTGCATTGATACAGGTCCCCATACACTTTTTATGGCAATAACTTGTATATATATGCCATTAAAATTAGCACTTTAGATTTTTTATGTTTGTGTCCCATAGACTTTAATAGGGTCACATGTTTGTTAGAACTGGTTCGCATGTTCTGGTGCAAACCAAACCAAGGGGTGTTCAGCCCATCCCTAGTCCAGACCTAAATCAAATTGAGAATCTGTGGCAAGACTTGAAAATTGCTGTTTAGATGTACTCCATACAATATGACAGAGCTTTAGATATTTTACAAAGAAGAATGGACACAAATGTCACTCTCTAGATGTGCAAAGCTGATAAAGACATACCCAAAAAGACTTTCAGCTGTAATTGCAGTGAAAGGTGGTTTTACAAAGTATTGACTAATGCCACGTACACACGGTCATTTTTTGTGATGAAAAAAAACGTATTTTTTTCTCATGAAAAAAAACGACGTTTTTCAAACTTCATTTTAAAAAACGACCTTGCCTACACACCATCGTTTTTTCAAAATGCTCTAGCAAAGCGCGGTTACGTCCAGCACGTACGGCGGCACTCTGTTACATTCAAGCTCGCTTCATAACTTGCTTCTGAGCATGCGCGGTTTTAAAAACGTTGTTTTAAACGTCATTTTAGCTACACACGGTGATTTTTAATGACACAAAAAACAACGTTTTGAAAAACGACATAGAAAATTGAAGCATGCTCGAATTTTTTTTTTGTCTTTTTTCAGAAGACATAAAACAACGTTTTCCCCACACACGGTCATTTTAAATGATGTTTTTAAAAATGTTGTTTTTTTTCATCACAAAAAACGACTGTGTGTATGCGGCATTAGGCTTAGGCTGAATACAAATGCATACCACATTTTTCACATATTTGTAAAAAAAATTGAAAACCATTTATTATTTTCCTTCCACTTTGTGTTGGTCTATCATGTAAAATCCCAATAAAATACATTTACGTTTTTGGTTCTAACATGACAAAATGTGGACAATTTCAAGGGGTATGAATACTTTTTCAAGGCACTGTAAATCCCTTTGCGTAGAAACAGTATTTGTTAAGCCTTTAGTCCAACAACTTCTGGAGTGTTGTTTACGCATTTACAGAAGTTCAGCTGTATGTATGGCCAATGAGGTTTTATGTTGGAGCTCTAAACTTGATATTGTAGCGGAAAGAGTCGCTATCTCATGCTCCCTATGCTGTTCATGTTTTGCTCCACATTAGATAAATTCTCATCTGAGAGTGCATTTGCATTCTTCCCAATTTGTCAGTGGAGCCATTTTGTCAGTGGAGTTACAGGAGAAGTAGTCAACAATTGCCTCTGTCACATGCTGATGTATTTTAGGGTTTGTCATCAAGGAGGTTTTCAATCTCCAGGTGAATGTTTTAGGTTGGTCTTCCCATGGGCAAGTAGCATAGAAGTGGGAGCATGGTTCAACATAGACAGAATCCTAATTCTAGCATCACACAAGTCTTCCAGATCCCTTTATGTGAGGAAGGATCAATAAGGGAGAATGTATTATGCTGGGCAGAGTAACAGGTAAAATCTTACCGTATGCCACGTATCAACTAAGGTTAATGAGCGTAAAAGTGACTTACGTTTTTTAAGCACCCTGTATGTGATGCAATAATGTCCTCTGGAGTTGTCCTGTAGTGGGCTTAGAGGCATATTAAGATCTCAACCCAAAATGAGGCATCCAGCCGAGTACCATTTTAGTTCACTGATAATATGTTTGCAAATAGAAATGCAGAAATTTAAATCTTTAGTGGCACTAAGGACCTTTCAGGGTACCGCCATAGACACCAGTACATATAGTTGATACTTAAAATTGTGATATTTTATTACAATATCAATAAAATCATCAGTGCATTGATCAAAAAAGAAGAAAATGTATTCAAAATGATGTATAAAGGAAAATAAACTAATTTAAAACTGGACGTCTTTGCATAGTACCCCACTAGGATATTGGATCTGTAGCAGAAGACTCCTTTCTCAGGAGTTAATTTGAAGGAGTAATGATCTACAAAAAATAGAACATGAATAATATAAAAAATGGATACATGTAGGGATACACAGATACATATGCATACACTCACATACATGTATAATACACACATGCATACATATGCACACAGGAAGCGCATACAAATAATCAGTTGAAAAAATGAAAGAATGTACATATCTCTCTTTCTATGCACTTAGCCATGTAACCCACATAGCTAGTGTAAGTATTGGCCCAATACTCACCTGCAATCCATCCAGGCCTGTCGACGAGAGAGGAACACCCAATGGCAGTCTCCCTGGGGAGTGTAGAGTGGGTAAAAGGGTCCATTTCAACAAGAGTAATATTGTGTTATAACCATGTATAGACCATAAACAGCTTGACACATGTAACAGGTGCAATGTTTTGACATATAAATGTCTTTGCCTGAGGTCCCTTGTGGGGGGGGGGTGTTGATTTTGATTTACATTTCATTATTTGTTTGTCTATTGTTTGTTGTTAAAAACAGTTACATTTAGTGTAATTTTTTTTTTTTTTTTTTGTATATTGTTTATGAGGTGCTCCATGTGTGTGGGGTTGACACCTGCCTTGATTGCATTCTCTGGCAGGTGTGTGGTTGGTGCTTGCCAGTTCATGAGTGGTACTAGTACTGGCTCTCTGCTCCATAAAAGAGCCCTGCAGTTATTGCACCTCAACAACAGCAGAAGAACGGGCTTGGGTACACCTGACCTTGGCAGGGACCACAACTCTGTCTTCAGAGCTATCTGTCAGGGTGCCTCTGCTGTTCAGGGGTTCGTATTCTGAGCCTGAATCTGACAAATGGGTGACTAATGACACCAGTACAGTGATCAGTGAAAAATCTGACAACTGCACTGGGCGACACAGTGACAGGGGGTGAGGGGAGGGGGGGGGTGAAATGTTTCCCTACATGTACTGGTGTTAGTGTAGTTTTAGTCACTTCCCCTACCTGTGTTTACACTTACACAGGCAGGGAAAGTTTTCATTGGCCAGAAGAGATCAGTAGGTCCAGACCTGAAGATTGATCGGTTCTGTGACGAATCATATGGCCGCAAACACTGCCCCCTGGTGGCGAGAGTCCGCTTCATACAGGCACAGGATTTCGCGCAGCAGAGCCCTTATGCTGCAGTATTTGTACGCGACATGGTCGGCAAGCGGTTAACATGTTAGTAATGCAGCAGCCCTTGTAGCTCAAGGTCAAAATCAGTGGCTGGAACATGTTGATAAACTTGTACTGTATCAAATTACAGCACAGATTGGGGGCGCGTAAGCCCACTCCTAACCCCAAAACAGGCATCCAATGTTTTCTTATATTGCTGAGCCTGCAGATGCTGCCCTATGTCATTAATTCTACTATCGCAGGTCGGCAAGTGGTTAAAGTGGTAGTAAGGCTTGGTTCACACTGGCGTGATGTCAGACATTGCATGTGATTCGCACCGCACTGCTGTGTGGCAAATTCAGCCATACATGTTGTGCAGTACCCTTTCTTTGTCTATACCAGAATGGGATGGCATAGGTGTTTACACCCATGCAATTCCTGTCCGAATTCAAAGTTCACACTGTGAACCAACTTTGCATTAACACCTACACTGGATTTGCAGGGTTTCCTGCATCGCACCAGTGTGAACCGATACTAAAGGCAGCACATTTTATATCCTATTTTATGCATTAAGATTAAAAGCCTTTAGTGTTCAGCACCCCCCCTCACCCCCCAATACTTACCTGAGCCCCATCTCTGTCCAGTGATGTCCACGAGTGCTTCGGCCATCCGAGACTCTCCTTACTGATTGGCTGAGCCACAGCAGCAGCGCAATTGGATCCTGCTGCTGTCAATCAAAGTCAGTTACCCAATCAGGAGCGAGGGGGCTCCATGTCAGAATGGACACCAGAAGCTGTGACTCGGCTCGGGTGCTTCCATAGCAAGCTGCCTGCTGTAGGGGCACTCAAAAGGAGGGAGGGGCCAGGAGCACAGAAGAGGGACCCGAGAAGAGGAGGATCCAGGCTGCTCTGTGCAAATCCACTACACAGAGCAGGTAGGTATAATGTGTGTAATTTCTATAGAAAAATAATAAGAATTTACAATCACTTTAAGCTCAGATTCTTTTATTGATTTATATTTAAAGGACAAGTTCACCTTTGGGAACATGTTACATGTTCTACCGGTTTTTAGGTTAAAACATGTAACATATTCCCACTCCTGCAGCCTCTCCCTGATCCAAACCCTCTCTGTGACATCAGGTGGGGGATCTTCTTCCTGTATCTGCTTTCATTATTTGAAAACAGTGCGGCCATATGACGAGTTCTATTTATAAATGAACAACAAGTACCGACATGCTTTGTGTCTGTCGGCTTGTAGTTCTCAATTAGCGCTGTTGAGTGCTCTAGGTTACACAGTCTGAAGGAGTCCCACTCCTGCTTTCCATGCTCCTAGAAATAAAAGAAAACAGAATATTTTTTACCTTCAAAAATGTGCATTTAGTATTAATTTTTAAAAAGTCAACTTATCCTTTAAATGTACTATATAAAGTTGGGCTAATTACAATCACTAAATTCTCATATAAAATCTCATATAATATTTAACATAGTAATCTATTTTAGCTGTTGTGATTCTCTTTAAATATGCAATTTTAAAGGATGAATTAAAAAAAATACAGCTCCAATATACACATATATACCTAGGTTGCAAAAAAACATAAGTGTTCTTTTATTACCTTACCTTAGCCCTTGTTTCAGACACTCCCCGCTTTACAGACAGAGACAGATGAACCAGTAAGGGCCCTTTCACACGGGGCGGATCAGTAATGATCCGCTCCGTGTGTCTGCAAAAGCTCAGCGGGGATCCTCCGTAAAATTCCCGCTGAGCTGGCAGCTGACAGGGCGGTCCCCGCACACTGTGCAGGGACCGCCCTGTCTTTCCTCCACTCTCCCCTATGGGGGATCGGATGAACACGGACCGTATGTCCGTGTTCATCCGATCCGGCAGACGGAAGAAAAATAGGATTTTCTTCCGTCCGCAAATGCGGATCTTTGCGGAGGCGGACAATTACGGGTGTCAGTGGATGGTCATCCGCTGACACCCGTAATCACATAGGGACCCATGTATGTCCCGTTTTCATCCGCAACGGACAGATGAAAATACGGACATACGGTCCGTACATGTGAGAGGGCCCTAAGACACAGGAAGGAGTTTACCAGCTGACCTCATTAGCACATTTTCACCTGTAAATTTTTCACAGCATCCCCGGCATCTCTCCATGCGTGCATTTGCCTGGCTTCCCCAGCGTCCCTTCAGATGAGCTCAGGCTGCATGTTAAACTCCCTGGGACCACATACAGTCCATGGGACACCCCTGATGTAGTGCAAGGGCCTGCCTGATTGGATACAGAGTGATTGCATAGATAATGTGTCCTCCTATTATATAGCTTTGGTAAATCTAGGAGATTGTACAGATTGTACAGATCAGATTGCACAGATTGTATAGTGTATGGATACATGTATACACTAAAAATTGCATAGTTGCGTTATCAGTGTCTTTAGCTGTTAACTGCGCACCAAACACACATTTGCCACATGGAAAAACAGGTGACAAAGCAGTAAAAAAAAAGTGCAACTGTCGCCATGCCAATATGTCCCATGAGCTACTTTGCTACATGTAGTGCAACCCATTTAAGTCAACGGGCTACCAAATGTGTGTCACTGGAAAATTAGTAAAAAAAAAAAATGCGCTCCCACTACTCCAGGTGGGAATGGGGCCTGAAAGTAAAATTGGTGCATTTACACAAGAACATGGATGCTCCATTTACATCTGAGTGTTTCCAAATGCATGGCAAACCACACAGAAAATCTGCACTTTGTTATGTGTTTCAGAAATGCTGCAAATGTGCATCATGCTTGTGTTGTCATTACATGTTAAAGGCACCCCAAGTGTGGAAAACGCACCAAAAATGGCAGTAACGCACCATGCTCCACTCCAAAAAAAGTTCTGGAGCTTTTCTGGGGAGATTTTTGTGTGTAGGGCAGCCCATTCAAGGGAATGGACTGTCCTATGCGAAACAAGTGAAAATGCCCAAAACACCCAAAACAAACATGCAGGATTTCACTTTGTAGAGATGTGAATGAGTGTCTCCGTCGACTCCCTCATATGTACTTGTATAAAGATGACCATACACTATGCAATGTACAATTTCCAGACATATGGAATAGATGGACACACCTGAACAATCCATTCCATTTGTATCAAATCAGACAGGCCCTTGTACTACATAGCTGATGGGAGATCTAAAGGAGATTGCACAATCAAATTGTTTGTTTAGGGAGTGAGTGGAAGATGATATTATAATGAAAGAGGTGAGCCCACCCTATCTCATCCTCGTGTGTGAGGCAATAAGGAAGTGAAGGCTTCTGGGAGATGACCTAACAGGAATTGAAAGCCGAGAAAGTGATGGAATCTGAAAATTCTTTCAAAAATTCTAATAAACTGACAAGATTTTAAACCTCCTGTGGATAAGATGAGAGAAGAACACATTGGGATAGCTGGGGAATAAATGGCATTGGACAACTATTTATTATGGCTATTAATTATGAAAGTGACATTTTGCCCAAAAAGATTAACTTATCCTTATGGTCCATTGTTGTCCCTTTTGGGCTGCTGGTCAAGAGTAATGCTGAAGCAAATACATGTAAACAGGAAGTGGCTAAGTGAGGCTATAGGGCAGGGATCCTCAAACTACGGCCCTCCAGCTGTTGTAGATCTACACATCCCATAAGGCATTGTAACACACTGACATCCACAGACATGACTAAGCATGATGGGAATTGTAGTTCCTGAACAACTGGAGGGCCGTAGTTTGAAGACCCATGCTATAGGGTATAAATAACACTGAAAAAGAGAAAGCAGTGTTTTATTAAAATGATAAGTTCACCTTTCTAAAAAAAAAATGCATATCTTTTTACAGGTAGTGCATTTTTTTATCAGAAGCCTGTAAAGCAATGCACTTGCAATCAGCAGATTGTGGGTGCAAGCTCAGGATCCTGCAGACTGTGGCCCGGATTCACGTAGAAGCGCGCATCTTTGTGCTGGCGTAACGTATCCTATTTACGTTACGCCGCCGCAACTTTGACAGGCAAGTGCAGTATTCTCAAACCAAAGTTGCGGGGGCGTAGCGTAAATTAGGCCGGCATAAGTCCGCCTAATTCAAATGTGGAAGATGTGGGCGTGTGTTATGTAAATTTAATGTGACCCCACGTAAATGACGCTTTTTACGAACGGCGCATGCGCCGTCCGTGAAAGTATCCCAGTGCGCATGCTCCAAATTAACCCGCAAGAAGCCAATGCTTTCGACGTGAACGTAAATGACACACAGCCCTATTCGCGAACAACTTACGCAAACGACGTAAAACGTGAAAAAATTTACGCTGTTCCGACGTCCATACTTAACATTGCTACGCCTCATCTGCACCTCATATAGCAGGGGTAACTTTACGCCGGGAAAAGCCTAACGTAAATGGCGTATCTGTACTGCGTCAGCCGGGCGTATGTTCGTGAATTGGCGTATCTAGCTGATTTACATATTTCTAGGCGTAAATCAGCGTACACGCCCCTAGCGGCCAGCATAAATATGCAGTTAAGATACGACGGCGTAGGAGAATTACACTGGTCGTATCTTATACAAATTCTGGCGTATCTGATTCTTTGAATCAGGCGCCAAGATACGACGGCTCAGACTCAGAGATACAACGGCGTATCTCCTACGAGAATCTGGGCCTGTCAGTATAGCTGTCTTCCTGTAATTAATGACAGAAAGCATCAATGAATTACCTAGATGACTTACCATAAGGAGACCAGATGTTTTAAATGAAATCCAGGGACATATTTTTTTTTACTAGTAATGGCAGCAATCAGCAACTCTCTGCTTGTCTCCGTCGCCGCCCGCCTCACAGCCTGTCAAGTTTTACTCTCCAGGCCCCGGCTACTACTGGTCGGGGAGCGGAGGAAGATCACTCCACCAGGGAGGGCAAGGAGATAAGCAGGCAGGCGGCTGGCCGGGACTTGAGCCAAGGCAGAAGAACATGCGAGTGGAGCTGAATGGGCATGCACCCAAAACTGAAGAAATATTCCCTCCGCTCTGACCAGCACATGATCATCAGAAAGGGGCACAGATAATGGAAAAAAATACACCCCCCCCTCCCTAAGCTAGGAGCTGCGGAGTGGGAGTGTGTCTTTCAGATTTTTTTTATTCTGCACTGACTGTCTTTAAAATTGCCCCAGACCCTGTTCAAATCCAATCCGGGGATAAAACTGTGGACATACTTGGTCCGGGGACAGTGTCCTCAATCCAGGGACTGTCCCCAGAAAACCAGGGATGTCTGGTCACCCTAACTTACCAGCACCCTGGTATCTCATTAAGAACTACAAGCTATCAGCCACAATGGCTGGCGGCAGTTGTAGTTTCCCCATTTTTTTTTTATTGTGACAGCGAGTGTGGGGAGAAGATCTCTGGCCTTCTGTCAAAATGGGCAATCAGGGGGTGTGGGGGCTGCTGCATCACTAACATGTTACATGTTTCCCCCCTTATATGGTTCTAACATGTAAAATGTTAGGGAAGGTGAACTTATCCTTTAACCAGTTTCTGACCAGCCGCCGTCATTATATGGCGGCAGATTGGCTCCCCTGTGCAAATCGCCATAGCTGCCTTAAGGGGTATAGGAGGCCCGCCGCGTGTTATAGGAGCTGATGCACATGCCCGGCGACTGCGATGTCCGTCGGGCACCCGCATTCGCTCCTGAGAGAGACAGAATGGAGGTCTGTCAATGTAAACAGACAGATCTCCGTTCTGTCAGGAGAGAGGAGACAGATCTGCTGTTCATACTGCTTATGAACAGCGATCGGTCTCCTCCTCCAGGCAGTCCCATCCTCCCACAGATAGAAACACTCCTTAGGACACGCACTTAACCCATTACCTGCCAATAACATTTATACAGTATTCAGTGGCTATTCTTAGTTCTGATCGCTGTATAATCCCCAAAAAGTGTCAAAAGTGTCCGATCAGTCTTCCGTAATGTCACAGTCCTGCTATAAATCGCAGATTGACAATACTAGTAAAAAAATTATAATAATAACAATGACATAAATCTATCCCCTATTTTGTAGATGATATAACTTTTGCTAGAACCAATCAATATACACATATTGATATGTAGAATACATATCGGCCTAAACTGCTGAAGACATTTTTTGGGGGGATATTTATTATAGAAGAAAGTAAAAGAATATTGTGTTTTTTTCAAAATTGTCACTTTTTTTTTGTTTATAGTGCAACAAAAAAATGCAGAGGTAATCAAATACCACCAAAAGAAAGCTCTATTTAGTTTTGATTGGGTAAAGCGTTGCACGACCACACAATTGTCAGTTAAAGCAACGCAGTGCCGTATCGCAAAAAACAGCCTGGTCATTAAGGGGGAAATTCTTCTGGGGCTGAAGTGGTTAAACTATGGCAGTTTAAGATGCAAAATGCTTTAGCAAATTAAATGCCATCCATTTAATTTTTAACCACTTGCCGACCAGCCGCTGCAGTTATACTGCGACAGGTTGGCTCGGCAGAACAAATTGCTATAGGTGTATGTCGGGCTCGTACACAGCTACCCATTGGCAAGCAGGGGAGCCAATCAGCAGGTCCGGCTGACTTGATTTCCGCCAGCCACCCGCAAACTTTCCCTGCAGTGACAGAATGGGGATCTGCCATAGTAAAAAGTGTGAAATATGTCAGTTAGGTGTCCGATCTGTCCTTTGCAATGTTGAAGTCCTGCTAAAAATCGCAGATCCCCGCCATTACTAGCAAAAAAATAATAATAATAAAAATGCCATAAATCTATTCCCTGTTTTGTAGATGCATAACTTTTGTACACATTTTTTTATTTGGTATGTTTTAGAGCCGGAAAATTAAAATGATCGGTGTATTTTAAAAATTGTCGGTCTTTTTTTGTTTATAGCGCAAAAAAAAAAAGCAGAGGTGATCAAATTCCACCAAAAGAAAGCTCTATTTTTGGGGAAAAAAGGACATCAATTTTGTTTGTGTACGTCATTGCATGACCGTGCATGTGTCAGTTAAAGTAATGCTGTGTTATATCATAAAAAAGTGGCCTGGTCAGGAAGTGGGTAAATCCTTCCGGGGCTGAATGGGTTAAATCTACTTTCAGTTCTTAAAGCAGAACTAAAGTCTGAAATACTTACCTGAACAGTCTATCACCTGCAACCCTTGCTGGTGCTGGCATCGTCTCCCTGGCTTCTTCCAGATGCCAGCCTTTGGTCACCTTGATTGGCCAGTGTAGGATGCAAACTCCCATGCACACAGACACTGTGCTAGAATGTAAACTTAGCTGAGCTGTGCATGCACAGGCAGGTAGGATTGTTTTATTGCAGAAGAGACATTGTATGTCTCTTCTGCAATAAAGAGTCTGCTTGATTGCATTTTTTTCCCCATTTTAGAGTTTAATTTCACTTTAAATCATATTCAGGCTGCCATAACCTAAATCCCTACTCTCCTAATAGCCCAATAATTTTGTGGAAATCTGTACTGAAATTATTTAATATACTCCATGCCTCAAGATTTTTCCATCCATTATTCACAATATTTAATTATTCGTAACTTGTTTCTTTATAACATTAATAATATATAAATTCAGGCTGATTGAATAAGACAAAGACCAATGTGAAAAGTGTAGTACCCTTCGGTAAAATAAAATATTATTTATCCCTTTTTTAACTGCCTTCTGATTGGTTGCGGTGGGATTTTGCAACCTGGATAATACTTTTAAACAAGCTATTGCTAATATTTTCAGTTACTGATTCATGCAACGGACATGCCAATAACTTAATATAATAAAATAATAACAACATTTAGGACAAAATGTCTCTGTAATTCTCTTTTCGCTGCTTGAAAAAAAGACAATTGGTGCCATCTAACTCTATGTTGGAGGTGTTCCTGGATGCACGCATGATATCTTCTTTGGTAAGAAAATCTTTCATGCACATGATCACATCACGAGGAGGCTTATCAGGTGTTGGTTTTGGGAGAAGTGCCCTATGAATGCTTTTGCATTTGAAGGCAGACAGTGGTTTATCTGGCAGGAGGTTGTGCAAGAGTTTAGAAATGGCTGGTATGAGATCAGTTACAGACTCAGGGATTCTACGTACCTGTATATTGTTATGGAAATTTCTAATATCGAAATCTTCAACCTGGGCCTGCATGAATGAGAAGCTATCTGCCAATATTTCATAGTCTTTCCTGAGGTCATTATGTGCTAGAGATAGTTCATCATATTTGGTCTCAACAATATCAGTCTTGCCCCATAAAGCTGCAATCTCCTGGGAAAGAGCATTAGTGGATTTGTGCAATTCAAGCTGTATCTTGTCTACCAGCTTTTCATAGATTGCTGACAGGCTAGCATCTAAGAAAGCAGAGGGTTATATTCACAGTCTCTTTGTGCTGTTGTTTGCTTAGGGCATGGAGCTGCAGGAGGCCGCAAGAGACTTGGCGCCATTTTGGGTAATTTTTGTTAATAATTTCTTAGTGCTGAGCAAATAGTTGGTGAGCGATTGCTGGGAGCGGTGACTTGCCCGTCGACATGCACAAGGGTGTCCCAAAGGGAGGAAATCGGGTAGATTTGGTGGCTGATAGCCCTGGGAATCCTGCTTGGTGACCCAGGTCCAGCGGAGCTGTGTTCAGACACAGCTCCACTGGACCCGGGCCACCAAGCGCTCCCCCCACACACTTTTTTTTAGCTTTAAAGAAGAAATTATGCACCAAGTGATAGATTTTGTTGGGGTTTGCATCTGGTTTCTCCCAGACCTTTCCAGAAATACTTCCACCCATCTGCAGTCCATATGTCCTCTGATGGGACTAATACATAAACATGATGCCATTGGGAGTTCCCATTCACGTCCCAACACGACCTTCACACTACAACACTTGGATCAACTCCAAGTGATATTCCAGTTTTTGAATGTGCCTCCAATCAACATTCCAAACTGACTTGCTCCCTTGCCTGAGAACAACTGCCTGTGAACGAACTGCTCTCTCCCACAATGTATCAGGGAATGTGAAAGGAAGTTCAGCGCTGTAACTGTTTCCAGAAATGAACTAGGTAATAATTGAACACACGCAATGATCAATTGTACAAAATATAAAACTGCACTAATCAATAGATCCAGTGCTAGTATAAGGTACCATAAAGTCAAGTATAAAAAAACAAGGAATATATATACCGTATTTGCCGATGTATAAGATGACTGGTCGTATAAGACGACCCCCTAATTTTCCAGGAAAATTTTTGGTTTTGGGATATACTCGCCATATAAGACTACCCCCTTCCTACTAGTCTTTCTGGAAGCTGAGGGGTAGCCAGAACCGCTGACAGAAACAGGCTTTTTTCAAATCTCACTGTGCCATTACATTACATGCCCCCACTGTGCCATAACTTGCCCCCACTGTGCCATCACTTGCCCCCACTGTGCCATCACTTGCCTCCACTGTGCCATCACATGCCCTCACTGTGCCATCACTTGCCCCCACTGTGCCATCACTTTCCCCCACTGTGCCAACAGTGCCATCACTCACGTTTTGCAGATTCTGACTTCAAGGCCGATGACAGTCTCCGTCTGCTGCGGGCGTCCATGATTTAAAAGCCGCGCATTCTCCTCCTCCGAGGAGAAGGCATCCGTCATAGGAGGAACACAGAACAGAGGCGCTGCTGGGAAAATTTGTGTTCCGCCTATCACAGGACAATCTGAGAAAAACTTTTAAATCATGGACGCTCGCAGCAGACTGTCACCGGCGTATAAGACGACCCCCGACTTTGGATGCATTTTTTTGCATCCAAAAACTCGTCTTATACACCGGAAAATACGGTATATATAAACAATATATCAGTGAGTAATTTGTGAATAAGTCCATTAAATGATGAATGTCATAGTATACTCTTCCACATGAATGTCTGATAAATCCCAAAGGCATAGATGGGGATGTTCCCGTACTTTTAAAACACCCAGGACTATGCTTCCACCACCGGGGGAGAGGGGTAGGTACTCTTACCATAGGGTGTGGACACACACCCCATTGGAGGTGAGTCAAACAAGCATGTATGGACACCCAAGTCCAAGGTTGCGATCTCCAAAAATGGAAAGGTGCAGGCACATGATCTCAGCAGTGAGATAGGCAAAATTTACCAAAAGCTGGGAGGCAACCACAATCTCCTGATCTTGTGTAGTATCATTAAGATCTCTTAACCACTTAAGGACCGGACCAATATGCTGCTAAATGACCCAAGGGGTTTTTACAATTCGGCACTGCATCGCTTTAACAGACAATTGCACGGTCGTGCGATGTGGCTCCCAAACAAAATTGGCGTCCTTTTTTTCCCACAAATAGAGCTTTCTTTTGGTGGTATTTGATCACCTCTGCGGTTTTTATTTTTTGCGCTATAAACAAAAATAGAGCGACAATTTTGAAAAAAATGCAATATTTTTTACTTTTTGCTATAATAAATATCCCCCAAAAATATATAAAAAAAAAAAATTTTCCCTCAGTTTAGGCCGATACATATTCTTCTACCTATTTTTGTAAAAAAAAATCGCAATAAGCGTTTATCGGTTGGTTTGCGCAAAATTTATAGCGTTTACAAAATAGGGGATAGTTTTATTGCATTTTTATAATTTTTTTTTTTACTACTTATGGCGGCGATCAGCGATTTTTTTTCGCGACTGCGACATTATGGCGGACACTTCGGACAATTTTGACACATTTTTTGGACCATTGTCATTTTCACAGCAAAAAAATGCATTTAAATTGCATTGTTTATTGTGAAAATGACAGTTGCAGTTTGGGAGTTAACCACAGGGGGCGCTGAAGGAGTTTTGTTTCACCTAGTGTGTGTTTACAACTGTAGGGGGGTGTGGCTGTAGGTCTGACGTCATCGATCGTGTCTCCCTATAAAAGGGATCACACGATCGATGCAGCCGCCACAATGAAGAACGGGGAAGCCGTGTTTACACGCGGCTCTCCCCGTTCTTCAGCTCTGGGGACCGATCGCCGCCATCCACCGGCGATCGGGTCCGCGGGACCCGCGGTCCCGGAGCTTCGGGTACTAGCCTTCCGGAGCTGGGTACTAGTACAGGACGTACCTGTACGTACATGTGCCCAGCCGTGCCATTCTGCCGACGTATATGTGCAGGAGACGGCCCTTAAGTGGTTAAAGACCATCTCTGCCTGCTGAGCTATGCACATTGCGCCCTTTTTTTTTATTTCTTTGTGATCACATTTTTAAAAACACACATCTTAAATGATGTTTGTACCTTTTTATTAATATTATCATCCTTTACCCTGTGACCAATCACAGCTAATCACAACAAAAAAAGCTGTATGATTCAGTTTCAATCAGTAAAATGTTTGCTTATAGCGAAGTAATTCACTGCTAAAAGCAAACATAATGTGTAAAAAAAAAAAAAAAATCCTGATCAGTTCCCCAGAGTAGCACAATGTTACTACTGGTTTTTTTTATGTATTTAATGTAATAAAACATTTTTTTTTTTGAATTTCGAACAGTCACCAGTCATTGTCCCTGATCACCATCACGCCAGGTATTCCATAAAGCTGCTTCCAGTATCGTTGTGTGTGGCAATGTCACTTGCGTTGGCCCAGCCCGATGCATTTTGGCAAAGCTGATGTCATCAGGGGGAGTAGCCAGAAAGAAGACACCATGTAATGAACATTTATATAGTGATAAGAAGTGGAAGATAAAGAGTGACTGGAAGTGAGAGACAAACAAATGGCAATTCATGTAATACAAACAAAAATACCATTCATGCCGGCTTGATCCTTCTTAGAGAAGGAGATTAGAGGGAGAGGAGGGTGACACTGGGAGAGGAGGGTGACACTGGGAGAGGAGGGTGACACTGGGAGAGGAAGGTGACACTGGGAGATGAAGGTGACACTGGGAGAGGAGGGTGACACTGGGAGAGGAAGGTGACACTAGGAGAGGAGGGTGACACTGGGAGAGGAAGTTGACACTGGGAGAGGAGGGTGACACTGGGAGAGGAAGGTGACACTAGGAGAGGAGGGTGACACTGGGAGAGGAGGGTGACACTGGGAGAGGAAGGTGACACTGGGAGAGGAGGGTGACACTGGGAGAGGACGGTGACACTTGGAGAGGACGGTGACACTGGGAGAGGACGGTGACACTGGGAGAGGAGGGTGACACTGGGAGAGGAGGGTGACACTGGGAGAGGAGGGTGACACTGGGAGAGGAAGATGACACTGGGAGAGGAGGGTGACACTGGGAGAGGACGGTGACACTGGGAGAGGAGGGTGACGCAGCTCTGCAGGGAGGAGACATACAGCTATATACAAGGGGGACTACAAGTACCAGGGGGGCTGCTGATTGGTGGCTGCACTTCTATTGTATTTCTCTGATATTCTGATCGCCCCAATGGCATAAAGGAAGAGGAGAGCTGTAGGATCGCAGAGCGGTAAAGCCCCCTGTTACAACTTGCATTGAAATTTCCTCTGCTCTGCCGACAGCCCCGCCTCCTCCTGACCCCGTGCCTGTGATAAACACATCTCAGCATTGGACTCGCATTCTGTCTATCACAGGCACGGGGTCAGGAGGAGGCGGGGCTGTCGGCAGAGCGGAGGAAATTTCAATGCAAGTTGTAACAGCGGGTTTTACCGCTCTGCGATCCTACAACTCTCCTCTTTCTTTATGCCATCGGGGCGATCACTGCAAGAACGGCTCACGATTAACACCAATCACCAGCGGTGCTCGCCCCCCCACTCCCAGGCAGCCTGCTTCTCGCCAGACCTAATTTTCCACTCGCAAAATGCGAGTAGGCGAGTGGAAAATTTGAGGTCTGCCCTACTTGGAGCCCCTGCAAGCTCATGGGCCCATCCTACCTACACCTTGCAACTAAATGATGCACACATATGCATATATGCCAAAAGGCCACAAATGTACACAATGCCCATGGCCATGCACCTATGCGCCAGGTACAAAACTGGACCCAATGTTGGACATGACTCCTAGGGGTGATGCTCCAGTCCAAATGGACTGGTAAAGGGTGACACAGTGCCCTGGACCAGAGTGGGATGGAATGTAAAGGGATAAAAAAAGGGTCACAAATGTACATGATGCTGTTTGTGTCGTTCACACATGCATGCTCGTGGCCACGTACGTATGTGCCAGGAACAAACCTGGACCCAATGTTGGACATTACCCCTAGGGGTGATGCTCTGGTTGGAAGGTACTGGGAAAGGGTGACCCAGTGTCTTGGACCAGAGTGGGATGGAATGGAAGGGCTTAAGTCACTTTTAAAACCAAGAAAAAACAATCCTTCGGGATCTGGGGTAAATGCCACTACAACTAGGGCAGTAAAATCAAGAGATGAGAATCATTTTTTTGTTGAAGGAGCTACAGGGAAGACTAAACCCGCAACACAGAAAAGTATAGCATTCAGATCCCTATCCCCTCCAAACACCAGGCGACAAAGAAACCAACGAGAAGAGGAAGAAAGAGAGGGAAGGAATTTAAGAAGAGACCAGAAGTAGCAGATGAACATTCCACCATAAAAATACAACCACTCTAAATGTCTGTTCTTAGAAACAGAACTTGGGCTGCTCAGGATAGGTATTAACTATGCCCCAGAGAGCTCTCCCAACCTCTTTGAACTCTTTATCGACCTGAATAGGTTTGTGCGGAATCTCACGGTTAAGCGCCATTACATGTTAAAAAAGATAAATGGAGTAGATAATGAAAATCAGGGGGTAATACCCCCTTCTCCTCTTTCGGAGTCACTGGATAAGGAAATGCTAGATATTCTGGAAGATCTTTATGTGGAGTGGTGGGGGGGGGGGGGCAAGAATCTGTAGATGAGATCTCTGCTCCGGTTTTAGAGGCAGGTATCATTAACTCCCAATTTAGACCAAAGTCAAGTTTCTTTACTTTAATGGCAAGAATAACAATAAAAAATCATGGTATAGTGTAAATGTTACATGTAGTCATTGATGGTAGCTAATATGCACTCCTGCACCAAATCTAACATGGGGCTGGGGCTCCCCTTTCACAGGTAACACCCATGCAAGAAGCCTATTTAAGGGTCCGTACAGTGGGGTCTGCACCTGGGGAGCAACAGATGGATGGCTACAAGTTTATTGCAGCCAGGTAAGGGGTACTTGGTCCTACTAAGTGAGGAGGAAAAGAGAGGAATGCTGGCCTGAGGGCGAGAGTTACATTTATGAGTTAGGCCCTGCAGGTGGGGGTATGGGCGGAGAATACTCAGTAGTAAGCTGACATGGAGCTGTTAGGAAATTGGAATTGCCTCATTGCATCAGTATGGTATCACAAGCAAAGTAATAAAGCAGTCTAAAAGCTCATAACCAAATTGAAACCGAAAATACATTGGAAGGCTATAGTGGGTTAATAGATCCTGGAAAACAATTGGCAAGAGTGAATAGAATAAAAAAATGATGAAGCAGATTTTTTAAAGTTTGCTCATCTCCTTAGAACATTTTTACTTAGAACAACTTATGTGAAAAATGAATTTAAACTTTTACAGATATAAATACCCAAACAAATGCTACATTATCCATATCAGCAAAAAGTTTATTCTCATTTAACACACTTAGAATTATGATTCCTTGAACAACCTAATTTCATATAATTGTAAACCCTTTAAAATCTCTTTAGAAATCACTTTTTTCTTGCTATATAATTGCACCAAATGCATCCTGCCAGAAATGTGTAACAGATTGGAGATCGTTATTCTGCCACATTCACTATGCTGCTGATAAATGCCCTTGACTTTGTATTTTTATATTTTGCTATTGCATATAATAAAGCTTTATTGGAAAAAAAGTAAAATAATTTCCTAGTTGAAGTTTACACAAAGTACATCAATAATATATTCACTAATTTCCAGTTACTCCTACATTAACCAGGGGTGGAATAATAATAAAAAATAAAAAAAATCATATTTTGCACATTGCCTTGATTAACTTTTTTGTATTATTTTACATTTATATCTTCTACTGCCAGTTAGAGTAGGTTAGTAACACACTTTAATAAACACAAAATAAAACTATTAATTACCATTTGACCCACTCTGTCAGTCTATTTTACCAAAAGTGCCCATTAAATTGCTATTACATTTTCTTCTCCTGAACTAAGTCATAATCATCATTTGTGTATATTTCATAGTTAGTAGTCCAAAAATACAACTTCATAAGGAACAAAATAGTTGAATACAATAAATATGTGCATTTAAAAACTGTAAGTGGGCCAGATAATTAGGAAGGATTATTTAGTCATAAATCCAAATACTTCATTAAGGAATTGCTGTAAATTGGTGTTTCTGCATATATTTGTGATACCAAATTAAGTTAGGGCAAGTTTTGGAATGAAAAGATAACTCTAACGGCTGTAGATAAGGCATGTCATACGCAAATAAAATATTTGGCTGAATGGAGAGTCACGCCTACTTAATTGTAGAAATTAATTGCAGTACTTTAGTAATTAACAGTATAATAACAACATATTCTCTTATCCTGAGAAAGATGACATTTTCCCAAAGTAGTTAGCTATAATATAATGTAAATAAAAAATAATGATCAACTAGAGAACCTCTAATAATATAATAATGAGGGCATGCTGAAGAACACTATATATATATTGATTGCATGGGCTGTCCCATTAACTATCTACATTTGCTTATTAAGTGACCTTGCATTCAGGGAATTGAAGTGGGTTAAGGCAGATCTTGAGAAAAAAAGGTATACGGTTTATGGTAAATACTCTAATCAGCCTGTGGTAATCTTTGTTATCTTTGTTATACAGGGTTAGTATAGGTGTTAGAAAGGGGGGGGGGGTGGAAACAGTTTTAAGCTTTGTTAGTTCTGAACTCAGTTCTAGACTTCACTACTGTAAAAATATCTTCTTTTGTTGGACTTGCACGAAAGTTTAAATAATTATTTAAAAAATATATATATCTGACTTTGATCCCGATAACTTTTAGCAAACATTGTATTACAAAAATAGAAAATTATTAAGACACAAAACACAATAAAAGCAGTGGTATACCAAATAACCCGTTAATGGTTTTTACCCGGTGAAACATGGATAGAGGACTCCACAGGCATCATCCCCACCCATAGAGGAACAACAAAGTAAATATTTAATAAACTGAAAGCAGTAGAACTGTATAACAGTTAATAGCTTAAACCACAGAACCCCGAGACCTAGTACAAAATAGCTTTTGAACAGTTTTTTGGTTGAACTAGATGGACTTGTGTATTTTTTCAACTTGACTATGATGTGATGGGAAAGAGTGGGTCAACTGTTGAGGTGAGAACATTGAGTAGTTAAGGTCTTTCAGAAAAATGGAAGAAGGATCTTACTTAGACCATGGTAGGACACGTGTCAGGATTGCTTGCCATCTGGAAAGATGGTAGATGGTAGTTAGGAAATCCAGTTCCATTTTTTCCCAGTAAAGGAGAGATTTTAACTCAGTTTTAACATCTGAAATGGTTGGCATTGTTGAGGATGTCCATTTTTTTTTACTATGGCCCTGTGTTCTAATAGGCAGAGATGTATTCAGTCAGAATGACAAGTAGGACTCTCTGACTGAGTCAGGGTGGATTAACTATTCTCTGGGCCATGAGCAAATAACATAAGGAATGGATCCTTGGAAAATTGGTATTGGTATGAGGCTCATCTTTAGATGGGAAAAATTGTATATATGCTCTGTGGATATGTTTTAGTTGAGTCTCTCTCCATGCCTCATTAGTCAGTAACTGGAGGACCTTTGTACTGTATTTCCACCGAGTAATTTTTCAGTGAGTTTGTCATCGGTGAAGTCTTTGCCCCAATTTGAGGATTAAGATACTGAGAAAGGCTCTGTGCAATTCAGGTTGAAAGGTTTGTAGATGTCCAAGATAGAGTATGCCTGATTCTGGAGCAGACAGTAAGTCAGAAAAATTCGGAACCTCTTGCGCTTGTCTGTGCAGTAGTAGAAACTATGATCACCTGGTAGTTTAAAACTAGTAGATATGTCAGTAAAGGGTCAAGGTTACTTGAGTCCATATCAAACAGGGAAGAAAACTGTAATATCCCTCTGGTTTTCCATATTGAAAAAACCTCATGTTCCATTATTTGCAAAAACATAGGATTGGCATGGATGGGCGAAAACCTAGAGATGTATGGGGAGAGCCCCATCCTTTTATGAGTTTTCCTCCAGGAGATTATAGTATCAAAGCTCACAATTTTGAACATGTGACATCTCCACAGAAGGAAGAGGAAGAGCCATCCATGTCTCCAACTCATCGTTATTTAAGATATTAGAGAGGGATCATTTAGAGAGTATAGTAAAGAGGGTCCTTTCCCAATTTTGAAGCCCAAATATATAATGTTATGTTTGCCCACTGGGAAAGTAGCGGGCCAATGAGAAGAGGTTGTGTTTAGGGGAAGTATCTCACTTTTTGAAGGTAATGCAGAGACTTGAGTATGTCTGGAATTCATCAAAGATACATTTGATGGCATGCATATCCAAGAATGGGTTGGAACTTGAAAATAAAATCCAAATTTTATCTGCAAAGAGGGTTCTGTGCCACCTATTTTAATTCTTTGTAGAGGTGCAAAGTCTGTTAACCATCTAGAGAGTGGTTATATCTCTAGATTAAAGTGAAGGGGTGAGAGTGGACAGCCCTGATGAGTACCCTTATATAGTCTGATGTCCAAAAACTGTCTGGATACCACTAGTCTGGCTAAGGTGTTGGGTGTACATAGATTCAGTGAATTGTAAAAAGGGATCAGAGAAGTCTAACCTGTGGCGGACCAAGAAAGCCACTGGAAGCTTACATTGTCAAAATCTTTCTCAATATCTAGAGTGATAAGGGCATATGATTGTAGTGGAAACATTTTTATCCGCATAGTTGAAATACTGCACTACCAGGCGATGAGCACATTCCAACAGGGAGAGGTTAGACCCAAAGATTCAGGGATGTGTGTGGTGCAGAAGTCAGAGAGGGGAGTCAATTTGTATGATTCAGGAAGGCCAATAACCCTTAAGTTGTTGTTCCAAGTGCAGTTTTCTAAGTCCTCCAATTCCTGTGACAGGATATGGTTAATAATATATAGAAAAAGCAGACTGCGCAAAGTAACATACAATTAACAAAGCAGCTGGACACTGAGGTCAATAAAATCCTTAAGCAAAGTACATAAAAAAGCAGTGCAGCGCTAAAAACAAAACACACAAAAAATAAATTAAAATAAAATGGCAAGTCCAAAAATGTATCAATCGGAGTGAAGAGAGGGTTAAACTGACTCCTGAGACCTCACTGAGGTGTTCCTATGTAAACTCCTTAAAATACAGCAAACAGGTATCCTTAAATAGAAGTACAAGCCGCTTACCTGAACGAATGGACCTGTGTGTGAGCAGCAGGTCAAATGTGCTGTCCCTCAAATATGTCGGGTGAAATATAGCGGTGCTTCCTCCAATGATCCCTTTCTCCAAAAGACTCCAGATGATGGATGGTCATCCGATATGCTCTCACGTGGAATGGTGTCATAGAAAGGTATAAAGCAGACACATAGTGCTCTCCGTATGATCACAGTAACAATAAAATGTATTAAAAAGATGGGGTACTCACAAATAAAGCACTGTATCCTAGTGCTTAGTGGTTAGCCTTGGATTGTTATTGCAAAGTGGTGTGCACCTGGTAACATTCATCCTCCAACATTAGTATACTCTTTGTGGCCTGAAATAAACGACTGGAGTAATGCCCCAGCTCTTTCATAATCTGCTCCATGCCTGTATGCACACATTTCTCCACAGCTGCTGTGATGGTGGGGAATAGGAGAGAACAGTCTTTGCAATCCTCTCATAGACAGAGTCATAGACAGCTGCCATGTTATGTTCTGGAGCTGCTGCTGCTGAGAGGAGAGGCTGGCAGGGTAGTTTCTGTGAATTGGACCGACTCTTATCAAGGAATCAGTCCACAGACCGGAGGTGCTGGGGGGAGACCGAGTGGTGGGAAGGCAGTGGGCAGGCTTTAAAAGCAATTTTCCCAGAAGCTCAGCAAGAGCTAGTGAATGGAGAAGCTACTCCATACAACTCTGGAATTAGAAGCTAATTTTCAATGTTTGCAATAAAATATGGTCTTTAAACATTAGCTGAACGAGAGTCATATATTTTTTTTCCTTTATAAATATTTATTTTATGAAATAAATAAAAGTATAAAAGTAGATATGTATAAAGTAGTGGTGTTGTGAAGTTTTCTACTGTTAGATTTGCTACCACTTTTCGGTTGATTTTGTAAGGTATAGGGCAGTGGTCTCAAAGTACCGGCCCACGGGCCATTTGCGGCCAGCGGACCAGTTATAAATGGCCCGCAGGCAGGGCGGAAGTGGGGGGAGCAAAGAGGAAAAAAAATGTTATTTTTTTTTGTGAGCTGGCGCCATCTGGTGGAGAGCCGTTGGTATTACAAGTTATTACCACCAGATGTGAGCTGGCGCCATCTGGTGGTGGCCGTTGGTATTACAAGTTAAGCATTACAAGTTAAACAGCAATTCTAATGTCATTTTACACTATGTTCACTGCCATCTTCTTCCCTCTAATTAGAACCCCCAAACATTATATATATTTTTTATCCTAACACCCTAGAGAATAAAATGGCGATCGTTGCAATACTTTCTGCTACGCCGTATTTGCGCAGCGGTCTTACAAGCGCACTTTTTTGGGAAAAAAATTACACTTTTTTTAATTAAAAAATAAGACAACAGTAAAGTTATCCCCATTTTTTTTAATATTATGAAAGATAATGTTACGCCGAGTAAATTCATACCCAACATGTCACACTTCAAAATTGCGTCCGCTTGTGGAATGCCGACAAACTTTTTTACCCTTTAAAATCTTCATAGGCGACGTTTAAAAAAATCTACAGGTTGCATGTTTTAAGTTACAGAGGAGGTCTAGTGCTAGAATTATTGCTCTCACTCTACCAATTGCGGCGATACCTCACATGTGTGGTTTGAACACCGTTTACATATGCAGGCGCTGTTCTCATATGTGTTCGCTTCTGCGCGCAAGCTCGTCGGGACGGGGTGCGTTTTCTGGCTCCTAACTTTTTTAGCTGGCTCCTAGATTCCAAGCAAATTTGTCAAACCCTGACTTACACCAGTGCTGGTGGTAATAATGCGCTCGCTGACACCAGTGCTGGGGGTTAATAATGTGTTCGCTGACACCAGTACTGTTGTTTTTGAAGTTTGAAAGTTTGCATGCAGCCCCCCGTGGCATATGAAAACTTGTCTTGTGGCCCTCAGGTAATTTGAGTTTGAGACCCCTGGTATAGGGCTATAAAGTCTGTTTTTTAACTCAATGGCAAACATTTTAACAGAGATATGCATTTTGCACTTTGAGCCAAAAGGGGCTTTCTGGCTGAAGATCAGTTCGACTAAAATATAGTCTAATTAAAATAGAGGGGAATTCTATATATTTTTTTTCAAATGTGTATTTATACGTCTGCATATTAAAAGCATACTTATTCATGTTGAAATATTATGTCTTTTTTTTAAAACCTTAATTAGCTGTTATCTAGCTATTAACATTCTTTTACATTTAAACAAAAAAGAAGACTCCAGAAGCTCAGCCTTCCTATTTTCATTTAGTGATTAATTTGCAAATTAGATATAAATGGAATGCTTTCAAAGTAGAAAAAATATTTTTCTTTTATCATTTATTTAATGTTATTTTTAAAATGTTCACATACGCAATATAGGGATGAGCAAACAAATTTTCTGGAACCATCCTTTGCAGCAATTGGACCGTTGTGGATGATTGTGAGTTTTCTATGAACCCTGCTACCAAAATTGGTGTAATTTTTTGTCACCTAAAAGGATATGCCTAAACTCAACAAAGCATTCTCACAGTATATGCAGTAGTCAGCAGAAATTACATTTATGGGCGTAACCGGGATAAGGTCATCCAGTGCCCAGGGTGAAGATGACAAACTGTGCCACCCAGCTCGAGGGGTAGGGCTAATTGCGGAGCACGGAGCATACGTCTCTATTCACACCTTTGCAGATGTGATGGAGTGTGCATGTTTTTGCACAGCACATATAGGGCAGTCCATTCATTTAAATAGGCTTCCCTATGCATAAAGAAAGCACAAAAGAAACTTTTAAAAAAAATCACACTGTATTGCAACACATGGCACTTTGTTATTATGTAATTTTCCTGTGTTATGTGCCATAAAGAATTAATGTCGCCAATGCACACCTGTAAAAGGGCAGTGTGTGCTTTTTTTTTATTGCAGGAATGCACACAATTTTAAACACATTCCTGCAATGCACAATTATTTACCTAGGGAAAAGGGAATGAAATCAAATTCAAAGAATTTTGATTGCTAAAATGTACTGAGTTCCAAATTTCTCTCCAATAAAACATTAAAGTAGACCAATCACCCCCACCTTTCAAGTTAAAGAAAATAGAACCACTTAACCTCAAGGTGTCCTTATCCGAGGCCCCCTTTACATTAGGTGTCCCCATCAGAGTCCCCCCTTACATCTGGTGTCCTCATCAAAATCCCCCTTTACATAAGGTGTCCCCAATAGAGTCCCCCTTTACTTTAGGTGTCCTCATCAGAGTCCCCCTTTACATCAGGTGTCTCAGTCAGAGTCCTCCCTTACATCAGGTGTCCCAATCAGAGTCCCCCTTTAAATCAGGTGCCCCATCAGAGTTCCCCTTTACATCAGGTGTCCCCATCAGAGTCCCCCTTTATATCAGGTGCCCCATCAGAGCCCCCCTTTAAATCAGGTGTCCCTATTAGAGTCCCCCTTTACATCAGGTGTCCAAGTCAGAGTTCCCCTTTACATCAGGTGTCCCTATCAGAGTCACCACAAACCAAAAAACACAATTTAATTTACCATTAATATTCAAAGCAAACTATTCCATGTATCTTTGCTTTATTTTGCTGAGAAATCACATTGAACCCCCCCCCCCCAATACTCCCATAGCATTGTTGGCCATGGTCATCTTGGGTAAAGACAGATGTAGCATTTACTTCCTGGAATCCTTCTGTCTTTAGCTCAAGCATGCAGGTAGGTGGTGTGCTTAGCTGAGGAACCCCCCCCCCCCCCACCTGAAGACTCCGGGGATTGAAGATATATTTTGCCTAGGCCTGGAACCCAGGAAGTACCCGAAGAAATGTAAAAAAAGTTTAAAACAAGTAAATATGATACACTTTTATATCTGCTGTATTTATTAGCAGCATAAGAAAAAAAAATAGTCAGTGTTTATTGAGAGACTTCCACTTTAATGGTATCTTTCAGGATTAGGGTATTAGTTTGCATGTAGATAAATAGGAGACTGCTGTTGTAGTTGTATTCTCTCATATTCAATTTTACCAGGATTAGGCAAAAATACCAAGGTGTTCTGTCTTTGAGATGTACAATAAATACCACAGTGCCAGTCCACTTTTCAAATAAACAACGGACAAAACTGGCAGTCAGCAATTTGTTGTACATATTAACAAAGCTGGCACATCACATTGGCACCAGAGCTGGATTCCTACTTAGGGCCTAGGATGCCGTGGCATCCACAGGTGACAAATCCAATGATACTTTAAATGTATGTTGGCTACAGCTACTTATGTGTTTACAAAAGTACTGTATTTATTGGCATATAACACTCACTTTTTTACCCTGAAAATAGAGGGTAAACTGCGCCTGAGAGGACGAATCTCTCTTGAAACGTACGCTAGGCGTGTATGCTTGTGTATGCGCATACGTCACTTCCGGGTCAGCTTCAGGTGGTTGCAGCTGGAGCGCACGCTGCATACGGCCGCACACACGCTTGTCATACCAGAATAGCCTACCAGTGTCTTTACACTCTGGCGTGCATCTCTTTTAATATATTGTGTTCAGCCTGTATTTGTTGTTTTTTAATCTATAGCCACTCCTTACCGCAGGCTTGTTATTTTTACTTTAATAAAGTTTACTTTTTTAAAACGTTATTACACCATTGGAGTCCTCATTTTTTCCCTCTGAGGCACGGAGGAAGCAGGACTGTGTACACTGCCCATTGGATAGCTGGTGTGTGGATTACCAATCAGGAAGCTGCAGATCTAGGGAGCAGAGGAGAGGAGCAGTGATCCAAGGAACCCGTTCTATATGCCTGTTACCCCTGGCGGGGAGCACCATCTGGTGAGTGGGGAACCCTGAGGGGAGCACTGGGACCACTTTGTATTATTATACATAGGATCACTCCCTCCACAGGAAGAAATCCCTCTGGACTTCATCCACATTGCAATACTATTGATGTTTAGAGACTCTTATGTTTTTCTGGTGTTTACATGGACTGTGTGTTCATCTTCCAGACATTATTTCCAATCACTCTTATCACATTATAATTGGACTCTAGCTGGAATTGCATATCTAGGTGCAATATATATGCTAACTACACGAGTAGAATAGCGGCCGTTTGCTGTCACTAATTGTTACACCTATTCTGTTTTACTGCACATGTTGTCTTTATTTATATATCACAATATGGTATAGGGCCTTAGGGCCAGATTCACAAAAGGGATATGACGGCGTATCCGCTGATACGCCGTCGTATCCCTGTTTCTATCTATGCAACTGATTCATAGAATCAGTTACGCATAGATATCCCTAAGATCCGACAGCTGTAATAGTTTTACACTGTCGGATCTTAGGATGCAGTACCACAGCCGCCGCTGGGGGGATTTTGCGTCGTAAACCAGCGTTGGGTATGCAAATTAGCAGTTACGGAGATCCACAAAAAATTTTCCTGTCGTTACGTCGCCGCAAGTGTTAGTTTGGCGTCGCAAAGATAGGGTACCTTTTACAAAGTGTAAACTTAGTACACCATGTAAAAGTATACCCATCTTTCCCGCGTCGCTTTCGATTTTTTTTAAAAATTTTTATTTTTCCCGGCGCAAGTCTTTTTTACCCGTCGCGATTCACAAAATGTCCGCGCATCGTAACTTTGCGCAAAGCACGTCGGGAAATTTGCGACGGGAGCATGCGCAGTACGTCTGGCGCGGGAGCGCGCCTAATTTAAATGGGACTCGCCCCATTCGATTGGGCCCGCCTTGCACGGGACGGATTTAGGATACACCACCGCAAATTTCCAGGTAAGTGCTTTGTGGATCGGGGACTTAGCCAGAAAATTTGCGGCAGTGTAACCTAAATCGGTTACGTTACGTTGCGCCGCCTAGCTGTGAATCTGGCCCTTAGTTCTATAATCATATAATATTTATTGTGATTTGAGCACGCACTTACACGATATACATATATTTATTGTGTTTACTTATTTGTGTATCACTTATTACCTTTGCCGGGTTTCCTATTGATTCATAGCTAATTGGTTTGCATCGTACACATTGTACCCATACCTACTCAGCTTTCCAGCACTACGTTGTAGGGTATCATATGCGTATCTAGATGTGCACATAGGCAGCGCCATTTCCCCCATTTTCCATTATCTTTCTAAACTGTACATGAGTGTTATACACAGGGGGCTGTGTAAAGTTTTTTTCCTGAAACTTCCCTCTTAAAGTTAATGGGGCAGATCCTCGTACAGCGCCGCATTTATGCGCCGGGCTTAGCGTATCTAAGATACACTACGCCACCGTAACTTACTTTTTTTTTTCAAATCCAGAAAGAATCTGCGCCGTAAGCTACGGTGGCGTAGTGTATCTTTGCCGGCGTAATGGCGCCTAATTCAAATGGATGTAATGGGGGCGTGTTTTATGTTTTTTTTTTTTAAGTGTATTTTGTGTGTGTACTCGAGAGAGGAGCCGGACTGCAGGAGTTGGGAGTAGGCAGGCCTCCCCCAGAGGCAATCTGCCACCTTTCTCCATGCCCCGGGTGGCAATGGCGGGTGTGTGAGGGGGTCCTCCCACACAGCCCACCCTACCTGCTCCGCTTTGAAGCCCAACGGGGCAGAGGGACTCCCTATAAGGGAGTGAGAGGATCTAGCCCGCTCAACCAGCCCCGTTAGTCCTTCGCCTCTCTTTTTAGAAACCGCGTAGTCAAGGTGCGTGCATGTTAACCAAATTTCGAGTGCGTGTAAGTGTGGTGGTTTTTGTGGGAGGGGGGTGGGCGTACTAAGCGCAGGCTTACATTGCATAGCACACCCACCGGGAGTCGGGCTGAGACCACCAAACTCAATTCACATGTAGCCGAGACCGGGATCCGAACCCCTAGCTGCAGATGTGAATGGCTCGTCAGCGCAGTGCCAATCGCGTTGAGCCACCGCAGCTCCCTGGCGTGTTTTATGTTAATACGTCGTGACCCGACGTAAACAACGTTTTTTTTAACTGCCCATGTGCCATCCGTGGGGGTATCCCAGTGCGCATGCTCGAAATTAACCCGGAAAAAGCCAATGCTTTCGACGGTGACGTCATTCTACGCAAATCCCTATTCGCGAACGACTTACACAAACGACGTAAACATTTCAAAATTGTACGTGGGAACGACGTCCATACTTAACATTGAGTACGCCTCATAACAGCAGCTTTAACTATACACCGGAAAAAGCCGAACAAAAACGACGTAAAAAAATGCGCTGGCCGGACGTACGTTCGTGGATCACAGTAAATAGCTAATTTACATACGCGGAAATCAACGAAAACGCCACCTAGCGGCCGCCAAAATATTGCATCTAAGATCCTACGGCGTACTAAGACGTACGCCTGTCAGATCGATCCCAGATGCCGTCGTATCTTGTTTTGTGGATACAAAACAAAGATACGACGTGGGAAATTTAAAATTACGCCGGCGTATCAAGAGATATGCCGGCGTAATGCTTTTGTGGATCTGCCCCAATGTGCGCGTTATACGCCTGTGCGTGTTATACGCCGATAAATACGGTAAGTATTGGACTAATAGGGGTTGATTTACTGAGGGAAAATAGGATGTGCACATTGCAAGGGAATTTGTTACAGAGCTTAATGAATGAGGTGAAGCTCTTCTGAGCACCCAATAAAATGCAAGAAAAAATGCTTTTTTAAATTACATTTTCTTCGAACATAATTGAATATTCTTTGTAAAGTGAAATGCTGCCACATTCACTTGACTCTGAGGCAACTTCCCTTGTTATGTAAAGAGCCTATTTCCTTTAGGTAATTACCGTATTTATCGGCGTATACCGCGCACTATTTTGCCCTGAAAATCAGGGCAAAATCGTGGGTGCGCGATATACGCCGATACCCGCTTTCCCGCCATGAGTTTGAATACTGCGCCCGCATATAGCGAGCGCAGTACACTCGTGAATCTTCGGCCAGTCTCGGCGCCTCTCGTACTGACGTCCTGAGCGTACAGGACGTCAGTGCGAGAGGCGCCCGAGCCTGTCCGAAGATTCACGAGTGTACTGCGCTCGCTATATGCGGGCGCAGTATTCAAAGTCGTGGCGGGAAACGAGCGGGAGGACGCCGCCGAAGGACGCCGGACCCGCCGAAGATGGACACCGGACCCGCCGAAGATGGACACCGGACCCGCCGAAGATGGACACCGGACCCGCCGAAGATGGACGCCCGACCCGCCGAAGACGGACCCGCCGAAGAGGACACCCGACGAGGCCGCAGAAGGACGCCGGACCCGACGAGGCCGCAGATGGACGCCGCGCAAGACATCAACACTGTAAGTACAAAACAACAAAAAAACTTTTTTTCCCACAGGATTGGGGGCCACTTTGGGGGTGCGCGGTATACGCCAGAGCGCGTTATACCGCGATAAATACGGTAATGTATCTTTATGTACACATTCCTCGTTATGTCATTAATATAGTGATTGTGTATTTGCAGACACATGTGTGATCTTTCACTGAAGTACAGATGTTATTTTACAGACATTTTCTGGTTTGTCACTGCAGTACCCATTGGGGTTGATTTTCTAAAAATAAAAAGACTGTTCACTTTGCAATTTTCTCATAGCTTAGTGAATGTGGTAAAATAATAATATAAAATATTCTAAATCTTGTAGAAGGAAATTTTTGCTTTCACATGATTGGATGATAAAAGTTAGCAGAACTTCACCCCATTCACTATGCTAAAAATGTTCCTTAACAAATGAAAAACCCCTTGCAAAGTGAGCAGTATTTTTGCCTTTCATAAACCAACCCCATTGGTTCTCTGCCAATATGCTCCTAGTTTGGTCAGCACAGTGTTGATTAGGTCTTACCATATACATTTACTTATCAGTGAGCATTTATTTGGTATTCATTTCTTATATGTTTGTCCTTGTATTAAACATACTACTAATAATAATATTAATACAAAATATATATTACTACTGCTACCACTACTATGAATAATAATAATAATAATAATAATAATAATAATAATAATAATAATAATAAATTATTTTTGAATGAATACAGATTTGAATTAATGTGTATCTTTTATATTGCACTGCAGTTCACCTTTACTAAATAGTTGTGCAGCAAACACACACACTTTTTATTTTTACTTGTTAAGCTCTTTAACCACTTAAGACCCGGACCATTACGCAGTTAAAGGACCTGGCCACTTTTTGCGATTCGGCACTGCGCCGCTTTAACTGACAATTGCGCGGACGTGGCTCCAAAACAAAATTGGTGTCCTTTTTTTCCCCACAAAAAGAGCTTTCTTTTGGTGGTATTTGATCACCTCTGCGGTTTTTATTTTTTGCGCTATAAACAAAAAATAGAGCAACAAGTTTGAAAAAAAATCAATATTTTTGACTTTTTGCTATAATAAATACCCCCAAAAAAATATATATAATTTTTTTTTTTCTCAGTTTAGGCCGATACGTATTCTTGTACATATTTTTGGTAAAACAAATCACAATAAGCGTTTATTGATTGGTTTGCGCAAAATTTATAGTTTTTACAAAATAGGGGATAGTTTAATTGCATTTTTATAAAAAAATTTTTTTTTACTACTAATGGCGGCGATTAGCGTTTTTTTTTTGGTGACTGCGGCATTATGGCGGATACATCGGACAATTTTGACACATTTTTGGGACCATTGTCATTTTCACAGCAAAAAATGCTATAAAAATGCATTATTTACTATGAAAATGACAATTGCAGTTTGGGAGTCGTAGCGGTCAGGGGTTAACGCCGTTTACCATATTCCATTCCACCAACCCACGACAGCTTATCGACACTCCACAATCCAGCAGACAAACACGACCCATAGGATTCCCCAGAAACAAGACACATAGCTCTGTTCTCTGGTACAAACGAATATAGCCTTTAATGGGAAACTCAGGCTTTTATACAGTTAGAAACCCCAAGGAACAATGACTGAACTCCACCCACAATATTATACAATGAGCCCAATACACATCTTTTAGTCAGACTTTCTGGCACCAGGTCTGACACAATCCACATGAGCTAATTAGCTACAGCTGACAAGTCAGACATCATGACTTCAGCTTCTCTCACCTGCTATACAATACACATTCTTTTAGTAGACATAAGTCAGACATCTGACCTTTAGACTGTGCTAACTCACAATACACATCTATAATCAATAGAAATTCATAAAATACAGTGTCAATTAGCATAGCACAATGAAAGGTCTTTAGAAGCCAGACTAAGGTTAGTTTACATGACAGTAGCAGACTTAATTACCCCCTTAACAGTCTGTGTTCCCACATGAATGAGTCACTGAATCAACAACCTGTAATTAGTTCTTCCAGACACTCTTGAATATATTGTGGATTACAGACCCGGGTTAAAGCAATCCAACATATGTCCATTATTTCCTGGCTTAATCTGTGCCCAAAAGTGACTCCCGTTAAAGGAGTTAACCACTAGGGGGCGCTGAAGGCGTTAAGTGTGAACTAATATGTGTTTCTAACTGTAGGGAGGGGGGCGGGGCTGGACGTGTGACGTCATTGATCGCCTTTCCCTATATCAGGGAACAGATGATCAATGACAGCGCCACAGTGAAGAACAGGGAAGCTGTGTTTCACACAGCTCTCCCCGTTCTTCAGCTCCGGGGACCGATCGCGGGACTCCGGCGGCGATCGTGTCCGCAAATGCCGCGGTCAAGGAGCTTTGGACCGGGTCGCAGGCGCACACCCGCAACCCATGGCTGGGCACTTAAAGAGGGCGTACAGGTACATGCTTGTTCCCAGCTGTGCCATTCTGCCGACGTATATGTGCAGGAGGCGGTCCTTAAGTGGTTAACATTATAGTTGTGCTTTTAAGGACTGTTACAACAGTGTAATTTTAGGAATTATTCTTACAGGGTTTTTTTTATAGATGAAAACCAAGTGTTTTAGTATATTGCAGTCCTATTGGACATCCTCTGGACATATTGCACTTTCCAGTTTTTGATGCATGCAAACATTAGATTGTCACTATTTCACAAAGGTTTCTGTTGGTTTTATGGAAAGCCATTGTCCTAAAGTGATTGTAACTTTTTTTTAAAATAATAAATATTTATATGTTGGAAGGATTTTTACCCTAATGCAGAAACAAGCATTAAGTTAACCACATCCCACCTAGCCTTTTGTCAAATGATGGCTGGGCGGGACAATTGTGATTCTGGCATCATACAGTTAAAGGGGTTGTAAAGGTAAATGTTTTTTCACCTTAATGCATCCTATGCGCAGAGGGGTCAATAGTGTGTTTAAATAAAACACACACATATATAGATCTATACAAATATAACATTGTGTGCAACTGTGTGTTTCTAGGTAGTCAGCATAATATGTCACATGCATCTAAGATGGGATTTAATTTTCTCTTGGTAGAATGCATTTTTATAACATGAAAGGGATCATTAAAATTAATTTGAAATTTTATATTATGCCCAAACCTTACATTTTACACTTACAACCCATATTAAAGATGTATATTCAAAAATAATTGTATCCATTAGGACAGTGCAAATGTCAATATAAAATGCAGTAGATTCGAAAAAATATCAAATGATTGTAGATGAATCTATGAAAGAAAGAAAATCTTAATGGTTGATAGAGGTCACTTCACTTTTCATATCACCATTATTCTTGCATAGCATTATTGAATAAGCATGTGTTGTAATGCCTAGGGGTGAACACTGGTTGCACCACTACCACAAGTTTGCAAGGAATTCTCGATCAGACCATTGGAGATCCAGACCGATGCATTGTGTGTGAGAGCAGTGGTCTCCAAAATATTTTGCAGAATATGGCCGATACCCTTCCTTACGGCACCAAACAAAGTGGTGGCCTTGACTGTGACTATTTATATTTAAGTACCATCTCCCTTGGCATCAGCATACATATGTGAACACACATGGTGAAAACATTTAAAAATAAGCAAACAGGACCAATGCGTAATTAAAAATGTATTTAACAGGTGGCTCGGCGGCTCGAGTGAATGGCTGTGTAAATCTACAGCTCCGCAGCAATCCCAGCGTTAGCATCTCCACAGCGGTAAAAGGAAAGTGTCACCCGCTCCTCACACTACCCGAACACAGCGGCAACCTCCGGTCACGATGTCCAAACGGAGGAAGGACAGTAAACTGCCTAGAAAGCTCACCGACTTCTATCCCCCGTCAGGCATGACAAGCGGACAAGATGGCGCCGGCGGCTGCCGAGAATACCAGACTCACATCTCCTCTCCTCAAACAGGACAGCACTTGGGACAGTGTGTGGGAACCCCTCAGATGCCTAACAAGGATGGTGAGTTTTCTCCCCCCAACTCACCCACTACATCCAGCCCTGCCAAGTCCAGACTCAGGATGGAAGAACCTGAACATACACAGCCTGTCGCAGCTCCCTGCATGCTCTCTCTCCCCCCTTCACAACAAGCCTCAGCGCTGGATGCCTTTCCTGCCTCAGATCAGCCATTGTCTGAGTGTACAATGAAAAGCATGCTGCTCTCACTGAGACAGACTCTCTACAATGATCTATCCACTGCAGTGTCATCCCTCTCTACCACTGTACATCAGCAGGGGAAAAGCATTACCTTTATAGAGAAGAAAATGGGAGATCTATTCTCTGCCCACAATGAACTAGTGGATGGTTTTGCAGATCATGAAGATGAGCTTCAATCGATCAATCTTAAACTCGCTGACCTCGAAGATCGTTCTAGGCGAAACAATATAAAATTCCGCAATGTCCCAGAAACCGTCCAAAATTCTGATCTGGTGCGATACCTGCAATCTTTTATGCGCACGCTGCTCCCTGACCTAACTGACCGTGACATGGAGATTGACAGAGCGCATAGACTTCCCAAACCCTCTCACATACCAGCCTCTGCACCTAGGGATGTACTGACCCGCATTCATTTTTTTCCAGTTAAAGAAAAGGTCATGTATGCCGCTAAACGCATGGCGAGACTTCCTGACCCTTATTCTGCAATTGCTTTATATGCTGACCTTTCCAAGGCAACGATGGAAAATCGCAGGCAGCTGGCGACCATAACCAAAGCTTTACAAAACCATAAAATACCCTATAAATGGGGCTTTCCCACAAAACTCCTGATAACTCATCAAAATAAAACCCATGCTATAAGAACACTTCCTGCTGGCCTTAAACTCCTGAGGAACTGGCGCATCATACCGGTGGAAGAGCCGGTCCCTTCTGACCACCTCGCAACACTCATGGAAACAGGAGGGGCATATCAAGACGCCTGATGACACGCCTGATGACCTTTCCTGCGCTTATGCTATTGTACAGCTGGGTACCTGCAGCACTATTCACTGGACCCCGCCTACTTTACGAGTGGTCCCTGTTTTACCTGTTTTTCGGTGGACCATCTCCCCCCATCATTTGTTAGCAGAATTTTCTGCACATTGAGCCCGTGTTTTGTTTTGGGCTCTCCCTTTTTACAAACAGAACTCTCCTTCTGTACCCCACACCAGCAAAACCTTCGACCTCCCCTTGCACCGTACTTGATCTCTCCTGTACTGGACGACTGGTAACCGGCTGGTTACCGATCCAGCCCAATTTCCAGTGTAACGGCATAGCACGCACCGCCGCCTGTATTTTGCCGATCCCCTCTTGAGACTCGCATCTCATTATGGCATTCACAGTGGTCTCTATAAATGCTAGGGGCCTGAACTCACCTCAAAAACGTTCAGCGCTTCTAAAGGAAGCCAATAGCCAAAAGGCCGACATTCTATTGGCACAGGAGACCCACTTTGCAGCTGACAAAACCCCAAAGTTCTCGCTGAAAAACTACAGTCAAATCTTCTTAGCCTCAGGCCCTAAGAAGAAGAATGGGGTCCTATTGGCGATTCGCGACTCCTTACAATTCCGATTACATCAATCCATTCTAGATCCTCAAGGTCGCTACCTTATTCTTCTATGTGACATCAACCAAATAACCTACACATTGGCCAACATCTATGGTCCAAACAAGCAACAACTGCGATTTTGCAATCGATTTTATAAGAAATTTAACAATATCCAGAAAGGAAGAGTACTCATTGGAGGTGACTTCAACATACCGGGTGACCCAACTATTGACACCACATCGACCACCCAGCGTCATCGACCGGCCTTGAACCCCTTTCTCCGGACGAATAATCTCTTCGACATTTGGAGATGCCAGCATGGCAACGAACAAGACTTCTCCTACTTTTCATCTTCTCAACTCTCTTACTCTCGGTTGGACTTCTTTCTTGCTGACAAGATTACTCTTCAGGATGTGACTGCATCGACGATTGGCACCATTACGTGGTCAGACCATGCGCCGGTTTCTGTAACAGTGGGGAACCGCGGATCAAAAGTACCGTTTATATGGAGACTCGATAGCTCTCTCATCGCAGACTCTGATATCTCCCGATTAATAACCACTGAACACCACGCTTACTTTCATCTGAATGACCAGCCAAGCACTGATCGGTTTGTACTGTGGTCTGCATACAAGGCATACATGCGTGGTATTCTCATTAAGCTTCAAAGTAGGGTTAAGAGCCAGAGGTCTAAGCACATTGAAGAGGCCCTTTCCCAAATTGCCCAATTAGACAATCAAAACAAACAGAACCCCTCTCAAAAACTTGCTACTGAGATCCTTGACTGGAGGCACAAACTCCGATCACTTTTACTCTACAAATTTGAACACAATCTTAAATTGGCTAAGGCCAAATATTACGCCTTAGGAAATAAGGCAGGAGCCTTACTGGCTCGACAGGTCAAAACACAACGACACAAACATAGAATTGCATCCCTTTACCATCCAACCACCAAACAGCTCCTCACTAACCCACAGGATATTGCAAATGCCTTTGGCGACTACTACTCCTCTCTTTACAATCTGACAAAAGACCCCTCTACACCTCAACCAACTGATCCAATTATTCAAGACTTCTTAGACTCAATTGACCTCCCTTCTGTCACCTCCAATCAACTACATTTGCTCTCCCAACCCTTCACGACCAATGAAATTCTCGAGGCCATTAACACCTTGCCCCTTCATAAATCACCCGGGGAAGATGGCTACACCAATGAATTTTACAAGACATTTGCCACCCTTGTCTCCCCTCACCTCACAACCCTCTTCAACTCTGCTGCCACCTCTGGCTCTCTTCCGATTGATATGTTACGCTCTATAATAACCACCATCCCCAAACCAGAGAAAGATCACGCCCTTGCCACTAACTATAGGCCTATATCACTCCTTAACACGGATGTGAAAATTTATGCTAAAGCTATTGCATCTAGATTGTTGAAGTGTCTCCCATCCTTGGTCCACCCGGACCAAGTTGGCTTTATGCCAGATAGACAAGCCCCAGATGCAACTAGAAGGGTCATTAACCTGATACATCAAGTCGCTCAGTCACGAACGCCTTCTCTGTTCCTATCTTTGGATGCAGAGAAGGCGTTCGATAGAGTGCACTGGGGATTCCTGAAAGCAGTACTTACTAAATTTGGCATCACGGGTCAGTTTCAATCAGCGATACTCTCCCTATACTCCAATCCAACGGCTAGAATTTTGACAGAGGGAACCCTATCTACACCCTTCGAGATCTCCAACGGCACCCGTCAAGGGTGCCCGCTTTCCCCCCTAATTTTTGCTCTCTTAATGGAGCCTTTAGCAGCAAAGATTAGAGAGGACAAACGCATCTCAGGCATTACCCATAACGGCATGGAACACAAAATAAGTCTCTTTGCTGATGACGTCATACTCCTGGTCACAGACCCAACTCACTCCATGCCAGCAATCCAAGAAATCCTTTCCCATTTTGGCCTAGCCTCTTTTTACAAGCTCAACTCCACTAAATCCCTGATACTCCCTCTCAATCTCTCGAAAAGTCAAGAATCCCTCATGAAAGAAAATCTTCCCTTTACTTGGTCAAATCAAGCTATACCATACCTAGGGATAAAATTGGCCCCCTCGCTTCGCCTCCTATATGATCTTAACTATCGTGCTTTCCAAAAACGGCTCCCCAACTTGTTAGGTCAATTGCGCTCAACTGGTTTATCCAAAATAGGAAAAATTGCCTCCTTTAAGATGCTGCTTTTGCCCAAAATTCTTTATCTATTTCGCACGGTGCCAATCCCTGTGCCCCTTTCTTTTTTTACCTCAATACAAAAATTAATATCGAATTATGTCTGGGATGCCAAACCTCCCAGATGTGCCCATTACATCCTGACTAGACATCACAAAAAAGGAGGAGTTGGTCTTCCACACATCCAAAACTACTATTATGCTTCCATCATGGACCAGCTCTACTACTGGTGGCACCCAACTCCCGATAAGACCTGGTCCATCATGGAGACATCCTCCTATCTGCCAAATACCTTGGTAGACATCCTCCTACTCACCTCTGCGGGTTCTCCTCCTAACAAACTGACTCCTTCCCCCCCAATTGCGGCTTCACTGGCTGCCTGGAAAAAATTCACCAACCTCAAACCTGTTGACAGTCCTCCTCACTCCCTACCGATACCTCTCAAAGCACTAACGGCTCACCTGTCGGATATTAAAATACTACACTGGCAGAAGTATGGGATTTCTACTTTATCTGATTTGTACAAAAACGGCTCTCCAAAACCGTTCAGGGATCTCCAATCTGAATATGACATGCCTGACACTGAAGCGTTTACATACATGAGAATCTCGCACTTCCTTAAAACTTCTAAAATCCCCTCAGTGATCACCATTCCTGAACCCCTCAATAACTTCTACACTCGTTCGGTCTATCCTAAACATGGTGTATCTGTAATTTATTCAGTACTCAGTGACAATCGTCCTTTCCCCAAAATCACTACCCTCTTGAAATGGGTAGAAGAACTGAACGTGAGTCCCACCCCTGATATGTGGACACGGGCCTTCAAACTTACCTACGCAGCCTCCCACTGTTCCAACCACTGGGAATCCTATCAAAAGACCGTACACAGGTGGTACCTGACACCATTCCGGCTTTCGAAGTTCTTCCTGGGACATCCAGCTACCTGCTGGAGGTCTTGTGGAAGTACTGGGACTATACACACATCCTGTGGTTCTGCAGATCCCTAAGCTTATACTGGAGACAGATTTTTACTCTGATCTCCTCCATATCACATGTCACAGTCGCCCCCGACCCGGCCCTAGCACTACTGCATCTTGGGATAGAGAAATTTCCACCTGGAACACGGGTAGTAATAATACATCTCTTACTTGCGGCAAAGCTATCTGTCACCAAACTCTGGAAATCGTCTGAAGTCTCTTCCATTTTCAGCACAATTGCGGCCCTGAATCTTCAATGTGAGATGGAGAGGTTAGTTGCCAGGAAAAATTTCAGTATGGCAAAATTTCTCAATGAATGGTCAGCTTGGTTCGCACACCCAAAATGTACTGTAACAGTATGATGGTTTCTATATCACTGAATGGTCGATACTGTATTTTTCTTCTCTTGTACCTAATACTATAAGATGCAAATATGCACCCTGCTGGTGCCCCCCCCCCCCACTTCTCCTCCCCTCCCGCTGGTGCTGACCATATTAACATTTATAACTTGTATGTTGTTCATACCTGTAAGATCGCCTGCACTACAACAGAACTGAACTACCTAATATTAGTTCTTATGCTCCAGTTGGGACAACTGACTTGATTAATTGTTTGTATGCATTGTTCATTTTTATGAAAATACTAATAAAGAAATATTGAAATTAAAAATGTATTTAACAATATGTTATATGAACTGGCAACATTAGGTAATATTGTAAAATGTAATCAAAGCTCTATTCATTCATTTATTTAATCATCTTCCTAACAGTATCCAAACAATACACTATTAGTTTAAATGCTGATGTCTTCATCTACAGTATTGTCATTTAACTTATATTTTACTGCACTTTTTGCTGCAGTTCTATTTCAGTAATTGTCACGATGTCACCTTTTTTTCCATGCCATCAATCATTGCACAAAGTGACAGGTGCAAGGGCACTAGGATAATGGAAAATAAAATTCTAAAAATATCTCCCCTACTATCACCTTGTGCATTATAAAAATTAAATATGTAATATGTTGCGTCAAGCTGCTTTAAAGAATTTCACTTTTGCAAACAGATTTTAATTATTTACTGTAAAAAAGATAAAACATTGTCAATTATCAAGGTCATTCTAAATGTTGCAATATATAGTGTGATAGTCAGCAAAATCCGGCGTGAGAAAATTGTAAGGAAATATGAACGAAAACCACCAGCAAAATCCTAAGGCTATTATTCACAGCTAGTGATAATTTATACAAAAGTTTAAATGTCAGTGGGAAAGTAGCAGGGTAATTAACAGCCAATTTATGTTTGATACTGCCTGGAAAAGATGGGGAGCGGTTCATAAAGCTACTCCCTATCTATAGGATATAAATTCAGTTAAAATACTTGCTGCTATGGATTCAGTTATTGCTATTTAGAGCCACAATACAAGTCTCTTGTATTCATTTCTAATACAATATGATGTGCTGACATTTTTTGGGTTTGTCTTTGAAACAAGTTAAATAATCAAGACTGCTTTTTCGCTATGGACTTTTTTTATTTATGAATGTGAGTAATTTCAACTAGATTGGTCTTGTTTAAAACATTAAACAAACCAAATCTATTGATACCAGGTATCGTGTGGTGATTGTTTGTTCATGCATTTTATTAAATTGTGCCATTGTAGCCAGTGGTGTGTGTGTGTGGGGGGGGGGGGCACAAAAAAAACTGTGGTGTGTACCCAGCCTAACTGAGGATTTGGGTCATTGTGAGCTCCTTATTGCTTCTTTTCTTATGTCATGCCATGTCTGTATTTAGCAATCACTAGATAGGCAGCTGGGAAAACTCAACTAAAAGAAAAACGAAAAGATCCACTTTACTTACATTGGTTGTAACTATTTATTTTTCTATTGTCTGATCACATAATAACAATAATTCAAACCAATTGGAGGGATGACAGCATTGTATTCAACATAACTTTATATAATATTACTGTCCAACGTAATTTTTCCAGTCTGAGTTTTAATGGATGACTTCTAAGGACTGCGACATACGAGAGGGAGAAACAAAAAGCTTACAAGTGTATCATGCATGTATTGTTAGGTGGCAAAGCAAGCAGAATGGCATGATTCACTTTGGTGCTTAAAGCAGGGTTAACAGATTGTTCATTTATGGGTATGGATGCAACCAAAATTTCAGCAAACTTTATTTCCCTCTAACGTTTGGTGGAAATTATTCTCTTATTTTGTAGCACTACCATTACATTACATGCCCTTTACCCTTTTTATTTCATATATTTTGGGGAGCTTTATTTTGTTGTTATTTTTTTTAGACAATAGCAAATAGATAGAAAAACACACAAAAGGCAAATAGGCTGTTCCCTTTTCCTTGTCAAAGTATCTTTATTGAGTTGATAAAGAATTGTACAAGCATAGTGAAGAGAACAAGTTACAAGGAGAAGAAACTCTTTAACAAACAAACATAGTCATTGTACATTGCAAAAGTCACTTATTTCAGTCATCCTAACAATGTATACAGTAGCAATAGTGACTGAATAACTGGCTACCTAGGTTCACTTTGCATTACTTCTTTAAGCCATTGTACGCTAAACTGGGCCTAGGGCCATGTCCCAATGTACAGTCTTTTGAGCTGTTCCCTTTTCAATAGAATTGTCCCTTATCTTAGTGAAAAAGGTGGAGCTCAGCTGACCTCAATCATTCAGTCATATGGTTGCATGTGATTGGGTTGCCATGTGATTGGGTTGATTGTGATTGGTTTGGCAAATTAAAATTTCACCACATGTGTTAAGTTAAGAAAAGTCCCTTGCCAAGTGAAAATTGCCTTGCAACTTATTTGCCTTCAGTAAATCAACCCAAAGTTTGCTATTTTCAGTGTTCGGTTTTGGTGATTTTTTTTTGCTTCTGTCTAGTATAGATAATGCCGAATAAGAGCTTTGTGTTCCATGTTTTTTTTTTAAGTATGTATAATTCCAGTTTGGAACTTTGTGTTAAACATCCTTTTAAATGACACACAAAGTCACAAATTTCAAACAAAGCAACAACTTGCAAAAACAAAATATAGTAATTTGAATAAGTTAACAATTAAGAGTAATTTGTTCAGATAACCAGCTAGATTGACAGGGTTTTTGTTCTGTTGTAGGACCATGAATTTGAGAGACCAAAATTGAACAGGGCCCACAGAAAGTCTATAACATGCTTTTGTAGTTGCTAATTAGAGTAGGATTGGGGGCTAGCATGACCTGTTTGGACATTGACATTTTCCCAGCTGTGCTTCTGGTATATAAAAGAGAAGGAATATAAATTGCAACACTGGGGTTTTAGATAATGGCAAGTCATATACTCTCTATTCTTCATAATATGGAATGTCACTGTTTTTCTTTGAAGGCATGGCTGTGACTTCACCTGCTCTGTAAGGGGATGCAGCATTGTTAAAAGTTTTGACGTTTAGGAGATGCCACTAAAGACATCAAGTGAACATGTGTGGTACTCAGACTTAAAGCAAAGGGCAACTGTATAGTTGAATACTATCCTGGGTTTAATACCATTGACCTATCTCAATGAAAGGCCAGGACAGCTGTGAAAAGCAGCCATTTGTCCAAATTGTTAGGATATTCTGATAGATTAGTATGTGAAAGACTAATAAAAAAAAAAAATGACTAAATATATTGCACCCGGGAAAAATATTTGTTAAGAGCATTACTTTATGTGGTGTGATATGCATCCAAAGATGGATGAATCTGAGCTGCTCTTTCTCTATTGTACTACTGTGTTCAGAGTGACCACTAATAAAAGGTCTATAAATGAGTGATTAGAACTTTTGGAGCAGACTTTATAAGTATCAGAAAAGGAATACAATGTAATATTTGAAATTAATAAATATCACAAATATGAACAATATTAAAAACAGAAAAATATTTGACTCTCAAATAGAGGAGCGCACACTGTAATATATAAAATCCCTATAGGTGCTTGGACAGGATTGGTCGACGTTTTGCTTTTGCTTCTTCAGGACCTACTTGACATCAAGCAAAGGGATTCTGTATGAGAAAGGGGAAATGATCAAACTTCACATAAGGACCAGGGCAGCCATCAGAAATTTTGGAGCCCCTTACACAGCTTTAGACCTGGGACTGACTACCAAAATTCTCTAGGGCCCGTCCACTCACCGTCCCACCAAATCCACCCACTCTCCGCCCCACCAAGTCTCATACCATGTCCTCTTCTTTCTCCAGTCCCATCCCCCATCCCATGTCGTCATTGTCCTCCTCCTCCATCCCACGTCCTCCTCCTCATCCATCCCATGTCCTTCTACTCCTCCTGTACCATTTCCTCCATCCCATGTGCTTTTTCTCCTCCATCCCTTGTCCTCTACATTCTCCAGTCTCACCCCCCATCCCATGTTTTCCTCCTCCTCCTCCTCCTCCTGTCCCATCCCCCATCTCATGTCATCCTCCTCATCCAGTCCCATCCCATGTCCTCCTCCAGTCCCATCCCATGTCCTCCTCCAGTCCCATCCTATGTACTCCTCCTCCAGTACCATCCCATGTTCTCCTCCTCTTCCATCCCATGTCCTTCTCCTTCAGTCCCATTGCATGGCCTCCTTCTCCAGTCCCATCCCATGTCCTCCTCCAATCCCATCCCATGTCCTCCTCAACTCAATAAAAATGACGTTCTTACCTAGGCTCCTTTATTATTTTAGAACTTTACCAGTGGCAGTCCCAAGGGGAGACATGCAATTTTTGCAAGCTGAAGTCCTGCACTTCGTGTGGAGTAACAAGAGACCTTGGATAAAAAAGCGAACACTTTATACACCTAAGTCTATGGGGAACTTGGTCTCCCCAATTTACAGGCATATTTCCGAGCAGCCCAGATTGCCCAGCTAGCCTACACCACATCTAAAGGCTCAGTCCCCCTTTGGGTCTCCATTGAAGCACTTTCCTGCTATCCGTTTGCCATAGGTTCCTTAATGTGGCTTCCTAGTCGTTTGCACACGCCCATATTATGCCCCGCTTTATCACATTATTTTGCAATATGGGACAGGACATGCCACCACAGTCCTTTATCATCCTCTCATACGCCACTAGCTCCTATTCTCTGTAACCTAGAGTTTCCACCTGGACTCCGCAATTGTTCCAATGGTGGCTTAATAAGGGGCTACTGAGAATCAGTGATTTCCTTAATGGGGATCAGATTTATAATATACAACATTTTAAAGATGCGTTTCTAATGCCTCCTAATGAACTGTTTCGATACAACCAAATTGCATAATTTGTCAGATCCAAACTTAACCAAGTGGTGAGACCCCTTACACTCACAAAATTTAAATTGACATGCCAGGCCAGAGGCTTCAAGAGGGGTCGGATATCTGCGATATACATCTCTCTTACTGAACCTGATTCTAAACTTGCCTATATGGACCAGTGGGAAAGGGACTTGAATCTTACCTTTGATTTGACCGAGTGGCAGTTATCCAAAATTTCCATCAATACCACTCTCATAGAGGCCAATTATAAAATGCTCCTGCGTTGGTACCTGGTACCAACTAGGGTAGCTAAGATGCATCCTTCTACTTCACCAAATTGCTTCCGACAATGTGGACAGTTGGGAACGATGCACCATATTTGGTGGCAATGCCCCCTTGTAACTAGGTTTTGGTTTAGGATATTCAATTTTGTCAACTCAGTGACGGGGGTAAACATTCGCAGATCTCCAGAAGCCGCTCTCTTTCACAAACTACCTGATGAAACACCCAAGAAATCTGTAAAACTGATTAATTATATATTGCTGGCGCTAGGTATTGGAAACAGTCAGTAATTCCTCTTGACCAGGTTAAAAGTAAACTCAATTGGACAATAATTAATGACAAACTCACCCATATACTTTGTAATAAAACCAAGAAATTTAACGAGATATGGGACCCGTGGTTTGATTACATCTCGACTCCAGGATGACCCTCTCTTTTCTCGTTTCCCCCTTTTATTTATTGTTTTTTTATAAGTTTTTTCAAGTCATACACAAGAGAATACATATGAATCATTAACAGTTTGAAGAAATGCAGGTATACACTGTCTTAGTGAACTACTAAGCACACATAATATGTACAGGTATAGGAATGGCGATGTGAATAAACAATTGCCTTTAGTGGGAGAAAGAAAGTCAATACCATTAAAAAAGAATAGAGAGAATAAATCAATAATAAAAAAAACTAAAACACCAAAAAAATTGAAATAAATTTGAAACAGCCACCCGTCCTGACCATACAGTGGTCATAGAGGAAACATAAACATACTGTAAAACCTCACATAAAGATCTGCACATACAGAGAAATGAATTGCGTACACACTCAAAGGAATATGTAGGGATTGTGGGATTGTTGGGGGTGAGGTGGACAACCACCTTTTGGCAGCCAGTAAAATAAAAGACATCAGTCGGCGCAGGGCCTTAGAAATACCAGGGACACCTAACAAACAGTGCATGGGTGTGAGAGGGACGGGAATACCCACCAGATTTTCTAACAACTTCTGGACTCTAAGCCAAAATTGTTGAACAGGGGGACATTCCCAAAAGATGTGGACGTGAGAGCCCACGGCATTATTTCATCTCCAATATGGTTTTGAGACTGTTAGGTTGCGGGCATGTAAAATATCTGGGGTCCTATACCAGTGCATCAGGACTTTGTATGCGGTTTCCTTATGGGCCACACATCGAGAGATCTTGGAAGTGTGCTTCCAGATGCTCTCCCAATCCAACAAGGAGATGTTATGCTGTAAGATCTGAGACTACTTTCTCATGTAGAGGTGGTTATTCACCGCTATAGGGACTGCCTCATGCAGAATTTTATAAATGGTAGATTTGAGGCTCATGAGGGCCTCTAGCGCATAGGGCCTCAAAGTCTGTTGGCTTCTCCAAAGTCAAAGAAGGGGATCTGGTGGAGAAAATAATCTTCAGGTATGAGCGTAAAAGCTTTTGGGGAATCTGATGCTGTCTTTGCAACTCGGGAAAAGTCAGAAAATGTCGAGTCACCGGATTAACAAAATGTCGTAGTTGGAAAAGTCCTGCCTGGGTCCAAGGTAGCATACGATCATAGGAGAGGCTATCTTGGGTGTCTGGATTGAATAGAACATTCAAGAGTGGTGGGCTTGGAGAGGACAAGGAATAACGCTCAAACAGCGTTTCCAAATAGACGGCGTGAACAGCATGGGAGCTAAACAGATTTTCCACAATTGGGGCATATGAAGGGCAGTAGAAGGCCAGAGCATATAGCAAGGGTGGACCGGGGCCATGACACTCTATTTCCGCCCACCTACTGTAGGTGACCGCGATATTGTGTCAATCTCGCTCCCTTTCTCGGTGAGATTGACCACCTACGAGCCCCGTCGCGGGATCCAGTGCCGAGCCGGCTCACCGCGATGGGAACAAGCCGTCATAGAAGCGACGGGGATCCCGCCAATTCTAGCCGGGGCATTTGTTATGAATCATGAGGGGGAACTCCACGGCAAATGTTAAATAAAAAACCGGCATGGGTTCCCCCCCCAGGGGCATACCAGGCCCTTAGGTCTGGTATGGATTGTAAGGAGAACCCCCTACGCCGAAATAACGGCATGGGTTTCCCCCCGCAATCCATACCAGACCCGTATCCAAGCATGCCGCTCGGCTGGTCATAAAGGAGGGGGGACAAGCGAGCGCCCCCCCTGAGCTGTACCAGGCCGCATGCCCTCAACATGGGGGGGTTGGGTGCTCTGGGGCAGGGGGGCACCCTGCAGCCCCCCTCCCCAAAGTACCCTGTCCCCATATAGATAAGGACAGGGCCTCTTCCCGACAACCCTGGCCGTTGGTTGTTTGGGTCTGCGGGCGGGGGGCTTATCGTAATTTGGGAGCCCCCATTAATAAGGGGGTCCCCAGATACCAGGGTGAATGAATATGGGGTACATCGTACCCCTACCTATTCACCTGGAGGAAAAGTGTAAAAGAAAAACACACAACACAGGGTTTTAAAATAATTAGTCAGCTCCGGGGGGTCTTCTCCGCTCTCCGGGGGGTCTTCTCCACTCTCCGGGGGTCTTCTTCCATCTTCTCCGCTGTCATCTCAGCGCTCCCCGGTTCTTCTCCCGCTCGCTCTCCGGTGCCTTCTTTGGGGCTGGCCGCCGCTATCTTCTTTTTAGCTTTATTACTAGTGGCGGCGCAGCCCGCTCTTCTTTGCTGTCTTCTGCCTTCTTCTTTTCTTCTTATGTTGACGCGTCGCTTCCTCCCGCTGTAATGCCAGGTACGTGGCTCGCACCGATTTATATAGGCCTCTTATGGCGTCACAGTCCCATCATGCTCCGGGACCCACGTGGGGGGAAATGGGTGGATTGGTATACAAAGACGCAGATGAGTTACTAAAGTGCATATCACATTTTTTTAAAGATACATTGTTCTGACTGTTTTCTTTTCTTTAATTTATTTATTTTCTTGTTCAGTTACTTTAGCTTCTGTTTTATGTCTTCTGGATCAATCTTGTTTTAGAACTTAGATTGTCACTAATCCTCTGATTAACTAGATGTACCAACTTTAACGGGAGAGGTGGGTCTGTGGCACTCTTACTGGGCACAGCATGATCCCGACTGGGGTGCCCGGGGGGGAGTCAGCAGTCCTCGCCCATATTTCATACGTTTTCTATGTTTATATCACTCAGGTATGTCTGTATGTCACTTACAACTTTATTACTGTGAAACCTTTTAATTGTACCACATATCAAAGAATTAATGTCTAAGTGACCTTTTTTTTTTCTTTATTGTCTATATGTTATCTTTGTAAACTTCTCAATAAAAACTATTGATTTAAAATACAACTAATGTCCAATGTATCAATAGGCCCCATTAAAATAATAGTTGCTTAAAAACAATAGGTAAGGGAACAAGTGCTTTGTGCCATTAGTAACAGATAAACATGTGACCAGGTCCAGGTGCTCCAGGTGATCCCACATGGATGTACATTCACCACAATGGATAGACCTTCTATTACTTGATAGGTCTCACCACACTTTCTTGATTGGGCTGTATATCTTGTCACCAACTTGACCACTTACATGTACCAGAATGTGATTCCTTCTGCCACTCAAAAAACAGTATTAATTAAGAAAAAGGTTCATTGCGCAAAGCAGCCAACTATTAACCCATATCAATCTTACAATTATACTGCACTCACATGTGTATATGCCTATGGACCGGCACCAAGTACATACAACACTTATGGTTAAGATCGCCAGCACTGCACCCAAGTACAAAACCTGACATGCGCTCTAGGCATAAGGGGCCAGATTCACAAAAGGGATACGACGGCGTATCTGCTGATACGCCGTCGTATCCCTGTTTCTATCTATGCGACTGATTCATAGAATCAGTTACGCATAGATATCCCTAAGATCCGACAGGTGTAATAGTTTTACACTGTCGGATCTTAGGATGCAGTACCGCGGCCGCCGCTGGGGGGAGTTTGCATCGTAAACCAGCGTTGGGTATGCAAATTAGCACTTACGGCGATCCACAAAACTTTTTCCCGTCGTTACGTCGCCGCAAGTGTTAGTTTGCCATCGCAAAGATAGGGCACCTTTTACAAAGTGTAAAATTAGTACACCATGTAAAAGTATACCCGTCTTTCCCGCGTCGCTTTTTAATTTTTTTTTTTCGGCGCAAGTCTTTTTTTCACGTCGCGATTCACAAAGCGTTGGCGCGTCGTAATTTCGTGCAAAGCACGTTGGGAAATTTCCGTCGGGAACATGCGCAGTACATCCGGCGCGGGAGCGCACCTAATTTAAATGGTACCCGCCCCATTTGAATCGGCCCGCCTTGCGCCGGATGAATTTAGGATACAACGCCACAAATTTCTAGGTAAGTGCTTTGTGGATCGGGCACTTAGCCAGAAAATTTGCAGCGGTGTAACCTAAATCGGTTACGTTGCGCTGAGCCCGGGTTACGTGAATCTGGCCCAAGATGTATTGTGTAAGCTGGGGAACACTGCCTTAACTAGGTTCATCTGTAATTGGACATTTTCAGGAAGCTTCCCAAAGATGTCCAATTACAGACAAAACTAGTTGAGTCAGTGTTATCCAGCCGATATGTTTAATTGTAAGATTTATATGGTTTATGGTGGTTTTGCACTATTACATGGTACACTGTTTAGAAATCTTGATTCACATTTTTGGCAGCGATGTCTATATACACATTTATAAAGTGTACATGCTGCCTTCAGTAAATCAACCCAATATTTTTTTTTTGATGACATCATATCTTTTATTCATGATATACATATATTTACATATACTTATATATCATATATTTTGGTACCAAACATGCAAAACAATTTAAAAATGACATTGTGTTATTGTGGTTTTAATGCAACAACATGTTTTAAATAAATGAATAATGCATCTTTCAAAAAAAAACTAAATGTAATCTTTATAACTTGAACAGTCATAAAATAAAATGTACATGTCTGAATTAGTTACCTGGTTGTCATAGTAATAATAAGTTAGAAATGTCAAGCCATATAAACACCATACTTTGAAGAAATACAACACATCATATAAGCACATCATAGAGATGATAGAAAAATTGCTATAATAGCTAGGTAAAGTAACAAATTACATAGTGACATGATTTCAGTGTGAATTTTGTTTAAAGAATATTCTTCTGGGATTGGTATGTAGAAAGAACTGCAAAAGAATGGCTTATGGTTAAGGTATTAGATTTTATAAAAAGCTAGATGACTATAGTAAGTTGTAAATACAATCAGTTATTGAATAAATTTAACCCGGGAATATTTGGCTGCAGAATGACCAGGCCATTTTTTGTGATTCGGCACTGTGTCGTTTTAACTGACAATTGAGTGGTCGCGCAACACTGCACCCAAACAAAATTGACATCCCCTTTCCCACAAATAGAGCTTTCTTTTGGTGGTATTTGATCATCTCTGTGGTTTTTATTTGTTGTGCTATAAACAAAAAAAATAAAATTTAATAAAAAACACAATATTTTGTACTTTTTGCTATAATAAATATCCCCATTTAAAAAAAAAAAAAAGCTATTTTTTTTTCAGTTTAGGCCGATAGGTATTTTTCAACATATTTTTGGTAATAAAAATCTCATTAACCGTATATTGATTGGTTTGCACAAAATTTATAGGGCCAGATCCACAAAGAAATTACGCCGGCCTATCTATTGATACGCCGCGTAATTTCTAAGATCCCCCGTCGTATCTTTGTTTTGTATCTACAAGACAATATACGACTGAATGAGGGCTCGATCCGACTTGTGTACGTCTTAGTACGCCTTCGGATCTTAGGTGCATATTTACGCTGGCCGCTAGGTGGCGCTTCCGTTGATTTCCGCGTACAGAATATGCAAATGAGCTAGATACGGCGATCCACAAACGTACGTCCGGCCAGCGCATTTTTTTACGTTGTTTTTCGTAAGGCTTTTTTCGGCGTAACATTACCCTGCTATATGAGGCGTAGCCAATGTTAAGTATGGACGTCGGGCCAGCGTCAAATTTGCCGTTGTGTACGTCGTTTGCGTAAAACGTTTGCGAATAGGGCTTTGCGTAGAATGACGTTCACGTCGAAAGCATTGGCTTGTTGTGGGTTAATTTGGAGCATGCGCACTGGGATACCCCCTGGACGGCACATGCGCCGTTCAGAAAAAACGGCATTTACGTCAGGTCAAGACGTATTAAAATAAAACACGCCCACAACTGATCCATTTGAATTGCGTGCCCTTACGCCGACACAGTTACACTACGCCGCCGTAACTTACGGCGCAAATTTTTTCAGGATACGGAAAATACGCTGAAAGTTACGGCGACAGATCGAAAGATGCGCGGAGGTACGTAGATCTGGCCCATAGTGTCTACAAAATAGGGGATAGATTTATAGCATTTTTATTATTATTATTTTTTAACTAGTAATGGCGGTAATCAGCGATTTTTATCGGGACTGCAACATTATGGCGCCCAGAGGCGATTAAGTTCGCATGTGTTGCGCTATATAAGTTTTCATTCATTCATTCACATTGGACACATTTAATACATTTTTGGGACCATTGGCATTTATACAGCGATCAGTGCTATAAAAATGCACTGTTTACTATATAAATGTCACTGGCAGGACACGATCAAGGGGTTAATTGTGTTCCCTAGGTGTGTTTCTAACTGTAGGGGGAGGGGACTGACCTATAGGAAATTACAGATTATGGTTCCTAGCTATTAGGAACTCACATTCGGTCATTCTTCACAGAACAGGGATTTGTGTGTTTACACACACACGTCCCTGTTCTTCCTCTCGTGCCTGTGATCGCTTGTGGCAAGTGGTCATCGCGACCGCCGGTCACGAGCTTCGGCAACCCCCAGCGATGCAACAGGTGCGCGCATGCCGGCTGTCCCGTTTAAAGGAGCTAACGTACAGCTGCGTTCACAGGATCGTACAGACCAGTCGCAGTATGTACTGCAGCTTACCAATCCCTAAATAAGGTGGCTGCATTACTTTTCTTTTGTGATATTTATATTTATTTTCACTCGGTCATCCTGCTAGTAACACACTTTCTGTCTTAACCCATTTCTGCTCTAAATAGAGGAGAATTAGATGAACTTGACTAACCAGCTATCACTTTTTTTTATTCTTTTGGGGATAAACATTTTATATAAATAAATAAATATAATTTGGCCATTGTAAGCACCCCTGTCAGTGTTAAATGGTTTGCCTTAATCCTCTAGCTGTCACTTTTGATGAACACATTGGTCTGTTAAAGGAAGTTAAAAAAATAAAAGACTTACTAGCAGTATTGTTAAGTGAAAATAAAAGGGGAAGAAAACTTAAAAAGGAAACAAATGCAGTTATTACATCCAAGTAGTAGGCTGCAATAAAGGATTTGTTTTTGTTTTTTTGGGGTTTAATACCACTTTAAGGTGTGGAATTATTTAAACAGAACAGACAATTCTATTAGAAAATATGTATTAATCAACTTTTAATGTGAACGATTATTGTTGAGTCATAGGAAAAAGTCATGATTTGGGCATTTAATAAAAAAAAGTGCTGTTTAGATGAACTAAATATAGAATAATTTGAGGAACAGATATAATACACATTAAAGATGAAGTTCACGCAAATCAGCAAAATACATAGCCAAAATACATAAATAAGATTGAGTTTACAAGCCAAAGGATTTAAATTTGTGTCCATTTATTCCTAGGAGCTACATTTATTTACCTACTTCCTGTAGGAGAAGGGAGTCCATGGCCTGTCCCTTGAAGTGGGGGGGGGGGGGGATTAGCAGCATCATAGAGCATTGCACTCACAGTAAAATTCTGCTGAAAAGATGATGTTAGGGCTGTTCTCTACATTGGTGCCCATAAGCTTAACATCCAAAAAATCAATGGTATCTGCCTGTAAATTACCAGTGAATTTCAGATTTAAATTATTGTCATTCAGATAAGAAAGCCATGTATTTAAATTGGCAGACTCATCCAAACTGACAAATAACAAATTGTCAATATAACTACAGTAGAAAACAGTGTCGTTACGACGGGGGCTATCACATCCAACGATGCAGGACCTCTCCCACCATCCCATGTAGAGGTTGGCTAGGGAGGGTGAAAATTTGGCTCCCATGGAGGCCCCGCATCTTTGGAGGTAATAGCCCCCATGAAACATAAAAAAAATGTGAGTGAGAAGATACTCTAAAGCTTGCACTATGAGCTCCTGTAAAGATAATGAAAACTTGCTCGAATCCTTCAAAAAGTGAGTGACTGCCTGGAGACCTAGGTGATGTAGAATGCTTGAGTAAAGGCTGGTAACGTCACAGCTGACAGGGTCTGTAGGTTTGTTCTTAATTTGAATTTGTATTGTATGTAAGTCGTAACAGGTACATTTTTTAAGTGTAGCTCCAGCCCAAATTTTTTTTTTTTACTATTTTGGATAGAATAGGGTAGGGTTAACACCCCTGTAACATTTGTTTTACTGTCTATGTCCCTGTTCAGAAGATTCACCCCACTTTCTGTTCCTATGACAATTGGATTTTGAAAATGTTGGGTTGTTGTGGAAACCTTTTTCCCATTATAACTCTTACAGGAGAGAATTTCCCTCCCTAGGGGTATATTTCCTCTCACTTCCTGTTGTCTCCCTTCGTAAGTAGGAGTCATTTGTAAGTTGGATATTTGTAACTCTAGGACCACCTATATACAAAAACGTCCATGAAAGAACCCATAAACCAAGCTAAAGTGGATGTAAACCTAATTCATGAAATTTGAACTGGGCACATATATCTGCAGTGTTTTGTTATCTCTCTTCCGAGTCTAATAGCTATCTCTTGCTCCATAGCTCTGTTATCAGCCTGATAACTTCTCACACCTTCTTCAAGATGGGAGATAGAAGTGTGTCGGTGGGAGGTTGCTATAAATAGATTAGCAGTCAGCTTTCCCTCTAAGAGCGATTTCTACACAATCCTTTCTTCCTTTGCCTAGGGAGATTTGATTTATCTCTGTGTATTATCTGAGACTGTTCACTTCACTGGGTATATGCAAGGGTCTAAATCCACTTTAAGATCCCCAAAACATGCAATTCCACAGAGAGAGGGGAGATCTCTTCAAGGTTCCATCTCAGTGGAGGATAGAAAGCATTCAGATCCTAAGTAGCAGACACATCACACCACCTCAGTGAAAGCAGATGGGGGCTTACCAGAGCCTATAGAATCACTGGCATAATGGAAGGGATAGGGAAATCATAAAGTAATGTGAATAGGAAAGAATACAAATACATGAATCCATTAGCGTGCACATAAATGGATCAAAGTTGAAGGTTTCACAGGTGGGGGATTTAGTATTCCAGGAAAACCTGTAGATTTAGTTCTGCTTTGAGGCCACTTGGCACAAGGGATCACAACCTATAGATCCACCACTTCTCTTTTTGAAAGAGTATCAAATTGAAGTTGCCCCGTCTTGGCGATAGTGTCATGTACCTGAGTGAAGTCTGAGGTAACGAGGTCAGCCTCTCTTGAATCTCCGGCCCTGGTCCCGCTGAGAGTGGAGACAAGGGAAACCAAGGGCCAGGGGAGACACGAGTGCTAACAGATGTAACTGCGGAAGCCCGCAGCAGGTGATGTGAATCTTGAGAGGCAGGAAGTCGCAGCAGGTTGCAGAGTCAAAGTCGCAGCAGGTTGCAGGGACCAAGTCGCAGCAGATTGCAGGGACGAAGTCGCAGCAGGTTGCAGGGACGAAGTTGCAGCAGGTTGCAGGGACAAAGTCGCAGGTACCCGGGAAGTTGAGCGGAGCAAAACAGGAGACAGGAGCATGGTCACATGGGAAGCCTGGTTCAGCAGCGAGCAGGCAGCAAGGCACAAAGTCATCAGGCAGGAAGCAGGGTCACGTTCGGAAGCCGAGATCAGGAACCAAGAGTCAGAGGTGAAGCGAGTCCAATAGCAAGGTCAAGGAAGCCGAGGTTCAGTAACCGGAATCAGGAGCACAGGAACAGGCACAGGAAACAGGGACCGGAACCGCTGAGATCCATCAGCACTAGGCTGGGGTCAGTGCACCCTTTAAATAGGCCGTCTGGCGCCAAGGGACGCGCATGTTGCCGCAAATTCGTGGGGACAGCTCTAATAGTTCTCTTACAGATAGTTTCAACATAGCCTTGACTCACTTTCCTTCAAGCCTACCTCCATGGAATTGGGCAAAGTGTTTGGCTAAGGGCTTATCATTCACGCATATGTCCCCTATACATATTCTGAGCTGACATTATGTTTTCCATATGTGTATTTTGTTACAGGAACAGGTCAGCATATAGACAACCCTGGTGGTGGCACAGTCGATCAGGTCCTTTATCTGGAAGCATTCCTCCCCCATGGCATTGCTAAAGGTATTGGTTCTTTCAACAAAGGGGCAAATCTGTAAACATACCTTAGCTTCTTGGACATTCAGACAGCTATGTAGCCCCCAGTACCTTGGTGAATTCAGATGTGATAAGTGTGTCTCCTATGTTCTTGGCCCTTCTGGCTGCCATTTTAACAAATGTTCCTACAGTACTATGTCTGCTAGCCCGGTTGTATTTGTTACAATACTCCAGTGTTTATTGAGTATGTCCCTCACTGTATTCCATTGGGTTCCAAATTGAGTGATAACTCTCACTGGGCCCAGCTCACCTTTACTCACACCAGGGGTTTCTTAATCAGGAGATCTTTCCTGTCAAATCTAGCCACCTTTTGTTTTGCTCTCCTCAGTTGCCTATGCAAGTATCCTCTTTTTCGGAAGCGTCTGTAAAGGTCATTGCTTTCCTTTCTGTAATTAGTCAACTTAGTGCAGTTCCTTTTTATACGCAAGAATTGGCCAATAGGAATACGATCCTTCAGCCATTTGGGATGGTTGCTGTCTGCTCTTAACAGCGTTTGGCAGCTGTCTCCTTGAGGAACGTGCATGTGCATAGGGAGTCTCCTTCTAACTTGATCCGCAGATCAAGAAAGGAAATTTGTTTACGGTCAAACACATATGTAAGTTTGATGTTGTGATCATTTTCATTGAGGTGACCAATGAATCGATGCAGGAATTCTTCATCTCCTTTCCATATCATTAACACATTGTCAATGTACATTAGCCATGTATGTACATGGTACATTGGTGAGGTGTATACTAGCTCCTCCTCCTAAAGCCCCAGGTATGTGCATGCAATGTTTCCACACCGCCATCTCTCTTTTTGATTAGTATTAGATTGTTCCAAAGTGCTGTTAACCATCATAGATTGGTTTGTAGAATGATGTTGCAGTGATCTTGGACGTCTAGAGATGGGAGGTCTTCTCAGTAGCTGCAGCTCTATGGGTTCACCTACAGGCAGAGGAGGTAGACGAAGACTGCTATACCAGTCCTTAAGATCCACTAGGGGCAGGTTCAGGCTTTCACAAAATGCTTGTAAGTTCTCTGGTCCTCTCAGGTTGACTGTGCAGCATATGAAAGCAGCTGATAAGCAGGAGGGAAACTTCCATCTATAAGTTATATCTCGGGTTAGGAGGAGTTCAAGCAGGGGACAGAGATCCTTCCTGTGTTGAAAAGTAATATTAGAGTGATCTTAATAAAGCTTAACTTCAGGAATACGATATAGAATGTGGCTTCTATTCCTCGCAATCTGGAGGATCACTTACTTCTTTAAGGTGAAAGCTGACTAGACAGCAGATTACATCCCTGGGGGGTCTGTGTCTCTGCCCCTGGGACGGAGTGCTCTGTGCATTCACTCTATATCAATCAGGGTTTCTGAAGGGCTTTCTAGTAAGTTGTTAAAAATAGCAATCACTGCCTGAGTTAGCTGGCTTGGATTCACAGCTTCAGGGGTCCCTCTTACCTAGAGATTGTGGCATCTGCCTCGGTCTTCCAAGTTACAATGGTGTTCACGGAAGTGTAAGGTGTGCGCCTCTGTAACATGTTGGACATCCTGAAGTGCAGCATCATGGTGGGTTGTCACTTCTTCAACCTCTTTCAGGGAGAGAGATGCTACTGCTTGTACATCTAGCTGCAAGTCTGAGTTGGCCACCAATAGGATCTCCTTTATATCTTGCTGGTTGTCAGGGTGGTGGCATCAGGCTGAGGAAGGGAAGACTGTGCAGGGCTCTTGCTGGCAGAATGTGCAGAGTACCCAATCAGCTGTGTGGAGGCCACCAGTTCCCTAGACTGGGTCCAGAAAATCCCTGGTATGTTGTGGCTTAGCTGCATGCCTGTGTCTCAGGGTGATCGGGAACGTGAGGCAGAGGCACTCCGATCGGGTTTCCCCATGGCACAGCAAATTAGCTGCTACAGTACAGGCTCTGCAAAGGACCTTAGTGTGCCAGAGTGAGGAGCCACGCCCCCTACAGGTGTTTGTTAAAGTGGAGACCCAAAACCACATAAAACAATATTCAATAAAATTCATCATAAACAAAACTAGGCCAACCATTAAAACAAATGTGTATTGCCCTAAAACAGGCATTCAGAGCCAGGACCAAAAAAAAAAATATCCAGTACAAGTATACAAGTATGTAGAAGCATGTAATTTAGTCCATGTAAAAACAATGAGCCAACCAGTGTAAGCTATGATATCCATGACTAGGGATGAGCTTCGAGTTCGAGTCGAACTCATGTTCGACTCGAACATTGCCTTTTCGCCTATTCGGCAAACAACGAACCATTAGGGGTGTTCACGGCAAATTTGAAAAGCCGCGGAACACCCTGTTAAAGTCAATGGGAGAAATCTAAAGTGCTCATTTTAAAGGCTAATATGCAATTCATTGTCCTAAAAAGTGTTTGGGGACCTGGGTTCTGTCCCAGGGGACATGTATCAATGCAATTTTTTTTTAAAAAAACAGACTTTTTTTCGGGAGCAGTGAATTTAATAATGCTAAAAGTGAAACAATAAAAGTGAAATATTCCTTTACATTTCGTACCTGGGGGGGGGAGTTAGCATGTGAAATAGCGCATGTTTCCAGTACATAGAACTGTCCCTGCACAAAGTGACATTTCTGAAAGGAAAAAAAGTCTTTTAAAACCGGACCTGCGGCTATAATGAATTGTCGGCTCTGGCAATTCAGAGGGAATTCATTCATAAAAAAAAATAGCGTGGGGGTCCCCCCAAATTCCATTACAAGGCCCTTCAGGTCCGGAATGGATATTAAGGGGAACCCCGCCGTCAATTTAATAAAAAAAATGACGTGGGGTTCCCCCCAAAGATCCATTCCAGACCCTTCAGGTCTGGTGTGGATTTTAAGGGGAACTCCACCCCAAATTTAGAAAAAAAAAGGCGTGGAGTTCCCCCAAAAATTCACACCAGACCCCTTATCTGTGCACGTTAAACTGGCCGGCCGCAGAAAAGAGGGGGGACAGAGTGCGGCCCTCCCCCTCTCCTGAACCGTACCAGGCCACATGCCCTCAACATGGGGAGGATGTCCCCATGTTGATGGGGACAAGGGCCTCATCCCCACAACCCTTGCCCGGTGGTTGTGGGGGTCTACGGGCGGGTGGCTTATCAGAATCTGGAAGACCCCTTTAACAAAAGGGACCCCCAGATCCTGCCCCCCCCTATGTGAATTGGTAATGGGGTACATTGTACCCCTACCATTTCACAAAGGAAGTGTAACTAGTTTGAAAAAACACACACAAAAAGTCCTTTATTAATAAAAAAAAAAAGAAAAAAAATCCAGTGGTGATAATCCACTCGTTCCCGGCTTCCTGCTCCAATGTTGTCTGTATCCAGCGACAGGTGCGGGTGATCTCCGGTCCAGAGATGAGAAGATCCATCCATCCAGAGAGCAGCATCGCCGACCTCCTCTCACCGCTGGACACAGAACAGCGAATGACGCGACTGAAGCTGTGACATTTCTTATATAGGGGAGGCGGGGCCACCTGTCACATGACCCAGCCCCCTCTGATGCACCCTCTGCTACGTCACTGGGTAAGCCCAGTCTTCCACCTTCCTGGGCTTCCCCAGTGACGTAGCAGAGGGTGCATCAGAGGGTGCGGGGTCACGTGACGGATGGCCCCGCCTCCCCTATATAAGAAATGTCACAGCTTCACCCGCTCATTCGCTGTGCTGTGTCCAGCGGTGAGAGGAGGTTGGCGATGCTGCGCTCTAGATGGATCTTCTCATGGCTGGACCGGAGATCACCCCCACCCATCGCTGGATACAGACAACGTTGGAGCAGGAAGCCGGGACCGAGAGTGGATTATCACCGCTGGATTTTTTTATTTTTATTTTATTAATAAAGGACTTTATTCTACGGTGTGTGTGTTTTTTCAAACTATTTACACTTCCTTCGTGAAATGGTAGGGGTACAATGTACCCCATTACCAATTCACATAGGGGGGGCAGGATCTGGGGGTCCCCTTTGTTAAAGGGGTCTTCCAGATTCTGATAAGCCCCCCGCCCGCAGACCCCCACAACCACCGGGCAAGGGTTGTGGGGATGAGGCCCTTGTCCCCATCAACATGGGGACATCCTTCCCATGTTGAGGGCATGTGGCCTGGTACGGTTCAGGAGAGGGGGGCCGCACTCTTTCCCCCCCCCTTTTATCTGCGGCTGGCCAGGTTAACGTGCTCGGATAAGGGGTCTGGTGTGAATTTTTGGGGGAACTACACGCCATTTTTTTTTTAAATATGGGGTGGAGTTCCCCTTAAAATCCACACCAGATCTGAAGGGTCTGGAATGGATATTTGGGGGAACCCAACATCATTTTTTTTAAATTGACGGTGGGGTTCCCCTTAATATCCATTCCAGACCTGAAGGGCCTGGTAATGGAATTTGGGGGGACCCCCACGCTATTTTTTTTTTATGAATGAATTCTCTCTAAATTGCCAGAGCCGACAATTCATTATAGCCGCAGGTCCGGGTTTTAAAAGACTTTTTTTCTTTCAGAAATGACACTTTGTGCAGGGACAGTTCTATGTACGGGAAACATGCAATATTTCACATGCTAACTTTACACCCCCCCAGGTACGAAATTTAAAGTAATATTTCACTTTTATTGTTTCACTTTAAGCATTATTAAATTCACTGCTCCCGAAAAAACGGACGATTTTAAAACTTTTTTTTGCATTGATACATGTCCCCTGGGACAGGACCCAGGTCCCCAAATACTTTTTAGGACATAAACTTGCATATTAGCCTTTAAAATTAGCACTTTAGATTTCAAATGTTCGAGTCCCATAGACTTTAACGGGGTTCTAAAGTTCACACAAACATTTGGTGTGTTCGCAAGTTCTTGTGGGAACCGAACAGGGGGGAGTTCGGCTTATCCCTATCCATGCCTCAGTTTACACAGAGTTTTTCTTTCACAACTGCAACTGACAAGATCAGCAGGAGAGAGAAAACAAGGCAAGTAAGCATAGTGGACATGTGCAATTTGTTTTGTAACAAATAGAAATTCTGCCAAATTTTGCATCTATCAGACATTTGGATGATTCTACATGATTCGTCAATTCATTAAAGGTAAACTCGGAGTAAATCTTACAGTCCAATCACTTGATTACTTTTGTGCTGGAGGTTGGATCACTGGCATAGTGAATTCCTGAGAACTAGGGATGAGCCGAACACCCCCCCCCATTTGGTTTGCACCAGAACCGTCGAACGGACCGATCGTTCGCGCAAACTTTTAGAACCCCATTGAAGTCTATGGGACTCGAACGTTCAAATTCAAAAGTGCTCATTTTAAAGGCTAATATGCAAGTTATTGTCGTAAAACGGGTTTCAGAACCTGGGTCTTGCCCCAGGGAACATGTATCAATGGAAAAAAAAGTTATAAAAACGGTCGTTTTTTCTGGAGCAGTGATTTTAATGATGCTTAAAGTGATTCTTTTTTTTTTAATTCCTTTAAATATCGTACCTGCTCGGTGTTACTATAAGAAAACAGTCATTTAAAACTGCTTGCGGCTTTAATGTAATGTCTGGTCCCTGCAATTTGGATGAAAATCATTGAGAGAGATAGCATGGGTTTCCCCGCCCCCCTCCCCCCAGGTCATTACCAGCCCCTTTGACCCTATATACTTTGAACAGAAGTATACAGGCGGTGCAAACAAGACAGGGACTGTAGGTTTGTTGTTAAGTAGAATCTGTTTGTAATTTTGAACTGGTACTTTTTTAAAGTGTAGCTCCAGCCAAAAAAATCTATTTTTTAAGCTTTTCGGAAAACATAGAGCAGTGAGTGTGCAGTGAGGTAGGGTAGTACTGTAGTGATGTTGTACAAAACAGCCATGCTGCTATCACTGATGTGGGTTTTGATGCCCCTTGGCCTTCTGACTGTTTTAAAGGATCAACTTCACATCTATGCGATGCATCAGAGTATGTGCCTTGCTGCAGAACAGCCTATTAATTTTTTGAGAATCGTGATCTTCACTCTAAGATTCTTTGTGATTCTCATTTTTCCCATAATCGTGCAGCTCTACTGCCTTTAGGAATTAATATGAGAAACACCAGCAAATCTATTGACGAATTTGGCGCGAACAGCCCAAAACGTTCGTAATTCGACGAACAATCGAACATACGATGTTCGAGACGAACGTAAGTTTGACTCGAATACGAAGCTCATCCCTACTGAGAACTGAGTGAGAAGGGTGTTGTATTGTATTTGAGCATAGGAGAAGAGATATTATGATTGTGTGTGTTAACCTCCCTGGCGGTATGATTCTGTCTGGAATTACGTACCAAAAGCGGTACATTTATTTTGCAAGGAAATTGGCGTTTTATACTGTAGGCCTGTAATTTTTAGAAATAACTCACTTAAATCTGACCAAGCAAGAGTCTTGTAGGCATCCCGGGTATGATTTTTTTTTTTAAAACAAAATTATAAATTATAATATAATAAATAATTATAAATGATTATAACAAATAATAATATAATTATAATAAAAATTATTCAATAATGTAATCAACTCAAAATCACTGAAATTTGCAGTTGCAGAATTGTCGCTGTCATTATTTTATTTTTTTTATGACGAATTTCCCCGCAAATCGCTATCGCACATTTCTGCAAGTGATTATAATTTTTTATCGCTGTTTTCTAGCTGATCTAAAACCATTTTTGACATAAAGGGACACTTTTGGACAATCTACAGTTTTTAGGCAGAAATGACATTTTTTATTATATAAAAGTACATGTAGGACACTGGGCAGACCACTAGGGACAAGGGGGGTGTGTATTTTTTACATACAGTACTGTAATCTATAAGATTACAGTATACTGTATGTAATGTGTTTGTTTACTTTTTTAATTTGGCACCGTTCTCCGTCCCCGTGCGTCGTAACGTCGCAGGGAACGGAGATCGGCGTCACACGGGGACTGTGAATCGAGCGAGGAGGTCCCGCTCGCTCACACAGCGGGTGGCATCGCTGGATCCAGGGACAAGGTGAGTAAACCATGCCTGTGGATCCAGCGAAAGGTAAGCCCGTCCAGCCCGAGCGTGACTCGGGTTTGCCGATCCTAACATGTAAAACCAACCCCGAGTCACGCTCGGGTTTACCGTCAGGGGGGTTAATGGATTCAATAAACTTTCCGAACTACGAATCATTATTAGGAATATATATACATACATAAATATCAAATTATCCGAAAACAAATCGATTCATTATAATGAATATTGATACGCTATAGAAATAATGAATTATCCGAAAAAAATTACGTAACATAATGAATATAACAGAACAAAATTATGTATTTTACGAATAAAAACAAAACAAAACAAAGGCCCAGATTCTCGTAGGGAGCGCGTATTTGTGTGCGGGGGCGTAGTGTAACGTATTTACGCTATGCCTCCGCAACTTTGACAGGTAAGTGCAGTATTCACAAAGCACTTTCTCCGTAAGTTGCAGCGGCGTAGCGTAAATTTGGCCGGCGTAACCCCGCCTAATTCAAATGTGGAAGATGTGGGCGTGTTTTATGTAAATTTATTGTGACCCTACGTAAATGACCCTTTTATCGAACAGCGCATGCGCGGGCATGCTCAGTATCACGTTGAATTTTCAAATTAAATTGCGCCCGCTCAATGCCTAGTCGACGTGAACGTAACTTATGTCCAGCCCCATTCACGGACAACTTACGCAAACAACGTAAAACGTGAAACATTCGATGCTGTTCCGATGTCCATACCTAACATTGGTACGCCTCATCTAGGCCTCATAGAGCAGGGGTAACTATACGCTGAAAAAAGCCTTACACAAACGACATAAAAAAATGCGCCGGCCGCACGTACGTTTGAGAATCGGCGTATCTAGCTCATTACCATATTCAACGTGTAAATCGACGGAAACGCCACCTAGCGGCCAGCGTAAATATGCAACTTAGATACGACGGCGTAAGAGACTTACGCCGGTCGGATCTAATACAAATCTATGCGTAACTGATTCTAAGAATCAGGCGCATAGATATGACACCTCAAACTCAGAGTTACGACGGCGTATCTGGATATACGCCGGTGTAACTCGTACGAGAATCTTGGCCCAAATGTTCTATTGTGCTTAAGTCTAAAGCATAGATTCACTTTATAGATGTACTCTGTAGGCAAGAAACACAGTGAAATGCACAAGAATTTCAATATGTGCAGATGGATTGTAATGGCATGTCAGATTGTGTGTGACAATGTTTTACTTGGAACCTAAAATGTTGGATTGTATGTTTTTTCTTGTTTCAATAAACTCTTTTGAAAAAAAAAAATAACCCTGTGTAGATATAAAAAATAGCAATATCTACAGCACTAGAAACAAATCAGGTGTTCTACATACACATGCTCTGATGTGTCTGTCTCTCTGCTGGATTGTTATAGTTGGCTGGACCCCAGGTGGCCTTGCACATTTCAGCTTTGCAGTTTAGTGAGTGGCCCTAAGGTTTAATTTGCAACTGAAGAAGAGAAACTTGAAATGCAAAGGTAAACTCATTGTCAGGTCACCTGAGGCCAGGTGACAGATGCACTCCTTTGGAATCAGGAGTGCACCGCTAAGGTAGTGGGCCCTAGGACTGACTGCTGTGGATGCAACTCTGGGAGGTTCAGGAAGGCAGGACCACTTGAGCACCAACATGGATCCCACTGGGAGGTAGAGCATAGATTACCCAGGGCACGGTGTCTAAGAGCCAGCAGGTCTTCACCAGAGCCTCTAGTGGTGAGGATGGACTGCGCTGCAACTGGCTCCAGGTCGCAGCCCCCAGGATATGCCAGCTCACACTCATGGTAGACTACAGGGAGGTAGAGTGGAAGCAGCAGACCGCAACAAGAAAGGATAGTCAGGAGATAGCCAAAAGTCAGGGCAACAAGCAAGTGAGCATAGTCAGGAGATAGCCAAAAAGTCGGGGTAACAAGCAGGTAAGGATAGTCAAGAACAGGCCAAGATCGGTAACTGGAATCAGACATAGGAGATACAATGTCACACACGAAAGCTAAACACACAAGGGCTGGCTTGCAGTGCACAGGTTAATATAGAGTTCTCTCATAGGGACTGGGTGGAGCCATGCTTTGAGGAGAGATTACGTAAGCAGCCAGGTGAGAGTGGCTGGCCTCTAAGCTGAACACATGGAAGAGAGGTAAGCTGACAGACAAAGATTACTGCATATCCATGACAGTACCCCCTCTTATAAGGCCTCCCCCTTCCCCGTCTGGGCCTAGGTTTAGAGGGGAACTTCAGATGAAACTTTCTCAACAGATGAGGTGCAAATACCTTAGATGCAGTGATCCAAGACCTCTCCTCAGGACCAAACCCTTTCCAATGCACGAGGTACTGAAGAATGCCTCTACAGAGTTGGGAATCCAGAATTTTTGTTTGACTAACCTTGTACTCCTGATTATCCTCAGAGAACGGGGCCATGGTAGGGAGAGGACAAGAGAACTTATTGAGGACTAAAGGCTTCAGAAGGGCAACATGGAAGGAGTTAGCGATTTTGAGGCTTTTAGGAATCTGGAGTTTGAAACAAACCAGGTTCAGTGTAGAGGTTATAGTGTATGGACCAACGAATATTGGGGCAAACTTCAGAGAAGGAACTCAGAATTTGATGTTCCTGATGGAGAGCTGAATATTTGGAGAACAGGTCATGGGAAGAGGAAGCTGAGGTGTTTTCCATAAACTGTGAAAAACGGTGTCTTCTGCAAACTGGTATTCACATGATTGTTATGAGAGAATAAGGGAGTAGAGAGGACCAATCATCATGATGTGCAGAGACTAAATTGTGAAGGAAGACCTCAAACTCCTGATTAACCCTCTCAGTCTGTCCATTGGATTGAGGGTAGTAGGAAGAGGAAAAATCCAAGACAATATTGAGGGATTTGCAAAGGAAAAAGGCACGTAAATTGAACTCCCCTGTTGGAAACAATATGAGAAGGAACCCCATGGAGGCAGAAAATTTCTCAAACACAAATAGGAAGCAAGGCAGGAGCAGAAGGAAGGCCAGGAAGAGGAACAAAATGGATTTACATATCATGGAGGGCTTCCCCGTTGTGGGAAAGGCATCTATAGGGTCTTTCTTAGAATAAAGCAGACCTATATCAGGTACTTCTGTTGGGTCTAGTTCCATGTCTGCCCCTGTTATTGCTTCTGTGGGGATTCTTGGCTGGGTTTTGTTTTAACTGGGCTCCTGGTGGAAGGAGAGGAAGAGCCTTAGGATTCCCCGCTGTCAGGGTTGCCTACCTGCTGGTGCCTGGTGCAGAAAACCCACCGCTGTATTCACCAGCCGTAGCTCTGTGCTGTTGCTGTGGCTGTGAGCCGCCGCCATTTTGTTGTGGCCTAGAGCCTGCCGGCTGGAAACTCACCAGTTTTTTTACCTTTTTGCGGTGGGTCATCGCTCTCGATACCGGAGTACTGCGGAGGATATACGTGGCTATTGTAGCATGCAGAGGTGCCCTCTAAGGACTGAAGTCCCGGGTGGCCGAGTGGAGGAGCTGCGCCATAGCAGGAACAAAAATTGTCTCTGAACAGCCGCACTCTGAACAAATTGTAGCCTTTATTAAAGAAGGACAGCACTACAAGTCACAGCAAAATAAAATAAAAACCCGTCTGCTGACGCATTTCACACTGAAACTAGTGCTTAGTCATAGCTGTATCATGCGGCCATCTTCTTCACTGGACACCACCCCCCATTTTATTAATTTTTTTAATAAAGGACTTCTCAAATGTTTGAAAGCCTTCTAGTTTACAGTTTTTTTTTTTTGTGAATGAGTACCCCATACTTATTCACTTATTATTATTATCACGATTAAAGGGGGCTTCCAGTTTCCAATAGGAATCCTGCCTGCCAGCCAGGATTGTGGAGAAGAGGCCCATGTCCTCTTCAATAGGGGGACAAGGTGCTTTGCCAGGGGTTACCCAAGGTTGAGTACATGTGGTCTGGTATGGTTCAGGAGGAGGAGCACATGGTTATCCACACTCCTTTCCTAAGAAGGCTAGACTGCATGTTCAGAGTATGGGTCTTGCATAGATTTTAAAGGGAACCTCATACATGTTTTTCATTCTTGCTATAGGATGTGTTATACAAAAGTGACATTTATAAGAAAAAGAAACAAACAAGACAGATTACATTTATGGCAAATGGCATTCATTAGCAAGATAAAAAAAACAAAAAACAAACAAACACACACACACACACACACACACACACAAAACAACAACATAAGGTTCTCTCTGCTGATTTTTATTTAATTATCATTTGTTTTAAGAATCTGTCAGTGCCATTTTTTCACCATTTTTAAATACGGTAAGTTTTTGCTTTGTAAATGCCAGTGCTTTCAACACTTGTTTTTGCATCACAGAGATGCATCCTTCACAGGCAGGATTAGGTTACCCCCTTGACCTGCTATTTAAAGGAATGGGGCATTAATAATGTTTAACTTCAAACATTTGAAAAAATCGTTGTTCCTGGCTAAATTGATTTTTTTTTCAATGGTACATGTTCCCTAGGGCAGTGACCACCCCGTGCTATTTTTGACACCCTCTGCCTATTATCCCAGAAAATAGGCATATTCCAACACTCAGGTCTCATTGATATGAGCGGGGTTCAGGTTCTGCATCTGAACTTCTTTGAAGTTTGCCAAACCCTGTTGGCACTGAACCCATGGCAGGGTGGCTCATCCCTATTTATAAGTAGAAAACCCAACAACATACAGAAATACCCATTTTATTGTAGCACAACATCCACAGAGATATTAAGCACTGCACAAACTGTTGGCGCTATATAAATCCTGTATAATAATAATAATAATAATAATAATAATAATAATAATAATAATATTATGTTATTTACCATCACCAATGGGTTCCCGACACTTCAGACCTTTCAAAGCTTGTTGAACATAATAAAAAGTAAGTTTTAGCAGGAAAACCTAAACGTTAATATAAAAAAAAAACTGTATTAATAAGTGCAAAGCTTAGAAATATAGAATATATGACATTTTAAGAGAAATAATTTGCTTTTTATTTTGGCTTACAGACCAAAATACAATAAATATGTACCAAACATGATTACTGTTGTTAAATTGCCCTTAGAAAACAAAAATAGTCTTCATATTATAAATCAAAAAAATAAATAAAAAATTACTAAGTACTTTGGCTTTAGCCGCAGACTGATGATATTGCACTGTTTTGCCAGTGTTGTAAATCACCCTGTTCTATTAATCTCCACATTAATGGAACAATAGCTTTCATTGTTTAGTGCAAGCACTTTCTCAATTTGTATCAATGCACATGCCATAATCATAAATCTAATAACCACAAAAGCATTTGACCATGTATCTTTGCCAACTATCATTTATTCAAGATGTTTTTACAGACATTTTTACAATTCTTTTTTGAAAAAGACAAGGATCTTTGAAATTGGCTCCTATGCTATATATTCTGTAAACATTATTATGAAGAATAATCTAGTTTCTAGTACTAAGACATGCAAAGAGCTAATTAATTTTAGTGTGTACCTTTGTGATTGTTATGGATTGCTGTATGACAGTAGAATTTAAAAAGCATATATTTGCATGCAGCAATCTGACTTTTGTATCTCAGTGAAAGAAACTTGCGTAAAAAGTAAATATAACTGTGAAAATGTATTCTTGAATAGTTATTTGTTTATTGTAAGTATTCCTAATACTTGTTTAAATTTCAATTCGGTTGCACAGTTTTTCTAATTATAAAAAAAATATTTGTTTATCCAAAAGAAAAATGCACTGCTCCACTACAGGCACTTCTAACCCTTGCTTCTCTGAACAGTGGGTGTAGGCTTACAATGGTCTGCTATACAGTTCATGAACATAGCATTTGAAAAAAATAACAAGAGAAAGGCACTCTTATTTGTAAAAGCCATGCATGAAAATTAATTAATCCCTTGGGTGCATTGACTGCTCCACTTTCTCCTCCAGCCTCTTATATAATACACTCTGTAAAGAACTTAAGGAGCAAGTTCAGTTCTCTTTGATTGTGGCCCCTCTCCCCCACAGTGACACTATCCTTATTATTATGGTGCATGCACAAATATGGGAAGGACTCTGTCCAGCCTTTGGGTCCCAGCAGAGCGCTGAGGCACATCTACACATGCATATATGGCGAGGTACAGGATTTGCATCAGTGCAAACAAATGGCAACCACCCCAACCTGTAACTGGCCTTTGCAGCAAGGAAGCACATGGAAGAGCAGGGCATGTAAAAAAACAACAGAGAAAGATTCCAAGCTCACTTACCAGCCAGTCTGCAATAAAACCAATTGTCCTGTCTAATTTACGTGAAGTCTAAGTTCATGTTACAATCAGGGGTTTCATTTGCACACATTTGCATATATATGCATAAGTTGCAGGGCCACTGACAGCACCCTAGTGTACTGCAGTCCAAAATCTATAAATTGTGTTTCTGATATCACCTCCCGCGCCAAAGATGGGTGCTGGTTGAGTATGCAAATACATGAGAACAGGAAGATTGTCTAGATGGCCGCACTCCAAAAAAAGAAATGCCTTTATTAAATGATAGTCTACACACACATTGAATAAAAAGCTAATGCGTTTCACACCATTAATACCAGTGCTTAGTCATAGCAGCTATGACTAAGCACCAGTATTAATGATGTGTAACACGTTAGCTTTTTATCCAATGTGTGTACGGACTATCGGTTAATGAAGGAATTTCTTTTTGAAGTGCGGCCATCTGGACAATCTTTCTGTTCTCAAGTTTTTATTTAAGTTTATAAATCACAGAAAGCACAAGTTCAAATAATTATTAGAGCAAGAACAATATATTGGTGAGTTCCCAAACAGTGACCATCAAGCTTCAAAGAAAGAGGGAATCCAAATGGCTTGTTTTCTCTACATTGAAACTTTAACTACTTGCCAACCACCAGTAGTACATTTACTGCTGGCGAGCAGCTCTCCCAGGCACAACAGGCGTGTTGTGGTGCACATGCACACTGGTAGCCCCCCTGGAGTGAGCAGTGGCAAGTTCTGGTGGACACAACGGATTGGGGTGCTCAGTATCAGGCCACTGTGAGCAATTTAGATACCATGTGATTGCTGTACAATCATATGACACCTAGTAAACAATAGTCATGAATGAAATCCATTCCTGGCATCATTGTGTACTACTTTGTGTGATCTGTGATTGGTCAGCAGTAATCACATGGTACCTGGGCAAATCACAGCACCCTGTACCATGTGATAGCTGTGAGCCAAACACAAACTGTCTACTTTCCAAAAAAGCGTAATTTTAAGGGTTTTTGTACTGCCCTGGCATTTTAAGGCATTCAAGAAATTAAATAGGCAGACAGTACATCAAAATTGATAAATTTGAACCACTTCAATACAGAGGGCACTTTCCCCCTTTTCCTTCCCAAGCCAATTTTCAGGGCTGTGCCCATTTAAATGACAATTGCGTGGTCATGTTACACTGTACCCAACATTTTTTAGCATTTTGCTCCCACAAATAGAGGTTTGGTTTGGTGGTATTTGATCACCTCTGTGATTTTTATTTTTTGCTAAACTAATAAAAAAAGTTTGTTTTTGTATTTATTTTACGTTCTTCTTTGTTTCTGTTATAAAATTTTGTAAATAAGTAAATTTTCTCCTTCACTGATGGGCACTGATGAGGCTGCACTAAAGGGCACTGATAAGATGGCACTTATGAGGGTGGATGAGGTGGCAGCAATGAGGTGGCACTGATATGCGACACTGATAGGTGGCACTGATGGGCACTGATGCGCACTGATAGGTGGCACTGATAATCAGCACTGATGGGCACTCATAGGTGTCACAGATGGGCACTCATAGGTGACACAGATGGGCACTAAAAGGCTGCACTGATGGGTACTTATGGGTGGCACTGATGGGCACTGATAGGCGGCACTGATGAGCACTGATACATGGGCACTGATGGGCACTAATAGGTGGCACTGATTGACACTGGTTAGTGGCACTGATGGGCATCAGTGATTAGGGGGCACTGGCAGGTATTGCTGGTGGGGACTGATTGCCATCATGTGTGGGCACACATTGCCACCTATGGCCACCAGGGATGCCATCCCTGGTGGTCATAAGTGGTGGCCATTCCTGGTGGTCCTGATGGCATCCCTGGTGGTCCAGCTTTTCTGCTAGATCACCCATGTCAAATTTTAAACTAAATCTCACAAACCAGCAAAAAAATTGTATTAATGAGAAGTCAAATGTATACCTTTCTATATGTTGCTAGTCAAATGGAAAACAATTATTTGTGTAGATTTAAGTACAGTTTTTTTTATTGCATAGTATTTCAGTCTGGTGTTGCACCAGAAAAAACTGCCCACCATGTTAAGCAAGCTATAGCAGCTACTGCTCCTATTTGCCTTAGCAAAAAACGTCTGACTCATTCAACCATTCTATTGCCTACCATCTGGCAGCCTCTAGTGCCTAGTGATATGTAATCTGCCTAGATCTCTTCTTGGCAGTTCCCAACTTAACAAGTCCAACCCACCATCGAGTGATCTGGTTAAAATGGGTTACTTCCAGAGTTGGCTCCAGGGGCTGACTGGCAACTTTTGACCCAGGGGGCAAGCACAACCCAGAGGCCCATAGTGTGACTCAGCCCTCCCACTCTTCCCTCTTTTCTGCCTTCTCCCAACCCCTATCCCAGGCTGAAGCTCCATTCCAGGTACTCTCTGCTCACTGGTTTAGTTAGACTGGTTTTCAAACTGGCTGACAGGGGGAGGCTGGGGCTGCAGAGGGGAGCCGGGGATGGCTCAGTAGGGGATAGCCGAGGAAGGAGAACCTCAGATTTGGCATGGAGCCTTACTCTGCTCAGACACGGCATACACCATCCATAGTATACACACACACACACTCTTAACCACTTCCCACCTAGCCTATAGAAAATTGATCAGGGTGTGCTTCATATGGCATCCTCCTGAAATGTGATGCAGTGTGATCTGCTACCAGCTGTCCCCATATTTAAGCACCAAGTGTTTGAGCATAACACACTGGGGGCATGTCCTGGCTGGAGTCTGGGCTAAGGCTGCCAATCGTTTAACTTCATGCACATGGGTCTGCTTCATGATGTGCAGCTTATGGATATTTTCCTTTGGCATTGCTGCAGCTTGGAGCTGGGATGAGCTCCTTGTCCCTACCTGCACTCACAGTGGTCTAATTATACCTGTCTTGCCCTCAAAGCACCTATTTTGTCTTTTTGGGTCACTGTCACTAGCACTCTCTTCTGCTCTTACCATCCCGCCTCCCAGCCTCTGAATGTTGTCATGCCGGCCTGGGAATAGGAAGCTCTTTTCTTGCGGAGAAGTGACTGTGTTTGACTTGTGCCACCAGAGTGTCGGAGTGCACACAGGATACTTACAGGATACTTGCAGTGCACCGCTGCAGCTCTGTGCATATATTACAGTAAATTGGCAGACATCGGCTGTGCGGAGGTCTTTTTACGGGGCATCAGAGCAGCTGGGGGAGCAATTGCCCCCCCTTCCCCCAGTCCAGTCGGCCCCTGTCCAGTTCGAAAGTAGAGCTTTTTTTTACATCCAACTGGTGACTTGTAAGCAAGGAGGGTTAGGCAGTTAATGGCAGACCTTCCTCCATGTTCCCCATTAATTTGTTGGGCGTAAAGTATGTTTCACATTAGAGGACTACCCCTGGGTAGAGATCAAACACCCCCTAGTTCTGATCCTAACGGCTAACCCCATTGAATTCTAGGGGAATTGAACAGGAAAATTCAAAAGTGCCCAAAAGGCTTATATGCAACTCATATCTTAACGACACTCCCCATCCCCCCCTTTTGTATGTGTTATTCCTAAATAAAACCTTTTTTACACATTGCATTCTAACCTATTATTTGAGCTGCCTAAAAACCCCACTGGGGAAAATTTCTCTGACATATATGCAAGTAATTGGCCCTAAAATGGGTATAGGGTCTGGGCGCTGCTCTGGGGGAAATGTATCAATGCAAAACAAATTTTTCATTTTATTTTTGTTTAAAAAAATAAAAAATAAATCTTTTCAGGAGCAGTGATTTTAATGATGCTTAAAGTGCAACAATAAAAATGAAAATTCCTTTAAATATAGTGCCTGCCTCTTTGCGATAGCAATAAAAACTTTGGCCATAGCGATCCGATCGAGCCCCGACATTAAAGGGGTGGTATGTAGAGAACAAGAACATAAATGTGCATTATATGCAGACGATTTACTTATTTTTATCACCTCCCCACTGACATCCACACCTATGGTGTATAAAATCTACAGGGGTTTAGTCGAGTCTCTGGTCTGCAGGTCAACATGACAAAATCAATGGCTTTAAACATATCAGTCCCCCCAGATCTACACAAACTACTTACACACAATTTTGCCTTCTCATGGGCCTCAAGCGATATCCCTTACCTGGGTATTAAACTTACTCCCGACATTGACAAACTCTTTAAAGCAAATTATGCTCCTATGATCCATAAATGTGGGGAGATCTTGGGGAAGTGGTCGAAGTGTGATCTGTCCTGGCTGGGCATAGTACATGCAGTAAAGATGACCCTGCTACAAAGTTTGTTGTACCTGTTTTGCTCGCTCCCAATACTAGTAAAGAAACAATTTCTCGTTAAATTTCAGTCCACTATTTTGTGATTCGTCTGGAGTAACAAAGGCTATAGGTGTTCCAAAGGAGTCTTATTTAGGCTAAAGTCTCTGGGGGGGGATATGTCTGCCGAACCTGTGGTGGTATTACCAAGTGGCCCAACTAACTCAAATACCCCCAGTCTACTTTAGGGGCCCTAAGCCCAATTGGCTCTCCATGGAAAGATAAGCCATTTCCTTAAACACCATTGACTTTCTTTTTTTTAAATAACCTGAAATCCAGACCAGAAATTATGTCGCCAACACTCTCTCATTCTGTAGCATTGTGCTCCACACTCTACACTCAACATTTACGCATTTCACCCATGAAGCCTTTATCTCATTTTTTTTTTTATTATTCTTTATTTAATGATGCGTTACAGGTACAATACAAAGGCAACTTCTCAGAACAAGCAATCAATGCAAAAACGTTTGAAGTACAACCATTACTCCGTACTATATTATGAAACATCAAAACAAATATTACAGGCAATAAGAATTGCAAAACATTCTTAGCTTCATGTAGAAAACCCCTCAGGCAGGTCATACCGAGAGCGAGCCTGTCCGAGGGGGGAAACCTCTAGATTGCTATGGAAATCCATCACATCATAGAGGGAAGTCTAAAATGGGTAGAGAATGCTAACCTGTACACACCATATTTTCATTTACTTATTTGAAAAGAATTAGAAAAGAAACAGAAAAAAGAGTGAAGAAGGGGTAGGAAAGGAGAAGAAAGAAAAAAAAAAGAAAAACTGGGGGGTGGGGGAGGGGTGGAGGGGTTGCCTCCCAGGGGATGGCATCAGCAGTGTCCGTGAGGCAGCCAAAACCTCTGCTAAAGGATTTTAATTAGGTATATTGGAGGAATTCGTCCGAAAAGCGATAGAGGTCCCAATGTATCCTTCTGGACTTGTGTTCCTCAGACTTATCCTGTAATGCTGCGGTCAGGTCTTCCATCTGCTCTATGTCCTTTACCCCCATGAACCACTGGGCCACCATTGGGGCAGACTGTTGTTTCCACAAAGGCGGAATACAAGCCCGTGCCGCATTAGTGAGATGGGATTTGTGGTAACGTTTCCTCGACAGTGGGGTTAGGTTAAGCAGGACCGCAGATGGGTTATCTTGCAGTGAGATGTCTGTGAGCTTATGTATAAGCTTAAGCACTGGTTGCCAGAAAGTGGCAAGTGTAGGACACTCCCAGAAAATATGCAGAAGGGTACCAGAATGGAGGCCACACCGCCAGCAATGGTCTGTTTGCAGAGGGAATATTTTTGCCAAAACTGATGGGGTTCTGTACCAACGTCTCAAAAGTTTGTACATGGTTTCCTGGTACCTACTGCATAGGGAGGATTTCTGAGCAAAAAAAGTATTCTCTCCTTTTGAGTTTCAGTAAAGGTAACTTGTAGGTCTCTCTCCCATTTGGCTAAGAATGAAGGGTCTTCTGTGCCATGGAGATCCAACAAAGATTTGTATGAGGTTGATAAGGATCTCCGGATCGGACACTCTCCCAGACAGAGCTCCTCAAAAGCGTGGAGCCGACGGGTAAAGAGAGCCGGGCTAGGCAATGATCTAAAGATGTGCGATAACTGCAAGGTCCTCCAGCGATCCAGTTTAAGAGGGGCCCGTCCAGAGAGCAATATCTCCGGAGACATCCAACCGGATTGTTGCAATAGCTGCAAGGCCCTCAGAAGTCCCCTTGAGCCTTGCGATGAGAAAGCCGGATCGGTGAGACCAGGTAAAAACCCAGGGTGACCTACAATCGGTGTCATTGGGGGAAAGGAAACTGCTAAATGTAGAAAGTCGGAAAAACCTGTCCAGTTCCATTAAAGTGGGGCCAATCAACAGATCAGTAGTTAAGTGTGTAACATGGGTTTTCCCCACCCATGACAGGCCCGGGAGTGGAGTCTGGGCTGCCTCCTGTTCCAGTGCTACCCAGAGTTTCAAGGCACTGTGTCGACACCAGTCCACGACCCTGGCCATATGCTATGCAGTATAGTATAGGGCCGGATCTGGGAAACCCACTCCGCCCTTCAGCTTTGGTTGCAACAGTAACGATCTACCAAGGCGTGGATGTTTACCTCTCCAAATGAATTTGATAAATACCAACCAAACCGCATGAAAAAAGGTCTGAGGCATTCTCACCGGAAGTGCCTGCAATAAGTACAGCAGTCTGGGCATCGTCTTCATCTTAAGTACGTTGCAACGGCCAAACCAAGAAAGGTCTAGGGAGTCCCACTTTTTAAGGTCAGTGGTTAGCGTTGACAAAAAAGGCTGTAAGTTGAGTGAGAGAATGTCCTTTAGGTTCGCCGGAATTTTCGTTCCTAGATATTGAATCGAGTGGGTAGCCCATTTAAATGGTAAATAAGGGTGTAAGTTTGCTCTGGTAGCATCTGTTAATGAGACATTTAATGCCTCTGATTTTTGTAAATTGACCTTAAACTTAGACAAACTACTATAGCGTTTCAACTCCTGTAGCAAGAAGGGTAAGGAGGTAAGAGGCTCAGACATATAAAATAAGAGGTCGACAGAGTACGCCGCCACCTTGTGTTGGTAGTTGCTGGCTGTGATGCCTTGTATAGATGGGTTACCTCTAATATGTTGTAGGAATAGCTCCAGAGAGAGAACTAACAGTAGTGGGGACGGGGGAAAACCCTGGCTGGTGCCATTGGATATGGAGAAGGGAGTGGAATCGTAGCCATTTACTCGTACTGTGGCAGTGGGGTTCTTATAAATGGCTGAAATCCATGATAGAATGGGGTCCGGTATTCCCACAACCTTGAGTGTCAGTTGAAGAAAGGTCCAGTCCACCCTGTCAAAAGCCTTCTTGGCATCTGTGGACAGGAGTAAGAGTGGAATACGGGAGCGTTTTGCTGTGTCTATGATGTTCAATGTTCGGATAGTGTTGTCCCTAGCCTCCCTATTTTGAATAAAACCAACTTTATCTGGTGCAATTAAACGTTGCAGCAAGATGTTCATCCTAGAAGCCAGGATTTTGGTGAATAGTTTCATGTCACAGTTTAGAAGGGAAATAGGCCTATAGCTGGCACAGAGTGATGGATCTTTACCCAGTTTAGGGATTACTGAAATGGATGCACGTTGCATGTCCGCAGGGAATCCGTGTCCGTACAAGACAGCGTTAAAAGCCATGATAAAGTGAGGTGCCAAGGAGTCCTGGTACTGCTTATAGTAGGGGAGGGTGAATCCGTCAGGACCGGGAGCCTTACCTGACTGAGTGTCTGCTATTGCCGCTGCAAATTCTTCCACTGTAATAGGCTTAGAAAGATCCTCCTGATCCTCTGTAGTCAGTGTAGAGAGATTGGCTTCCCTAAGATAGTCGCAGATGTTCGAGGGGCTCCAGGGTGCTAAATCAGAGGTAGAGGGTTGGTCTAATTTGTACAGTTTAGAGTAAAAGTCTCGGAAGCTCTCCGCCAGTTCTGGAGAAGAGCGGCACTTTATACCCTGATGACGAAAGTAAAGCTGGTATATATGTCTGTGATCGCTTAGTACATAAGGCATTGGCCAGTAAGCGGCCGCATTTATCTCCATATTCTTAAAAAGAGCGGCGGGCCTTCAGCAGAACATGTTTCGCTTCATATAGGAAATGGTCCCTAATGGCTTCTCGAAGCCTGGTTTGTTCCAATTCAATTGTGAGGTCTGGTCTGGCTTTATGTTGGCATTCTAAGGAATAAAGACTAGCTAGAAGGTTGGATAAGGTTTTGAGACAACGTTTCTTGGTTGCATGGACAAGTTTAAGTATGATTATCCTAATATAACATTTGTGTGTTGACCACACAGAGATCGGATTTTCCACAGAACCTACATTAGTAGAGAAATACAAGGCAAGTTCTTTACGGATATTCGCCGCAATATCGGGGTCTTTTAAGAGGGCCTTGTTAAATCGCCACGTGGAAGTCTTGGGGGACGCTTGGGAGAGTGTAAGCTCCAGTGTGATTGGGCCATGGTCTGAGAGTGCAATGTGGCCAATGTCCCTCTTGGTGACCAGGGGTATCGCAAAGTGTTTTAAAAAAAAATCTATTCTGGAATAGGAGCTGTGTACATTTGAATAAAAGGTGTAATCTTGCTCCTGCGGATGAAATATTCTCCATATATCGACCAATTGATGGGAATGCAAAAGTTTCTTGAGATGTAGTCGGGGCCCCCGGGGTAGAGAGGACAAATTTGAGGAGGAGTCTCTGTGTGGGTCCAAGGTCAAGTTGAAGTCCCCTGCCAAGACCATGGTTCCTTCGAGAAAAGTGTAAAGGGTGGAAAAAGATCTCAAGGGTTGGGGGTGGATTGGAGTTTGGTAGGTATATGTTCGCGAGAGTGAAAGTCTGAGATCAGATTTTTCCCTTCAGAAGCAAGAATCTACACTTCTGATCATGGGAAAGGAGTTGCCATGGGAAAAGGGGAATAGCCGCTCCAGGTGGGAACCCAGACGAATTTTCACCGTTGCAGACAACTCAGGTGCAGGCAATGCACTTAGCAAAGATTGTTAACAAAGATTGTCTCTGGACAGCCACACACTGAACAAATTGTAGCCTTTATTGAAAAAAGGACAGCACTACAAGTCACAGCAACGTGAAATAAAATAAAACCCAACCCCCTGACGCGTTTCGCACTAACACTAGTGCTTAGTCGTAGCTCATAGCTTTTAATATTTTTTTTTCAGTGGGCATCCACTTTAAATATGAAATCTGGGGTCAAAAAGACCTCAGATCTCATATTTAGACTTAAATGCAAAAAAAAAAAAATGTGTCATTTGAAAAAATGACAACAAGAAAATATTGCTTTAAGAAGCATGGGCGGAAGTGATGTTTTGACGTTGCTTCCTCTCTGCTATGCTATGGGGACGGGTGGGGGCCATCTTGCCCTCACTCGCATCCACAGCAAACAGGGGAGAGGACCCGATCGCCTCCGCTGCTGCCGACGGCTCCAGTAAGCGGCAGAGGGCGCGGGAGAGCGGTGGAGTGGGGGGGGCCTCTCCCACCACCGATAACAGTGATCTTGCGGCGAATCTGCTGTGGAGACCATCGTTATCATTTACAGGACCGCTCAAAGAAAAGATGGATATCTTGGTTGTGGCAGAAGCTGCTGCCGTTACTGAGATATCCATCTTTAAAAACAGGACGTACAGTATATATACATGAGTGGTTAATTTAACTTGCTGATCACCTTTAACATACCCCCTAATATCCGGATTCATTGTTATGGAATGCGCCAGTGGCTCAATTGCCAAAGCGAAGAGCAACAGGCAAAGGGGGCAGCCCTGCCTTGTACCACATCCCGAAACAAAGTATTCTGAATTGCAGCCCGGCAATGGTATTCTAGTGCATGGGTGAGTATATAAGGCCTGAAAGCCATGCACAAATTCTCCTCTGAAACAAAAATTTGCCAAGACGAGTTTCATGTTTAATCACATTACACTATCAAAAGCCTTGTGAATATCAAGGCTCAGCATCATTACTGGTTTGGAATAAAGATTAGCATCTTGAATGATGTTACAGGCAAGCCGGATGTTGTCTGTTATCTGTCTAGTGGGGATGAAGCCCATTTTGTCCGGGGATATCAGGGAGGTTAAAGACTTTGGGCAATTGATCTGCTAATAGACGGCCAAAACGTTTCGGATCATTAATAATGACCGAAATAGGGTGGAAATTTTGGGGGAGAGTATGTTCCTTGTGCGGTTTAGGCAAGAGTGACATATTGGCCAATAGCCAGTTCCCAGAGGATACTCTATACGCAACAATGAAGAGGAAAACTACTCCATCTTTGTAATACCCTAAGAGATCTATTACTCTATAAAAACATGTTAAACACCCAAAAGCTAAGAGATACGCCTTGAACAATAAAACTGGCTCATACCTATCTAGATGTATTAAACGTAGAGTAGCGGCTACCAGGATTGTCTATGGGTCTATGACCCCTCCTGCATAGTTGAGGTATTTCTACTCTGGTTTAAACAACCTCCAATATGACCAAAGCACCCCACAACCCACTGAAGACCGATTCCTTAGCAACCTCTCCCTACACTCTTTCTGACGAACAGAAACTAAACTAAACAAACTAAACATGTTTTGCACCTTCACAACTGCAGAAGTACATATGGTAATCGAGGACCTCCCCTGATCTAAAGCCACTGTTATAGATGGCTTCTCTAATGAGCAATATAAAAAGTTTGGACCTTGAATATTATTTGGAATATTTTATTCCAGAAACTTCTGTTTTTGTAACAATCCTGCCATATGTGTAACATGGGACCTATCATTTGAAACAAAGAGGGGACACTGAGGGAAAGACGAAAATATATATGTAGCGCTTAGACAATGATAGTCATGATGAAAAGCATTAAAAAAATAATGGATATAAATATATATAACATAAATCAATAAACACATTGGTGTAAATTCAAATGTGCATCAATTAGGTGTCAACTGACAAAATAGTAAATATGTGATATATTTGTGAATAGATCCGGCACCTCATCCCTGAAAATAGTATTAGGGAATTGTGGAAAATTGAGGGGGATTATAACGGTGCCATTTAAACAAGTCTTATATAAGAAACAATCAAAGTTGTAGATATAAACATTTTATTAATGGTAGAAAAAAATCTTATAAAAACATTTGAGATCCAATAAAATTGACAAAAGATGTTACAGATATTCCCAACATGTTTCGGCAAACATTGCCTTCCTCAGGGGTATGAGTCGATCAATACATTATTGTGAATCTAATAGAGAATACATAGATATTAGTTCAAAATGTTATAAACAAATGAATGTAACAAAATATGGCTACAGCCTCAAAGAGTAGTTGAACAAACAGCGATCGAGTGTGTGGAAAAATAACCATTGTGAAAGACTGACAGAAACCGTACCTACCTCACGCTCAAGCAAAAAGACAGAGCCAAGTGCAGCGCACCGTAACAGCAGCTGAGGCACCAAACAGACCTTAGTGTGGTTGCAGGGGGCTAGTATTGCAAACTAAAATATAAAAAATTCAGAAAAAGGAAAAAAGTTAGGGATTGAAAGGACCACAAAATATTTTTTTTGTGGTATCCTATCCTCTAACAGGACTAACATAGCCTCTAAACATACCTGATATGAATTTAATTAAAGTTTGAAAAGGGAGGGTGCTGAAAAAACTGCCATTGATGGAGGATTAGCAGTATAATCAAAGTACTGTAGCCTAAAGAATTGGTTGTCCTGAGTCCATTTCACACACTACTGTTCGGTATTTGTGTCCACCATATCTGGTAAGAGTATCCATCCTCTTTTTCTTAGGAAGATTTGAAGTAACTACAGGTATCCCAACAGTCCACTACGTGTTGATCATATGACTTCAAATTAAATCTTAAAGCGGTTGTAAACCCATCGATGTAACACTTAAAAAAACTGTTAACATTCCCGGCATGCCGGGAATGCTAACTGCACATTGGTTGTGCTCTCAACCAAACTGTCAAACCATCCAATGGCTCGTGTAATAACTGATCACATGTGCAGCTTCATGGCAGTTGAAGATTGAACAAAGGCCAAGATGGCAGCTTCCTTGGCTGAAAAAGATAGGAGGGTTTACAACCGCTTTAAAGCGAACGTTATCATTACCTATGTGGACCCTACTGCTCAATATTCACTTAGTAATCACATCACTTTAATTCTGCTTTAGAGTGGACTTAATTTCATTCACTTCCATGTGTTATTTCTTTAAAGCAGGGGTTCACCCAAAAATCAACTTTCTGTCATTAGATCCAACATACTGCTGACATCTGCAGTATGCTGGTATTTATTTATTTTTGTTGTACTTCTCGTTTTATCAGCCGTTGTTATCCGGCTCCGAGCGGGGATTTCTGTGGGGAATAGGCGTTCCTAAGCCAAGCGGATTTGATTGACGGGCTGCTAAAGCTTGTCACGCCTTCCGAAAATACCCAAAGTGACACTTCAGTGATTATTTGGTTTTATGTGATCCTTATAGCTTCATATAACACTTAATCACACATCACTTGTTTTGTGCACATTATCCATTAATTTGAATTAGTGTATATCCCATTACTTGTTTGTCACATTCTAGAGCTACACTATATTGGTTTATTCCTTAGTTTCAGTGAAGGGAACTCTTAAGGCTTCAGTATGCCAATACATTTTGGACAATTTCATGCTTCCAACTTTGTGGAAGCAGTTTTGGGTTTGCAGATTGAATTTTTAACTTCTGATTTTAAACTGTTTGCATTAAAAAAACACACACATTTAGTTCTGTTTTAATCACCTTAATTACTAATGGCCACTGATTGGTGGCACTTATGGGCACTGATTTCTGGCACTTGTGGGCACTGGTTGGCACTGACTGCTGGCAGTGGTGGGCAATCATTGATGGCAGTGGTGGGCACTTAATTGTAATCAGGGCACTGATGATCAGTGCCCTGGTTACATACCTAGATGTCCCCCTGTGAGGAGATGCCACTGATCGGCTATTCTCTCCTCACACTCTGTCAGTTGGAGGCGAGGAGTGACGATTACCATCATCTCTGTGTTTACATGTGACAGGCTGTGATTGGTTATATACAGAACATATACCGTGATGCAATAATTTTGTGTATTTAAAGGGACAGTACTGTAAGTTAAGCACATAGCATTTAGGAACAGTATCAAGATGTTTATGGTTGCATCTATCTATCTATGATTGAAGGAAATACAGAGCATAAAGGGGAGCACTGTGAGTAGTAATTTTTAAAATTGTAAAAAATGTGCTTAACTTTTTTATATAATTTATATAAACCACTTATCTGCTAATATATGTTAACAGTTACATAGAATTTCCTCAGCACCAAACAACTGTTCCCTGATGATCTTCACTAAAAAATAAATATATCATTTCAACTTCCCTCGTCATTTTCTTAGCTTTATTTTAAATATCTCTTTGTTGCAGAGATCTGGCCATAAGTAAAGTTGTGCATTCAAACAGATCTGTGGTTACCACTTCTGTCACATTCTAGTTAAATGTTTCAGTTATACTTATGAATAATAAATCTTGCTCTGATTTAGCATTTTGACCACGCGTCTTTGATGGCAATCTGCTGAAATGTCACTTTAGAGTCTATTTAATGGGAATTCAGACACATGTTTAAATGGCTGCTCGATTGGCTTGGCAATCCAGAACTCTAATTCAACTTGTGACCTTGATGTCACTATTGACATGTGAATCACAGTAAAAGAGGGAGGGAGTGACAGTGGCACCTTGGGGAGGACCCACACAACTCAGTTTTCAGTGTAACATTGATTGATTTCATTGGGAGAAAAGAAAAACACATGGGAGAAGTGAAAAAATAAAACAGAATCTACTTGAGCTAAAACACTCATACAGAAAAGTGAGACTCAGTGACAAAAAAATAGTATTTGTAGCAGATGTGTATAATATGAGAATCGTCGGGCAATGGTTCAGCTTAATTATAACAGTCCTTAGAAAAAGAGGTGCAAGATGATCTGTTAATTTGACTCCAATGCTGTCAATATTTTATTATGTGTTTAGAAAAATATATATATATCATTTTTAATATTCTGTGTATGCATTCATTATTTCTTAAACCATATAGTCCAAATGAACAGACTACACTTCCTTGAAAAAGTATTCATACCCCTTGACATTTTCTACATTTTGTCATCTTCCAACCAAAAACGTAAATGTATTTTATTGGGAATTTATGTTATAGACCAACACAACGTGGCACATAATTGTAGAGTAAAGGGAAAATGATAAATGTTTTTTAACATTTTTTACAAGTAAGTATCTGAAAAGTGTGGGCTGCATTTGTTTTTTCCCCCCTGAGTCAATACTTTGTAGAACCACCTTTTGCTTCAATTACCGCTGAAAGTCTTTTTTTTGTGGATATCTCTACTAGGGATGAGCCAAACACCCCCCAGTTCGGTTCGCAAGAGGAACATGCGAAACAGGCAAAAAAATAGTTTGAATACGCAAACACCGTTAGAGTCTATGGGACACGAACAGGAACAATCAAAAGTGTTCATTTTAAAGGCTAATATACAAGTTATTGTCATAAAAAATGTTTGGGGACCTGGGTCCTGCCCCAGGGGACATGTATCAATGCACTTTTTTTTAAAACTAACATTTTATTCTGGAGCAGTGTTTTTAATAATGCTTAAGTGAAACAAAAAAAGTAAAATATTCCTTTACATTTTGTATGTGGGGGTTGTCTATAATATGCCTGTAAAGTAGCATATGTTTCCCGTGCTTAGAAAAGTCCCTGCACAAAATGACATTTATAAAGGAAAAAAAGTAATTCAAAACTACTCACGGCTATAATGAATTGTCAGGTCCCGGCAATACAGATAAAAGTAATTGAAAAAAAAACAGCATGTATTCCCCCTTAGTCCAAAACCCAAACCAAAAAATGTGTGGGGGTCCCCCCAAAATCCATTTCAGGCCCTTCAGGTCTGGTATGGATTTTAAGGGGAACCCCGCACCCAAATAAAAGAAAATGGTGTGCGGTTCCCCCCAAAAGTCCATACCAGACTCTTATCCGAGTGTATCAAAATGTTAAGAACCACATGAGACAGCTTGGGACAAGTCCTTTATTTAAAAAAAAAAAAAAAAAAAAAAGATTCCAACGATGTAATCCATTCTTGAGCGATACAGAGAAAAAGAAAAGCTGACTCAATCCCACCGCTACGAACGATACCGCCTCCTTAGGAGGCGCCTGGCCAAATGGCGCTCTCCCGTCGTGACAGCTTTTTTACAGCTGATGTCGGGGCCACCCGTCACATGCGTGGGTGACCTTGCCCCCTCTGATGCAAGGAGAAAGGCTGGAGTTACCCAGTGACGTGTACGGCTGACCCCACCCCCTTGATGCCACACAGGTTTCCCCTGATGCAGGCGAGTATCGTTCGTAGCGGCGGGGCTTTTTTTCTTCTCTGTATCGCTCAAGACTGGATTACATTGTTGGAATCTTTTTTTATCTTTTTTTCTTTTTAAGAAATGACTTGACCCAAACTGTCTCCTGTGGTTTTTCAACATTTTAACACTTTTTTTGTAAAATGGTAGGGGTACCCTGTTACCAATTCACATAGGGGGGTACGGGATCTGGAGGTCCCCTTTGTTAAAGGGGGCTTCCAGATTCTGATAAGCCCCCTGCCCACAGACCCCCACAACCACTGGGCAAGGGTTGCGGGGATGAGGCCCCTGTCTCCATCAACATGGGGACATCCTTCCCATGTTGAGGGCATGTGGTCTTGTACAGTTCAGGAGGAGGGGTGCTCTCTTGCCCCCCCCCTCTTTTCCTGTGGCCTGCCAGGTTGTGTGCTTGGATAAGGGTTCGGTATGGATTTTTGGGGGAACCCCACACCATTTTTTTTTTATTGGTCCAGGGTTCCCCTTAATATCCATACCAGAACTAAAGGGACTGATATGGAATTTGGGGCGACCCCCCTTTTTTTCTTTTATTTAGGGGACATTTATTTTCAATTACTTTTATCTGTATTGCCGTGACCTGACAATTCATTATAGCCGCGAGTAGTTTTAAATTACTTTTTTCCTTTAGAAATGTCATTTTGTGCAGAGACTGTTAAAAACACGGGAAACATGCACTATTTTACAGGCATAATATAAACACCCCCCAGGTATGAAATTTAAAGGAATATTTCACTTTAATTGTTTCATTTTAAGCATTATTAAAATCACTGCTCCTGAAAAAACTTTAGTTTTTAAAACTTTTTTGCAATGATACATTTCCCTGGGGCAGGACCCAGGTCCCCAAAAACTTTTTATGACAATAACTTGCATATTAACCTTTAAAATTAGCACTTTTTATTTCTCCCATAGACTTTTAAAGGGTGTTCCGCGGCTTTTCGAATTTGCCACAAACACCTCAAATTGTTTGCTATTCGGCAAACAGGCAAACAGCCAATGTTCGAGTTGAACTCATGTTTGACTTGAACATAAAGCTCATCTCTAATCTCTACCAGCTTTGCAGATCTAGAGAGTGACAACGTTAGTCAGGCCAGGGTCATACACAGCAGATCAGCAGATGAACAAGGGCAGGACAGGAGAGAGAGAAGGTGAATGGGATCAGGCTAAAAGGGAACAGGAACATAGAGGGGAGAGGATTGAGTACAAGCTCAGGTATAGATGCAGGTCACAAGATGCAGGTCACAAGATACAGGATACGGGATAACAGGTCAGGGTGCAAGGATGATATCAAAGGCAAGCACATGAGTGCTTGCCGGGTATTTATATGCACACCTGCAATTAGCCTCAGGTGACACCTGACTGCAGGAGGTGCTGTCTGCTCCACACTGCCAGGATACACCTGCTGGTGGACACCGGTACTACGGCCCAAGGATCCAACAGTGCCACCAGCAGGTGAGTTCTCTCACCACAGATCATGAGTGGTGGACACCAGTACTGTGATCCACAGAATCAACAGTGCCACCAATGGGTGAACCATTTCCTGATAGTACCCCCCTCAAAGGAGCAGCCTCCGGACACTCCAACTAGTTGTAATAGTACATAGTCCTTGGCATCAAGCTGAACAGTGGATGGAGGTACATCAGACTGGGCATCACACACTTCAGGTTGGGCATCGGGTACATCAGGGCAGATGGCGGGCACATCAGGGCAGACAGCGGGCACATCAGGGCAGACAGCAGGCTCCGGGTGATGGAGCTGAACAGCAGGCTCTGGGTCATCGGGCTGGGCAGCAGGCTCCGGGTCATCGAGCTGGGTAGCAGGCTGCGGGTCATCGAGCTGGGGAGCAGGCTACGGGTCATCGAGCTGGGCAGCAGGCTCATCATACTGGACCGTAGTTACTAGAACATCAGGCTGGGACACGAGAACTTCAGGCTGGAACACTGGAACTTTAGGCAGGAACGTGGACACAGGAACATCAGACTGAAACACTGGAAGCGGAACTTCAGGCTGGAACATGGGCACAGGGACATCTGACCGGGCAGCATGCACTGGAATGTCAGACTGGGTAGCAGGCACAGATTTGGCAGGATCAGGTTGGTCATCAGGTTCAGCTGGCAAAAAGGCAGACTGGAGAAGGTTGATTGGTGCAGAAGCAGGTTGGAGCAGATTTGCTGGTGTGGAAGCAGGTTGGGTTACTGGCAGGATTGTGTGGGTTGGAAAAAACTTTTTTTTTCTTTGGTTTAGCCACTGAAGTTTTATAAGTGACTGAAGGGCTGTAAGAACAGGATGGGGCTGGTTGAAAAGAAGGGCTGGGATATGGTAAAGAACAGGGAACAGTGGCTAGAGGAGGTTCTTGTGGGGTAGTTGTAGGCAGCAGAGAAGAGGCAGGTGGGTTAAAGGCAGGATAGGTACAGCGGATGGTTAGAAATGAGATATTGATATTTGGTTTGAAGTAAGGTAAATTGAGCTGAGACTGGGGTTGCCGTGGGTGATGAGAGAAAATACATTTGGGCAGACAGGTACCTTCTAAAAACAGGTTGTGAAGAGCTGATAGAGGCTGGATATAGTTAGTCTAACCATGCCTGTAGTACAGGTTAAACAAAAGTGGGCCCCCAACCATCTGTCTGACCAGGGACTGCACTGCATCTATACAATCCTTTAACAACTGTTTAGAACAAGTCAAATAGTGCTAAAGGAAGGACGCAGAGTAATCCTCTAACAGCCACACTAAGGACGCAACCTGGTTAATGTTGAAGGGGGGAGAAAAGTCATCACGGCCCTTTGGGATACAGGGCAGAGCCAGCTCTGTACATATTTTAATTAAAGGCTGAATATCCTCAAACAGTATATTGCCCTGATCAACCACAGAGTGAGCTAAACAAATGATCTCTAGCAGCTGATCACTGGACCCCTTTTTCAATGTCTGGCAGAGATATTCAGAACTCTCTGATGCCAGCAGAGCATAATAAACAATTACATCAGAATTCATCCCAGCAACATAAACAGAACTGAGATGGTTCCCCTGTGCAGCCACTTCTGGTCAGGGATGGTCTTGGTATACTATCATAAACCAGGTGTGACCAGACTTGTGTGGATTGCAAAGAGGAAACCAAAATGCATTTAAAAGTGAATAATATGCCTTGGACTGAGATGGCTGCATGAGAACGGTGCTCCGGGCTTCACAGGGACAAACCGGCACATAGCAGCCCACACAGCACTGATTGAGATACCCTGAATTTGTGTCCACCTACCGCTGACTCCCGCCAACATGACGAAGAAGCAGAAGGGGCCCCAGAAGCCGCAAAAACTAACTGCATACTTTGCCCTGGAGCAGAGGCAAGATGGCGTTCCTGTGCCTTCCGCAGCCAGCACTCCTCATCTCCCATAGAGGAAGGACAAACCTTCTAAACGATCCTCTCCTGCTGGCAACAGACACTCTCCTGCGTCCTCCTCTTTATCTGGGAGCCCAAAAAGGCTAGATTCAAGCTGGATGGAGCAGTAGACATGTGCAGACTGGAATATTTCGTTTCGTTTTTTCGTTTTCGTTTGGAAAATAAATTTATTTAGTAACTCCCGAAAATCGTTTTGATTTATTTCATTTTTCGTTGGGGAATAGCTTTCGTCCGAAAATCCAATAATACTTGGTTTCTGTCAAATGGTCAAAAGAATATTCGACGGAACGTCGAATCTTTACGCCAAATCGTACATTTCCGTTCGAATATTCCGCCTACAAGAATTCTAATGTTGTATGACTAGTAATAATGTCGAATCTATTCTCTATAATGTCGAATCTATTTTCTCATAAATCGAAATCTATTCTCTGTAATGTCGAATCTATTATTTCTATAGTGTCGAATCTTTTCTCTATAATGTCTAATCTTTTCTCTATGATGTCAAATCTTTTCCCTATAATGTCGAATCTCTCTATATCGAATTTTTACCGCAACGAAAACGAAAATAAAGCATTTTTTATGTCGGATCTTTCGGTTTTCGTTTCTTGCACTTTCGTTATCGTTTGTTAAAACGATAACGAAAAAAACAGATTTTCTGACGAAAACGCATTCTAACGAAAACGAATGCACATGTCTATGGAGCAGATTCTTCCCACAAAGTGAGTGTGGGCCTTGACTCTGGGGATGACACCAGGAAGCTCCCAGACTCTATTGATCGCTTTCCCACTAGCAACCAACCAGTACTAGATACCACGCTTAAAGATATGCTGGTCTCTCTGAAGAGTTCTCTCCACAGCGACATGATGGCATGTGTCCATAAGTTTGGGAGTGAGTTGCAGGCTGTGTCAGCACGGGTAGACCATGTTGAGAATAGGATGGGGGAATTGGCCACCACAATAAATAACCTTGTGGATGCACATGACGCAAGAGATGAGGAGATGGAGGCAGTCAAGGCTAAGATCGCAGACATAGAGGGCCATTCCAGGAGGAACAACCTCAAAATACGTGGGGTCACCGAATCTGTCCAGCAATGAGATCTGCAGGAATATGTTGCTAACATATTCACCTCAATCCTGCCTGATCTCACTGAAATGGATATAACAATAGGCAGGATCCATAGGCTACCTAAACCCTCCTACCTCCCAGATAAAATACCAAGGGACATTATCTTGCGTCTGCATTTCTTTCATGTAAAGGAGCGCCTGATGTCCACGGTGCGCAACAGGGATCTCCTGCCCTCACAATTTAAAGATCTCCAGTTCTTCTCCAAACTGTCTGAATTCAGGCTGCAGAAACTACAAAGTCTTAACACCATTTCTAAGGCACTACGCAACCATAAGATAGTCTACAAGTGCGGGTTTCCAACCAAACTCATTATCACCAATGATGGAAATGAGCATACGATGGACTCCCTGGCCAAAGGCTAAGGCCCCATACACACGATAGAATTTATCCGCGAATACGGTCCAGCGGACCGTTTCCGCGGATAAATCCTCTCGAGGATTTCGGCGGATTTGCGACGCTGTCATATAAGGAATTCCACGCATGCGTCGAATCATTACGATGCATGCGGGGGATCCCTTCGGACGGATGGATCCGGTGAGTCTGTACAGACCAGCGGATCCATCCGTTGGGATGGACTCCAGCAGATGGATATGTTCTGCATGTCAGCAAATATTCGATCTGCTGGAATCCATCCCAGGGGAGATATATCTGCGGAAACAGATCCGCTGGCGTGTACACACCATAGGATCTATCCGCTGAAACCCATTTGCTGGGATTTATCTGCGGATGGATTCATTGGTGTGTACGGGGCCTTAGAGTTGCTCAAAACATGGCACAGCATTCCAGACAATCCCCCCTCCCTCAAGAATCTAACAACCACAGCCCTGATCGCATTGGAAACAATTGGAATGTGGTCAATTCTAAGAACGCTCGCATGCAATGCTAAAGTGGTTGTGGGCTGCTACAATCATATTGTTTACTCATGTTTGCCCCTGTTCTGGAGGCACCTTGTTGAGCTTGACTTTTACCCCCTCTGGTTAATTGCAGCCATGAGCTGTACTCAGGTTACCAAGACCTGTGTCTACCTTCTGTGGACCTTTTTTTTCTGTTTGTGTTTTTTTTTTGCTTTTTCCCTTGTCTACGTTACAGTCTACCACCCCGTTTTGCAGTTGGTCTCGCAGCTACTCTTCTATCCACCAAAGGGAAACTGAAAGGACACCCACCTGATTGTTTGGACGTGGAAGCGGTTCTCCCCAACTCATCGGTATGGTCTATCAAGCCATCTAAGGTAAGTGTTACCTACATGTTTTTTTGCTCATTGGCACAGACCCTTGTTCCAGGATGACTATCACCTTCTTGACTATTAATGCCAAAGGACTCAATCATCCAGTAAAGATGAAGTCAATATGGAACGAAGCAACTTGATTTAACTGTGACGTCTTATGCACACAGGAGACTCACTTCCATAGTCATAAGATGCCCAGCTGTACTCACCCTTAATATCCACATGTTTTTAAAGCAAGTGCCCCTGCTAAAAAACAGGGAGTAATGACTGTGTCACGGTCCCTACCATGCATAGCAGATGGCTAGGCGTGGCCGCGCCCCAAGTGGCTCTAGGTGGTATTGAACCCGGGACCTCTCTGTTGCTGCTTCAGTTCTTTGCCTCTGAGCCACTCCTCAGTTTGGTATTCTGCCTGCTTTCCATCTAAGCCTGGTGCTGAATGATGTGCTGATCACCCTTCTCTAGATCTCCTTGCAATCTGCACCTGTCTCTCCTGGTTCAGCTGAGGCAGGTTACCCAATCAACTAGGGTATAAAACACTGCCTCACTCTGAGGGATTTGTCAGTTCATTGTTCTGTCCTGTCATTGCCAAAGGTTCCTGTATTCCTGTGTTCTGTTTCAGCTACAAGACTGACTCCAGTTTCCAGTTTATGTTGATTGTTTATTCTGAATTCTGGAATCCCTGACCATGGCTTTACTTCGACTATCCTTTGGCAAATCCCTATCAAGCCCCCGTGCACAGACTTACAGCCCAGGTAGCTTCTTACCTTGTTACCATGGGCTGTGTGTATTTGCAAGGGTGAGCATACAACTCTGCATTATGGACTCCAAACAAGGTAAGCCCTTACATACTGCAATTAGCGACACCATTGCATTTAAGCTGCATAGTGAAATTGCAGACTCTCAGGGACGTTATCACATTCTTGTGTGTGATATTAACTCTACCACTTATACAGTGGTTAATGTCAATGCACCTAATGAGCACCAAGTACGCTCCTTGAAGCAAGTCCTTAAATGTGTCAGACAGGTGCAAAAAGGCTTCCTTCTAATATGCAGAGACTTCAATCTTCCTCCTGATCCCCTGGTGGACTCCACATTCTGTTCACGTCGACACCATCACTCTCTACAGTCAGTGTTGCACTCACATGATCTCTATAATGCTTGGAGGTGCCTTCAAAGCGCCGAAAGGGACTACTCTTTCTTCTCTACGAGTCATGGTGTTTATACAAGATTAGAGCTTTTTCTTTTTTTTGTTTACAAACTGTTTTTATTGTGGAAAAAGGTCAAAGTATATAAAAATTACAATGTAGGTACATGTATGCATACAACAATCTTCAACTGTGAACATTGTACAGGAAGGTGTTAGTTAGTAGACATTTATTCTAAACCAGAAAGGTGGCATCCCAGAGAATCCATTTTTTTTGGAAGAGGGGCATAGAATCATATAATGTATGGTGAATTCTCTCAGAAAGTTTAATGTTCGTCATGCGGTTGAGGATTTGAGGCCAAGGTACCGACGTGGAGCGCCAATTAAATGCTATGGCCCAATGAATGGAGCTGAGGAATGTATGGATAAGGCCCCGTACACACGATAGAATCCATCCGCGGATAAATCCCAGCAAATGGGTTTCAGCGGATAGATCCTATGGTGTGTACACTCCAGCGGATCTGTTTCCGCGGATATTTATCCGTCGACTCGCTTTTCAGCAGATCGAATATTTGCTGACATGCTAAACAAATCTATCCGCTGCGAATCTATCCGACGGACAGATCCGTTGGTTAGTACACACTATCCGCGGATAAGAACCACGCGCATGCTCAGACAAAATAAGGGGATGGGAGCACTCGTTCAGGTAAAACTCTCGTTTGTTTGTGATATGGCACATTTGTCCTTTTAAATATCTAGTGTGTCGTTTATTGCCTCTTGTTTTTTCTGCGTTCTCTTGCTAGAATAAACCCGTTCTCTTGCTGATGCTATCTATCCAGATGTTGGAACTTTCTTTTTTTCCTCCACATGTCAATGTGTATATGTTTTGGTTTGGAATTTAATGTTTAATTTTTTTTCCCTTTTTTTTTTTTGGTGCAATTTATGTCACCATTCTTTTTTTCTTGCATTTTTTTAGATTTTTTTTTTGTTGTGCAATTTATGTCACCATTCTTTTTTCTAGCATTTTTTTTTTTGTGCAATTTATGTCACCATTGTTTTTTTCTTGCACATTTTTTTTGATTTTTTTTTTGTTGTGCAATTTATGTCACCATTCTTTTTTCTTGCATTTTTTTTTTGATTTTTTTTGTTGTGCAATTTATGTCACCATTCTTTTTTTCTAGCATTTATTATTTTTTATTTTTTTTGTGCAATTTATGTCACCATTGTTTTTTCTTGCACATTTTTTTTTAATTTTTTTTGGTCAAGTTATGTCACCATTTTATTTTGGCGTGTGTTTTTCCTTTTTTGTTTTCCCAAGTTGGTACGCCAAATGTACCCCCCCCCCCCCCAAGGAGTTGGTGTCCTTTCTAAATGACACATATTATTTGCTAAAATGTTTCATGCCTAATCACCACAGTATTAAAACACAATAGACAAGGTATTTCAGTAAATCAAATAACCATTTATTTTGGCCATAAACAAAAATAAATTACCGAGAACGGCAGCACTTGATGAGATAGCAACATACATGCAGACTTGTGTTCCAGACTGCACAGGCAACATAGTCAAGGAGAAAATGGCAAACCTTGAGGACCGCATACCGAGAACTAAAAAAGAACAACCACAAAAACAAAAACCAGGAGCAGCAGCAAGTGAGCCAATGGAGCCCAGGCTGTGGTAGTCCAAAACACCAAAAGTTTTTGGGGGATCAAATGGAAGGCACCCAACCACTTGTAGTGGCGAAAAGCTTTCTTTCTCTTGTGAGGTGAGTTAAAGCCCTGGACATTGTGAGATATCACCCTAAGACCCATTGTAATTGTAGTAAAAAACGCTGATAGTTATGAAGTTTTGGCACCAGGACACAGGGAAAATCACAAGGCGAAGAAGATGTGGTAATAGTAATAAGATAAACATGGTTGACACCAAAAATGAGGAATTACCTGAGTCAGGGGAAAATCCAGTGACAATCATTCTTTTCACATATACAACGTATTGGGCTATACATCAAAATCAAACATGAGAATTTTCTTGTAGACCTTTCTATAACAACTAACGTATTGGGCCAGATCCACAATAATTAGATGGGCGCAGCGTATCAGAGATACGCTACGCCGCCGTACCTTACCTGGCGGATCTTCGAATCCTCAAAGAATTTGCGCCTTAAGTTACGGCGGCGTAGTGTATTTCTGGCGGCGGAATTCAAATCGGCGGGTGGGGGGCGTGATTCATTTAAATGAAGCGTCCCCGCGCCGAATGAACTGCGCATGCGTCGTTCCAAAATTTCCCGCCGTGCATTGCGCTAAATGACGTCGCTAGGACGTCATTTTTTTAACTTGGACGTGAGTTACTTCCATCCCTATTCACGGACGACTTACGCAAAAAAAATAAAACTTTCAAATTTTGACGGGAGAACGACGGCCATACTTAACATGGCAAGTCTATCTATACGCCGCAAAATACCAGCTTTAACTACCAGCACTGCGGGGCCCCCCACCCCAGAGCACCCTGTCCCCATGTTGATAAGGACAGGGCCTCTTCCCGACAACCCTGGCCGTTGGTTGTCGGGGTCTGCGGGCGGGGGGCTTATCGGAATCTGGGAGCCCCCTCAAATAAGGGGGCCCCCAGATACCAGCCCCCCACCCTAAGTGAATGGATATGGGGTACATCGTACCCCTACCCATTCACCTGGAGGCAAAGTGTTAAAATTAATAAACACACGACACATGGTTTTTAAAATAATGTATTAGTCTGCTCCGGGGGCCCCCCCTGTCTTCTTTAGCTCTTTTAGCAGGGGGGCTTCTTCTTCCGCTCTCGGGGGTCCTCTCCGCTCTCCGGGGGGGTCTTCTCCGCTCTCCAAGGGGGTCTTCTTCTATCTTGGCCACTCTCCGCTGTTGACTCGGCGCACCCCGGTTAAAATAAACAAAATGCATCCCCACTGGACTCTGCCCGATTAACGCAACTCAGGTGTAGGCTCCGCTTGGTTTTACTCAACAACTTTGAAAAATCCTTCAAACGCCTTAAAATGACATACTATGTGAGTGGCAACAAGGCCGGGAAGCTCTTAGCCAACCGTCTTAGGGGGTTGAGACATAAAACAAAACTCCCCTTTGTCCTTCATCCCTTCACCCGAGATAAGTTATTTCACCCACAAGCAATAGCTGACACGTTCAGCTGCTACTATAGCTCCCTCTATATATTAAAAGACAACCCCTCCAAGGTTCAACCTACAGGACCCATAATCTTAGACTTTCTTGATTAAAATTAACCTCCCCGTGTGTTGTCTGCTCAATTGGAGGACTTAAATTCTCCCTTTTCAGAAGCTGAAATTGCTAAAGCCATAGACTCCCTCCCTAATAACAAAGCTCCTGGGCCTGATGGCTTCACCGGAGAATATTATAAGGCGTTCAAATTATATCTAGTCTCCTATTTAGCAAATATTTTTAATCAAGCTGCCTCCTCGTTCTTTTTTCCATCAGAGATGCTTAAAGTTATGATAGTGGCGTTACCGAAGCCTGGGAAGGATCCTGACATGCCGCAAAACTTCAGGCCCATTTCACTGCAAAACAATAATTAGAAGCTCTATGCCAGGCTCCTTGCCAATAGATTAGTGGACCTTTTGCCATCATTGATACACCTGGACCAGTCCGGGTTCACGAAGGACCGACAGACAGCCGATGCAACTAGGCGCCTAATTAACACTGTGCACTTGGCTAATAAAACAAAAACGCCTCCTCTGCTCCTTGCTTTTGATAGAATCCATTGGGAGTACTTGGCCAGAGTGCTCTCCAAGTTTGGGTTTAAAGACAGAATATACTCGGCTATTATGGCACTTTACACAACTCTCTCGGCCCAGGTGTATATATTGGGGATGCTGTCCAAGTCATTCAACATATCCAATGGGACCCACCAGGGGTGCCCACTCTCCCCTCTTATATTTAATCTCCTTATGGAGCCTTTGGCAACTTATATACGCTCTCACCCCCAGATAAGTGGTTTCACGGTCGGAGGCTCAAAACATACCATAAGCCTCTTTGCGGGTGACATAATTTTGATGCTCACCAATGTTGAATCCTCTCTGGCTTCGGTCCACCAATCGTTGCAATTATTTACGTCAGTGTCATATTACAAGTAGAGTTGAGCGGACACCTGGATGTTCAGGTTCGACGGGTTCGGTCGAACTTCGGAAAAAAGTCCGGGTTCAGGACCCGAACTTGACCCTGAGCCCCATTGAAGTCATTGGGGACCCAGACTTTTGACTTCTAAAATGTCTCTAAAAAACTAATGGAAAGGGCTAGAGGGCGGCAAATGGCAGCAACATGTTGGTAAGAGCAGGGCAAGTAGGGAAATAATTGACTCCTATATATTTCTCTCCCTATAAGAACAATCTGGAACATTTTCCTAAAGTATCTAATGCAGAGTATCTCACGGGAACCTATGCAGCGCTGGTGTAATATGATTTCTGTAGCAGGACAGTCTGACTCCTAACTAAATATCTCCCTCAGATCAGATCAGCAGCAGCCTTTCCCTACCCTATCTAAAGCAGAGTGACGAGCTGTGCTATGTCTCTCTAGCTTATATAGAGTCTGGGTCACATGCTGCACTGGCCAATCACAGCCATGCCATTAGTAGGCATGGCTGTGATGGCTTCTTAGTCACAGTAGCAAAACAAATGGTGATTGGCTGCCCTGCAGCCCGCCATTACATTGCCAAACACCGGACCCGAACCCGAACTTTCAGCAAATTGTCCGGGTCCAAAAAAAAAACAAAGTCTGTACCGAACCCGAACTTTACAGTTTGGGTTCGCTCAACCCTAATTACAAGGTCAATGAAACCAAATTGCATATTCTAGGACTGGGAGTTCCTGCTCAAACTAAACATACCCTTAGTACAAGGTTTTCCTTTACGTGGAAAGAAAAAGGTATCTCTTACTTAGGTATTAGGCCGCGTACGCACGGTCGATCCATCCGATGAGAATGGTCCGACGGACCGTTTTCATCGGTTCACCGCTGAAGCAGACTGATGGTCTGATGTGCATACAGACCATCAGTTCAAAAACCGATCGGGTCAGAACGCGGTGACGTAAAGCACACAACGTGCTGAAAAAACGAAGTTCAATGCTTCCAAGCATGCGTCGACTTGATTCTGAGCATGCGCGTGTTTTGAACCAATGCTTTAGTGTACTAACCATCGGTTTTGACCGATAGTCAGCCGTCCATCGGTTCGATTTCAAAGCAAGTTCTAAAACTTTGGTCTGAAGGACAAAAGTCCGATGGGCTGTGTTAATCTCTGGGAATTATTCCAAAAGATCTTACTGAGATGGTATCTTACCCCATATAGACTGTCCAGGTTTTCTCAGGGGTTATCTTCTAGGTGCTAGAGGGACTGTGGGGAAACCAGTAAGTTGTTTCATATTCTGTGGTCTTTTCCCGCTATAACACAATACTGGCAGTTGATCCAAGACCTTATAGCATGGGTCCTTAAAATTAATCTGGTCCTATCCCCGGGGTTGGCGCTACTGTCCTTGGGTATAGATCTGGTCCCCTATCAATTGAGGATACTGTTGTCCCACGTCCTTTTGGCTGCTAGACTTGCCTTGGTCAGACATTGGAAGACCTCTCCACAGCCTAAACTCCCTGAATTTATTCAAATAATTAATACTCACGGCACGTATGAACAATTATTTGCCTCGGGGTTGGATAAATATACCGAGATTAATAAAATCTGGGAACCTTGGAACGAATGGTACAATGCTATGACCCGCTCAATGCTATTCAATTAAAAGTGAATAATATAAAGTTTATTAAGATAAGTAGTAATAAGGAAACACCCCAAATACAAACAGTGATCAACCAACAGAAACCCACAGACAACAGATAATTATATACAGCCAAAGGGAAGTACCAAGATCATACACATTATCCAGGCCAGGGTCATACATAGAAGATCAGTAAATAACAAAGGTCAAATTCCGGAATCACAACGTTAGTCAGGCCAGGGTCATACACAGCAGATGAACAAGGACAGGACAGGAGAGGGAGAAGATGAATAAGATCAGGCTAAAAGGGAACAGGGACACAGGGGGGTTCAGGTACAGATGCAGGTCACAAGATACATGATACAGAATAGAAGGGATGAGCCGACCACCCCCCGGTTCGGTTCGCATCAGAACATTTGACTGGACTGTAAGTTTGCGCAAACTTTCGAACCCCGTTAAAGTCTATAGGACTTGAACGTCAGAAATCAAAAGTGCAAATTGTGAAGGCTAATATGCAAGTTATTGTCCTTAAAAAGTGTTTGGGGACCAGGGTCCTGCCCCAGGGTACATGTATCAATGCAAAAACTGCAGTTTTTTCGGGAGCAGTGATTTTAATGATGCTTAAAGTGAAAAAATAAAAGTGAAATATTCCTTTAAATATCGTGCCTGGGGGGTGTCTACAGCATACACACAATACCTGGGATGCATATATTTACAGTACTGCATACACTGTAATTGCAGCTAACTGACTCGCCTGCCTGCTCTATCTAACTCAAATGAAATGACACTGGGCTAGATTCAGGTAGGGGCGTGCAATCTAAGGGTGGCGCAGCGTATCGTATTTACGCTACGCCGCCGCAAGTTACAGGAGCAAGTGCAGTATTCACAAAGCACTTGCTCCGTAAGTTGCGGCGGCGTAGCGTAAATGGGGCCGGCATAAGCCCGCGTAATTCAAATGTGGAAGGGGGCGTGTTTTATGCTAATATGTGATGACTTGACGTGATTTACGAACAGCGCATGCGCCGTCCGTGTACATATCCCAGTGTGCATTGCTTCAAATGACGTCGCAAGGACGTCATTGGTTTCGACGTGAACGTAAATTACGTCCAGCCCTATTCGCGAACGACTTACGCAAACGACGCAAACAATTAAAATTTCGAAGCAGGAAAGACGTCCATACTTAACATTGGCTGCGCCACCTAATAGCAGGAGCAACGTTACGCTGAAAACGACTTGTGCAAACGACGTAAAAAACTACCGCCGGGCGCACGTACGTTTGTGAATCGGCATAACTAGGTAATTTGCATAATCTACGCCGAAAACGACGGGAGCGCCACCTAGCGGCCAGCGTGAGAATGCACCCTAAGATACGACGGCATAAGAGACTTATGCCAGTCGTATCTTAGGCTAATGTTGGCGTATCTTGCTTTCTGAATACAGAAAGAAGATACGCCGGCGCAGATTTGAATTTACGCGGCATATCTATAGATACACCGGCGTAAATTCTCTCTGAATCTAGCCCACTGTCTCTATCTCTCTCAGCACCCGGAACACACTGCACAAGGTCGCCACGCAGGAGTTCTTATATATTGTGGGGCGTGTACTAAACCCTCTGAGCCATAATTGGCCAAAGCCACCCTGCCTTTGGCCAATTATGGCTCTCCATTCTTACAGCGCTGTGATTGGCCAAAGCATGCGGGTCATAGTGCATGCTTGGCCAATCAACCAGCAATGCACTTCAATGACGCATGTGAATTATGGGCCACAACACGCCACTCGGATTTGGCGCGAACGCCCCATAATGTTCGCAATTCGGCGAACAACCGAACAGACGATGTTCGAGATGAACATGAGTTCGACTCGAACTCGAAGCTCATCCCTACAGGATAACAGGTTGTTATAAAACTAGAAGGGTATTAAGCAAAATTGGAAAAATTATACAGCCCCAGACAGGTAAAGATGTTCCCTTTCCATAATATTAAAATAACACCAGAAAGAAACAAATACACATGATACAATTAGGACGGAAAAAAAAGGATGTTTTCTGCTGCCTGAAGTGAACAGATGTGGATAGTTAATTTTTTGAACTTTCTATGAGATTATGGGAATTAAATATAGCCAATTCTATTACATTGAGTGTTCTCATACCACTCTTATTCAGCAATACCTTTTTACACAAATGTATAAGCTATTTATTGCATTTCTGTGCCAAAATAGCTTTCAGATTGTGTTCAGATATGTAATTGATCTTTTAGAGCCAATTCACATGTTAATAAAAAGGTAAGAGATAATCGCATAGCAGAATCATTTTATATGTAATGTAACATTTTATGTCAGGCATATGGGGGTTTCACCCTTGCATTCTCTAATAAGCTGAAAATAAAAGGAATAATGCATTAATCTGTTTGACATTTAGAAAATTAATAGGATCAATTATATTTTGGGGAAACAAACATCTAATTTATATGCAAGAACAGTGGGGCAAATCCACAAAAAACCTGCCTAACTTAACTTTCAGCAGTTAAGTTACACTGGCGGAAAATTTCTACCTAAGTGCCCGATCCACAAAGCACTTACCTAGAAATTTTCGGCTGTGTAACTGAAGTGCCTCCGTCGCAAGGCGGTCTTCTCATCCAGGGGGCGATGACAATTTAAATGAGGCGCGCTCACGCGCCGGACATTCTGCGCATGCGTGTGACGTCATTTTTCCCGACGGGCAGCGCGCGAAATTACGTTACGTCTTGCTTTGTGGATTGCGACGGGACAATAAAGTTGCGTCTGGTAAAAAAAAAGTTACGCGGCGAAAAATAAAATTTGAAATTTAAAAAAAATAGCGGCAATCGAAAAAAAGGTATGTTTTTACAAGGTATAAACAGTTTACACCTTGTAAAAGCATCCCTAATTTTACGCATGCAAAACGTAACTTACACAGAAAACACAAAGCTAAAAAGCTTTGTGGATCTGCCTAAGTACTCATTTGCATACGCAAACCGGCATTTCGACTCGAAATGCCCCCAGCGGCGGATGCGGTACTGCATCTTAAGATCTGACAGTGTAAGTGTCTTACAGATGTCAGATTTGCTGCCTATCTTTGGAAAAATCCTTTTGAGGATCAGATCCAAAGATAGGCACAGGGATACGCAGGCTGAACAGCAGTTCCGCCTGCGTATCTCCTTTGAGGATTTGGCCCAGTGTCCCTGTCTGGATTAGGTGTATATTTTGTAGACATTTATGCTCCCCAAAGCTAAGAATGTGCATTGTTATCTTGTATATTGACCACTTGAGTCACATGTAATGGCACTTCTTGTCAGAATGGAGGCTCAGGCAGAGCAGTTGCAGTTCCATTCAACCATTAGGCTGGGTTCACACTTGTCCAACAAACGGTCCTACATTGGGAGCCTCATGTAGCATGACGTGTGAAAATCAATGTTTCCCTATGAGAACTGTCTTAACTGGTCCTACACAAGTCGGTCCGACTTTGAAAATGCTCCCTGTACTACTTTTGGTCCTACATTGGTCCGACTTCAATGATATTCAATGGGTTGAAGTAGGATCAAAGTAGTATCCTGTTCATGAAAGTAGGATAAATGTAGGACCGATGTAGCAGAGCAAAGTAGGATGAAAGTAGTGTAGTAATGTGAACCCAGCCTCACTACAGCAGTAAATTACTTTGAAGTGAAAAAGGTTTAAGAGATTAAACTCGTTTTTTTTTTTTAGCTAAGCAAAAAAAAATGTATATGGGATCTTGCAAAAACCAACACTTCTTTTTTTTTTTACTTTTGGAAATATTGCCTCAGGCTGGGTTCACACTACTACACTACTTTCATCCTACTTTGCTCTGTGTTCAATGTTTCCCTATGAGAGCGTCTTGTAGCGTCCTACACAAGTCGGTCCGACTTTGAAAATGCTCCCTGTACTACTTTTGGTCCTACATTGATCCTACTTCAGGCCCATTGAATATCATTGAAGTCGGACCAAAGTAGTATCCTGTTCATGAAAGTAGGATGGATGTAGGACCAATGTAGGATAAATGTAGGACCAGTGTAGCAGAGAAAAGTAGGATGAAAGTAGTGTAGTAGTGTGAACCCAGCCTAAGGCTGGAATCCATGGTGCAGCCAGTTCAACGATGACTTCTTTGAAATATGTTATTATTGCAACAGGCCATAACATTTAGGTGTGTATCTAGTGTGAGGGGGTTGGGTTACTGTGGGGTGGGGGTTTGTCACAAAAAGGTAAGTGCAATGTCTGTGCAAATGCATATATCCTTTAAAATGTCTGATACATTTTTTTTCTGTGCTTCTGTTGGGGAAATACTAAAACTGACTCTAAAACTGGGTTAGGAGGTTAGGAAAACAAGTTCCCTAACCAGGATAAAGTAATTAAATATTCTCTGTTCTAGAAAGAAAAAAAAAATACATGTTTTATTTGCTTCAAATCAAAAACATAAAAGCAACAGGAAAAATACATGTGCCTCTCAAAATAGTGTTTTTTTTTTTTTTATAAATACTTGCTGCTTACCTGGTTACCTTGTAATCAAATTAACCAAAAATTCTGAGAAAATTAAGTCGTAAGGACAAAACACACAAAGGGGTAGCTGCAGGACAACTGAAAATTATGTCAGACGGCAATCCAGAAATGCAATCACGGACTAGGTGAGACATTTTATTCACACCAGCACTAGCGGTTCTGATGTATACACTTCTGTAGGTATTGGATAAGCTTGATTTTTTTGCTTTATGTGCTTATGAGTGCCATTTTTTCTGAGGTCAGATTTTAGAAGTGAGTGTACAGTATTGCGTTATGGTAGCTATTTTTTATCTTTTTAGTGCCTTTGAAGATTGGATGAGATTGGCATAAGGGGGTGCAATTTATGGCTTCCCTGCCTACTGGTAAAATAATGCATTGCTAGTTATTAAAGTTATAATAATGTTTCTGCCCCTTTAAATTTGCAAGGCTACCTTGGCAGATGTTACTTAAAGGGGTTGTAAGCCCTTGTGTTTTTTCAACTTAATGCATCCTATGCATTAAGGTGAAAAAACACCTTGCTGTGCATAGCCCCCCAGCCCCCGTTTTTCTTACCTGCGCCCCAAATTTCAATCCCACGTAGCTTTCACCGTGGCTTGTCGGCTCTTCATTGGATAGATAGCAGCCATTGGCTGCTGTCAATCAATTCCAATGACTCAGCCACCGGAGGGCTATGACATGGGAGCGTGCCCAAAAGGTAACCCTCTCGGGATAGAGATTCCCAGAGGGGGGTTATCTATTGCAGGGAGGAGCTGTGAGAGCCACCTTGGGACCCCAGAAGAGGACGATCAGAGGCCACTCTATGCAAAAACGAACTGCAAAGCGGAGGTTAGTATGACATGTTTGTTATTTTAAAAAAAACGTAACCTTTAGTACCACTAAGTGGCTTAGGTGAAGACGGTGACCATGAACCTTCTGGAACAAAGCTGACCAGTATGTAAGGCAGCAGCAGCCTGGGCTTCATGCTGCTTGTTGGACATTGGACTTTGATCCTGTGGGTTTGCTATGAAGATCTCTTTAGAAGACTCCTGGAGCAAGCAGAGAGCACCGGAGAAGAAGATTGGATTTCCCGCTGCCTGGCCATGGCCAGCGCAGAGGAAGAACAGTGGAAAGAAGGTGGAGAAGGCTCAGACGTGCTTCAGGGAGCATCGGACAGCCATCTAGAGGATCCTCTCCCTGAAAACCAGACACACGCGCCCACAGACTTGGGCACAGTCATGCTCTGGAATTCCCAGCATCTCTGGGGGCTGAAGAGGCAGTAAGAGACCTGTCCCGTACCCCCGATCCTACGGAGCAGTGGCAGGCCCAAGCATGCTCTCTTAAAATCTCCAGCAAGGCATAGCCACAGGAGAAGTTGTGGGCAGTGCCCAGCCAGTCCAAGCCATACCTCCAATGCAGGCTCCTGTTGCCAGAGAACCTACAGAGCGGCCATCCAAGTGCCCCCTGCAGGATGTTTTACCAGCTGAATTGCAGCAAGGTAACTTAACCCCTGCTGTCCCTCCATGCTCATACATGTTTATCATAGCCCTTGTCCCCTGTTGGTTCCTCCTCTGCTTGATTGCCTAGTGTCCTCCATTTCTAGAATAGAAGAGACTGTAGTGTCCCAGCATGGTGCGGACAGCTACTTTGGAAAAATAAACAGTTGCTTCATATTGTTTGCATTAAGTAGCAGGGGGAATGGCCTAGTGTGCGGCTGGAATGCAAGCGCACTAACGGAGCTCCGTGAAAGACACAGCCGCCAGCCCGTTAATCTGATTGTTTGGCCCTGGAAATGGGCAAGCTGACACACCAGACCCCACACACCAGATCCTGCCGAGGTTCAGTAGCACCTTCTGCCAGGAGCATCCCCAACCTGTTCAGAATCAAGTCGGCAGATCGAGGCAATGTGGCGGGACACAAAATGGCGCGGTCTCAGGTTGAAGAAGAAGACTTCAGCGAGGACTCACAATCTGCCATAGAGGACTCAGGTAGGAGTCGAGCACGCTCCAACAAACCACTTACCTATGCAGACATGTCTGGCTTTGCAGCAGACATAAAAGCCACGTTCTCTGCAGCTATCACAGACTTAAAATCTAACTTGTTTGTCCTCTCGGACAAGATGGAGGTGGTGGAAGTGAGAGGGAAGCAGAGGGACAGAGCGCTGCATAGGTTAGAGAAAGTGGCAGATACATACGCATTACATTTTATTGAGATGAATCGCCATTTAGAGGACCTCGACAATCAACTTGGCTATAGACTTTGTTAGAGCACATAGAGCTCTCAGGGCTAGAGGTCCAGACAGTGCTCCCCCAAGGGATATCATTTGCTGCCTACAGAGTTACCCACTCAAAGAGGACATCATGAGAAAGGCAAGGAGGAACGACCAAATTGTGTTTAATGGTGCACATATTATGCTTTACCAAGATCTCTTGCAGATTACATTGAAAAATCGTAGAGCTCTGCGTCCTCTACTGGACAAGCTCAGATAGAGACATCAGATACACGTGGCGCTTCCCCTTTGCTTTGGTAGTCACAGTCTCTGGGAAGCAACGTGTTTTACGTTCCCCTGCTGAGCTTCCTGGATTCTGTGAAGCCTTAAACTTGGAGTTGATTGAACTCCCTGACTGGTACCAGGAATTCTCTTTGCCACCCCCAGTTAGAAGTCCACCCGGCTCTCCGTTCGCCACAACTGACAAGCAAGTGTCCAAGAAAATGAGGCACGGACATGGAGGGGGCTCACAAATGGGGACTCCCACCCCACGCTCTACACCTTTCAGGTCACGCATCTCTGAGTGAGTATGCAGCCTAATGACCGGATTCTCCCAGTTAGATCAGCTATGCCTGCAATTATGATAGACTCTTAGCTACTCTGAATGGGCAACCGTCTATGAAGGATAATTGAGGTCCTGGGATTCTTATGATCCACTCTAACCTGTGGCCATAAACTTTTTATTCCGGTTTGTTGTTCTCATGCTTGTCCCGGATGAGGCCATGGAGGGTCCATGAACAGATTCTCAGCTGAGACAATATGTTTGACTACATGGCGATCACCACTGTATTCTTTCCCCATGACTTTACCTAATAGGAATAATGAGGATCCACTCTTTGTGATGATGATTAGTATTGGAAGACCAAGTCAGAAGATTCTTGTCCCAGTATCCAAAGATCAGAAGCAGTGGGTGTTTTGGGAGATGCAGCAGGGTAATACACTGTATGAAGGATATGATTTGTTCCCAGAAAGAGGAGATGAATGAACATGACCAGAAGCAGTGTGTTAAAGTGGGTTTTGGCTGGTTGCCGAGAGGGCAAACGAATGACTGGAGGTTGCTTTTGTCCATGAGGAAAGTAATATACTGTAAGCGCGGTGCAGTATTTTCATTTGCGTTTCCCTCCAATATTCACAAGGTATCAATTGGAGGACTTTGTTGTATTCCTGCAACAGTTTGTCAATTAGCTCTGGATCCGGAAAGTCTTTGCCCCAGTGCGCAACAGAGGAAAATGCGATAGAAGGGGTGATCTTGGATAGGGATGAGCTGAACACCTCCCGTTCGGTTCGCACCAGAACCTTCGAACGGACCGAACGTTCGCGCGAACATTTAGAACCCCATTGACGTCAATTGGACTCGAACGTTCGAATTCAAAAGTGCTCATTTTAACCACTACCCGACGGCCGTACGACTTTATACGGCCGCGGGGTGGTTGTCAATCTCTAACAGGCTGTAAAAAGACGGCCTGTGCGCGCATCCAGCGGGGCGGGCGCGCGCACGTCCGGCGGCGCGCGCGTGCTCGCCGCATCAATGAGATGCCGATGCGAGTACCTGGCGGCCGTGATGTCCGCCAGGGACTCGCGATCGGCGGCTACAGGGACAAGACGTGGAGCTCTGTGTGTAAACACAGAGCTCCACGTAATGTCAGGGGAGAGAGGAGACCTTGTACATAGGGACACAGATCGGTCACCTCCCCCAGTCACCCCCCTCCACCTACAGTTAGAACACAATTTAGGGTACACATTTAACCCCTTCCTCACCCCCTAGTGTTAACCCTTCAATGCCAGTCACATTTATACAGTAATTAGTGCATATTTATAGCACTGATCGCTGTATAAATGTGAATGGCGCCAAAAATGTGTCCAATGTGTCCGCCATAACGTCGCCATAACGTTGCAGTCACGAAAAAAATGCTGATCGCCGCCATAAGTAGTAAAAAAAAAGAATACAAAATAATAATAATTCTGTCCCCTATTTTGTAAGCGCAATCACTTTTGCGCAAACCAGACGCTTCTTGCGATTTTTATTTTTTTTCAAAAAATATGTAGAAGAATACGTATCGCCTAGACTGAGAAAAAAAATGTTTTTTAAAAAAAATTGGGCTATTTATTATAGCAACAAGTAAAAAATATTGTTTTTTTTTTCAAAATTGTCGCTCTATTTTTGTTTATAGCGCAAAAAAAAAACGCAGAGGCGATCAAATACCACCAAAAGAAAGCTCTATTTGTGGGGAAAAAAGGACGTCAATTTTGTTTGGGAGCCACGTCGCACGACCGCGCAATTGTCAGTTAAAGTGACGCAGTGCCACAAGCTGAAATTTCACCTGGTCAGGAAGGGGTATATGTGCCCAGTAAGGAAGCGGTTAAAGCCTAATGTGCAAGTTATTGTCGGAAAACGGGTTTGGGGACCTGGGTATTGCCCCAGGGAACATGTATCAATGGAAAAAGAAGTTTTAAAAACGGTCGTTTTTTCTGGAGCAGCGATTTTAATGATGCTTAAAGTAAAAAAAAAATGAAAAATTCCTTTAAATATCGTACTTGCTGGGTGTCTATAGTAGTGACACGTGTTTAGAACTGTCCTTGCACAAAATGAGATTACTATAAGAAAAAAGTAATTTAAGACTGCTTGCGGCTTTAATGTAATGTTTGGTCCCTGCAATTAGGATAAAAAACAGAGAAAAATAGCATGGGTTTCCCCGCCCCCCCCTCCCCCCCAGGTCATTACAAGCCCCTTTGGCCCTATATACTTTGAACAGCAGTATACAGGCGGTGCAAACAAGACAGGGACTGTAGGTTTGTTAAGTAGAATCTGTTTGTAATTTTCAACTGGTACTTTTTTAACCACTTAAGACCCGGACCAAAATGCAGGTAAAGGACCTGGCCAGTTTTTGCGATTCGGCACTGCGTTGATTTAACTGACTATTGCGTGGACGTGCGACGTGGCTCCCAAACAAAATTGGCGTCCTTTTTTTCCCACAAATAGAGCTTTCTTTTGGTGGTATTTGATCACCTCTGCGGTTTTTAGTTTTTGTGCTATAAACAAAAATAGAGCGACAATTTTGAAAAAAAATACAATTTTTTTTTCCTTTTTTGCTATAATAAATATCCCCCAAAAATTATATATATATCAGTTTAGGCCGATACGTGTTCTTCTACCTATTTTTGGTAAAAAAAAATCGCAATAAGCGTTTATCGATTGGTTTGCGCAAAATTTATAGTGTTTTTACAAAATAGGGGATAGTTTTATTGCAATTTATTAATATTTTTTTTTTTACTACTAATGGTGTCAATCAGCGATTTTTTTTTTTTCGTGACCGCGACATTATGGCGGACACATCGGACAATTTTGACAAATTTTTGGGACAATTGTCATTTTCACAGCAAGAAATGCTATAAAAATGCATATAGCTAGATTCAGAAAGAGTTAAGCTGGTATCAGTAGATACGCCGTTGTAACTCTGAATCTAAGCCGTCGTACATTTAAGTGTATTCTCAAATTGAGATACACTTAAATGTAGCTAAGATACGACGGCCTGCGCCGTCGTATCTTAGCTGTCTAGTTCCGCCGGCCGCTAGGGGCGTGAACGCTGATTAAGCCTAGAATGCGTAAATCAGCGAGATACGCCTATTCACGAACGTACGCTTGCCTGTCGCAGTAAAGATACGCCGTGTACGTACAGTAAGGTGCTTTCAGGCGTAAAGTTAGTCGAACAAAAAGCTGGCCTAGCCAATGTTAAGAATGGACGTCGTTCCCGCGTTGAATTTTGAAAATTTTACGTAGTTTGCGTAAGTCATCTGTGAATGGGGCTGGACGTAATTTACGTTCACGTCGAAACCAATAAGTCCTTGCGGCGTACTTTGGAGCAATGCACACTGGGATATGTCCACGGACGGCGCATGCGCCGTTCGTTAAAAACGTCAATCACGTCGGGTCATGGTTTATTTACATAAAACACGCCCACCTCTTCACAATTTGAATTAGGCGCGCTTACGCCGGCCCATTTACGCTACACTGCCGTAACTTAGGAGGAAAGTGCTTTGTGAATACAGCACTTGCCTCTCTGACTTACGGTGGCGTAGCCTAAATACGATACAAAAATACGCCGCCCTACGTGAATCCAGCTAATTGTTTACTGTAAAAATGACAATTGCAGTTTGGGAGTTAACCCCTTCATCGCCCCCTAGTGGTTAAGTGTGACCTCATACAGTATGTGTTTCTAACTGTAGGGGGGTGGGACTGGACCTGTGACGTCATTGATAGTGCTTCCCTATATCAGGGAACACACGATCAATGACAGCGCCACAGTGAAGAATGGGGAAGCTGTGTTTTACACACAGCTCTCCTCGTTCTTCAGCTCTGGGGACCGATCACGGGACTCCAGCGGCGATTGGGTCCGTGGGTCCTGTGGCCGCGGAGCTTCGGACCGGGTCGCGGCTGGGCACTTAAAGAGGAGGTACAGGTACGTGATTGTGCCCAGCCGTGCCATTCTGCCGACGTATATGTGCAGGAGGCGGTCCTTAAGTGATTAAAGTGTAGCTTCAGCCATAAAATCTTTTTTTAAGCTTTTATGAAAACATAGAGAAGGCTTATCACCCCTGTAACATTTGTTTTGCTGTCTGTGTGCATATGTTCAGAAGATTGCACCTCACTTTCTGTCCCAATGACAAATGATTTTTTTTTTTTTTTTAAACAAGGATTGTGATAAAGCATCAGTGGCCAGGAGACACCTTTTACAGAAGAGAATTTCCCTTCCTTGCGGTAGATTTCCTCTCACTTCCTGTTGTCTCCTTCCGTTTGCAAGTAGGAGTCGTTTGTAATTTGGATGTTTGAAAGTAGGGGCCTGCCGTATATACTCTGCATAAATTTGGGCCCTAGGTGTTGGTGTTGCAACAACACTGTAAGCCCTCACAGTTAGTCTTGGTGGGCGCAGGAACGCCCTGCTGTGAAATATTAGATCAAGAATTGTAATTACATGCCCCTGTTGATCAGGGGCAGAAAAATTGGGCCTTAGGCACTGGTGCTGGTGCCACAACACTGCAACCCCTCAGAGATACTCTAGTTGGAGCGCAGCAATGAGCCCGCTGCAAAGTATTGCATCAAAAATTGTAATTACACACCCCTGTTAAACAGGGGCAGAACAATTGGGCCTTAGGCACTGGTGCCACAACACTGCAACCCCTGACACTCTAGTTGGAGCGCAGCAATGAGCCCGCTGCAAAGTATTGCATTAAAAATTGTAATTACACACCCCTGTTAAACAGGGGCAGAAAAATTGGGCCTTAGGCACTGGTGGCGGTGCCCAGAACCAACAATGTTCTTACAAGCTATCAGCAAGATCATTGAGGAGGAAAAGGATATTCACTCAGCATAACAGGATAGTCACTCAGCATCAGCATAGGCAGTCTTAAAGGGATCTGACATTTCAAAAAAAAAATACTCAGTTACATCAGCATCAGGTGCTTGGTAGCTGGTGGTGATCCAAGCCTGATTCATTTTTATGAAGGTCAGTCGATCGACCGAGTCAGTGGAGAGGCGCACCCTGTGATCGGTCACAAAGCCTACAGCAGCACTGAATGTGCCTTCTGAAAGAACGCTGGATGCAGGACAAGCCAGTAGCTCAATTGCGTACTGTGCAAGCTCTGGCCAGTGATCCATCCTCAAGACCCAGTAAGCCAGAGGATTTCAGTGGGAAAGGTGTCCAAGTCTGATCTTGCCCCTAGGTATTCCCTCACCATGTAAAACAGACGCTGGCGATGGTTGCTGGAACCGGTCATACGCTGGGGCTGCGGAGTAAAAAATTGTCTGAACGCATTGGTCAGATGGACACCTTCTCCACCGCTCCTTCTGTGACTGACCGAAGCCTCAGCAACACGTTGTCCAGGATCAGAATTGTGTAACCCCCAGTCTCTGGAAACGCGTTGCACAGACCTTTCTGCAAGGCCTTTCGAAGATGTTTCATCTTCTGCTCCCTCTGCGCCGGCATATCCGCAACCTTTTTCTTGTAATGTGGATCAAGGAGAGTTGCTAGCCAGTAATGATCCCTCTCCTTGATAGCACGAATACGAGGATCCTTCCACAGGCTTTGCAGGATCAGGGAGGCCATGCAGCGTAGGTTTGCTGAGGCATTCGGTGTGGAGTCCTCTGAGTCACTGAGGACAACATGATCCGCAGCCACATACAAGTCCATGGGTTCCTTGGGACTGTAATTGATCCCTTGAAGGCTGATGCTGAGTGCTATGCTCCACCTCCATGCTGACACAATCATCCTCCTCATCCTCCGTGATAGGTGGGCAAGCAGGAACACTGTCTAGATAAAGGGGGCCTTGAGAGATAAGGAAGTCCTCCTCTTCCTCCCTCTGTTCTGCCTCAAGGGCCCTGTCCATTATTCATTATTCATTATTCCATGCAGCATGTGCTCCAACATGTGAATAAGAGGGACAGTCTCACTGATGCATGCACTGTCACTGCTCACAATCCTTGTGGCCTCCTCAAATGGTGACAGGACAGTGCATGCATCCCTGATCAAGGCCCACTGGCGTGGGGAAAAAAAAACAAGTTCCCCTGACCGAGTTCTGCTGCCATATTGTCACAGATACTCATTGATGGCCCTCTGCTGCGTGTGGAGCCGCTGCAGCATGGCCAACGTAGAGTTCCACCTGGTGGGCATGTCACAGATTAGGCGGTTCTTGGGCAGGTTGTATTCCCTTTGAAGGTCTGCGAGCCGATCACTGGCATTATATGACCGTCGGAAATGCACACAGACTTTCCTGGCCAGCTTCAGGACATCCTGTAAGCCTGGGTACCTGCCCAAGAACCGCTGCACCACCAAATTAAGGACATGAGCAAAACAGGGCACATGGGTCAGTTGTCCCTGTCGCCGGGAGGAGAGGAGGTTGGTTCCATTGTTGCAAACCACCATTCCTGGCTTAAGCTGGCATGGCGTCAACCACCTCTGAGCCTGCCCCTGCAGAGCTGACAGAACCGCTGTCCCAGTGTGGCTCCTGTCTCCCAAGCACACCAGCTCAAGCACCGCATGGCATCTCTTTGCCTGTGTACCTGCGTAGCCCCTTGAATGCCTATGTAGCACTGCTGGTTCAGAGGACACATCAGCACAGGAAGAGGCCACAGAGGAAGAAGATGAGGGGGTGGAGGAGAGAGGTGTGTCACAACCAGTAGTAGCATTTTGGAGGTGTGGCGGCGGAACAACCTCCAACACTACTGTACCTTGTCCTGCGTCCTTCCCAGCTGCCAGCAGAGTCACCCAATGCGCCTTGAAAAAGAGGTAACATCCCTGTCCATGCCTGCTGGACCATGAGTCAGCGGTAATGTGCACCTTACCACTGACCGCCCTGTTCAGCGAGGCATGGACATTGCCTTCCACATGCCGGTAGAGAGCCGAAATCGCCTTCCGTGAGAAAAAGTGGCGTTTGGGAACTTGACACTAAGCTACCGCACATTCCACAAACTCACGGAAGAATCTACCAACTGAAAAGGCAGCAGTTGAAGTGCTAGAAATTTAGCTAAGCTAGCATTCAACCGCTGGGCATGTGGATCACTGGGAGAGAACTTCTTTCGGCGCTGCAGCAGCTGGGGCAGGGAAATTTGCCTGGTACAATCTGCCATCGGTGTACCGATAGTAGATTGCCCGCATGTACTAGGCTGTGACACACCTAATTCTACACCTTCAGTCCTATCAGTGCAGGCTTCAGAGAGGACTGAGGGTATAGTGGGGTTGGAGATCCCAGCTGATGAGGGGCAAGGGGAGGTCCGCTTTGTTCTTTGGTGTGGGTCTTTGAGGTACGCTTGCCAATGAACTGCATGGCAGGTCGACATATGTCTGGTCAAGCATGTGGTGCCCAAGCGGGTGATGTTTTGGCCATGCGAGATACGCTTGAGACATATGCTGCAAATAGCAGTGGTGCGATCTGATGCACCCGTCTCAAAAAAGCCCACACCAAAGAACTTTTGGAATAACGCTGAGACACAGCAGCGCCCTGCACATGCGTAGCTCTGCGTTGTGATGCAGTTGGTGTGCTGCCCTTAAGCTGGCCCCTGGAGGGCATCCTGCCTCATTGGAGATGTGCCTGTGCCTCCTCCTCCTCCTCTCTCCTATCAGGCACCCGCGTAGAGTCAGTGACCTCATCATCCCCTCCCTCCTCATCACTGTAGAAAACCTGGCAGTATGCTGCAGCTGGGGGAACATGACTGCCAGATTACTGTCCTTCTTGGGCACCCCCTCTCTCTGGGCTCACGTTAATGCCTTCCTCTATCTGTGTACCATCATCGGAGCCTTCAAAATGCTGCGCATCCTCATGCAGCTTGTACCCAACACTGTGGTCAAACAGTTTGGGGGTCTCCTCAGGAGGACACTGTGGGGCTAGGGAAGGAGTGAGTGATGCCATTGAGCAGAGGGAAGAGGACGCCTTGGCAGCTACTTTGCCAGACAAAGTACCCTGAGCCTGGGTAAGAGAGGATGAGGACGGCTTGGTCATCCACTCTACCAAGTCTTCGGCATGTTGCAGCTCAATACAGCAAGCTGCCGAAAACAAGGACGAGCGTGTCCAACGGCCACGTGCTGATGAGGATGCACCATGTTCATGACCAGCACTGTTGCCTCTAGACGCAGAGCCTGCTTGCCCTTGTTTTTTTTTTTTCGCCTCAGAGAACAGGAAACGTAATCAATTTGCGTTCATTCGCAGTCTCCTTAGTTCACATCATGGTGGGAAACCTTTTTTTTTTTTTTTTGGTTATTTTGTTATTGCAAAAGTGCGTTTAAATATATGTCAATAAATATACAAAAGAGAGAAAAAAAAAATACTTAAATATGTGAATGAATACATTAATTTCCCCTAGCCGAACAGACCCTCATCCCACCCTCATCCCTTAACCCCACCCTCCGCCCTCCCCTATCTCCGAAATTCAGTCTCGTATTGTATCTCTCTTTGCCCGTTATACTTCTTACACTATATCATCCTATCTATATACCTCGATGAAAGTTTAAAATTAACCCAATCCTGCCATTTTAATTTAAATCCTCCTTCTCCTTCCTCTCCCATGAACCTGAGCTGTTCAGCATAATATATATCATTAATTCTGCAAAACCAGCTCCTCTCTGTTGGACTCATAGGGTCCTTCCATTGTTTGGGGATCAGACTCTTTGCTGCATCTAGTACGTGGGGAAGTAAAGTTCTCATATACTGTTTGGTTGACATTTCTGTCCCGTGGAACAGACAGACCCATGGATCAGGAGGTATTTTAATTCCGGTTATCTCCTCAATTACTAATAATACGTTATTCCAGTATGTTTTAATTTTTGGACAGGTCCACCATATATGTGACATAGTACCCACTTCAAGACAGCCCCTCCAACAATATTTGGAGGTATCATCTCGAAAACGGTGTGCTATGACCGGGGTTATATACCACCGTGCTAAACATTTGAAGTTCATTTCGATTAATGCACAGTTAGTTGAACTAGTATGCGTCTTTTTTAATATTTTCCTGACCTCTAACTCGGTTTTACCCGTTCCCAATTCCTCTTCCCATTTATTAATATAAGGAGGGAAACCGGGATCTTTCAATCCCATCAAAATTTTGTAAATTGAGGAGATCCCGCCTCTTCCTTTTGGTGCCAAACACAAACGCTCCAAAGGGAGCAGATTTCTATCTGACCTCAGGAGGGAGGGGAAGGAATCTACAAAATGCGTCAGCTGCATATATCGCCACCAGTTCAGCTCAAACAATTCTTTTTTTTTACTTAATTCCTGGTAGGTAAGGATTTTGCCGTCTTTTAATATATCTTTTAATTGTGCATCTGGTTTTTTAATCCAGTTACCAAACAGGCCTATTTTCCCTGGTGCAAAAAAATTTGTGTCGAATAGAGGGATTAATGGGGAGTTAAAGCCCCATCTGTGCTTTTTGTGTGTCCTATCCCATATGGACATGGATGCCAATGTGATCGTGTGCATGTGCGTATTTTGTTGTCTGAAATGTGGCGGTATCCAAATCTTTTTTCCTAACAGTGACTTGTTTGAGCAACTTTCTAATCTAACCCACCTTTTCTCATTGTTATCTCTAACCCAATCAACCACCCGTGCCATGTGAATAGCCGTGTAATATGTGTAGATATCAGGTACCCCCAAACCACCACGTTCCTTATCTCTAATTAATATTTCCATACTTATGCACGGTTTTTTGCTCCGCCATATAAACCTATTTAATAACTGTTTTAATATTTTAAAGTAAGCACCTGGTAATACGATTGGTAACATTTGAATTTTATATAATATCTTAGGGAGGATAAACATTTTAAAACAATTTATTCTCCCTAGTAGAGATCTTTGTCTAGATGCAATTCTCTTTAAATCAATTTTAATATCATTTAATAACGGGATAAAATTCTGTAGGTAAATTAGCTCCGGGGATGCTGTGATATTAACTCCCAAATATTTTATCTTGATATCTTTCCAAATAAATGGAAACTCTTGCTTATATCTCCGTACGTCCTGTGTGTTCACGCTAATATTGAGGATTTCTGATTTTAGAGGATTGATTTTGAAATTTGACACATCTCCATACAATTTAAGAGTTTTTAATAGATTCGGGAGGGTTATAGTTGGGTTCGTTATATATAGTAAGATATCGTCGGCGAATGCTGCGAGTTTATGTTCCCCATCATTTGTTTGAATCCCCCTGATGTCCGGGTTATTTCTAATCCCGTCCAGCAATGGTTCCAAAGATAAAATAAATAAAAGAGGGGACAGGGGGCACCCCTGTCTGGTCCCATTGAACATCTCAAAAGTCCCTGATAGTGTCCCATTCACTTTGACTCTTGCTGTTGGGTGTTTATACAGAGCATTTATCCACCCCATCATTTTTGGACCGATCCCAATGAACTCCAATGTGTTCAATAGAAATCCCCAGTCTACCCTGTCGAACGCCTTTTCGGCGTCTATAGACAGGAGTAGACCTGGGGATTTACTATCTTTTAATATCTGTGTTAACAGGAGTGTTCTGATGCTGTTGTCCCTACCTTCCCTCCCAGGGACAAAGCCTACTTGATCAGTATGTACTAAATCTTTCATGATTATTTTCATTCTCCCGGCTAAGATTTTGGCAAACAATTTTACGTCCGCATTTAATAGCGAGATGGGTCTAAAACTAGAACATAAGGAGGGATCTTTACCTATCTTGGGAATTATTGTAATAGCGGCCTCTAATGCCTCTCGGCGAATATCCCAATTTGAACCAATACCGTTTATATAAGAGCACATCCTGGGGATCAGAATGTCACTGAACTTTAGGTAATATGCAGTTGTTAACCCATCGGGGCCTGGGCTTTTCCCCTTTGGTGACTCCTTTAAATTGTTACGAATTTCCATTTCCGTTATAGGTTCTTCTAAAAAGCTAATTTTATCCTCGGGTATTTTATTTAAACCTGTGTTGTTTAGGAATTTTTTTGCATTATCACTTCTCCTTTTAATTTTTTCGGGGGGGTCCCCTTGCGATATCGAATATAACTTCCCATAGTATTCTTGAAATACTCTTGCGATCTCAGATGTTGTATGTACCTTACCCCCTTTACCCGTTTGAATGCTTTCTATAAAATTACCCTTAGGTTTGTTTTTGAGCCCTTTTGCTAGGAATTTACCCGACAAGTCTCCCCATTGATACTTCTCTTTCTTACGTCTATGAAATGCCGCTCTATTTTCATATTCAATAAGATCTCTTAATTCCTCTCTTTTTAGGATAACATTACGCTCTGCTTCTTGCCCTCCTGTTTGTTTATGGGTCTGTTCAAGATCAAAGATACTTTTATATAACTCATCGTATTTCTTCTTACTTTCTTTTTTTTTCGCTGATCCTATTGCGATCAGTATGCCCCTAATATAGGCCTTGTGAGCCTCCCAAACTAATGATTCCGGCATATGTTCTGAGCAATTTGCCTTGAAATACCATTCTAATTCCCGTTTTATCCTTTCTACAACCTCTTCATCCTGTATTAAATCCTCGTTAAGTCTCCATGTGGTGTTACTTTTCGGAGCTCCCTCGATTTTTACATTAATTGAAACTGGCGCATGATCCGACAGGGTAGTTATTCCAATTCCCGAACCTGTCACTACATCCAGTGAGCTATGATCCACTAAAAAGAAGTCGATCCTGGAGTACGTCCCGTGTACAGCGGAGTGGAATGAGTAATCCCGTGTTTTCGGATGTTGTATTCTCCAAACATCTATCAGTTGAAGTTGATGTAATTTTTTTTTAAGTAATTTTCTTTGTGCATCTCCAGTCCGCTGTACACGAGACGTACAGTCGACTTCTGGATCCAGACAGAGATTCATGTCGCCAGCAACAACTACCCGGCCTATCCTGAAATCCATAAACATCTCGGTGACCCCCCTAAGAAATCTCATGGAGTTCGTGTTTGGACAGTAAATATTTGCAATAGAATAATCCACTTCATTTATTTTTCCTCTAAGTAAAAGATACCGCCCCTCGGGATCTGCTTTTCTCTCTCCCAGGACAAATCTTACTTCCTTGGCAAAACCTATGGCAACTCCCTTTGCCCGTTTAGTCGGTGAGTCTCCGTAGTACCATAGTGGGTATTCCGGTGAACTTATTTTAAGATTTGACTCCTGCGAGATATGTGTCTCTTGTATGAGTACTATATCTGCTTTAAGATGTTTTATTTCTCTTAGAATATTCCCCCTTTTTAAAGGGGAGTTTAGTCCCCGTACATTATATGAGAGTATTTTTAAGGTTCCTGTTCTATCTACCAGTCAATCTCCCCCCAACCACTCCCGCTACTTTATTGTTATTATTGTAGGTCTCTGTAGATTGCGACATATCAATCTCAATCTTGTATAGACAGGTTTTCCAATAAGCATCAGGGCAAAACCTCAACAGGTAACGTATTTCTGAAACAGATAATCGGAGATATTCCCCCCCAAACCCTCTCCCTTGCCCCCCCCACTTCTTCTGCACTATAACCACCCCATTCCCCCTATCCCTCCCCCCCTCCCCTACCAATTGGGGCATTACGGCCTTAAATAGGCACATGGATCCGTGGCCAACCTACTCCACCCGGCCCTACGGTTCACGCCCCGGAGGTTGAGCTCTGCATGTGGGGCTTCATCCAGGACTGTCACCACCAACCCCCCCCACCCAACGGGTGGGGGCAGGTGAGTAGCCCCGGGGCCCCGGCAACCCCCCGAGCACAAGCCACCCGGCCCCCCACACCCTCCCCCCCCAACCACTGAACCCCCTCCCCATCCCCCCCGCACCCCACCCCCCGACATCTCGCATCATCATTTTCAATTCTGGTTATTTATCCTATGCGGATCGTTTCTTGATTATTTTCCTCTTTTATTTCGTGACATAAGATGCCATGTCTGATGACCCGGTATAGGAGATATCTTCTCCTGTGGTTCACTCCAACCAGGTATCTCTATCAATGGAATCTCCAGTCTCTTACAAAACTTTGTCATCTCTTCAGGGAACCTTAGGGTCGCGGACCTGCCCTCCTTCTTCCCAATTAAACACGCTGGGTAACCCCAAGAATACTGCTTGCCCTTGTGACTCTCTGCCTCTTCTTGTTGTCCTTCCAGACATACTAATGGCCTGCAGAGGACAAAGGCAGTACACACACCTCATAGCTTTAGGTGCAAACTGCAGAGGACACGGGCAGTACACACCAATTAGCTTTAGGTGCAAACTACAAAGGACATGTGCAGTACACACCAAGTAGCTTTAGGTGCAAACTACAGAGGACAAAGGCAATACACCACGTGAGAATACTGCAGCTAGCACAATCAACTGCCTGCCAGTAAATTAGGAAGAACTGATCTAGCTAAACTATATCTATATATATAAAACTCAACGTGTGTGTGTGTGTGTGTGTGTATGTATGTATGTTCCAGCATCACGTCCAAACGGCTAAAGATATTAACATGAAACTTGGCACACATGTTACTTATATGTCGGCAACAAACATAGGATAGGTGGTTTAACCCTTACCCACCCCCATTTGCCATGGTCGGGGTTTTCCTTTAAAGTCCCATTCAACTGTATGGGAAATACATGTTACTTCATAACTTCCAAACGGCTGTAGATATTTTGATAACACTTGGTCACATGTTACTTATATGTCCACTTAAACTATAGGATAGTTAATTTATCCCTTAACTACCCCCATTTGTGAGGGTCGGGGTTTTTGTTTAAAGTCCCATGCAAATCAATGGGAAATGTATGTTCCCACATAACTTCTGTACGCCTGGAGATATTTCAATAATACCTGGTACACATATTACTTATATGCCAAATAAAAATATATGACAGTTAAATTAACCCTTACCTACACCCTTATATAAAAGATGGGTATATTTATATTACTATGATTTTCCTCCCCAAAAGGTTAAGATAGGAAGACCGGGCAACGCCGGGTATTCAGCTAGTAGTGTATAAATATATGTACAACACCTGGGATGTATATATATATATATATATATATATATATATATATCCTCTACACACTGTTAGCTAGATTCACGTACGGCGGCATATATTTATGCCGGCGTAGCGCATCCCATTTGCACTATGCAGACGTAACATAGTGAGGCAAGTACTGTATTCACAAAGCACTTGCCTCCTAAGTTACGCCGGCGTATCGCAAATGGCCCAGCGTAACCCCGCCTAATTCAAAATAGGCAGGTAGGGGGGCGTGTTGTATGGTAATTAATCGTGACCCCATGTAAATGAGGGCCGTTTGTACGGCGCATGCGCGTGCATGCTCAGAATCACGTCAGAAATACTCAATGCTTTCGACGTGAACGTCACCTACGCCCAGCCCCATTCACGTAAGCTTACGCAAACAACGTCATCGGCTGGGCCATCTTTTTGGTGGTTAATCTTTATGCCTGAAAAACGCCTTACGTAAACAGCGTATCGGGCGCAAGTACGTTCGTGAATCGGCGTATCTTGCTAATTTACATATTCTAGGCGTAAATCCACGTACACGCCCCTAGCGGCCAGTGTAAATATGCAGCTAAGATACAACGGCATAGGAGACTTACGCCGGTCGTATCTTAGCAACATTTAAGCGTATCTCAGTTTGAGAATACGCTTAAAGATACGACGGCGCAGATTCGGACTTACGACGGCGTATCTACTGATACGCTGTCGTAAGTCTTACTGAATCTGGCTATGTAACTTTAACTAGCCTGTCTGCTCTATCTACCTAGAAAAAAAGACACTCTCACTCTCTTAGACAGATCTCTAACCACCGCCGCAACACACTACACAAGGCCGACCTGCAGGCGGCCTTTTATAGCGTGGGGCGTGTACTAAACCCCCTGAGCCATAATTGGCCAAAGCCATCCTGGCTTTGGCCAATTATGGCTCTCCGTTTTTTGCAAGCTTTGATTGGCCAAGCATGCAGGTCATAGTGCATGCTTGGCCAATAATCAGCCAGCAATGCCGCAGTGAATTATGGGTCGTGACGCTCCACTCGAATTTGGCACGAACGGCTCGTAACGTTCGTATTTCGACGAACGATGTTCGAGTCGAACATGGGTTCGACTCGAACACGAAGCTCATCCCTAATCTTGGATAGTAAAGGTTTGTAAATGCCAAAGATGGTATATGAACCCACATGCAGCAATCGGTCTGTGAGGGATGATCTAAATTTCTTGTCTCCTTCCCTACAATAGGTGCAGATATAGTTGACAAACAGAAGTAGAATGTGTGACAATTTTGTAGAGCAAACTTCCGAGCTATGTCTGAGAATACATATGATATGTGATATGTATCCATATTACATAGGGAGGAAATATTTTTGAGACTGTTGCTTGACCATAAAGTGTAGATTTGGTGGTCCATTCCAGGAGAAAATCTGGGGTTTCCTTGGATAGGTGAGTGCCTGGATAAGAAATGGTACTCCCCCCCCCCCGAATGTGATGACTGTGTCACGTAGGAGAAGGTTATGTTGTAAGTCCGGATGTACAAATTTCCATTGGCAGTGTAGTTGGGCCACAAAAGAGTAAGGGTCTGCCATTGCAGATTCGAGAGGATAATTGGAGTATCGAGATGCCTGTTGTATCCAGTCTAGGCCTATCCTTAATAAGCAAGCTAGGTTATAAACTCTAATATTTGGTAAACCAATGCCTCCCCTGCCCCTGGGGAGATGCTGCTTAGTCAGTGCTATGTGCGGCCTCTTTTGTCTCCAGATAAATTTGGAGGGGGCTTTATTTAAAAGCTGGATGTCTCTGTTTTAAGGGTAAAGGTATGGGTTGAAGTGGGTAAAGGAGACGTGCAAAACGAAACAATTCAAACAAATGCCATCTCCCCAGGATCGAGAGAGGCAGATCCATCCAGTTTTCCAGTTCTTGGATGAGTTTGTTTATTAGAGGTGGATAGTTTTAAGGCATACAGAGAAGAAAGGATTTTACCATTCATTCTTGATACCCAAATAAGTAATGTGAGATTTGGCTATGGTGAAAGGCGAGAGTGATGTCTAGGGTGGGTTGGAGATGGGGCCTAGAGGAAAGATTTGTTTAATGGTGAACATGTCAGAGGTGGGATTGTCTGTGAATATTAGTACATCATCTGTAAAAAGAGCAGATTTCAGCTTGTGTTCACCTAAGTGGATTCCATGCAAAGATGCCTCAGTATTTAGGAATCTAGAGAGGGGTTCCAGTTGATGAGTAAAGGTGATAAGGGGCAGCTTTGCCTCGTTTCTTTAAATAGATGGAATTCTTCAGAGAGGAGACCTGCCACTATCAGTCTGGCCATGGGTAAAGAATACATGGATTTAACGAGATAATTAAATGGACCCATAAGGCCCAGCCTTGACAGGACTATAGAGACAGTCAAAGCTGACGTTGTCAAAAGCTTTCTCAGCGTCCAGAGTGATAATGGAAAAATCCCCCTCCTGGTGTTTTATTGCATGGTCTAATACTATCAGTACCTTACAGAATTTTACAGAAGCCGTTCTCCGTTTTACAAATCCTGACTGTACTGGATGGATTAAGGAGGAGATGATATTGGCAAGTCTGGTGGCAATTATTTTTGACAGGATCTTGACATCCAAATTTTAATAGTGAAATGGGTCTGCATGAACCCGGGTCTAGAGGGTCTTTCCCTTTTTTCGAGATACATTTTATAATGGCTTGGTTACCAGAAGGTAGGTACCTGGGGCTTTGCCAAGGGCACATTAACTTATGGCAATAGAAATTTCTGAGGAGGATATTGGCTCACAGGGCCTGATCCACAAAGCAGATGCGCCGACTTAACTCAAGATACGCGGCGTAATAGACACCGCGCGTATCTTTGCGCCTGATCCTCATAATGAGTTACGCCTGAAATCCAGGTTTTTCCGTCCTACCTAAAATAATTATACCGGTGCTTCTTCGCGCGCAAATTACGCTAGACACGCCGCTGTTTTGATAGGCAAAGATGCAAATGAGGGAGATAGGGCGATCCACAAAATTAAGTGTGTGCGCCGTAGATTACGCCCTGTGCGCTTCTGTTAGTTTCCCGGAGCAATTTTACACTTTATAAAAGCAGCCCTAATTTTACACCTGCCGTGTAAAGGTCTGCTACAGCAACACCATTAAGGAAGAGCTGAGCACACACACTTGCTGGACTACAATCTGTCTGCCAACATGCCAGGGCCATCCATGACCATAACTGCACTAGTGACTTTAGACACGCTAAGAAGGAGGAGGGAACGGAGGAGGAGGAGGAGGGCACGGGAGAGGGTTTACCGCAGACGCCTAGATGTGTTTGGCATGACTGCTTCTGAGGTGTATGGCACCTTCAGATTCAACCGTGAAGCCATCCTGGAATTAACCACAATCCTGCAGGATGATCTCACCAGCCCAACACAACGTTCACATGCAGTGCAGCCACTGATCAAGGTAATGGCAACACTCTATTTCCTTGCCACTGGCTCTTTTCAGCGCACAAGTGGAGGTGTGGCTGGGATGTCACAATCCTCCATTAGCAGATGTGTGCACCAGGTTGTCCCTGCAATCCTGAGACGCATGGCCAATCAATTCATCAAACCCTCCCAGGAGGCCCAGCGAATGGACACAATGACTGATTTTTTCCTAATTGCTGGATTCCCACGCACCATCGGGGCCATTGATTGCACCCATGTGGCACTACAACCCCCCCATGAGACAGAGCACATGTACCGAAATAGGAAGCATTGGCATTCAATCACAAAATACACTTAGCAGAAACAAACACCAACTACAATCTAATACTCCTCCAAAACTTTTCAATCACACACAACTCACCAACAAACACTGACAAACGATCAGAGCAGAAGCAACTTGCTCTACTACAGAAAAGCTTAGTCTGTATTAGCAAGTTGTTTGAGTAATAGAAAAACACACAAATGAGGGAATGTGATAGTGGACACGTAGCAGTGTCAGCGTCTAAATAAAACTTGATATTACCAGAGTGATGAACATAAAAGTTCCATATTCAAAGAGTCACGTGGATTGTAGCGATTGTTTGATCCTGAGGATTTAAGGCATTTAGATGAGTCCTTGCGTGGACTGCGTTGATCCAGGGGTCTAGGGTTCGGGGTTGCCTTGGACTGAAAGTTGGGTTGTGCATCTTGGTGTACAGAACGCATTTACTTTTCTGCTTCTGATGGGTCTTGGAAGGAGAATTGGTCCCCATTGGGTGCCTTAAGGCGAAGGGTAGCTGGGAAAGCCAAAGTGAATTTTAACTGTTGTTGGTGAAGCGCTTTGCAGATGTGCTGGAAAGCTTTTCTTGGAGACATCGATTGAATAGTCGGCGAAGATCAGAATTGTAATACCGTCAATTCTAAGGCATCAGACTTGCCGGTAAAATGGCTGCTTAATCTGCATAGTTCAGGTACTTGGCAATAATTGTACGCGGGGAAGAGCATTCGGAGGAGTATACCCCATGAGATGAGCTTGTTCGATCGTGCATGGTCCAGGCAGACCTAATGCTTCAGGAATGCGACAAGAGCAATATTCTGCTATGGCTGATTATTGTAGTGATTCTGGTACTCCAACAAATTGCAGATTACTGCGTCTCGATCTGTTCTCAAAATCTTCCAATTTCTGTAAGACATATTTATTTGTCTTATCCTGGGCTTCCTCATTATCCTGTGCATTGTAGAGCTCTTCCTCTGTGCTTGCAATTAAATCTTCAGCTTCATTGAGGCAAGAGGCATGTTCTCCCAGCTCTTTTTTGATTTGCTGCATACCAGCGGTCACTGCTTTTTCCACAGAGGTGAAGATGGTGGGGACCAAGATTGCAGCCACAGTTTGAGCAATATGCTCTATTTCTCTAGCCTCCCGCCGATGTGAGGGGGTGCCACTCAACTCCATGTCACGTGCATCCGCCATGCTGGAGAGAAAGGCCACATGCCCAGCCTCAATTTGGCGCTGGGCCAGTGGTGCTCACAGGCTGTTTTTTTTCTACAAAGCGGTCCATTCACGGTGTGTGGGGGGTTAAGAGGAAGGTGGGTGGTCTGCTGGTGGCGATGGGTGTCAGGGCTGGTTTTATAGGCTGAAGTATGGACCAGGTTGGCGGGAGCTGAGGAGGATTACCACTTCTCCATGCCTTCGTTTTAGTGACAGCTCTCAGGTTGCCATCCGGTAAAAAAATGTAAGTCTGTGGATAAGTTTAAAGAAATTGTCTGGGAGAAAATGTTTAAAGAAATTGAGGAAGGGTGTGTGGCAGGCCCTTTTCTTTTTTCCACCTTTTTGCAATTTCTGAGTCTTTGAAGATGAGGTCCAGATTATCAAGCGCTTTGGAAAAGGTGCTCTGCTGTCCAAAGCAGACATTAAGACTGCCATTAGATTGCTACCGGTTCCCCCTTATCCTATAACTTTCTCAGTTTCTATTTTGATGACCTTTATTTCTTTGATATGTGTCTTCCTATAGGATGATCCTTATCCTGCTCCTATTATGAGTTTGTTGCTTCTTTTTACAGTGGGTTGTTTCTTTTTAATCAAGTTTTATACATGATCTTGATTATTTATTTTTTGTTGGTCCAGCTGGTTCTCCCCTTTTGGTATCCCCCTGGCAGCTGAAAATGCCATTCTTCAATTGGTTTCTCTCGATATTCTTAGGGTTTACCATTGACACTTTAGCCCTGGAGTTCAGACTACTTGATGCCAAGATTATAAGATTGAAATCATCCATTTCCATCCTGCTCCGCAAGCGGAAAGTACTATTAAAGGAACTTCAATCCCTGCTTTGTCTATTAGTTGTCACTTCAAGAGTCACGCTGGTAGGTCGAATATACTCCCATCACCTGTCTCTGGAAACTGCTGGGCTAAAATCACCTTTTCTCTCACATCTGCTTATCTAAGGATCTGGAAGAAGACTTGTCAATTTGGTTCCAAATTGTTGACCAATACAATGGTAGATCAATTCTTCTAGACTTTTTTGATTTTGCAGCTAATTTAAAGCTTTTCACTGATTCGGCTGGTTCAAAGGGGTTTGCAGCCATATGGCGCACCCATTGGCTCTGTGGTTCTTGGCCTAATCCTTGGGTTGCTAATAAAGCATCAAAGAACATTGTTTTGTTAGAGCTCTTTCCTATAGTGGCGGCATTCAAGCTCTGGAGTCCTTATTTTGACAATAAAAGAATCATTATTTGAACTGATAACAGAGTACTTTTTACCATACATTTTATTTTTCTATGAAGTCCCTCTTTGTTATTAAATTGATAATTTTTTTGTATTTCTATGTTTAAAACATAATATATGGGTAAAAGCTCAACATGTTCCTGGAAAATCCAACATAATTGTGGGTGCTTTATCCCGTTCAGATATCACGTTTCTGACAGCTTTTTCCTCAAGCAGATCATGAGGGATGTTTTCATCAGGATCATCTCTGGAATTTGTTCTAAATACTTTAGCCAATACAATTAAGAGTTCTCTCTCCCCCCCCCCCCATACATGGTCTGACTACTCGGCTGCTTAGAACAGGTGGTTGCTGTTCTGCAGAACTTTTCATTTTTATTGTTACTAACACTCCAAAAGTGCTATTTTGTCTTATGCATGTTGATGCACAACCTTTTGTCCCATAACGAAATAGCAAAACATTTTGAAACAAGCTTTAAAAAGGCTATAGAAAATACAATTATGCCCCTGAAAAGTGAAGGCTCATCTCTGTTCATATGGCAAGTGTGCCATAACCAGTTTGAGGAATTACTTTTTCAAGCAGCTTTTTGTTTGGCTATTTTTTCTGCACTTAGAATGTAGGAATTATTTCCCTTTAATAAGTCAGGCACTTCTGGGTTGAGAGTTTGGGATGTTATTGCCTCGGGAACTGGCAAAGATTGGTGAGACACGGCTCCCTCTTAAGGTGATGGGATTTTATCGGGTGTGTTTTTTTTTTTTCAAGTGTATTTTGTGCGTGTACTCGAGAGAGGAGCCGGACTGCAGGAGTTGGGAGTAGGCAGGCCTCCCCCAGAGGCAATCTGCCACCTTTCTCCATGCCCTGGGTGGCATGGAGAAAAGTGGTCCTCCCATGTAAGGGGGTCCTCCCACACAGCCCGCCCTACCTGCTCTGCTTTGAAGCCTAACGGGGCAGAGGGACTCCCTATAAGGGAGTGAGAGGATTAGCCCGCTCAACCAGCCCCATTAGTCCTTCGCCTCTCTTTTTAGAGACCGCGTGGTCAAAGTGCGTGCATGTTAACCCAATTTCGAGTGCGTGTAAGTGTGGTGGTTTTTGTGGGAGGGGGTGGGCATACTAAGCGCAGGCTTACCTCGCATAGCACACCCACTGGAAGCTGGGCTGAGACCACCAAACTCAATTCACATGTAGCCGAGGTGAATGGCTTGTCAGCACAGTGCCAATCGCGTTGAGCCACTGCAGCTCCCGCCTTTTATCGGGTGTGTTAATGTCTGTCACCAAGGTAAGCACAACCACAAGGATTTAAATAAAGTTTAAGAATTTTATTACAAAATTTCAGATAAAAATCTAAATATAATAATAGCATTTGGTCATATTGTAATAGATCATAATTGATACTTAGTACTAGGCATGTGTACACTGAAATATTTTGTTTCAGAATTCAATTTTTGTCCAAAAAATACATTTATTTAGTTACTCACGAAATTAGTTTTTATTTATTTTGTTTCGTAAAAAAATGCATTCATCTGAAAATCCAAATTATGGTTGAATCTGTCAATTGAAGGCTTATGGTGTCTATTGAATGCTCTAAGAAGATTCGACGAAGCAGCTAAACTGTATGACGCCACAATCGTAAATTTCTGGTCGAATGCTCCGCCCACAAGCGATAGTAGAATTCTAATGTTGTATGACTAGTAATAATTATATTTATTAATTATTATTACTCAACCAACATTAGAATTCTTCTATAGCCTATGGGTGAAGCATTTGACCATAAATGTCCACTTGCGGCGACTGCCTCGTCAAATGTTCATGTCAAATCTTTTCTTTATATGTCGAATAATGTTGGACTAATAGAGTTAGGTTAGGCACATTCAACCGCAGGTTCAATAGACACAGATTGCTATTGTCACCGTCATGTTGAATCTTCTATCAATATCGAACTGTTATTGCAAAAAAATGAATTTGAATTCTGCACGTTTATTATTGCTTGTTATAACGAACGTGAAAATCCCTGAAATTCGGACGAAAATGCATTCTGACGAAAACAAATGCACACGTCTACTTAGTACACAAAGTTAAAACAGATGCTTTGATATGCAGAGAAGCCGACAAGTTTTCGCAGACTTCTGCTTCGTCAAGACAGCTCGGCATGCATCTATAACATTATATAATCGTGATAAAAACTTACCATTAGTATCAATATTCAATAATTTCTAATACATTAATAAGATTGTATATAATAACATACATAAGTGCTCACCCAATTTTTGTGACATTGATATCAAAACAACTGCAACACAATAATCAGAACGCTGATACAACACCCTGTGCTGAATAGGTGGTGGCATTCGCATATTTATCCATCATTCTATCAACTGGGTAGAGGATGTTGAGTTTATCTCCACCGTTGTGAGGATCCAGTAATTTGCCCTTCAGTAGTCATTACAAAGTATCTGGCCGTAGGTCTTTCTGATGTCTAGTTTTCGACCAATTATTTTCTCATTTGCGCTGCCACAGAAGTGGCCAGAATTTGCAAATGATGCAATAATAAGAAGATTGGGTAGATGGGAATCAGATAGATTTATTGTACTGTATACAGGTGGTTCTCAAAAAATTAGCATATTGTGATAAAGTTCATTATTTTCTGTAATGTACTGATAAACATTAGACGTTCATATATTTTAGATTCATTACACACAACTGAAGTAGTTCAAGCCTTTTTATTGTTTTAATATTGATGATTTTGGCATACAGCTCATGAAAACCCCAAATTCCTATCTCAAAAAATTAGCATATCATGAAAAGGTTCTCTAAACGAGCTCTTAACCTAATCATCTGAATCAACTAATTAACTCTAAACACCTGCAAAAGATTCCTGAGGCTTTTAAAAACTCCCAGCCTGGTTCATTACTCCAAACCGCAATCATGGGTAAGACTGTCGACCTGACTGCTGTCCAGAAGGCCATCATTGACACCCTCAAGCAAGAGGGTAAGACACAGAAAGGAATTTCTGAAAAATAGGCTGTTCCCAGAGTGCTGTATCAAGGCACCTCAGTGGGAAGTCTGTGGGAAGGAAAAAGTGTGGCAGAAAACGCTGCACAACGAGAAGAGGTGACCGGACCCTGAGGAAGATTGTGGAGAAGGACCGATTCCAGACCTTGGGGGACCTGCGGAAGCAGTGGACTGAGTCTGGAGTAGAAACATCCAGAGCCACCGTGTACAGGTGTGTGCAGAAAATGGGCTACAGGTGCCGCATTCCCCAGGTCAAGCCACTTTTGAACCAGAAACAGCGGCAGAAGCGCCTGACCTGGGCTACAGAGAAGCAACACTGGACTGTTGCTCAGTGGTCCAAAGTACTTTTTTCGGATGAAAGCTAATTTTGCATGTCATTCGGTAATCAAGGTGCCAGAGTCTGGAGGAAGACTGGGGAGAGGGAAATGCCAAAATTCCTGAAGTCCAGTGTCAAGTACCCACAGTCAGTGATGGTCTGGGGTGCCATGTCAGCTGCTGGTGTTGGTCCACTGTGTTTTATCAAGGGCAGGGTGAATGCAGCTAGCTATCAGGAGATTTTGGAGCACGTAATGCTTCCATCTGCTGAAAAGCTTTATGGAGATGAAGATTTCATTTTTCAGCACGACCTGGCACCTGCTCACAATGCCAAAACCACTGGTAAATGGTTTACTGACCATGGTATTACTGTGCTCAATTGGCCTGCCAACTCTCCTGACCAGAATCTGTGGGATATTGGGAAGAGAAAGTTGAGAGACGCAAGACCCAACACTCTGGATGAGCTTAAGGCCGCTACCGAAGCATCCTGGGCCTCCATAACACCTCAGCAGTGCCACAGGCTGATTGCCTCCATGCCACGCCGCATTGAAGCAGTCATTTCTGCAAAAGGATTCCTGACCAAGTATTGAGTGCATAACTGAACATAATTATTTGAAGGTTGACTTTTTTTATTAAAAACACTTTTCTTTTATTGGTCAGATGAAATATGCTAATTTTTTGAGATAGGAATTTTGGGTTTTCATGAGCTGTATGCCAAAATCATCAATATTAAAACAATAAAAAGGCTTGAACTACTTCAGTTGTGTGTAATGAATCTAAAATATATGAAAGTCTAATGTTTATCAGTACATTACAGAAAATAATGAACTTTATCACAATATGCTAATTTTTTGAGAACCACCTGTATATTCACCCTAACCTTTCTATTTAATTTATTCAGGTTGAAACAGGACCATATGGATTTTTCTAGGGGGAAAAAAGATGGGCACCTCAGCGTTGCTACCCACTGACTCAGTTAAATTTTTTTGGAAAGGTATTAGAAATTTGCATTGGAGTAACATAATTTGATCTTTCTCAGCTTTGTATGCACTGGCCTCTACCTTCGGCAATTATAGTTCATGCAGGAGATAATGATATTGGCAAATATAAATCTCTTAATTTATTGTTTGCAATAAAGCGTGACCTTCAACTCTTTAAACTTTTTTCCCTTTTTCTACTTTTGTCTTTTCAGAGATAGTTCCCCCCGCCTTTTCTGTTTTTTTTTTTCACTCAAGTTAAAAGCCCTGAAGAAGGTGAGAAGGCAGATCAACATCTATTGGTGTTTTTTTCCTATTATCACTTTGACTTAGAGGACGGTATACCTGGTTTGTATAGATCTGACTCCATTCATTTGTCTGATGTGGGGCTCAATCTGTTCAATCTAGGCCTTCAATCCTGTGTGGAAATGGCTGGGGCTATTGGGTAGGCCAATCCTGTTTACAACAGGATTGTCTGGTGGGGGACTTACAGTTTACAGTTATGATATTTGCTTGAGTCCTATGACTGAACAGGTTTTTCTTTCTGTAAATATTTATTCACTAATCTATCTGTGATTAAATTGTTTAAAATTAATTTATACCAATAAAAGTGCTTCGGCCATTATTTAAGTCATATGGTTGCTCTCAGTGTTTTTGTTTGGGGGGAGGAGAGGAATGTGGCCTGTAATCCCATGGCATAAGGGGGCACAATTTATTTGTGCCCACTGCATGAGTTTGTAGTCACTTCCCCTCCCCTGCCTTTTATTAAAAGAATGCATTGCAAGTTATTACAATTATAATAGTGTTGCTGCCTCTTTACATTTTCAAGGCTACCTGGGCAGGTGTTACATGACTGGCCCAGGTGAAGCAGGTGACCATGAAAAACCTTCTGTAACATGCCTGACTGGTATATAAGGCAGCATCAGCCTGGTTTTTGTACTACTGATTGGACACTGGACTTTGATCCCCCACCCCCTTCCTGTCAAAGGCACTTTATATGGCTCTGTCACTGCTGATCGCGGGTACCAAAATATGACACATGGATTATCAATTGAATCCTATAACGATGTAAGCATTATACCATTATGTACACATTGATTGAGAATGTAATATATGTTGCATAAGAATTGTTGAAGCTAACATAATGTGTGTTTTCTTATTAGACAATTTTGATCCTAAATGTCTTCAAACCCCCTGAGGAAGGGCTTCATACCAAAACAGCTGTTGGGTCTGACTTTAAGTGGTCTTTGTTCATCTAAAAGAAATATTGTTTGGATTCATTTTATTCCATTGTGTTTTTTATCCAAGATCTTTACTTTTCATGTATTCAATAAAATGTATACTTTATATATACTGCATTTATCGGCGTATAACACACGCCGGCGTATAACACGCACCCCAATTTTAAGAGGGGAGTTTAAGGAAAAAACAAATTTCTCAGCACCCTTTACAGTACACGGCCTCCCCCATCCAGTACACATCCCCCCATCCATTATACATCCCCCCATCCAGTATACAGCCCCCCTCCATTATACATCCCACATCCAGTACCCAGCCCCCCATGCATTATACATCCCCCCATCCAGTATACAGCCCCCCTCCATTATACATACCCCCATCCAGTACATAGCCCCCCCATACATTATACATCCCCCTCCCCAGTATACAGCCCTCATCCATTATACATCCCCCATCTAGTACACAGCCCCCCCATACATTATACATTCCCCCCTCCCCAGTATACAGCCCCCATCCATTATACATACCCCCCATCCAGTACACAGCCCCCTGCACTCCCAGGAGACCCCCAGTCTTCTGGGACGATGCTGCCAGCATTCTCTACAGTTAAGTAAAAAAATCACTGTCAGCCCCTTCCACACTGCTCCTCCTGTGTCTCCTATTGCAAAACAAAGCTTCCATTTACCTCAATAGCTAAAAAATGTTCACTGACCTGGCCACATGACTGCTCTCCTCTGATGGGCATGTGACTGCTCTCCTCCTCCAATCAAAGCTACACTCAGAGGAGGAGGAGAGCAGCCTGAAAAAAACGGAGCTATAGAGACATTTACAAGCTTCGTTTTACAATGACACTGACAGAGGAAGAGCGGTGTACAAGGGGCTGGCAAGTGACTTTTTTTTTCAACTTCAGACTATGCAGAGAGCGCTGTTCCAGGGCCAGGACCCAGATCCCCGCCCCCTGCTGGTAAAACATGATATTGGCGTATAACGCGCATGCACTGTTTACCCTCTGTTTTTAGAGGAAACAAGTGTGCGTTATACGCCGATAAATACGGTAATTAATTCTGTGTGTGGTCACTAGGGATGAGCTCCGCATTCCATTCGAATGTATGTTCGACTCGAACATCGTCTGTTCGACCGTTCGTCGAAATACGAACAAAACGGGTCATTCGCGCCAAATTCGAGTGACGCGCCACGGCCCATAATTCACTGCGGCATTGCGCGCTGATGATTGGCCAAGCATGCACTATGACCCGCATGCTTGGCCAATCACAGCGCGCAAAAAACGGAGAGCCATAATTGGCCAAAGCCAGGGTGGCTTTGGCCAAATATGGCTCAGGGCTTTAGTACACGCCCCACACTATAAAAGGCTGCCTGCAGGGCAGCCTTGTGTAGTGTGTTGCGGCGGTGTTAGTGAATAGATCAGTCCTAGAGAGAGAGAGAGAGAGAGAAAGACAGTGTATTTTTTTCTAGATATATAGAGCAGGCAGGCTAGTCCGTTTAGTTAAAGTTACAGTGTGTATAGGATATATATACATCCCAGGTGTTGTATATATATTTATACACCGTATAGTTTAGCTAGATCAGCTCTTCCTATCCAAATTTACTGTCTATCAGTTGATTGTGATAGCTGCAGTATTCTCACGTGGTGTATTGCCCGTGTGATCTTTAGTTTACACCTAAAGTTACTTTGTGTGCACTTGTGCTCTGTAGTTTGCACCTAAGGAAACCCATGCTATTTTTCTCAATGATTTCCATCCATATTGCAGGGACCAGACATTACATTAAAGCCGCAAGCAGTCTTAAATTATGTTTTTCTTACAGTAGTTTGCACCTAAAGTTACTTTGTGTGTACCAGTACTGCACTTGTGCTCTGTAGTTTGCACCTAATGTTACTTTGTGTGTACTGCACTTGTGCTCTGTAGTTTGCACCTAATGTTACTTTGTGTGTACCAGTACTGCACTTGTGCTCTGTAGTTGCACCTAATGTTACTTGGTGTGTACTGCACTTGTACTCTGTAGTTTGCACCTAAAGAAACCCATGCTATTTTTCTCAATGATTTCCATCCATATTTCAGGGACCAGACATTACATTAAAGCCGCAAGCAGTCTTAAATTACTTTTTTCTTACAGTAATCTCATTTTGTGTAGGGACAGTTCTAAACACGTGCCACCCCACAGGCATGCTATAGACACCCAGCAGGTATGATATTTAAAGGAATTTTTCTTTTTTTTTTTCACTTTAAGCATCATTAAAATCACTGCTCCAGAAAAAAGACAGTTTTTAAAACTTTATTTTCCATTGATACATGTTCCCTGGGGCAAGACCCGGGTTCTCAAAGATGTTTTCCGACAATAACTTGCATATTGGGCTTTAAAATGAGCACTTTTGAATTCAAACGTTCGAGTCCCATTGACGTCAATAGGGTTCTAAATGTTCACGTGAACGTTCGGTCCGTTCAAAGGTTCTGGTGCGAACCGAACGGGGGGGGGGTGTTCGGCTCATCCCTAGTGGTCACTTTCAAAGTCCCACCCTTACGGGGTTTATTGTGTTTTTTTATATCTACTAGGGATGTGGTGACCAACAAACAGATACAAATCTGTGAATGCTGGGTTTTTTCTTCTAGGAGTGAATAAAGATTACTATTTTAAAGCGCATCTTGCCGATTAATAAAATGAGAGGCAATAATATTTTATGAGTTTTCAGGCATGTGGGAGCCATGAAACATGTTTGCACATGGTGTTGATTTTGGAGGTGAACTTTTTGTTATTTATGAAGAATCATGGACACTTTGAGACATTAATTGTACGGACTTGAACATTATAGGTTGTGTACACTGTCCACATGTAGAGGCATGTTTTTATTTGTTATTATTTATGTTTTAAGTATTCGTTGTGCTACCGGTTTGATCATTTGTTTTCTCTGAATTTTTGGTTAATATGTTTTTTTTTTAGCAGCCTTTGTTCCCAATTAGAAAAAGGGAGGTAGGGGGGAGTGGCCTGAGAGGAGGCCCAAAAGGGGTTACCAATAGCAACAAATAATTGATCTAGAGTATTCTGATACAAAAAGGGATTTAATATAGTATCAAAATTATAAGTAAAAAAGTACAGTCAAAGGTGAACAATATGAAAAATGCAACCATATTAAAGGAAGCAATTGCCATAAACAATAATAAGAAACAAGACTCACAATAAACAACACACAATGATGACACTGTCCGTACGTATCTGGGTTCAGCCACGAGTAATTGCACTGAAGGTAATTAAATAAATTGTTAGCTCCTAAATTGAGGAAAGAAGGGGGCCTATATTGATCAGACACAATGATCTGACGGCCCTGACTAAATTCAGCCAATTGGTGTCTGAACTGGCGGCTGGACCCAATGCGGTGAGGGAAGGAGGAGGGAAGGAAGTGTAGGGGAGCAGCAGAATATAATCAACAGGACTAGTTGGGTGGTATCATTTTCACACATAGAAAATGAAGGCCAGTAAATATTCTAATTATGCCAGATGGTAGTGGTATTAGTCCATGAGTAAAAGCAGCTATGAGATGGTTCAAATGGTTGAGGTTGAGCAGCAAGGATACATATGAATGAGAACAGTCATAGTTGGCTGGTTCATATGGAGTCCGTTAGTATGGGTCAGCAGAAGTAGTGATGGTTAGTTGATTTAGGTTGTTTTAGACATGCATAGTCAGTCCCATGAATGAAAGGAGTGTAAAGCAAGTCTATTAGAAGCAGTAAGGGTTAGTTGATTTAGGTTTGCTTATGCATGCGTAGTCAGTCCCATCAATGAGAGACACATATAGAGCAATTAATCCGCTGAAGTGAAGCGTATCAACTAACAATAGCACTGTCATGATGTTATACAGGCTCTGTTACTGCTATAACCCACATATGGCTGGATACCTTGCATATGTACTGATAACTTGTGGTCTGTACATTACCAGTCTGTGATCTTGTTCATCAGGCTGGACTCAATTTGTGAGTGCATTATGTGACGATACAGACCTTGTATGTGTTAGTGTCCATAGTTATCCATGCTGTGCTGGCCATGCTGTCAGTAGTTAGTAGAGGAATCCGCCTATGATATGCCTGAAAATGAGCGGGTATCCGGGTGTAATGGCTGCTCAACTGGGCTCCTTAGTTCCGCTCGGTGCTGCTCAATGCTCAAGACACATGAGCTGTCCGTGGCTCTTCAGTCCGACTGCATCTCCGTCCTTCACACGCAAGGGATGCGTCACGTGTTCCCACATTGATGACCTTTTCCTCACTTTTCCCCTGTGACCTTTAGGACACATATATAAGAAGGCCAGTATGGTGGCCTGAGTTTTTGGGAGGAGCCCGGAGGGTATTTAAGCAGCCCACTCAGACATGCTCTTTGTCGGTTCAGTGTGCGGTACTACACGTCACTGGGCCGACTCTTCCCAGCTCACCTCATGTCCGTGAGTCTGCGCATTCAATCGCATTCGACACCCTTCCCTTTTTCAGGGCACTTCTCAGCATATCCTTCTTCAATTAACTACCTTGGGTATGCCCCCTTTTCTTGGCATACTGACCAGACCACCAAGGCACACTTCAGGTCTATTTATGTTGTAAGTCTTGTCGCGTGTTTATGTGATCCACATCTCTCTCTCAGAGGGTAACGACCATAAATACTGTATAATAATTAAAATAGTAATTAAAAAAATCTAATTTGATAGAACATATAAAACATGTAATTAAAAAAAAAAGTATTTCCTAGCATCCACTTTTACAGTGGAGGGCAAGGTGGGTATAAAATTGTGCTCATATTTTGCCATACTTTGCGTGCTCAATGCAAACATGCAAAAGTTTGTGATAGTGATTTAGCATGGAGTAAGCAAACACATTTCATGGGCATTTGGTGGTTGATTCAGAAAAAAGGCTTCAGGTTTTTCTAACCCTTGTTTTTTTCCTGTCATTATTATCCATCAATATTTTAAACTGAATCTACAGAGAAAGGCACATCACTTTGCATCTTATTGGTGCACACTGAAAAGTAAAGGTTCTATGAACTAGGCTTGCCTGTGAGTGCATATTACAATACTGTACATATATATATATATATATATATATATATATATATATATATATATATATATATATATATATATATATATATATATATATATATATATTTTAATGCAGTTTTAGTTTATTAATTTATCTTATATAGACTGTTTAATGTGATAGTGAAAGACCAAATTATTTTAGACAATTTAGAAATTATTATAACATTCTTGTCAGTGACAAGTGGTTGAATGATTTGTTAATTGGCCTCTAGAAAATGTGAATATTACATTTTTGTGCTATATGTCCACATATGACACTACATCATAAAAAAAAAAAATCTTGGTGATGTAACTAGAAAAGTAACAGACTTTGGGGTATATTTATAAATGTGTTTACCCAGGAATGCCACAGCTTTCATCCAAGATACAAAATAAAAATGATAATAAAAGTGTAAGAATCTTCATGTAAAACATTAATAAATAGATCCCTTCTTGTCCCAAAAAAACTAAATATTACTGTGTATTCAAAATATTATTGTGTATATCGGCAACAAAAACCTATGTTTTGGTAAATATGGACTCCTGATAATTACTATGAGATATAAATATTTATTAAAATGCAAGTTTCTAAGGGACTAAAATATTGTAAAATGTTGCCTAATACACTTGCTTTAAATATCTACAAGTCCAAAAAAAGTTAAGTTGTTCTTGTAAAACTACGGGGGCTGTGCAGGTTATCCATTTTTCCATTTACATTTTAGTTAACTTTTTCTAAATAAATAGTGTGACCTTTTATTACCAGAAATATCAGGCTGATACATACACATTGACATTCCTATAGCAAGAGTGCTGTTTAGCATGTGGCTCACTGTAAAGTACTTCAGGACCTGATGGGTGCTTTAATGGGGTTGTGCTTTATTCATGTCTTGTATTGAAAAAGGAGGTTCAAAGACTTGATGAGAGTGGTAATGTGATCAGGGGGAGTGATACTTTGCAATTCATTCATATGTAAATGTGGGGCCCTTCAGACCATCTACTATGTTTCTAGGTACATGAACAAGTAAGAACTGAAATATTATAGAAAAATAAATATTATTAAAAATAAAACAGCAACCCCTCCGCACTGACAAATGTCAATGGTCTGCCCATTTTTTTCTTTATCAAATAACTATGCCATTGGTTCATTTAAAATGGTTAGCATCTAGTGACCAAATTCTATGTATGTCATTCATTTAAATAGTTTTGGACTGTGGATAGATTGAAGGTTCCATAGTCCAATTCCCACACTGCCATTGATTAGTTAATTAATTTAATGACTTAACCACTCACTATGGTTACATTGCATTTAGTACATTGCATTCATTAGGGTTATTCAGCTGAAGGTGTAGAGGTTGTTCACTTATCAAAGGGAATTTTTGTTTTGTACTATGATTGTTCACTTATTTTAGTAAATGAGATAAAACTATGCAGACTTCAATCATCGATTCACCTGTTATTAACCTTCCTGGCGGTATGATTATTTCAGATTTTAGGTGCTGAAAGCGGTACCATTATTTTGCAAGGAAATTTTGCGTTTTACATTGTAGGCCTGTAATTCTTAGGAATAACTCACTTAAATCTGTCCAAACAAGAGTCTAGTAGACATCTTGGGTATGATAAAGTTTGAAAAACAAAATCATAAATTAATAATATAATAAATAACTATAAATAATTATAACAAATAATAATATAATTATAATAAAAAATATTCAATAATGTAATCAAATCAAAAACACTGAAATTTGCAGTTGCAGAAATGTCGCTGTCATTACTTTTATTTTTTTATGACGAATTTCCCCACAAATCGATATCGCTCAATCCTGCTTCAATTATAATTTATTATCGCTGTTTTCTAGCTGCTCTAAAACCACTTTTGACATAAAGGGACAGTTTTTGGTTGCTATGGACAATCTACAGTTTGCAGGCAGAAAGAACTGTATGTATTGTGTGTATTTAATTTTTTGAATTTGGCGCCGTTCTCCACCCCCGTGTGTCGTAATGTCACAGGGAACGGAGCTCGGCAGCACACAGGCACTGTGTGAATTGAGCGAGGAGACAGCTTGATCACACAGCAGAGAGGCATCGCAGGATCCAGGGACAAGATAAGTAATTCCCTGCCTGTGGATGCTGCGAGGAGATCCCAAGTCTGGCTAGGGGTTACCGCTCTTGGTTCTAAAATTCCACCCCGAGCCAGATTCTGGAATACCGCCAGGGGGGTTAAAGAAAAAAATATATATTATTTTTGTTTTCCTTACACATGATTAAGTATTCAAAGTGAACACTGTTTTGCTGTATTTACTAAGCTGAGTGAATTTTCACTTTGCAAAGGGAAATTCTTTATTTAGTTGATAAAACAAACCTCATAGTGTCCAGCCACAGTGTGTATAGTAAATAGATGCATGTGCAAATTCCCTGGACTTTGAGTTATCACTGCCCAGCATCTCTTTGAATGATTTGTGAAACTAATGCACATTTGCATGTGCCATTTAACAAGCACTGCTCCAAATAAATTGGTGAAGCAGGAAATGAACATTCTAGTCAATTATGTTAGGTATTTATTTGCAAGTGCCTCAATTCAAACAGATTATCTGATATCTATTTGTACAGTTCAGTTGTTAACAGTAGTTAATAGAAGAACTTATTAAAGCGGAGGTTCACCCTAAATTTTGACTTTGGCTCAAGTAAACCTACAGGCATAGACAATAACTAATCCGTTTTTTTTTTAATCGCGATCCTTACCTGAGTCCTTTAGCAGTTTCTCTCCTGTCCATCACTATTCCCCACGGGAGTGGGCGTTCCTAATCACAGGCTGTGATTGACGTGCTTCTGATCAGTGCATACTGCGCATCACGAGTTGCCGAAAGAAGCCGAACGTCGGTGCGGCTCTATACGGCGCATGCGGACCGACGTTCGGATTCTTTCGGCAACTCGTGACGCGCAGTATGCGCCGATCGGAAGCACGTCAATCACAGCCTGTGATTAGGAACGCCCACTCCCGAGGGAAAGCCGGGGGTGAAAAGAGCCGTGTAACGGTATGTACGAAAAAAAAAAACTACAGCATACTGCCGGTCTCATAGGCCGGCTCCATGTCTTGTTAGAATTTTTTTTAGGGTGAACCCCCGCTTTAACAATTTATTTTGTACAATTTTAATAGCCTGCAAATTCTTTCAACAAATGTCTATATGTTTTTTCCTGAATCCCCTTTTTTTTCCTTCCTAAGAAAAGCGTACTGTTGGAATGAACTACTCTTTACTTCATTATTTGTTAATTGATCACCCAAAGTAAGCTTCATTCCAAAAATCATCCATCAAGTGTGGCTGTGTCTGTCCATGGTAATATGCTTGCACATTTGACCAGTTACATTCCTAGTAAAGATCCAACAAGCTATTGTATACATGAATATCAGTGTCTGTCTGTTGTCATATAACACTGATAAACCAGTATCACTTGCTGTATGAATGGATAAGGTACATAATCTGATTTTTTTTGGGTTAGAGGTAGTGCATAAATCTACGGCATTCATCATCTAGCCTCTGTCATTTTGGTCTTTCATATAAATAAACTGTGTATATTTATGGGCCTGGGTCATGCTAATCCACATTTTAAATACAGTTTATACAGTATTTATAGCACATACATGGTTTTAATAAAACACTGTTTGCATTTTCAGTACATCAATTTTCTATGTCACACCATTGTCATTGAGATATTTTATGCAAACCACCAAATGTCATCACGTTTCTGGACATAATCCTTAATGTTTTCAAGATAAAAAAGTAATGTGTGCAGGATTTACGGATTTGTGCATGATTCTTTCATACAGTGGCCACTATAATACTAATAAGACTGGAAAATCCTTCTGCTTGACTCCCTCAGAATATTTGTATACATATTAAAGATTACATTTACTTTGCACGTTAATAACAATGCACGTGATGTTACATTTGTTATGTTTGTAAGGAGATTAGTTCTGTTTTATCTTTAATTCTCAGTACTGTCTGCTGACATTAATGTATTTTTTTCACCTTCAGTTTAAATGATCTTTTAAGTAACAAACAAACTATTGTATCGGCACAATGGGAAACAATAACATGAGAACAAATAAAAACAGTCCTCTATTATGTATATTTTGCTGTCTTAGTGGGTGATAATCTTTTATTCTTTTTTTTCTGTCATGTGACTTATAGGATGAAACACAATTTCATCCTTTTTAAATTAGATTTTGCCTTGGCACGAAATGACAGAATTTACTGGTTTGATGTATTAAGTTATACAATGCGGTTTGTGGTTGAAAATTATTGCAGAGTAAATGCAGCTATTTAACATAAAAAAAGAAGAGTAGTAATGTGCTTAGAAAAGTGCGTTATTTGAAGGCATGTCTAAAACTATAATGTATTTTGTATGAATTATTTCACAGTTTACTGCATCTATTTGGTAAAAGTAAATAGATAAAACAAACTTATTGAGCCATTTTAGCTGAATTATAAACCTGAAATATTAGTTATTGTTATGTTAACTTTGAAAGTACAATTCCATAATGATATTTTACAATAATCACTCACTATAAATAATATCAGCAATGCACAAGTATGATTCATATCTCTAAAGAGAGCTTTTTTGTTAACTTTTTATATGCAGCAATGTAATAGTGCAGAATGTATTGTAATAGTACAACATATTTTTTCTAATATGTTTCAGAAAAATATAATTTTATTTTTTTATTTTTACTGCATGCATTATGCCTTATGTTTTGGTGTTTTGGCGATTAATTTTATTATAAACATTGACATTTGTGATCAGTTGTCCATTTAGAGATTTGGTTTTACTTTCAAGTACAGGTCTGTGTAGGAGGATAGAGTGTTTCAAATTATGGTGGATTTTTTGTGTGTGGTACACAAATATGGTGGACAAGTCAAGTGCTATATTGCTCAGGTATTTTGAGACATAGGATCTAGAGACGATGGGCCAGATCCACGTACATCGGCGCATATACTGTATAGGCCGGCGTAGCACATCTCATTTCCGCTATGCCGGCTCAACTTAGAGAGGCAAGTACCGTATCCTCAGAGTATTTCCGCCCAACGTTGCGCCGGCGCGACGTAAATTCCTAGGAGTAAGCCGGCGTAATTCAAAGTAGGAAGGAAGTGGGCGTGTTCCATTGAAATGAACCGTGACCCCATGCAAATGAAGGGCCGAACGAACGGCGCTTGCGCCGTGACGCTGACTATGTCCCGCGTCTCTCTGTGCATGCTCAGAACTAGGCCCAGCGTAATCCCTGAGATATGCCCAGGGCATAAATACGCCCAGACATGCGCCCGTCGAGTGCAAAAGTACATCCGCTTGTTTCCCCCCCTGAAGCAAGGTACTTTTGCTGGTTGTTTTGCTGCTGGGTTTTTTTGAGCCATGTCTGCTCCAGCTGCTGAGAAGAGGAGGAAGTTGAACTATTCCCCACAGGAGAAGGAGGTGATTATCAGGACCATGGCCCAGTTTGATGTCTTCCTCCATGGTGCAGAGAGTGCCAACACCTCCAAGGCCAGGAGGACGGAGATCCTGTTGCAGATTGTGGCTGATGTGAATGCGTTGGGCTACGAGGTCAGGACCACAAATGACATTAAAAAAAAAAAAGTAAGATGGCAAGGATGAGGGCTCATGCCAGGGGCACTGGAGGGGGACCAGCAACTACCTTGACGCTCACTCCTGAGGAGCAGGTGGTTGCCCAGTGCCTCCACAGGCATCAAGTGGAGGGAGTTGAGGGCTTTGACTCCGTTGAGGATGCCTTGAGGACAGGTAAGTGTGTTTTATCCCCTATCTGATGTGTAGCATGTGTGGGGGTGGAAGGGAACATGTGACAAGTGTGTGGATCCTCCAACATGTGAATGTTTTGTGTCATCCACAGATGTGCAGGAGGGTGCTGGGCCATCTGCTGCCGGTGGCTCTACAACACCATCCCCGGACATCAGTCTGAGTCATACCCCCTGGCAAGCCAGGAGTCATCAGTGGAGGGGAGTGGCCACACCTCTCCTCAGGAGGTGGTTAAGGAGGAGGTGACAAAGTGGAAACGAGGTCAGCCTCTTTTTGGAGAAGTCTCCGTCTCCCCCTTTGACTGGGACCAGTCATCCCTCCATCAGGGGTAGCCCCTCCCGGTCCTCCCCCAACAGGGCTTCCCCCTCAAGGGTCTACCCTTCTCCAAGGCCCCAAGCCTCTTCTGGCCACAGGAAGGTGTCCAGGAAGACTAGGGGGTGTCTGATGTTCTTCCGGAACACCTCAGGAGGGACCAGGCCCGCCAGACCCGCCATCTGGGTGAGGTTGCCATGCATATGGAGTGCATGGCAGACAGCATGGCCTCCTATGCCACCATGACAGAAGCTGTCCAGGATGTTGGCGCAAATACGGCTGCTGTGGTCACCTGCCTGGGGGTCTGCAGGCCACCACAGCAAGCCTTGTGGATGAGGTCCATGCCCTGGCAGAGGCTGTCAGGGGAAATACAGCTGCCATCCAGGCGGTTTGGAGGCAGTCAAGGCTGCTGCAGGCCGACACAAATGCTGTCCTCAACCGCATCGCCCTGGCGTTGGAGGGCAGGCCGCCAGCCATGGAGAGACCAGGGGATGCTCCTCCTCCTCCTCCTGATTTCCCCCCCCCCATGAGTCTCCCATGAGGAGCCGGGGCCGTGGCAGGCGTGGGCCATGTCAGCGCCGCTGATGATTTTTTTTGTTTATTTTTTTATACTCAGGTTATGAGTTTTTTGTGTTTATTTTTTTATACTCAGGTTATGAGGTTTTTTTTGTAGCCCAAGCACATGGTCAGTAGTGCAGGCTAAAGTGTGACTGGTGTTTGAATGTGGGGGTGATATTCCTGCCGGAAAAGGGGTGTCACCCTCGGTCGTCGGGGAGAAGTGATCCCCAGGACCGTGTGAATGTGGTATGAATGGACAGCAACATAATTGGAGCCTTGACGGGGCGTTTCTGCTCCCAAGTCCTGCATTGTGGACTTGGGCTAATCCAATGTGATGAGGATGTGGGGTGTGTGTGCTAGGGACCACAGTGGTGTGCATGCATGCATTCTGCTTGTGCCATGATGAATGTGTGTGTTTAACGTGCAAAGATGCCTACTGTGAGGTATCTCCTTACTGCTCTTCCCTCAGCAGATGGGGTAGCCTCGGTTAGGGGGGGGAATGTATGTTTCGGGGGTCAGGTCATTACGTATGTAAATCTCCAGGCCCTTTCTCACGGCGAAGTTGTGCAGCATGCAACATGCACCGATGATCTGGCACACAAAGTTTGGGGAATACAACAGGGTACCCCCCGACTTATCCAGGCATTGGAAACGGGACTTCAGGAGGCCAAAGGTGCGTTCCACCACTGCACGGGTACGTGTGTGTGCATCATTGTATTTTTTCTCTCCTCTGGTTTCTGGATTCCAGAATGGAGTCATGAGATCGGGCCCAAGTGCATATGCAGAGTCACCTGGAAGGGAAAAGACAGGAGGATGTTAGCCATGCATGTGCCCCTTGTGATGTCTGCATCATTGGGTCGGACAGTCATGCCTGACTCCCATGTCACTCACCAACCAGCCAGCTGTCCCTGTACATGTTCTGTTCAAATTCTGTTGGGATGGTGCTTTGACAGTATATGTAGCTGTCGTGGCTGGACCCTGGGTGTTTGGCACGGACGTGCCATATGAGGCTTTGGGCATCAGCTATCACCTGTACGTTGATGGAATGCCAATGCTTACGATTGCGGTATATGTGCTCTGTGGCACGGGGGGCTGTAGTGCCACATATGTGCAATCAATGGCCCCACGGTGCGTGGGAATCTTGCAATACTGTAGAAATCACGCATTGCTTTCTACCCCTGATGCTCCTGGGTGGGTCTGACAATGTGGTGGGCCATGCGTCTGAGGATTGCGGGGACAACCTGGTGCACGCATCTGCTAATGGAGGATTGTGCCATTCCAGCCACAACTCCACGTGTATGCTGGAACGAGCCACTGGCAAGAAAATGGAGTGTTGCCAGTACCTTGACCAATGGCTCCACTGCATGTGAGCGGTGTGTCTGGCTTGTGATGTCATCTTTCAGGGTTGTGGTTCCAGGATGGCAGCAGGGCTGAATCTGAAGATGCGATACACCTCCGACTCCCCCATGCCAAAGACGTTTAGGCGCGGTCGGTATATCCGCTCCCGTGCCCTCCTCCTACGCGCCTGTGAAGCCAGTAGTATAGCTATGACCACGATGCGCCGGCGCAGAAAAGTTCTGTCGGTCAGAAAGACAATTTTCAGGCGTATCTAGTTTTGTGGATACGGCGCATAGTTACACCGGCGTATATATACACTTACGCCGCGCATCTCGAGATACGCTGGCATAAGTGCTTTGTGGATCTGGCCCTATAACTTGCAATCCATCCTAGCCACTAAAGCTATACTTTTCAAATTTAAATTATTATCTTGTTAAACACTCTACTATCACGCCAATAATCAACTATGATTTTCTCAGACAGATTTACATCTTAACCACTTGCCGTCGCCGCACCGTCATAATACGTCCACAAGGTGGCTCTCCTAGGCGAGAGCACGTAATATGACGTCCTGCCTTTTAGCCGCCACTAGGGGCGCACGCGCGCGCCCCCCGCTCGCCCCCGACTCCCGTGCGTGTGCCCGGCGGGCGCGATCGCCGCCGGGCACACGCGATCGCTCGGTACAGAGCGGGGAACGGGAGCTGTGTGTGTAAACACACAGCTCTCGTTCCTGTCAGCAGGGGAAATGCTGATTTTCTGTTCATACAATGTATGAACAGAAGATCAGTGTTTCCCCTAGTGAGGCCACCCCCCCCCCCACAGTAAGAACACACCCAGGCATACTTAACCCCTTCCCCGCCCCCTAGTGTTAACCCCTTCACTGCCAGTGGCATTTTTATAGTAATCTAATGCATTTTTATAGCACTGATCGCTATAAAAATGCCAATGGTCCCAAAAATGTGTCAAAAATGTCTGAAGTGTCCGCCATAATGTCGCAATACCGAAAAAAAAAACGCTGATCGCCGCCATTACTAGTAAAAAAAAATATTAATAAAAATGCCATAAAAATACCCCCTATTTTGTAAACGCTATAACTTTTGCGCAAACCAATCAATAAACGCTTATTGCGATTTTTTTTTACGAAAAATATGTAGAAGAATACGTATCGGCCTAAACTGAGGAAAAAAAATGTTTTTTTATATATTTTTGGGGGATATTTATTACAGCAAAAAGTAAAAAATATTCATTTTTTTCAAAATTGTCATTCTATTTTTGTTTATAGCGCAAAAAATAAAAAACGCAGAGGTGATCAAATACCACCAAAAGAAAGCTCTATTTGTGGGAAAAAAAGGATGCCAATTTTGTTTGGGAGCCACTTTGCACGACCGCGCAATTGTCTGTTAAAGCGACGCAGTCCCGAATCGCAAAAAGTACTCTGGTCTTTGGGCAGCAATATGGTCCGGGGGGTAAGTGGTTAATGGATTAAAAAGTATTAATGCAATTAACGAATAATGCATGTTAATGTTCAGTCACATCTTGTATAGAGAAAATCCTGTATTTTTTGTACAAGAAAATAGTGTGATGTTATTTCACACCTGGTAAGGCCAGATCAATGAAGGAGTAGAGTTGGAGGCACATTACTGCATAATTTTACAGGATATAAGGTGGATTATCACCTATTACTAGGGATCTGTAAAACGGCCTAGGTTCAGTTAGTGTACTGTTCATCAATCCCATTGTAAAGTAGTTCAATATTTTTGAATGTAACAGTAATACACCTAGGGAAAAATAATCCCCTGAGAGTGTACAACAATTGGGGGTACAGTGTTGGCCAGCACTACAGAAGAAAAACATTTGAGGGTACTTATTTCAGATTGCAAAATGAGCAAACAGCTTAACCAGACAGTTGGGGAAAGCAAATAGAATTCTAGGATGCATCACTAGAGGGACCACCAGCAGAAAGAAGATTCTGATTCCCCTGTATAGATCTTTAGTGAGACCTCATTTAGAATACTGTGTCCAGTTCTGGAGATCTCACTTATAAAAAGCTATTGATAAGATAGAACTCCAGAGACGGGTAACAAAAATGGTGAAAGGTGTGGGAGATAAAACATATCTAGAGCGACTTCAGGAACTTAATATGTACAGTCTGGAAAAAAGAAGGGAAAGGGGAGACATAATTGAAACCTTTTTTAATTTTTTTTTTTATTATTATTATTATTATTATTATTATTATTTAATTTTAAGTTATTTAATTTTTTTATATTTTTAATTTTTATTTTTTTTTCCTCGTCTTGTCTCTCTCTCCCCCTCTGTTGAACTACTGTGATAAGATAGATGGATAAAATATGGGTTACTTCCTTAAATGTGAGAGGGCTTAATATCCCTGAAAAACATAAGATATTATTAAATGAGTTAAAATCTCTTAACACAGATATAGGATTTATCCAATAGGTGCTTCCCAAATGTATTCCAGGCCTCAAATCAGGAAGCTAAAAGTAAAGGAGTGGCTATCCTTGTATCAAACCGAATTCCCTGGTCTCTAACGGATACATTTGCTGACCCGGGAGGGAGATTTATTTTTCTAAAAGGGGTAATAGGCAGAGAAAAGGTAACATTAGCTACTATATATGCACCGAACGTAGGTCAAGATGGCTTTTTAATTAAGGTGCTCTCTAAACTGATGAACTTCAGAGAAGGTAAATTCATAAGTGGAGGAGATTTAAATATTCCCCTGGACCCAAAGGTAGACACCTCTGGTGGGGTATCATCAGTCCCTAGCGTAATTAGAAAACTAATTATACGGAAACTACATGAATTACAGCTAGTGGATGGCTGGCGTATCTTACACGCAAGAGAAAAGGATTATATGTATTATTCGAATCCACACCAAATATATTCAAGAATAGACCTTTTTTTTGATACCTCATCAGATGCTACATTTGGTACAAGAAATCTCAATAGGGAATATAACATGGACAGACCATGCACCAGTTACGATGGAGGTGACATTAGGTGGGGAGACTCAGATGCCAGAGTGGAGATGGAGGTTAAATGAGAGCCTATTGCAGAACCCCCAAATAATGGAGGATGTAAAAAAAGAGATAAAATGGTACTTTCAGACAAATGACAATGGAGAATGTGACCCAGGAATAATATGGGAAGCCCATAAATCAGTAATTCGAGGGGTCTTAATTAAACATGGCTCCAGGGTTAAAATGGCAAGAGAAGAACAAATAAAAGAACTTTTAGAAAAAATACAGAGATTAGAGATACATCATAAAAAAAACAGAAGTAGGCTTGGGAACGGAATTAACACATTTAAGAAGACAAGTAGCAGACCTCCTACGATATAAGGCTGAAGCAGTTCTACAATACTCAGAAAGGACGACGTATAATTCAGGAGATAAATGTGGGAAGTTACTGGTCAGGAAATTAAAAAAACTCCAGACTCGATCATATGTCCCATTTATTAAAACAAAAGGAGATCAAAAACTCTATCTTTCAAAAGAAATAGCGCAAGAATTTAGAAAATACTATGCCTCCCTTTATAATCTTCAAGAAATGGTGAACCCACCTGGGACTATTGAAAAATATGTATCTTCTTCATGTCTAACTAGACTAACATCTCCAGAACGTAGAAATTTAGAAAAACCGATTACCTTGGAAGAAGTGCAAACAATAATGAAAACAATAAAACATGGTAAGGCGCCAGGCCCAGATGGGTTCACTATACAATACTATAAAAGTTTCAGTCCGCAATTGGGAACATATATGATTAAAGTATTTAACACTGTAGGTCAAACAGGGATGCTACCAACGGAGGCGTTGATGGCGCATATTACGGTCATCCCGAAAGAAGGGAAGGACCCAGGGGTATGTAGCAGTTATAGACCAATATCCTTACTGAATGTTGACCTAAAAATAATGACAAAGATCCTGGCATCCCGCATACAGCCCATGCTCCCCAAACGTGTCCACTTAGATCAAGTGGGGTTTATACCAACTAGAGAAGCGAGAGATAGTACTATTAAAATCCTAAATTTGATACATCAAGTAAATAAAAAAAAGTTATCGAGTGTCTTCCTGAATAGGGATGCGGAGAAGGCATTCGATAGAGTTAGTTGGAAACTTATGCTTGAGATCTTAAAACAGATGGGACTAGGAGAGAGGATGATACAGTGGATAGCTGGGGTGTATGCGGGGCCCAGGGCCTCGGTCAAAGTAAATGGGGTATATTCTATGCCCTTGACAATCACAAATGGAACTAGGCAGGGCTGCCCCCTATCGCCTCTGTTATTTGCATTAACACTAGAACCATTGTTAAATAATATTAGACAAAATAAGAATATTAGCAATACCACAAATTTCGCTACCTAATTTAATGAAAGAAATAGAATTGTACGGGAAGATGTCAAATTTAAAAATTAATTATAGCAAATCGGAGGCGATGGGGATAGCACTCCCAGGGATTATCAAAAGAGGCTTGGAAGATAGCTTTAAGTTTAAATGGACGACTAGAGCATTGAACTATCTAGGAACACAAATGCCCCTGGATTTAAAGGATATCTTTGATTTAAACTTTAAACCAATACTGGGAAAAATTAGAACCCTGCTAGAAGGCTGGAGTAGAGGGATGCACTCATGGTTTGGAAGATGTAATATTCTAAAAATGAGTGTAGTGCCAAAATTCTTGTATCTCTTTCAAGCTTTACCGGTTCAGATCCCCATGTCATACTTTAATCAAGTCCGGAAGATATTTACAAAATTTATATGGGCATGTAAACTGCCAAGGATTGGCAGGAAATGATTAACTCTACCCAAGGGGGCGGGGGGAATATCAGCACCTGATGTGTTAAAATATTATCAGGCCGCCCAATTGGGGAGGATAGTAGATTGGAGTAGACATGGGGATCATAAATTGTGGATTGCTATGGAGCAACAAATGTGCCCCATACCTTTACAGAGGGCAATATGGTGCTATGCGGCACTACCTCAGACAGTTAAAACCCACCCCACAATAGGACCAACCCTATGAACAGGTAACAAAGTATGTCAGAACCCGAAATTCTCTACTAAAAGTTCCCCCCTCTACCCAATTGTAGGAAATATAGAGTTCAAACCAGGCATGGAAGGTCAGATATTTAAAAAATTAAGAGAGAAAGGTTTATTCCATGCCTCGCACTTTATGGGAGAAAGAGGGTGGCTAAAAATTGGGGAATTAAGACAAAGAGGGGGACGTTGGGGAATACCGTTACGGCAAGCGTGGCAGGTTCTACATTTTTTTTAAACTCTGGGGGATGCAGAAGACTTTAATCGGACACTAACAAAATTTGAGGAATATTGTGGAGGGGATGAACCACTACACCATATTATCTCTAAAATGTATGCATTGTTGACTGCACCTCCAGAAGATTTCAGAATGACATGCCTGGCCAAATGGGAAAGAGACTTAGGACAAATATTTTCCCCAGTACAATTATAGACTTGACGTTAAAATCTTCAAGGTGTACGAAAATTCAAGAGTTAAATTACAAAATATTAACACGGTGGTATTATACGTCAGCGCGTTTGAATATATATTTTTTCAGAAGTCTCGGATAGATGTTGGAGAGGTTGTGGGGAGAAAGGGACAATGTTACATATATTTTATAGTTGCCCAGTAATAAGACAATTTTGGTAAACAGTCCTGAGAATTACCCGTTTACTTACGGATTATGAGATCCCAGACGACCTGGCTTTTTGTTTGATAAATCATATACAAATTCCACCAAAAAGATATATGAAGTCAGTAACATGTCATACGCTGAATGCAGCCAAAAGCTGTATCGCAATAAATTGGAAAGATCCTAAAGTACCTTCAATTTCAATGTGGCTTAAAGTAAGGAAAATAGGAATAATGGAGAAACTCTTGCCAATGTCGATAGACAAGAAAGAACAAATAAAAAGGATATGGACACAGTGGGAGTCATTTATAAAATCAGAGGAAGGTAAAAACCTAATAGGGGAGTAGGAATAAGCATGAGAAAGATAAGGGGACAAAGAAAATAGGAAGTTCGAATGGAAATTATAATGAGGAAGAAAAGGCAGGGGGGGGGGGAAGGTATGTGTTTTTTTTTTGGTTGTTTTTTTTTTTTTTTTTGGTTTGTCCTCTTTCTCTGCACTTTTGGTCCACACGGGCAGAGAGAGGAAGATAGGGGCCATGAGGAGGGGAAGGGGGGAGGGAATTAGGGGAAAGAAATGGGGAAGGAAAAGTTGCAGAGATGCAGAAGGAATTAGCGGAAGTAAAAGAAAAGGGAGGGAAAGAGATATATACACATATATACTAGAATTTAATTTGTTTAAAATATGTTTATATCTCCCTCTGATTTAATTATATCAATGGTAATATAGTTGAGGAGGAAGATGCAAAGTATATATATATATATATTGTCTGTACTATCATTGTATTTTGAATGTTACTTTTGTTTCTATCTCTGTATACCTACCTTGTGTAAAATAAAAATAAATAGAGAATTGAAAAAAAAAAGAAACCTTTAAATACATCAAGGGGGTGAATAAGGTTCAGGAACACAGCAGACATGACCTCAAACTAACTGGAGGATAGTTCAAAACTAATCTTAGAAAGTATTATTTTACTGAAAGGGTAGTTGATGATTGGAATAAACTACTAGCAGAGGTAGTGAGACAGTCAATAGTAAATGGCTTCAAACATGCTTGGGATAAACATAGATCTATAGTCAAACAACAAGGTTTATAATAAATAAATAAATAAATAAATACAATGGACAGACTTGATGGACTACTCAGTTGTTTCTGCCATCATCTTTCTATGTTTCTAAAGTCAGAAAATTGCATAATTTAAAACCAAACCCACTGAAGTCTGTGCAAAGGAAGGTGGGGATTTTGAAAATTAATTCTAGCAATCTTCAAGACTTAAAAGCTAATCAAATAAAGGGCATGAGGAGCTGGGCATTGCTATTACCATGTTTAGACTCTAAGCACAGTATGTAAACAGCTTTAGTGGGTCTAGTTTCAGAGGGAGATATCAGGCAGCTTTTAACCCTTTGAGGACCATAAGATTACTTCATCAATATAAAAATAGTTTTTATTCTTTTTCCCTTTAAGAATGTATCTGAACAATAAATAAAACAATTTCCACACTTGTGCCATTTTTGGGGGAGGAATTATGACACGGGACAAATATGACTATTTAGGTCACTTTCTATGGAACGCCAAAAGAAGCAATTTTTTATTGTATTTATTATTTTTAGATCCATTTGTTGATAAGAACTAATATTTTGACTCAAACCAAAAAAAAAAGTATTTTAAGTTCTTAACCTGCCTATCGGTATTCCCGAGTGTGGCTCGGGGTGAGATTTTTGTGCTACGAGCGGTAACCCTGAGCCACACTTGAGTTTGCCTCGCTGGATGCAGGAAGAAGTGACTTACCTTTTCCCTGGGATCCAGCGATGTATTTCTGCAGTGCAGTGTACCGCCCGATGCAGTGTTCCCCTGATTCCCTTGCCTGCGAGCGTCGCAACGCAGGGGGGCGGAACGGCGCCAAATTCATACAGTGAAAAGTAAAAACAAAGTAAAACACACTGATACAATTGGATTACAAAAAAAATAAAATACAGTGACCTCAGATTGCCCCCCAGTGCTTTCTCCAAAACCCTTGTCTGCAGATTTACTGTACTTTGTGTCTGTAAACTGCACAGCGACCATGGCATCAAAAAAGCGTGCCTCTACCTCAAAATCGCTATGCGACCTGCTGGAAGATAGCGATACAGAATCGCTTGCAGAGGAGTTGAGTGACAGCGACTCATGGGGAAGTTCATCATCAGACGCAGAAAGTGATTTGAGTGATGATCCTGCGACTGTGCCCAGCGATGTGCGGACTTGGTGCTCAATCGATTGCACGTAACGCCACCAAGATTTCCATTTACAGGAGTACCTGGGATCAAAGTGGATGTTGAGGATGACAATCCCTTGGCATACCTTCAACTTTTTTTGATGGATAAAGTGACCGCCAAAATTGTTTTGGAGACAAATCGCTACCAGGAGCAAGAAGCTGCTACCCATCAGCGATTTTCAAGGCGCAGAAAATGGGAACCAGTAACCAGTGAGGACATCTGGAAGTTGCTTGGCCTTATAAATTTACAGGGAGTGGTGGGGAAACCCCTGCAAAAATTGTACTGGACAACCAACAAATTATTGGCCACACCTTTTTTTGGAACCGTCATGTCGGAATATACATTTTTGCTGATCATGAAATATTTGCACTTTGCAAATAATGAGGACTTTGATGAGAGTTCTCATCCAGCTCCAAAGCTGAAAAAAATGTGGGAGATTTACCAGCTTATTTTGCATAATTTCCAGCAGACCTATATTCCAGAGAGAGACATTACTATTGATGAAAGTCTCATGGCCTACAAAGGTAGACTCAGCTGGATACAGTTCATCGCATCAAAGCGCGCTCGCTTTGGCATAAAGTCATTCATGCTATATGAATCCAGCTCTGGGTACATCTGGAACTCCTGTACACCGGGAAAGGGGCCAAATTCTGCCAGCGATTCAGCAATTTTGGAATGGCAACCGCTTTGGTTCTTTCCTTGATTGAGCCATTGCTGAACCAGGGCTACTGTGTCACCACAGACAATTTTTATACCTCCCCAGAACTCTACGAGTTCCTTCTCCTGAATAAGACGGACGCATATGAGACCATGAGGCCTAACCGGCGTGACATGCCGTCAACCTTTGCCAACAAAAAGCTTGGGGCAGGAGAAGTAGCTGCATGGCAGAAGGGGAAAATAATGACACTGAAGTGGCAGGACAAAAAAGATGTGTGCCTTCATAACACCTCGACCGTAATGGTACACACCAAAGGTGGAAAGGATGTGATGAAGCCACAGGTTGTGTTGGACTACAACCACACTATGGGAGGTGTGGACAGAGCTGACCAGGCCATGACCTTTTATCCAGCCATGAGGAAGCAACAAAAAAAATTATATAAAAAATTCTGTCATCTTCTGGAACAGTGCTTCTGGAATTCCTTCATTCTGATGAAAAAAAAAAGTGACAGGCCTATGGTCCATGCGGACTTTGTGTGGAAGGTTGCAGAACTAATCTTTCTAAAGTACCAAATGCCAACGGCTGTAAATTGATCTGGATGTCGGGCTGCTGGTGTTGTAAACCCTGAACGACTGACTGGTCGTCACTTTATGGACCACATTTCACCCACTGAAAAAAAACAGCACCCACAAGGATGTGTGTGGTTTGCTGCTCCAAGCACGACGACACCGGAAGAAAGATCCGTAAAGAAACGTGTTTCTATTGTCCCGACTGTGACGTTGGACTTTGTGCTGTACCTTGCTTTAAAATTTTCCATACCCGAGACGTTTACTGACTAATAATATTGCACCCTTCTTTGACCCCCCCAAAAATATGAGTTTTTGAATATATTATTTACTAAAATGTATTGAATATAAAGTATTGTTATTAAATTATTATTTGTTATTATTTATTATATTATAATTTATGATTTTGTGTTTCAAACTTTATCATAGTCTACTAAACTCTGGTTTGGACAGATTTAGGTGAGTTATTCCTAAGAATTACAGGCCTGCAATCTAAAACGCCAAATTTCCATGCAAAATAATGGTACCGCTTTCAGCACCTAAAATCCGAAAGAATCATACCACCAGGGAGGTTAATCAGATGATACAGGCAATTAAAAACATGGGACAAATATGTACCTTGGTCCTCAATACATTAAAATACATTAAAATTAGACTATTATTTCACAGACAAAAGCCAGAAATATTGTACAGACTCAATACACAGCATTTTTGCTAGGCTGCAATTTGAAAAGAGGAGACACCAGAAAGCTTGTAATCAACAAATCAACATTAGAGTGTACATACCCCATACACAGCATTTAAGCACTTTTAGTAGGCCAAATAAAAAAAAGACATTATAAAGTCCAAATAGAAAATGTACTACTGACTTTGTATTGATGAGGACTCAAAGTGAATGCAATGGACAGTGCTGTGCCAGGACCAAATGCAAAAATGCACAGTCACATAATCTTTATTAACAACTGTGTTTGCATGTTTATTGGTAAAACGGCATCTAATAAAGCAGGGGTCTCCAAACTTTAAAAACAAGGGGCCAGTTTACTGTCCTTCAGACTTTAGGAGGCCGGACTATGGCCAGTGGCAGTAGAAAATGTCCCGATGTCAATGGGAGTAAACAATGTCCCATCTTTAGTGGGTGGAATAATGCTCAATCATTGATGCCAGTGGGAGGAATAGTACCCCATTGTTGGTGTCAGTGACAGGAATTATGCCCCAATAGGAAGTTACAGTGGGACGAATAGTGCCCCATTGTTGGTGTCAGTGGGAAGAAAAGTTACATAGTTAGTCAGGTTGAAAAAAGACACAAGTCCATCTAGTTCAACCCCCAAAAAATGGGGTCCTGTAACCCCTACTTAGCACTCTTGAGTTAGTGCTGGTCACATGACTTCTGCTGAGTCCTCCAAGGCCAGGACTTGGTCTCTGGGTGATAGAATGGGGTCCTGTGACCCCTGCTTTGCTTTTTGAGTTCAGTGCTGAAGACATGTCCTCTGCTGAGTCCTTCAAGGTCAGGCCCAGATCCCCAGGGGATAGAATGTGGTTCTAGGACACCTGGTCAGAGGCCAGGGCTGGGTTCCTGAGGGATTAACTGTGATCTTGTGACCCCCGCTTAGCCATCCGAGGTCAGTGCTGGTAAAATTACTACACTGAGACATAAGCCATGTCCCCGGAGGACACAATGTGGTAATTTGACCCCCTCTTAGTCCTTTGAGGTAAATTTTGGGCATGTGACCCCCACTGGGTCCTCTGAGATCAGTGCTGGGGCCCCCGAGGAATAGAATGGGCACCTGTGTCTTCTGGTTTCTGTCCCAGGCTCCAATGTTCCTGTGGATATTTACTTTATTAAAAAGGGAAGAGGCTGATAAGTTAAAGTTATAGGAATAGTGCCCTATTGTTGGTGTTAGTGGGAGGATTCGTGTCCCATTGTTGGTGTAAGTTAGAAAAATAGTGCTCTATCATTAGTGTCAGTGGGAGGAGTAGTGCCCTATTGTTGGTTTCAGTTACAAAAATTATACCCCCATTGTCAGTGTCAGTAAGAGGAATGGTGCCCCAAAGCCCATATAAAAATCAAACCAAAGCCCACATCTGGCCCCCAGGCTGCAGTTTGGAGACCATTGATATAAAGATTAGGAAACAAATTAAGTTTATTATGCCTTATGTGATGCTGTCTTTATAATAAACATGTGAAGTGCATTTATTTAGAGTGCATTTTTTCACAAAACAAGTAAGCCAAATATTTTGCTGACTTCATACATTTAACCACTTCCATACTGGGCACTTAAACACTCTCCTTACCAGACCAATTTTCAGCTTTCAGGGCTCTCACACTTTGAATGACAATTACTCAGTCATGCAACACTGTACCCAAATGATTTTTTTGTCCTTTTTTTCCCACAAATAGAGCTTCCTTTTGGTGGTATTTGATCACCTCTGGGTTTTTTATTTTTTGCGCTATTAATGAAAAAAGACCGAAATTTTTGAAAAAAAATGTTTTTTTCTTAGTTTCTGTGATAAAATTTTGCAAAATATTAATTTTTCTTCATAAATTTTGGCCACAATTTATACTGCTACATGTCTTTGATAAAAATAACCCAAATTTTTTGGAAATTATTTGGTCTGTGTGAAAGTTTTAGAGTCTACAAGCTATAGTGCAAATCATAATAAATTATCACATATGATCACACCTGATGTATTGAAGGCCTATCTCATTTCTTGAGACCCTAACAAGCCAGGAAAGTACAAATGCTCCCCAAATAACCCCTTTTTGGAAAGTAGACATCCCAAGGTATTTAGTAAGAGGCATGGTGAGTTATTTGAAGTTGTAATTTTTTCCCAAAACACTTTGCAAAATTAAGATTTTTATTTTTTATTTAAAAAATTTCACAAAAGTTTCATTGTAATAGCTTATTTCTCTCACATGGCATGTGCATACCACAAATGACACCCCAAAATACATTCTGCTGCTCCTCCTGAGTAAAACGATACCCCATGTGTGAGACTTTTTCACTGCCTGGCCACATACCGATGCCCAACATGCAGGGAGCGCCATCAGGGGTTTTAGGAGCATAAATTGCACATCTAACTAGTTGACAACCTATTACAATTTAGAAGGCCCTGGAACACCAGGACAATGGAATTACCCACAAAATGACCCCATTTTGGAAAGCTAACACCCTAACGTATAATCTATGAGGCATAATGAGTCTTTTGAACGGTTAATTTTTTTCCAGAAGTTTTTGGAATATGTGGAAAAAAAATGAAAACACATTTTTTTTACACAAAGTTGTCCATTGATAAGATATTTCCAACACATAGCATGTGCATACCACAAATGACACCCCAAAATACATTCTGCTACTCCTCCTGAGTAAAACGATACCCCATGTGTGAGACTTTTTCACTGCCTGGCCACATACCGATGCCCAACATGCAGGGAGCGCCATCAGGGGTTTTAGGAGCATAAATTGCACATCTAACTAGTTGACAACCTATTACAATTTAGAAGGCCCTGGAACACCAGGACAATGGAATTACCCACAAAATGACCCCATTTTGGAAAGCTAACACCCTAACGTATAATCTATGAGGCATAATGAGTCTTTTGAACGGTTCATTTTTTTCCAGAAGTTTTTGGAATATGTGGAAAAAAAATGAAAACACATTTTTTTTACACAAAGTTGTCCATTGATAAGATATTTCCAACACATAGCATGTACATAGCAAAAATGACACCCCAAAATACATTCTGCTACTCCTCCTGAGTAAAACGATACCCCATGTGTGAGACTTTTTCACTGCCTGGCCACATACCGATGCCCAACATGCAGGGAGCGCCATCAGGGGTTTTAGGAGCATAAATTGCACATCTAACTAGTTGACAACCTATTACACTTTTGAAGGCCCTGGAACACCAGGACAATGGAATTACCCACAAAATGACCCCATTTTGGAAAGCTAACACCCCAACGTATAATCTATGAAGCATTATGAGTCTTTTAAACGGTTCATTTTTTTCCAGAATTTTTTGGGAAATGTGGAAAAAAAATGAAAATGCTTTTTTTTTACACAAAGTTGTCCATTTATAAGATATTTCTAACACATAGCATATACATAGCAAACATGACACCCCAAAATGCATTCCGCTACTCCTCCTGAGTATGGCGATACCAAATGTGTGGGACTTTTACACAGCCTGACCACATACAGAGGCCCAACATCTAAGTAGCACTTCCAGGCATTCTAGCAGCATTAATTGCACATATCATTTTCTGACTACCGATCACATTTTTGAAGGCCCTTCATATATCTAACACATAGCAGGTACATACCAAATAACAAAAGATTACCTGTGGTTTTAGAAGTGCAGTGGTCCACAGAGGAGAGCATCAGTCCAGGCAGCAGACAGGGATGAGGTCAGCGACAACAAAAGCAATCATTCAGGCAGCAGGCAGGAATACTGTCCATAGTTCGTACAGGCAGAGAAACTGTCAGCACAGCCAGAGCACAGCCAAAGCACAGCCAAAGCACCGCCAAAAGCACAGGTCCAGGTAGCAGGCAGAGGTGTCCCAGCAGAAATACTGTGCAAAGTCAGTAGAGGCAGCAGGCAGATATATGATCAACACAGCCAAAGTATTAGTCCAAGCAGCAGGAAGAAACATGGTCCATAATGTCATGGGTCATTACAGGCAGTAATATGGTCAGCACAGCCAAAGCATTGGTCCAGGCAGCAGGAAGGACCGTCAAGCTTAGGGCCAGGGGGACAGGGGTAGAGGCTTCTCCCACCCAAATCGCTTTGAAGCCTCCGGGCAACCAGACCCTGTTCTGGGAGCACAGAAAACTAAAAACTGGTTTTCTCTACTCAGAACGCTTTTCTGAAGCCCCTCACATATGTGAGACCCCTGTGTACTAAAAGTAAATGGCCAAAAGATCAGTCCAAGTGGCAGGCAAAAACGTGGTAGATTAACAGGCCAAGGTCGGTGCACGTGGAAGTCAGAAACGTGGTTTAAATCGGCAGGCAGAGGCATCGTCGGTAAACAGGCTGAGGTTGGTACACATGGAGGTCAGAAACGTGGTTTAAATCGGCAAGCAAAGACATCGTCGGTAAACAGGCTGAGGTTGGTGCACGTGGAGGTCAGAAACGTGGTTTAAATCGGCAAGCAAGGACATCGTCGGTAAACAGGCCAGGGTCAGTTAATTAACATGGAAGGTAGTTACATGGTAGCAGGCAAATGGGGAAATGGCAGTCTGTTAATAATAAGGGGAACTAATATTGGATGGATGTATGATACGTTTTGAAGCACTGTCCCAGGCACAGGCCAGGTTGGGAGGGACAATCAGGACAGTAACAGGTGGTGTCTCTTCTTATTCCTGCTCTGCTGCATACACGGCATTTTTTTTGGCGTTTTCTTCCAGATTCTGTGTGGGGGATGCTAAAGGGAAAGTGTCGCTCGTGAAGACGACTCACACAATCAGAGCGAATGCTTCCTGGGACGGGATCTTGTTGATAAATGAGAGCTTCAATGATATCCTTGATATATCTGAGGTAGGAGATTTGTGGGTTTTGAGTTGGCTGATTGGCTTTTTGGTAGCAGACAAACGAATTATAAAGGGCCATGTGAAACAAGTGAAACGCAACTTTTTTGTGCCAAAAATAGGACTTTCTTGTTGATAAGTAGGGCTGTAACATCTGGTCATTTAAATCCACCCCACCCATGTACAAATTGTAATCGTGAACACATTCGGGCTTTGTAATAGGGCCGTGTCGTCTTTGGATCTCCACCATGGTGTCATTGTGGATGGTAGAGAGGATGTGGACATCTTTCTTGTCCCTCCACTTCATGGCCAACACCTCCTCGTTCCTCATGAATGACGATTCTCCAGTTTTCAAATTTTTGGTCAACAAATTTTGTGGGAATCCCTTCCGGTTTTTTTTGAAGGTACCGCAGGCCGGGGTTTGCTTGCTGTAAAGGTGACGAAAAAGGGGCAGGCTGGTATAATAATTATCAACATATAAATGATAGCCTTTTCCGAACAGGGGGTATGCCAACTCCCAGACAATTTTCCCACTGGTTCCAATATATGTGGGGCAATCACGGGGCTGGAGCTGGGAGTCTTTGCCTTCGTAGATCCTGAATGTGAACACATATCCAGTGGCTCGATCGCATAATTTATTTAATTTTAATCCATACCTGGCTCTCTTGTTTGGGATGTACTGCTTGAAGTGCAGTCGGCCAGTGAAATGGATGAGGGACTCGTCCACACAAATGTTTTGGTCTGGGATGAAAACTTCTGCAAATCTCTGGGAAAAGGCATTGATTAGGGGGCGTATTTTGTATAATTTATCGTAGTGGGGATGATCTCGGGGAGGGCACTGTGAATTGTCATTAAAGTGGAGAAAACGCATTATCATGTCGTATCTTGTCCTGGACATGACAGAGGAAAATATAGGCATGTGTTCAATGGGGCGTGTAGACCAATATGAATGGCCTTCATTCTTCTTTGTAAGTCCCATATTGAACATAAGGCCCAAAAACATTTTAAATTATTCCAATGTTAGACGCCGCCACTGGAACATGCGGGCGTAGGAAGAATTGGGGTTGGCGGCAATAAATTGGGATGCATATATATTGGTTTGATCCACTATATTCTGCATAAAATCTTCTGGGAAAAATAAACAAAAATAATCAAATTGAGAAAAATCTGTAGTGTCGGGCTGCACACCTGGCTGTGCGGTGAAAGGGGGGATGATAGCGGATCCTGAGTTGGCAGGCAACCATAAGGGGTTTGCCAGGGCATCGGGAAGGTAGGACTGGGGCAGGATTCTTCGAGTTGGGCGTGTATTTCCATTATTTGTACTGGGCTCCTCTTCCTGGGGTATGGCGCTGCTGGTGCTGGGCAGATCTGCAGATCTTTGTCCTGATCTTGGTCCTGATCTTGGTCCTGATCTTGGTCCTGATCTTGGTCCTGATCTTGGTCCTGAACTTGGTCCTGAACTTGGTCCTGAACTTGGTCCTGAACTTGGTCCTGATCTTGGTCCTGAACTTGGTCCTGATCTTGGTCCTGAACTTGGTCCTGAACTTGGTCCTGAACTTGGTCCCGATCGCATTCTTTTGGGAGGGACGGTTTCCTCCGGGGACTCATACTCTGACTCTGACTCTGAGCCAGTATCCTCCACTGGCTCGTATTCCGAATCAGAATCGGATAATGAGAGCTCCTCGCTGTTATCCGACATGGTGGAAATAATGACAAATGCCTCCTCGGTTGTGTAATGCCTTTTGGACATTATGGCAGTATGGCAGTACTTATTGTTGGGCCTGCGTAATAGTACTGCTGGTGGCCTGTGTGGTGGTACCGATAAAGGTATTAGTGGCGGGTATGGGTGGTGGTGGTGGTACCGATGGCGGTACGGGTGGTGGTGGTACCGATGGCGGTACGGGTGGTGGTGGTACCGATGGCGGTTTGGGTGGTGGTGGTGGTGGTACCGTTGGCGGTATGGGTGGTGGTACCAATGTCGGTGGTACAGGTGGTGGTGTTGGTACGGATGGTGGTTGTACCGATGGCGGTACGGGTGGTGGTGGTACCGATGGTGGTACCGATGGCGGTACGGGTGGTGGCGGTGCCGATGGCGGTGGTACGGGTGGTGGTGTTGGTACGGGTGGTGGTGGTACCGGTACCGATGGCGGTACGGGTGGTGGTGGTACCGATGGCGGTACGGGTGGTGGTGGTACCGATGGCGGTTTGGGTGGTGGTGGTGGTACCGTTGGCGGTATGGGTGGTGGCACGGGTGGTGGTACCGATGGCGGTATGGGTGGTGGTACCGGTGTCGGTGGTACGGGTGGTGGTGTTGGTACGGGTGGTGGTGGTACAGATGGCGGTACTGGTAGCCTGTGTGGCGGTATCAATGGAGGTATTAGTGGCAGGAATGTGTGGTGGTACCGATGGCGGTGGTACGAGTGGTGTTGGTACCGATGGTTGTGGTACGGGTGGTGGTACCGATGGCGGTGGTAGGGGTGGTGGTGGTACGGGTGGCGGCGGTACAGGTGGCGGCGGTACCGATGGCGGTACGGGTGGCAGCGGTACAGATGGCGGTAAGGGTGGCAGCGGTACAGATGGCGGTAAGGGTGGCAGCGGTACGGGTGGTGGCAGTATGGGTGGCGGCGGTACCGATGGCGGTACGGGTGGTGGTGGTACTGATGGCGGTGGTACCGCTGATTGACAGATTGGCTGATTGACAGGTGGGCTGATTGAATGGTGGGCTGATTGACAGAGGGCTGATTGACAGGTGGGCTGTGTCAGGTCCTCTTTATTGGTGGGGGGGGGGGGGGGCTGTGTTGTGCTACTGTGTTGTGCTACAGTAAACTACAGTAACAAACTACACTGATCTCACTTACTGATCCCTGCTCTCTCCTCACAAATCGGTGTGTGAGGAGAGATCAGAGATCAGGTACTAACTGCCCTGTCTGTTTACATTTGTGACCGTCTGTGATTGGACACAGCTGGTCACGTGGTAAACAGCCAATTTCATTGGCTGTTTACCCTGATCGGGGAAGCGCTGTGTCCATGGGACACGCGCCTTCCCCGATCCCCGCTCTGCAAGCCTCTGGCGGCGCGCACGGAGCACGCCGCCGAGTTTGTTTTGACATGTGATCAGCTGCGTCTTTGACACAGCTGATCACGTGGTAAACAGCCAATGAAATTGGCTGTTTACCGTGATCGGGGAAGCGCTGTGTCCGAGGGACACACGCCGTCCCCGATCACCGAGCTGCGCGCCCCCGCGGGCGCGCGCTAGGCATTATCCTGCAGGACGTTCGAGAACGTCCTGTCAGGATTTGGTAACCACTTCCCGGACGTCTATTTCCTATAGACCGGGCGGGAAGTGGTTAATAGGCATTTTAGCTGAATGCAGTTTCACAGCTAGAGAAACCAGATAAGTTTCATTCAAGAAATCACAATTTGATGGCAGTATTTTAGAGACAATAGCCACAATTATTTTGGACTGGCAGAACAGTGTAAAGGCTGCAAATTAAGAGACACAGGGCATGATTTTTTTTTGTTTCATAAAGTTTTATTTGGCGATTATAAAAACAATGACAGAATATCAAAGTAATACAGCACAAAAAGAACAATGTATGGTTACAATGTCAAGTAATATCAGTACTAATGATGTCATACAATCTTTTGATAGCGTACAATCATTAAACAGAGAGAGAGAAAAATAAAAAATAAACCATGAAGGTGTGAGCATTGAAAACCATAGGATTCACACAAGAAAAGATTCTCTTTTGTTAGGTTTATATCTATTTTAACCAATAGGCAAGATGTTGGAGTAAATATTACCTTAACGGTTGAAAGGAGGTAATAGGGGGATGGGGGAAGGAAGGGGGAAAGGGAGAAAAAAATGGGGGGAGCTTATTATGGTACTTCTGAATTAGGATAATTTATAATTGAATTTCTTCCACTTTTCCGGTATGATTAATAGCCTTGCTGAGGGTATCTTTATTTCTTACTGCATAATTGTTTTATATGCCTGAGATTCTTTGAAAACCACCCAATTGTGCCATGTTGTTGAAAATGTCATTATTTGGAGTGTGTGGGCGGAGCCTAGCGGGACGGTAATGCCAGGCTAGAGCTCCACTCCGTGAGGGAGAAAACCCCGCAAATAACGGAGCAACCGAACTAACAGAAACAAGCAGGGACACGGGCACAGCACCCTGGAAGGTGAGAGACACCCCACGAATGAGAATGGTGCTAGGAGGCGCCAGGGGAAAGAGTAAAACCAGCCATAACAGCGGCGCTCAGCAGTTCAAGAGCGCAGCTGTAAAAAAGACGCCAGCTCCCTCAGAGGAATTCACCTCAGAGAAATAAAAAAAAAACAGCTGCTAAGACAGCAAAACAAATGACTTCCCTCAGACACACCATTGCTGACAGTGAGGATGAGGACACACTAGAAGACACCTCATCAATATGTCAGAACACTGCGGTCCCCTCAGGTCTCTTAAAGCAGTTTGAAAGGATGCTTCATAGAGCACTGCAAACTACCTCAGATCAAATAACAGCTAATCTCACCAAAGAGATTAGGGAGCTTGGGAGCTTGGGAGGCGCACTGAAGCCCTTGAATCTAAAATGGATGAAATAGAGGTATTCACACAAGAATGCCTGACAGAAATTGATACCCTTAAAGCGGGAGTTCACCCATTAATCTATTTTTTCAAACAATACCCTTAGATTAATGCTCGTTTTGTCTAGGGGAATTGGCTAGTTGTTTTAAAATATGATCTGTACTTGCGGTTTACGAGATGCATCCTCTCCGTCGCTTCCGGGTATGGGTCTTCGGGAGCGGGCGTTCCTTCTTGATTTACAGTCTTCCGAGAGGCTTCCGACGGTCGCATCCATCGCGTCACTAGTAGCCGAAAGAAGCCGAACGTCGGTGCGGCTATATACTGCGCCTGCGCACCAACGTTCGGCTTCTTTCGGAAAATCGTGACGCGATGGATGCGACCGTCAGAAGCCTCTTGGAAGACTGTCAATCAAAATAGGAACGCCCAGTCCCACAGCCCATACCCGGAAGCGACGGAGAGGATGCATCTCGTAAACCGTAAGTACAGCTCATATTTTAAAACAACTAGCCGATTCCCCTAGACAAAACGAGCATGAAGCTAAGGGGAAAAAGTATATTGTACGGGTGAACCTCCGCTTTAAAGAGGAAAACTTAACCCTGCAGAACAGTTTGGAGGACTTCGAAAACAGAACCAGAAGGTCCAATTTAAGGTTCAGAGGTCTGCCCGAATCAGTCATTGACTTACATACAACTATATTGGCACTTTGCCAGGAACTACTGCCTGGTATATCAGCTGATAGATTGGAAATGGACAGAGTCCACAGAGCACTAACGCCCAGGAAAACTGATGGTCCTCCAAGGGACATCATAGCCAAGTTCCATTTCTACAAAACGAAAGAACAAATACTGGAGGCTACCAGAGAGAAGAAAAATTTATCCTTTCAGGGGCATGAATACCAGATCTTTGCAGACATTTCTCAGCTGACAAACAAGAGAAGGGCCATGAAACCTCTCCTACAGGAATTGCAGCACCGCCAAATCAAATACCAGTGGGGTTTCCCCTTCTCCTTGTGGTTCACATACCAAGGTACAAAAATTGTATGCAGAACACCAGATCAACTTCACCAAGCTCTATTAGACTTCAAAATAATAGAGAGACCATCGACAGCGAATGCTGCACGCAGAAGATCAGCTTCCACCTCTCCTCGCAACAATTCGCCCCATCAGGACCACACCAATGGCATACAACAAATGCACAAACGAGGCAGATTCGTGGACCAAGCGCCAGATCAAGAAGATACAATGGACTGATACCTCTGTGCATGCTTTTCTTATCTTTCCTCCTGCCAACAGCTATGAACTTGAACTAAATTGAACGCAAATCTAAAGGCAGTAACACTTAAATTTTTCTTCTTATTTTCACTTTTGCCCAACGCCCTCAAAAAGAGGCCATAAGTACACCTCTAATTTCACTCAAATCTCACCAACCCCTCAGTATATAACTAGATCTTTTCCTCTCCCCCCTCGGGACCGGTCAGTCCAGATGCCAGGACGATTTTTATTATACCAATCCCTTATTGGGATACTTCAATCTAACTCATCCTCTTTTAGCTTCCTAAGTTTAGATTCCCATCTTTACGCTACTCTCCCCTGCTTTATGTGTGAGAGTCTCCTCTATTCCACCTCCCCTTGAGTGGAATTCCCCAACATTCTCTCTCCCTTCTTCAAATCACAAGTTCTCTTTTTTACAAGACTAGTTCACCCTGTTTGCTGTAAAGGTTGTTAGCACAGTTATACATTCAGTATCCGAAAGGGATACCTATAGAATTTTTTAGGATGCGGTTCTCCAATGCACGGAAACTACATGCACCGCAATTGGCTCCCCTCTGGTCCTCGCAGCAATATGCGGGGGTCAGACATGGGCCCCTTTCCCCCTGACCGGACACCTCCCCCCCGGTCACGGGCCAGGTTCGAATACTTAATGAATATTTTGATGCTTATTTGTTATTTTTTCAGTAACATACTGTTTTCTCTTTTGAAGGTTATTGTTTTCAAGATCCCCCCCTCTCCTCCTCCTCCCCCGTCTGCACGGAACACACCGGGAAATCGCTGTACAGGGTCTCAAGGTAAGAGGTACATGATGGTTTGGCTACCATGGCTCCCCTGAATGTATTGTCATTGAATGTACAGGGCTTAAATGTCCCACAAAAGCGGGTAAAGGCATTTCGATACTTCCAAGCCAAGAAAGCACACATACTGTGCTTACAGGAAACCCACTTCACTCCCAATGCCACCCCTAAATTCTTTAATGCTTCCTACCCGCAGGTTTACACAGCATCTGCATCTTCCAAAAAAAGAGGTACCCTTATAGCCTTTCACAGATCTACACCATTTACGGTGAAGTCTGAAATTAAAGACCCAGAAGGCCGCTACATCATTTTAACAGAACATATAATGGACACAGCGGTTACTATTGTGTCCTATTATGCGCCCAATCTGAACCCACTACCATTCATGTCGCATCTCTTTCAGGTAGTACATATGCACAAATTTGGATCCCTCATTATTTGCAGAGATTCCAATCAGGTCCTCCTCCCTTTTTTGGACAAAACCCCTTACTCCACTCCGAAACAACAGGCTAAATGGTTCCTCTCTAATTTGTTATCCAAGTATAGTCTAGTGGACTCTTGGAGGGAAACTAATCCTACAAGGCGCAACTACACATACTTCTCCAATCCCCACCAATCATCTAGTCGCATAGACCACATATTTTTGACAATATGTATGCTGCCGGAAGTACTTGATTCCAGCATCTTACCTATTCCTTGGTCAGACCACAATGCAGTCTACACCACTTTAGGCTCAACTATCCCTAAAAATCACGATCTGACGTGGTACCTACCGGACATACTTCTCAAACACCCATCTTATAGAGCGGCAATCGAACAGAACTTAAAAGAATATATGACACTAAATGTGACCCCAGAAATCTCCCCACTCACTCTTTGGGAAGCACACAAACCAGTGCTGAGGGGAATAATACAAAAACAATATGGGATTCTCAAAAGGGAACGCAAGCAACTAGCAAATAAATTGGAAACAGAACACAATCTGGCCTTCATTGCCTTTCAACACCATCACTCGCCCAAAACTAAGGCTCGTCTCGACAAAGCACGAGTGGAATATGATCTATTCCTCACGGACTCTGCGAACAAGTCACTACTTAGGTCTAAGCATTTTTTCTACAAGAACGCAAACAAATCAGGCACGCTTCTAGCAAGGTCACTCAACTCGATTAATAGAACATATAAACCTATAAAACTAAAAATAGCGAATAATAACATCTCTAGTAATCCAATGAAAATAGTGAAAAAATTCAACACACACCTTAAAAAACTATATTCGGAAACAAGCACATTCAATAAACAGGAAGCCAACACCTTTTTTTCAAACTTACAACTGCCACAAATGAATGAGACCCAAAGCACACAATTAGATGAGCCGATAACACAAGAAGACATTCTGACAGCTATCAAAGAACTCAAATTAAATAAAAGACCGGGACCAGATGGGTTCTCAGCCCGATATTACAGAACTTTCAAAGATCTAATCTCCCCCACGATGGCAGAAGCCTTTAATGATCTATTGAATCAGAAGTCCTTCAGACAAGAATCACTTACGGCCACAATCTGCATGATTCCCAAACCAAACTCTGATCCCACCCTTAGTGAAAATTATCGCCCAATATCCATGTTGAACACAGACATTAAATTGCTTGGCAAAATTCTGGCTAGCAGATTAAACAAGATAAGTGGATCACTGATTCATCGGGATCAAGTGGGCTTTTTGCCCAATAGACAAGCGGGGGATAACATACGGAGGGAGAGTTTACTAGCGTGTATTGCTAAGAAGAGGAAAATCCCAGCTTGTTTCATATCCTTGGATATTAGGCAAGCCTTCGATTCAGTCTCGTGGTCATACCTGGAATACACATTGCTGAAATGGGGCTTTGGTCCCAACTTCATAAAATGGGTCTTGCAATTATACAAAAACCCAAAAGCGTATGTCAAATACGCAGGTTACAAATCTGATATGTTCACTATACAAAGAGGTAGAAGACAAGGTTGTCCATTATCACCGCTATTATTTGCCCTCCTTATAGAACCCTTGGCCCAAAAATCAGATCCGACCCCAAGGTATTAGGTATAGAATTGGGTGGGGTCAAACACAAATTATGTCTCTATGCGGATGACATCCTGTTATTCCTCTCATCTCCCCAAGTTTCCGGTCCCAACTTAACCCCGATCCTGCACCAATTCGCATAATTTTCAGGCTTAGCGATAAACCCCAGAAAATGTCTGGCCCTCAATATTTCACTCTCCGATACAGAATTAAAAGAAGCTAAAGTGGGTCTTCCCTTTGAATGGCCAGCTAAAAGCATTCCATACTTGGGAATACACCTAACAGCTGACATAACGGACCTATACTCGCACAATTATCCCGTTCTCCTAAAACAATTAACAAACCTATTAAACTCATGGGCCCAACTCCCTTTATCTTGGTTCGGGAGAATCAATGCCACGAAAATGACATTACTACCTAAGCTCCTATACCAATACCGGCCCACTATTTCAGAATAGTCCAAAAACGGGTTTCCTCCTTCGTCTGGGGTTCCTCCAGGCCAAGGATCAAACCTCAAATCTTACATCTCCCCAAGATGGTTGGGGGACTCGGTTATCCCAACTTTGCACGCTATTACCAAGCAGCACAATTGGCTACACTAACAAAATACCATGCTAAACAAGAGGCACCACTTTGGGTATCAATTGAAGCGGTGGAAAGCGACCCCATTTCAATATCTAACCTATTGTGGATCACCCCAAAATTACGTAAGCACATAAACAACCCCGTCACAAAGCACTCGTTATCCTTGTGGGACAAAGTCAAATCTAAACATCACCTACAATCCCCTCTGATTCCACTACTATTTTTTTAATAAAACCCCGCATTCTACCCAGCTTGGGTCTCTCCCAGCTCCTTCAAAGAATGGGTGAAAAAGGACTGTACACAAAAATATAATTTTTTTGACTCAACAACTATGACCCCCCCGTCTCTGAGCAAAACACATGGCATACCATCAAAGGAAATCTTGCAGATTAAAAACTTCTTCCAACCACCTGCTAACTCGGCAGCCTTACCGAACCAATTATCTGTCTTCGAAAACATTTGCGATAAGAATCCTCATGCTAGAAATATAATATCAATCCTATACTCTCAACTACTCTCGTAATCGAACAATGGGAAATTATCCTATGTTTGCAAATGGGAAGAGGACATTGGTACAGAACTGAGTACAGCGGAATGGGATCAAATTTGGAACAACACCAAAACAGCATCTTTCAATGTGTTAGCGGCAGAGACAAATTTCAAAGTACTATCTAGGTGGTACTTAGTGCCGACTAGAGTGGCTAAATTCACGCGAAACTATTCTGAATTATGCTTTAGGGAATGTTCTAACAAAGGAACATATATTCATACCTGGTGGTCGTGCCCAAAGGCGCAGACATTTTGGTTGGAAATGTTTCAATTAATAAACGCCCTCACAAACAAAACAATTCCTTTGGACCCCAAAATGGCTCTACTCAATCTAAAGCCAGACAATATATCACACGTTCAATTTAACCTAATAAGACAGCTTCTTACAGCTGCGAAACAAACCATAGCGAAGGCTTGGAAAACTCCAAATTTGTTAATAAGCGAAACTGTTAGCAGAATGAACACAGCAATGACATATGCCAAGATGTCGGCAATAGAAACGGACACGATCACCAGATTTGAACATATATGGAAGCCCTGGATTACACATGTAATGCAAAACACATTTGTTAATGATGTTATGATGCCATGGTAGCCCAGCCATCGTACAGATGGCCTGACTAATTTACAGCAAAATGTTGGAAGATCCCCGGTCTAGTCCTGCAGACGCCCCATCCCTACCTTCCCTCCCTCTCCTCCCCTTTTGATATTTTCTTTTTGTCTTGAAACTGTAGCAACTATTCCGTTAGGAAATTCAGGAACTTTACAACTAGCAAGAAACTCCTAGTGCCATGAGAGCACTATGACACAAGGAATGGAGACACTTGACTATAACGAAAGTACCTCAAGTTACTAGTGATATGTGTCAATTGTTTTCTAAATTTTCGAGTTAATTTTAATTTAACTCCTAATAGTGAATATATCTGATAGAGTTATAATGCTTTCCATGCTAACTAGGCTACCGTTATTAGAAGGAGTTTCTCTCTGTGTAAGACATGTTTATTTGAAAATGTTTGTATACTTTCTATTGCTGAAGCAAAATAAAGATATTTTGACACGGAAAATGTCATTATTTTCTCTTGGGATATACTTATGAGTTCCTCTATTTTTTCTATATTGTTTATTCTCCTAAACCATTATGTTTTGGAAGGAGTAATGTTCGTGCACCAGTGGGAAGGGACACACTGACGCGCTGCGTTAATCATAAACATTGGTAACGATTTCAAGTAGCGTTTTCTTGGCAGGGAGTTGAAGTGTAAGTGGTATTGTGCTGGGTTGAAGTTAAGAGTTTCAGAAGTGATTGATATAATGGTTTCGTGGACTGACTTCCAAAACATTTGGATCAATGGGCAGGACCACCAAATATGGAGCATCGATCCCTCCTCTTGCTTACATCGCCAGCATCTGTCAGAGATTTGGGGATAACATTTGTGGAGAATTGAGGGGGTTCTGTACCATCTGGTAATTATTTTGAAACTGCACTCTTGTGTGGCTACATTTAGAGACCCTTTATGCGCATATGTATAGATTTTTTTCCAATTCTCATCAGTTAGAGAGGTATCAATATCTCTTTCCCAATTCTGGCATGAGGAGCTGGAGAAGTCTGTTTTGTCCTCAAACAGTGAATTGTATATGACATGCCTATGTGGAATTACTTTTGTGCAAAGGTCCTCTAATTTTGTAATGGGGTCTTGTCCAGGAATGTGCAGTCTCGGTCTTGGTCAGGTAGTGTCTGATTTGCATGTAATTCCAATGTGAGATTTAGAAAGGCTTAATGTCGTTGTTCAGGTCCTCTCTAGACAACATTTTCCAGTTTTTAAAAAAGTGTTTGGATAGTATTTGCCCGTGTGGCCAGTGGTGTAATAAAAAGTTTTTCTCGAGACCCGGAGGGAAATCCTGGGTTATTTCTTAGTGTCGTTAAAGGACTGAGCCAGGGGGTTGTATTAGTGGGTTTGAAGGTGCTGTGGAAGACTCTTAAGGTAGGACCTATGAGAGGATGTGATTTGATACCCCTTGAATGGTATTTAGGGCATGATTTAACCTGTAAACATTTACCGGTACATTTTTTCAGCTGAGGTCCAGCTTTGCAGAAACAATTTTTATGGTACATTTTTACAGTACATAATCACTTTACCAGGCCACAAACTTTCACGTGCAATGCAAAATTTACCCTGTGGCCTCTGCCAGCAGGAGCTGGTAATAGTGGAAGGCCAACAGCTCTGGAAAAAGTTGACAGTGGGGGCAGGAGATGATAATGAAGTGGTTTAAGGCCCCTTTCACACTGGGGCGGGAGGCACGGTGGCGGTATAGCGCCGCTAAAAATATATATATAATTGCCGCGGGATTCGGCCACTAGCGGTGCGGTACTAACCCCCGCTAGCGGCCGATAAAGGGTTAATACCGCCCACAATGCGCCTCTGCAGAGGCGCATTGCGGGCGGTATTACCACGGTTTCCCATTGTTTTAAATGGGAAGGAGCGGTAAACACGCCGCTCCTCTCACCGCTCCAAAGATGCTGCTGGCAGGAGATTTTTTTCTCTCCCACCAGAGCATCGCCTCAGTGTGAAAGCCCTCAGGCTTTCACATTGAGTAAGCAGTGCACAAGTTTTTCAGGCGATATAGCAACGCTATTTTTAGCGCTGTACCGCCTGAAAAACTCCTCAGTGTGAAAGGGGTCTTATTGTTAAATTTCCCCTTATGGACAGATGGGCCTCCTACGGGGGCTAGGGCTCTATGTTGGATGTGGGTCCTAGGTGTAATAGGCCAGAATAAGCCTTATTGTCACACTGATATGCGCTGGCCCCCTTTTGCACGTGTTTCTTTGTTTATTGTCTTTTCTTAATGTATTCAACGGGACTGCGATTTTATGATCCCAAAGTGTTGGATTAATATTGTACAACGAAAAGCCACGATTTTTTTTTATCTTTGTATCTAAAAACTTTATTAAACATCATTGAAACATAATTGTTAAATTTCCGCAGATGCAGGGAGGTCGCTGCAGCATGGACAATGTTGAGATTCATCATATGGGTGTATTGCATATGAGACAATTGTCAGATAGTTACCTGGTTACTTGTGTTGTCACTGAAATATGATCAGGCAAACACTCACATGGTATAATCTCTTACTTGGCTGCATACTCTTCTGGCCTGTCACAGGATATCCTGGAAGCTAGAATGCCTAACTAAGAACTGCTGCACCACCAGGTTCTGGACATGTGCCAAGCTCTTGTGTGAACTTTCCCTGTTGACAGTGGACAGTAGGTTGTGGCAGTTGTCATACTGTATATGAATTTTTCTAATACAAGAAGTCATGGAGACAGCAACCTCTTTGTCCCCTGCTCCATCTGTCAACCACTTGTCCTATGAAGCTTCAATAAAAGGATTTTTGGAAGTGCAGACATCTGGAATCATGTGGAAATTACACAGCATGCAACATGCCCTCAAAATGGGGGGTTGGGTGCTTTTGGGCAGGGGAGCTCTGCCCATCCTGCCCAAAAGCACCTTGTCCCCATGTTGATGGGGACAAGGACCTCATCCCCATAACCATGGCCGCTGGTTGTGTGGGTCTGCGGACAGGGGGCTTTTCTGAATATAGAAGCCCCTTTAACAATGGGGCCCTCATTTTCTTCCCCCCATGTGAAGGAGTATGGGGTAGTATCCATACCCATTCACAAAAAAGTGTCATAAAGTAATAAAAATGCACACAGTTTAAAAAAAAAATGTACCCCAATGTGAATCCATATTTCAGATATATCCAGATTCTGATAAGCCCCCCTCGCCCACAGATCCACACAACTACTGGTTGTGAGGATGAGGCCCTTGTCCCCCACCCCCCATGTTTCGGGTATGTGGCCTTGTGTGGTTCAGGAAGGGGGGTGCTCACTCGTCCCCCCTTTCCTGAGCTGTTTGAAAAATATGGATATTTGTATATGTGGAACATATACTACTGCTCTGACCCCATAGAGAAATTTGTTGACACTGTGAATATATTGCTTAAATCACGTGCATATGATAAAATAAAATAATATTCATATGTATAAAATAACACCAATCTTCTCAAAAATAGATATTACGTGACCCTCAGTATGCAGTCTCAATAAATGTAAATACAATGTGCACATGCAGAAATAAAGTCCAATATCTCAGACTACCAAGAAATGTCTCAAACTTCCAAGAAATTGTGCCGTGTGTTCTTGCCAAAATTTCATGACTTTTCACCCTTATTTAGTGTCACCACCACCTCTTATATATTATGCGCTCACCAGATCAGGGTAAGATTATAGCATATAATCATATCCAGGTATGTATCTCCTCAGACTATTAACAATGGTCCCGTTTGATCTCCAATATATATATCAGACCCAACATACAGGAAAAGGACTTTTCTCATCCACACCAGATTCCAGTTACTTTCTTTGCTCCCAAAAGAAAAAACCTCATATGGTGTAGTATGTATAAAAAGGCAGTTTATTTGTAAACATTAAAATGTGCACTCACATGTTAACGTGCCCAACTGGCACTAGTTTGTCCAGCGTTACTGCTCGATCTCTCCTCGGCGTGCGTTTCACGCCTCGGTTGCGATGCGGTTCAGCGCGCGGAAGTGCCGTGGAGGAGGCGTGTGACGTATTTCCGTCTATGAAGAAATGTTACCCATAAGGCTCTACGCATTTTGCATGTAAGCATGCATCATCAGGAGGCTGTTTGCCTGGTCTGGTATGGATTTTGGATGGGACCCCATGCCATTTTTGTTTTTAATTTTGGCGTGGGCTTCCCCTTAATATCCACACCAGACCTGAAGGGTCCCCACACCTTTTCTTTTTATATTAGTTTTTTTTTTTCAATAGCTGGGTGCTGGAAATTGCAACCGCGAGTCATTTTAAATGTGATTTGACTTAATTTTTTTCTTTAAAAAATATATTTTTTCAGCAGCATGTTCTATATATGCTACATATGTGCCACTTTACAGGTAGACTAAGGGGACCCCCGAGGTACTATATTTAAAGGATTTTTTTTTGTTATTGTTGTTGTACTTTAAGCATCATTAAAATCACTGCTTCTCAAAAACAATTTTTGCCATTCATACATGTCCCCCAGGGCAGTGCCCGGACCCCCATACCTCTTTTATGACCAATTACTTGCATTTAAGCCTTCAAAATGGGCACTTTTGATTTTTTATGTTCAGGTCCTATAGACTTTAATGGGGTTTGCCATTTGGGTTAGAACTTTTGTCCTGTTCAGGAGTTCTGCTGTGAACCGAACAGGAGGGTGTACGACCCATCTCTAATTACAAAAAACAAATGGTTCCACTTGATCCAGCACTGGGGGGTTGTTCAGTAAAACCCACTAAATGCAAAGAAAGTCAGTTTAATTCATTGAGAGAAAAATCTGAATATCCATAAAATTTAAGTAAGTCAAATAAAACCTGACAGTCAGTGAAACTACACCATCAACAGTCTTATGTCTATATCTCACCTGAAACCAAGGCAGGCTGACTAGTGCATGTCAGTGTTGGTGTTGAGAATGGCCAAAGGAGGTGCTGGACTCAATGTTACGTGGGCAGGAACCACCCAATGGAATACATGGTCTATCTCTAATGAATGCAATGGGGGTCAGCAGTGTAAAAAGCCCACTGTAGACCAGACAGGAAACTCCAGGGAGTTGGTGTGTGCAGCCAGAAGGAACAAGTGGCATGCTGGATGTGATGTCACCAAACACAGAGCGATGTCGGGCTGACTCAGCCACAACGAGGCTAGGGATGAAAACAGATGCAATGGTGGGGCTTTTGGAGAGGCTGTCAGCAAGCTGTAGTCATGACAATGTGTTTTGAGTGTGGCCCTTTATCAAATCATGTGACTATGGACAGCCAAGTAAACTTAAATAGGGATCTGATGGGAAGAGTGGTGTTTTGGTTCCCCTCTAGCTGCAGAGGGTTACTAATTCAATGATTTTCCACCTGCTTGTCTTCCATTCAGTGCCTGAATGATTGTAGCAGTATATTTGTTTTTCATTCCTCTGGGACATGTTCATTGGCTGCTTATGGTGGCAACAAGCTATTATTTTTACAAGTGTTTTACAGTATATGTTATAATTTTGGTTATAAGGACTTTATATCAAAATTTTACTTATACAATTTTATGCAACTTGTTATCATTATTATCTTGTAATCTCCTACCCCCTAATTGTTCTTCCCTTCATTCTCCCCCTCCTTTTTTTGTCATGGATAATATTCATTTGAAAATATTAGACTACATTTGTTCTAATTTAGGCATCAGGACAATGGTGCACAGACTAACAAAGATTCCATAAATAAAAATACAAAAAAGAAAAAACCCACACACTCAAGACTTTGAGGTTTTGATGTGGAAATCATTTTTTCAGCTTTGGAATGCCAAAAAATCTGAGTGTACACAATGGTGGTCCTTATCCTTCTGAAAAAAATATCTAGAACCTAACATCACTCATAGGGGCTTAAGGATTAAAAAACATTGCAATTTTCTGGAAGCTGACCTTAAAAACGAATGGGGTCTGATTGCAAAATTTTGCACTTGGATGGATGAAATTACTCATAATACAGCAAACTTCAACTTGCCTGTGAAAAAAATTAAGGACAGTGAAAATAAAGTTAGGGAGTTTGCCACCTTATGCCTCTTTGACAAATGGTCTTCAGTTCTCGTAATAATATTCAAAGATTTTAGAAAGATTTGATACATAAACAAAATTTGAAAATTAGAGAGAGATATAGAATATTATAAATTAGGATGGGTCTTGGAAAAATCCAAGAAGTAACCAGGGAGAGACATTGGATCGGGATAAGTCTAAAAGTAATACCACATTACAGAGGGGCTATGTGAACAAAAATGTAGTACGTAAAGAAGTAAGAGATGGAAACCAAGCCAGGATTAACACTCTCACCAAAGTCAAACAAAAATGGAAAAATAAGGCTAAACCATATACACAGTATGAGAACAAGTTCCCCACATCCACCCCTCATGCAACCATCAGGGACAATTCAGACCACCCCAAACATAGAGTAATGAGTAGGTCGCCCTACAATTCAGTACCAGTACAGCAAACAGACCACACATAAATAAGCACTGGTCAACACACCCCTTCACATGGAGAATAACAATGATAGCAATATGGTTGGAGCTCCACAAACCACTGTAAACTCTAAGTTACATGATGTGGCCATTTTACCCCATCTCAGCACACCACGCTAACATGTTCCACAACCATTCACAATACACCCATAGCAGTTTCCATTCCGAATCACAGCACATATAGTCCATTGGCACTCCAGAGGGGGAATTGCCATCACATACCATTTCCTACCAGCGAAGTAAAATAAAAAATAAAACTCAGACATAGGCGAGGGGGGAGAATCTTTCAGAACAAGCAAAACAAGTGAAAAAGGAGAGATAATAATACCAGAGCTTAATACTGTTAACATTTATAACCTCCTTTCACATGTACTCACTAACGATGAAGTCTCTTTTTTTAACAAAATGGCTGAGTTTTGCTCCATCCAGAGGCCCAAACAAATTTAGCCTGTTTAAATATTTGAATAGGTTTATTTGTAATTTAACAGTCAAGCAATTCTATGCTAAGGATGTAAGCAATAAGCCTGCAGAAGGGGCACAAAGTGTTTAGACTGGTATGACTGAAGGGAAAGTATCTTGTATGGAAGACCCTGATAGGTTACCAACACCCCTGGTTTAGATAGGAAAAAGGAGAGATTCCCCCAGGATGGGGCTTTAACGGTAACAATAATTGGAGAGGGTATATGGTGTAATAAAATGTATTATATAAAGGATTACAAAAGAAAAAATATGAAAAGCAACACAATTGTTTAAGAACAAGGTACATCGATAGGTGGTGTGTGCATCCGCAGGGATAGGTTCAGGCCCTACACGTTTTGGAGTTCCGTCCCTTCTTCAGGGGCCAGAGTCCATGCGAAATGTATACTGTATATGGTAGAGATTATAATAAAGCGAATTACAAAGTATGTTCATATACAAGAAAAGAAAAGCAAGAATTTAAAATCTGCACAATACATAAACCACATACCCATCACCACATGTATGGACCGAGAGGACCGGAGAGCATCATGGTACCGAATCCCTAAGGTGTATAGGGAGCAAGCCAAAGGGACATAAAAAGTCCCAAAACTCCTAAGGGCAGACCCTGGGCGAGCAGGAGGGGGTGTAACAAATGAACACACGACTCCTGCGAAAGCAAAGAAGAAGTAATATAGCTAAAAAGACATAAGTAAATAGTATGCAAGAAAATCAATTATGTAGGTAGGCCAAAATTGAGGAGACGTGTACCCGTGAACAAGGCTTAAATTGCTTGGATGCAAACAGGGGAGCAGCCAGTAGGCAAAACATGTAGTTCCAATCGTCTAAAACATGGCAATGCAACCAATAAGGAAATCCAAAAGATCTTTAATAGGCAGTGCTCCTAAAAAGAGCAAAAAAAAGAAAAATGCACAGATGTATAGGTGGTAATTGTAATAAAAAAGTAATAATTTGGAAACTGTATGTAACACATGAGAGAAAAAGTATTCAAAGTGGGTTACCTGGGAAACCTGAACGGTCCCAGAAGTCAGATGGAATAAAGTGTAAAAACACCTATTTATCCAAGACTCTATAATAGACAGTATATAATCGATTATTTAGTTAGCAAATAAGAAGGACCTGGGTAACACAGCCCCATATGTCTCAAAACTGGCAAAAAGGAGTAAACAGGCTCACCTGATAAGAGGATCTACAGCTAGTGACCATGATCAGCCGGCGTTGGCTTATTATGGCAGCCCTGATGGTTAAATAGCTGGCAAAGAATGAGGGGAGGGACAGGGGAGAAAACGCCCCCTTGCTCCGATTGGTGCTGGGAGCCGCGTCTCCGTGTGAGCACGGAGATGTAGTGGAGAGGTGATGGGCTGGCATCAGGGCGGCGGTGACCAGCGTGTGATGTTACCGCGCCTGGTCAGACCACGGCCCGCCCAACGAGGGCGGAGTAATGGCAGAGAGGAGTGCCTGTAGTTAACTAGGGACACCCAACGAGGCGCAGGACCAGGAAGTAGGCGCCGTGTGAAACAAACACACACGGCGCAGTGTCCATTAGCATCCTGCGCTGCCAGGGCAACCTAAAGAAAAAATAAACAAATGGCTGCATCAAAACTGGAATGCGAACAAGCAAGTGGCCTAAACCTAAGAGGGAAAATACACCAAAAAGGTCCTGAGTATAAAAATATGGCTCTTATGGAGGGTAATGACTCGGGTCACCATATGATTGGTGACCGATGCACGGGAAATATGAATGGCCAATATATATACACATATACATAAAAAACGCCCAATAGGGTCCAGGGAAGACGGATGAGGGTCATGGCGATCACCCCACCAAGAAGGGAAACAAAGTTTACCCCAAATAAGGGGGAAAGGTCACCGTGCTACACCGGGTTCCCTGCTGGCGCTAAAGAAGACCCCATGGTCCCGAACCACAAGTGGTATAGACCAGGGTCTCATGTATGCCACCCCCCGGGGAAAACCAGGGGGTAGGCCTACGTGCGCCAGGCCTGAGGAGAACAGAGGCACCCTGCCCCCCAGGGAGGAGGGGGGGCGGGGGATAACATCGGCACCAGTGGTGCAAATACGGTCCAGAGGGCCCAAAGTGGAGGGAGGGGGAGGTGGAAAAGGGGAACGATCAAATAATAAGTATGACATGAAGAAGAACAATATTTACATAAAATGCACAGACAGCGACAGGGTCCAAAATTGAATAAATAATAAATGACAAATAACAATGATTAACAAATAGTACCCTGGAACATATCTGAAACACACATTACAAAACAGAGGACCTGACCAGCCAGTGTAGACATTGTATATAGGTACCCTTGGTGTTGTCAGAATTAGTGACAAGGGACCCTAGTCTTTTTCACAGCCTCCAGATGCAAATCCCTCCAGGAACGGTCTGAAACTAATCAGATCATTCAAACCTGGGGGATTATTAGCACCCAGGTTGGCAATCCACCGGGTCTCATGTTGAAGTAGTATTTTGTTCCAGTCACCACCCCTATTACTTGGGTGGATCCTGTCCAAAATAAGAAAATTGGCTCCCGAAAACTTGCCTCCGTGTTGAAGCAAGACATGCCTGCCCAGTGGCAATTCTGGGTTGGCAGTCTTCATAGAGTGAATGTGTCTTTGCGCACGTATGTGAAATGATAATTTCGTTTTACCTACATAAAATCTGTCACAACTGCAGGTCAGCAGGTATACCACACCTGCGGTTTTGCAGTTAGCAAAATGTCGAGGCCGATACGGTCAACCATTTGGTAGGAGGACATTACCTTTGGTGTTCATGTATCGACAAATTGAACACCCCCCACAGGTGAAGGTACCACAGCGTCTGCAGGGGTCCTTACGGAAGGTACCCCTGAATTCGCTGGAGACCAGTTGGTCCCTAAGGGAGGATGCCCGTTGGTAGGTAATGGCAGGTTCTGCTGGAACAAATGGGCTCAGACTGGGGTCAACATATAAGAGGTGCCACATTTTTTTTATGATGGATCTAACTTGTTGGTGCTGGCCGTGGTATTTGGTAATGATTCTGAGGGTGTTGTTGGTGGTCTCTTGTTGTTTTTTGGACTTAAATAGCAGATTTGTTCTGGTCTGTCCGTCTGCACGCTTGAAGGATTTTTTTAGGGATTTCTTAGAATATCCTCTTTGTAGAAGTCTATCTCTCAAGGCAGCAGCTTCGGATAGAAAAACTTCCTGGTTGGAACAATTGCGCTTAAGGCGCAGGTATTGACTATAGGGAATGGACTTAATGAGTGCTGCCGGGTGGGCACTAGTAGCATGTAGCACTGTGTTGCCCGCAGTGGGTTTCCTGTATAAGCCAGTGGAGAGGCCACCCTCAGGATTTTTTGATAGAAGGATGTCCAAGAATGCGATTTCGGAATTACTGCTGGAGACTGTGAACTTCAAATTGAACACATTGGAGTTCATAGTGGACATAAACAGGTCCAACTCGGCAACAGACCCCTCCCACAGCATGAGGATATCATCAATGTATCGGAACCACGCCGATACATGATGAATACATGGCCTGGCACCCCTACTAGAAAGAAAGGAGTGCTCCCATTCCCCCAGTTACAGGTTGGCATACGATGGGGCACAAGATGTTCCCATCGCAACCCCCTGTACCTGGAGGAAGTAGGAGCCGTCAAATGAAAAGACACCATGTTCGAGGACGAATTTGAGTGCCATGACAAGAAATTCGCCCAGTTTTTGATCCCGTTGGAAAATTGGAGAAATGACATGTCTAATGGCAGCCACCCCGAGGGTATGGGGGATGGAGCTATACATCAACTTCAACATCGATGGCTACCAGTAGTGTATTAATTGATATGTGTAGGGAATACATTTTTTTGTAGTAGGTGGATGGTGTCCTTGATGTAGGATGGGAGTTTTAATACAAAGGGCCGTAGGTGTGTATCGATAAAAATGCTGAGGTTTTCAGTGAGAGCACCGTTGCCTGACACTATTGGTCGTCCTGGCGGGTTGGTAAGACTTTTGTGGACCTTAGGTAGGCAGTAAAAAGTTGGTATTTTGGGATATTTGGTCCGAAGGAATTCCCAAGTGCTTTATTATAATCTCTACCATATACAGTATAAATTTCGCATGGACTCTGGCCCCTGAAGAAGGGACGGAACTCCGAAACGCATAGGGCCTGCACCTATCCCTGCGGATGCACACACCACCTATCGATGTACCTTGTTCTTAAACAATTGTGTTGCTTTTCATATTTTTTCTTTTGTAATCCTTTATATAATACATTTTATTACACCATATACCCTCTCCAATTATTGTTCCCGTTAAAGCCCCATCCTGGGGGAATCTCTCCTTTTTCCTAGACTGGTATGACAGACTCCCCAGATAAATAATCTATGGAAGACAATGCTACATCCATTCTAATGGAACTGTGGGATAATGGATAACCTATGTATACTCCTGGTGAATGTTTTTTCCATACCTGGTATAGTTCACACAGGGTTCCGACCAATATCAACTTTTTTCCCCACTTCTTTCAAAGGTCCATACGTTTAGACTTATTACTAAGCCACTTACCGAGATCTTTTGGCACTGTGTAACTCTAAGGTCTTGTACACACGGGCCAGAATCTCGTCAGGAAAAAACTTTGTTTTTCCTGACGAGATTCTTGGCAAGAATCTCTTGCTGCCCGAGTGTACACACAGTCCTTTCAAAAGAATTGCGGTTCTTTTGAAAGGCAAGAATGCTGTGACGTCATTGCGTACAACGAGAATGCGCTCGTCACATTCGATGCCGTCGCCGCCATCTTGCTTCACCCTACCTATGCCGTGGAAGCTACCACGCATGCGTCAAAGTAATTTTGAGTATGCGTGGGTTTCCACGGCGACAGGTAAGTATACACACTCTCTGGTTTCTCGTCGTGAAACAGGCCAACAAGAATCTCGACAAGAAAATAGAGAGCAGGATCTCTATTTTTCTCGTTGAGATTCTGGCCAGATTTCCAGACGAGAAACCTGAAAGCCTCGTACACACGCTCGGTTTGCTCTGCCAGCAGTTTTCTTGCTGGTTCTTGCCGAGAAAACTGAGCGTGTGTACGAGGCTTGATGAAGAATATACCAACAACTTATCTAGTTTAGAGAGTGGTTAGACAAGTGGACAAGGGTGGTAGCTGGAAATTTATCTGGTAGCTTAGTTATTAAAAAACAGGGTTGATTTTTTGTATGAGGCCAAGCGTTTATTGTCTGATGTTAACATGTATAATATAATTGCAAATGATCGCTTACCTGTCTACCAGAACTCATTAAGATCTTAGATAGGTGAAGCTTTCTTAGATGGGTTGCTGGACAAATTAGGCAAATTAGGTGGTTGCCTAAGGCCCCGCACTGGGGCCTTGCGGCCGCCTAATATGCCTACTTTGTGTGTGGGAGTGGGTTGCGAATGTCCCCCGATCGAAGTCCCCAGGGCCGTGTTTATTGCCGGAATTTTTTCCCAGCCAGGGGGTGGACTGACCTCTTAATCACTTCCTGAGGTGAGGTCCCAGGGTCAGTGTATTGCGGCTTCTGCATGTACTCCGCTCCTCCCCTTTTGCTGCGCTCTGCAGATCTCCTGAAATGTGCAGAGCATGGTGGCTGAGCAGCTCCCTCATCCACTCTCTCTAGAGTCCAGGACGGACGCCGGACGATCTGTAATGGAGGAACCTGCCACTGTGCCTGGCGATCATCGGGGAGCCTGTTTGTCACGGCGCTCAAGGTACAGCATGACAGCCAGTCCTGCCGACACAGACACATCCCGTGATGTCACCCCCCAGACCGAGGGCACCCTGAAAAAGCACTGCTGCCAGCCACCCCACACACACTGCCATGATCTGTGGATAATTCCACCTACTGACCACCAGTTATTCATCCCACCTGCCAGCCAGCCACCCTCTGCCAGCTTACTTCCAACCCCCCTGTCATCATCATCCCACCTGACAGTCAGCCAGCCTCTCTCTACCAGCTTCATTACCACCCCCCTGTCATCATCATCCCACCTGTACCCCTCTGCCAGCTTCCTACCACCCTGCCTGTCATCTTCATCCCACCTGTACCCCTCTGCCAGCTTTCTACCACCCTCTGTCATATTCATCCCACCTGTACCCCTCTGCCAGCTTCCAGATCATCTTCATCCCCCCGTACCCCTCTGCCAGCTTCCTGATCATCTGCATCCCCCTGTACACCTCTGCCAGCTTCCTACCACCCCCATCATTTTCATACCACATGAACCCCTCTGCCAGCTTCCTACCACACCACCTGTCGTCATCATGCCACCTGTACCCCTCTGCCAGCTTCCTACTATCCTGCCTATCATCTTCATGCCACCTGTACCCCTTTGTCAGCTTCCTACCACCCCCTGTCATCTTCATCCCACCTGTACCCCTCTGCCAGCTTCCTACCACCCCCTGTCATCTTCATCCCACCTTTACCCATCTGCTAGCTTCTTATATCACCGTGCCTGTCATCTTCATCCCACCTGTACCCCTCTGCCAGCTTCCTATCACCCCACCTGTCATCATAATGCCACCTGTACCCCTCTGCCAGCTTCCTACCACCCCGCTTGTCATCTTCATTCCACCTGTACCAATCTGCCAGCTTCTTACCACCCCCATGCCATTTTCATCCCACCTTTACCGCCCTGCCAGCTCCCTACCGCCCCCCATCATCTTCATCCCACCTGTACCCCTCTGCCACCTTCCTACCACCCTGCCTGTCATCTTCATCCCACCTGTACCCCTAAGACAGCTTCATACCACCCCGCTTGTCATCTTCATCCCATCTATACCCCTCTGCCAGCTTCCTACCACCCCACCTGTAATCTTCATCCCACCTGTACCCCTCTGCCAGCTTCCTACCACCCCATGTCATCTTCATCCCACCTGTACCCCTCTGCCAGCTTCCTACCACCCCACCTGTCATCGTCATCCCACCTTTACCCCTCTGCTAGCATCTTACTACCCCACCTGTCATCTTCATCTCACCTGTACCCCTCTGCCAGCTTGCTACCACCCCCTGTCACCTTCATTCCACCTTTACCCCTCTGCCAGCTTCTTACCACCCTTCTGTCATCATCATCATCATCATCATCATCCCACCTGTACCCCTCAGCCAGCTTCCTACCACCCCCTTTCATCTTCATCCCACCTTTACCCATCTGCTAGCTTCCTACCACCCCGCCTGTCATCTTCATCCCATCTGTTCTCCTCTGCCAGCTTCCAACCACCCCGCCTGTCATCATCATCCCACCTGTACCCCTCTGCCAGCTTCCTACCACTCCCCCTCATCATCTGCATCCCACCTGTACCCCTCTGCCAGCTTCTTACCACCCCACCTGTCATCTTCATCCCACCTTCACCCCTTGCCAGCTTCCTACCACCCCCTGTCATCTTCATCCCATGTGTACCCCTCTGCCCGCTTCCTACCACCCTGCCTGTCATCTTCATCCCATCTGTACCCCTCAACCAGCTTCCTACCACCCTGCTTGTCATCTTCATCCCACCTGTACCCCTCTGCCAGCTTCCTACCACCCCGCCTGTCATCTTCATACCACTTGTACACCTCTGCCAGCTTCCTACCACCCCACCTGTCATCATCATCCCACCTGTACCCCTCTGCTAGCTTCCTACCACCCCTCATCATCTGCATCCCACCTGTACGCCTCTGCCAGCTTCTTACCACCCCCTGTCATCTTCATCCCACCTTTACCAATTGCCAGCTTCCTAACACCCCCTGTCATCTTCATCCCACCTTAAATATTACATATTATTACATATTAAAGTTGTTTTTAGATAAGTCTAAGTGTGTGTTAGTTTTTTGGGACGTTGGGGTGGAGAGTGAAATTGCTAGGGGTGGGGGCCCAGGAAAATGTTTTCCCAGGGTCCAATCAATATTAAAGACTGCCCTGGTTGGGGGGTGAGGAGGCCGGCACACACTAGGGTAAAGCCATTATAGCCGCAGTCTCTGACCATCTCCTGTATCATGTATACAGTCTTTGGGGGGGGGGATCCTACAGAGGAGTCATGAGTGGGAGCGCTGCTAGGACAGGCATCAGTGGAGGAGTCAGGTGTGTGTGGACTGTGGAGAGAAGAATATAGGATGTGACCAAATCTCCCACCCTGAAGCTCAGAAAGAAATGTCTGACTGTGCCTTGCACGTGCACCAGTGACAGCAACGCCAGGCCAGTCTGTGGGGGGGTCACTGATGTAAGGGGGAAGTGAAGTACAGTAAGGTAAGGGGACACTCAGATAAAGGTTCCCCCTTATATCAGTAACCCCCCCCCACCCTTTCATCAGTGTTCCCCTTTACATCAAATTTCCCCTTGCACTGTGAGGGGTTCTCCGGCAGACTCTGATGTAAGGGGAACTCTGTGCTGGCTGAGTTATATTAACCTGACCTTCATGTTAAATAAATAATTATTTTTTACACTTTTGCTATAACTTAAACACATTGCTAATATACAAATACACCAAAAAGGAAAACTCTGCGCTCCTGAAAGTTCACCAATTATAAATCCACTTAATGTTTGTGAAGAAAAAAACATACATTAACACTTTAATTTTCGGAAGATCCAGTCCTTTATATGGTTAAAAAAGGGAAAGTTTCCACAATGTACACAATATAATAAAAAAAGTATAAAAAAAACTTTCCAAATGTCTGCATCAGACCAGCACCCTCTTCAGACTTCAAATGGTTAAAGCTTGCGGTTTTAGTTTGTGGGCTGTCTAGCAAGACATCATTAGTGCAAATGGTGAGCACAGTACATTACCCAGCCAGATGTAAACATCGATCGAATGTCCTTCTCCTGGCTGATGTGACAATGTCCGGGATCCTAGGCTCTCTCCTATGCGGGTCTGGAAGCTTCACAGACCCGATAAATGTGACTGCTGGAGACACAGGGTGGATCAGCCTATCAGAAAGGACGCTCTCCCTGGGTGAACATGCAAGCGTCCCACGTCTGAGACGCTGTTTCAGTAAACCAGCTGTACTGCAGGGAGAAGTTTAGGCGCCCTCCAGTGGGCAAAATGCAGTATGCGCTTGTTGAAAAATCAACAGCGTTGCATGGCGATTAAAATAATCGGATATAAAAGTTCTTATGCATGAATAGGATCTTCCATCATAAAAGGGGGATATTAAGAGGGGTCCTAGATGACGCGTTTCGCCCTTACAAGAGCTTTGTCACAGGACTGTGACAAAGCTCTTGTAAGGGCGAAACGCGTATCCAGACCCGCATAGGAGAGAGCCTAGGATCCCGGACATTGTCACATCAGCCAGGAGAAGGACATTCGATCGATGTTTACATCTGGCTGGGTAATGTACTGTGCTCACCATTTGCACTAATGATGTCTTGCTAGACAGCCCACAAACTAAAACCGCAAGCTTTAACCATTTGAAGTCTGAAGAGGGTGCTGGTCTGATGCAGACATTTGGAAAGTTTTTTTTATACTTTTTTTATTATATTGTGTACATTGTGGAAACTTTCCCTTTTTTAACCATATAAAGGACTGGATCTTCCGAAAATTAAAGTGTTAATGTATGTTTTTTTCTTCACAAACATTAAGTGGATTTATAATTGGTGAACTTTCAGGAGCGCAGAGTTTTCCTTTTTGGTGTATTTGTGTATTTGTGGTACTTCAGGGTATCCGGATCTCTGCAGCACGGACTGTTCTCAGCCCATACGAGGGTTTCAAGTATTTCATGGGATATTATTTATTTCCCATTGAGCGCCAGTGATTTTTTTGTATCAACATTGCTAATATACCCTATGTTTAATGATATTTGATTGAAGAGTAATTGGTTAGAGAAAATTCTAGAAACTCTGAATACATAGGGCCAGATTCACATATAATTACGTTGCTCCTGGGCAGCGTAACATATGTGATTTACGTTACACCGCCGCAGGTTTACAGCGTAAGTGCCTGATTCTCAGAACACTTGCCTGTAAACTTGCGGCGGTGTATCGTAAATGCGCTTGGCGCAAGCCCGCCCAATTCAAATGGGGCGGGCACCATTTAAATTAGGCGCGTTCCCGCGCCGAGCGTACTGCACATGCTCCGTCGGGTAAATTACCTGATGTGCATTGCGCTAAATGACGTCGCACTGACGTCATTTGCTTAGACGTTAACGTAAATGGTGTCCAGCGCCATTCACGGACGTCTTACACAAACGACGTTGATTTTTAAATTTCGACGCTGGAACGACGGCCATACTTAACATGGCTTAGGACAACTAGGGCTCAGCCCTAATTTTACGCGGCGTAACTCGACGGAAACGTAAGTTAGATCGACGGGCCGTTCGGACGTTCGGGGATCGCCGTAAGTATTCATTTGCATATTATACGCTGGCCGCAATGGCCTCGCTACCTAGCGGCCGGCCTAGAATTGCATCCTTAGGCCCCATGCACACGAGATGCTGATAAACTCGAGTTCAGAAGCATTTGGGCATTTTTTTCAACTGCCCCTAAACACATTTAATGTTATCCTATGTGTCCATGCACACATTCACATTTTTTTGCATTTTAAAGCAGTTGGGTTTAGGCTCTTTTTTTCAGAAGCAACATTTTGGGTTCAGACGCAAAAGTTTTTGCGTTTCAAAGCTTTGGGAGGGTCTACAATGTCTTTGTTATAAACGCTGATAGCCGCAAACGCGGTAAAACGCTGTGAAATTTGCGGCAAAAACGGGCATTTAAACGCTGTTTTTTGCCTTTGAAAACTTGAGTTTACATGTGTTTGCATTTGCTTCTCGTGTGCATGGGGCCTAACACTGGCCATGATAGACTTAGGCCCCATGCACTCGAGAAGCAAATGCAAACTCATCTAAACACAAGTTTTCAAATGCAAAAAACGGCGTTTAAAATGCCAGTTTTTGCCGCGAATTTCGCAGCGGTTTACCGCGTTTTACTGCGTTTGCGTTTATAAGCATTTGGTTAAGAAACATCATAAGACCCTCCCTAAGCTCAAAAAAACAGGATTATTTAACCATTTCAGCCATTTTGTGAGACCAGAGCAACTGAGAGAGCAGCAGTGTACGTGTATTTAGCGTGTCACTTGCCACGTCACCTGCCTCAAGTTGTGAATTGTCCAATTGCCACGTCATCTGCCACGTCACCTGGCCACGCCACCTGCCACAAGTTGTGGATTGTCCACTGGCCACGTCACCTGCCATGTCACCTGGCCACGTCACCTGCCACAAGTTGTGGATTGTCCACTTGCCACGTCACCTAGCCATATCACCTGCCACGTAACCTGCCACATCACCTGCCACAAGTTGTGGATTGTCCACTGGCCATGTCACCTGCCACGTCAACTGGCCACGTCACCTGCCACAAGTTGTGGATTGTCCACTTGCCACGTCACCTGACCACGACACCTGCCACAAGTTGTGGATTGTCCACTTGTCATGTCACCTGCCACAAGTGGATTATCCACTTGCCAAATCACCTGGCCACGTCACCTGCCACGTCACCTGGCCACGTCACCTGTCACATCACCTGGCCACGTCACCTGCGAAAAGTTGTGGATTGTCCACTGGCCATGTCACCTGCCATGTCACCTGGCCACGTTACCTGCCACAAGTTGTGGATTGTCCACTTGCCATGTCACCTGGCCACGTCACCTGCCACGTCACCTGGCCACATCACCTGCCACGTCACCTGGCCACGTCACCTGCCACAAGTTGTGGATTGTCCACTGGCCACGTCACCTGCCACGTCAACTGGCCACGTCACCTGCCACAAGTTGTGGATTGTCCACTGGCCACGTGACCTGGCCACGTCACCTGCCACATCACCTGGCCACGTCACCTACCACAAGTTGTGGATTGTCCACTTGCCACGTCACCTGCCTCAAGTTGTGTATTGTCCACTTGCCACGTCATCTGCCATGTCACCTGGCCACGTCACCTGTCACATCACCTGGCCACGTCACCTGCCACAAGTTGTGGATTGTCCACTGGCCATGTCACCTGCCATGTCAACTGGCCACGTCACCTGCCACAAGTTGTGGATTGTCCACTTGCCACATCACCTGACCACGACACCTGCCACAAGTTGTGGATTGTCCACTTGTCACGTCACCTGCCACAAGTGGATTATCCACTTGCCAAATCACCTGGCCACGTCACCTGCCACAAGTTGTGGATTGTCCACTTGCCACATCACCTGGCCACGTCACCTGGCCACATCACCTGCCACAAGTTGTGGATTGTCCACTGGCCACGTCACCTGCCACGTCAACTGGCCACGTCACCTGCCACAAGTTGTGAATTGTCCACTTGCCACGTCACCAGGCCATGTCACCTGGCCACATCACCTGCCACATCACCTGGCCATGTCACCTGCCACAAGTTGTGGATTGTCCACTTGCCACATCACCTGGCCACGTCACCTGCCACATCACCTGGCCACGTCACCTACCACAAGTTGTGGATTGTCTACTTGCCACGTCACCTGGCCATGTCACCTGCCACAAGTTACGGATTGTCCACTGGCCACGTCACCTGGCCACGTCACCTGCCACAAGTTGTGGATTGTCCACAATGCAATGCAAGCAATTACATTTTTTTTATGGTTTTTTTATGGTTTTTCATCATTTGCCATCATTGTTGAGATTTCTAATGTAAAAAAATAGGTCACCTTTAAAAACGCCTATAAACGAAATCGCGGAAAAACCCCGGTACCACGTTTTGCCACGATTAGCGGCATTTTACCACGATTTGCGTCTGAAACGCGAAAACTGAACGCTTCTGAACCCAAAATTTTGCGTCTGAAAAAACGGACATAAACCCAACTGCTTTAAAACGCCAAAAAACGTGATTGTGTGCATGGACACATAGGATAACATTAAATGTGTTCAGGGGCAGTTGAAAAAAATGCCCAAATGCCTCTGAACTCGAGTTTAGCAGCGTCTTGTGTGCATGGGGCCTTAAGATCCGACAGTGTAATTCAATTACACCTGTCGGATCTTAGGGCTAGCTATGCGTAACTGATTCTAGTTGTGGATTGTCCACTTGCCACGTCACCTGCCTCAAGTTGTGTATTGTCCACTTGCCACGTCATCTGCCATGTCATCTGGCCACACCACCTGCCACAAGTTGTGGATTGTCCACTGTCCATGTCACCTGGCCACGTCACCTGCCACAAGTTGTGGATTGTCCACTTGCCATGTCACCTGGCCACGTCACCTGCCACGTGACCTGGCCACGTCACCTGTCACATCACCTGGCCACGTCACCTGCCACAAGTTGTGGATTGTCCACTGGCCATGTCACCTGCCACGTCAACTGGCCACGTCACCTGCCACAAGTTGTGGATTGTCCACTTGCCACGTCACCTGACCACGACACCTGCCACAAGTTGTGGATTGTCCACTTGTCACGTCACCTGCCACAAGTGGATTATCCACTTGCCAAATCACCTGGCCACGTCACCTGCCACAAGTTGTGGATTGTCCACTTGCCACATCACCTGGCCACGTCACCTGGCCACATCACCTGCCACATCACCGGCCACAAGTTGTGGATTGTCCACTGGCCACGTCACCTGCCACGTCAACTGGCCACGTCACCTGCCACGTCACCTGCCACAAGTTGTGAATTGTCCACTTGCCACGTCACCAGGCCATGTCACCTGGCCACATCACCTGCCACATCACCTGGCCATGTCAGCTGCCACAAGTTGTGGATTGTCCACTTGCCACATGACCTGGCCACGTCGCCTGCCACGTTACCTGGCCATGTCACCTGCCACAAGTTGTGGAATGCCCAATGGCCACGTGACCTGGCCACGTCATCTGCCACATTACCTGGCCACGTCACCTACCACAAGTTGTGGATTGTACACTTGCCACGTCACCTGGCCATGTTACCTGCCACAAGTTGTGGATTGTCCACTGGCCACGAGACCTGGCCACGTCACCTGCCACATCACCTGGCCACGTCACCTACCACAAGTTGTGGATTGTCCACTTGCCACGTCACCTGGCCATGTCACCTGCCACAAGTTACGGATTGTCCACTGGCCACGTCACCTGGCCACATCACCTGCCACAAGTTGTGGATTGTCCCCAATGCAATGCAAGCAATTACATTTTTTTATGTTTTTTTTTATGGTTTTTCATCATTTGCCATCATTGTTGAGATTTCTAATGTAAAAAAATAGGTCACCTTTAAAAACGCCTATAAACGAAATCGCGGCAAAACCCTGGTACCGCGTTTTGCCGCGATTAGCGGCATTTTACCGCGATTTGCGTCTGAAACGCGAAAACTGAACGCTTCTGAACCCAAAATTTTGCGTCTGAAAAAACGGACATAAACCCAACTGCTTTAAAACGCCAAAAAACGTGATTGTGTGCATGGACACATAGGATAACATTAAATGTGTTCAGGGGCAGTTGAAAAAAAATGCCCAAATGCCTCTGAACTCGAGTTTAGCAGCGTCTCGTGTGCATGGGGCCTTAAGATCCGACAGTGTAATTCAATTACACCTGTCGGATCTTAGGGCTAGCTATGCGTAACTGATTCTATGAATCAGTCGCATAGTTAGGATGGCCCTAACACAGAGATACGACGGCGTATCAGGAGATACGCTGTCGTATCTCTTTTGTGAATCTGGCCCATAGTTCATATGATTTAATATATGCAATCTATGCAGCTAATTTATATCGCTTTCATTTTTTTCCCATTATGCGAGTAAGTGGGCCTCATGTCTAAGATTTGCCTAAGGCCTCAAAAGTCTTGAGCTGCCTCTGTTTCTGCCACCCACCAAAGATCCACAAATCTGCTGACAATTCTGTGGGGAGACCTATTGTGGCTAGCACTGACAGCTTAACATCAGGTCTTTCCCTTTATGTGGAACTCTTTCTTACAATCCATTGTCTCTCAATTACCTTTATTTATTAAGGCCAAGTCATTGAATTTTTTTTAATCAGATCCTTTTTTTATTTTTATATGCAAACATCATTAAGACAAAACAGACAGATTATACAAACAAAATCACATTAAACAGAACACAACCCCAAAAAAAGGGGCCCCAAACCACCCCACCCCACCCTGCTTTTGGAGTATATATGGAAGAAAAACGAAACAAAAAAGAGAAAAAAAATACAGAAAATAAACACCATCCAATATTACAAAGTATATAGGGCCAGATTGTCGTACATTTGCGGCTGCGCAACGTAACCCGTTTACGTTACACCACCGCAAGTTTTCAGTGTAAGTGCCTGATCCACAAAGCACTTACCTGTAAACTTGCAAATGGGGCGTGTACTATTTAAATTAGGCACGCTCCCGCGCCGGACATACTGCGCATGCTCAGTTTAGAAATTCCCGCCATGCTTTGCGCGATTTAGAACGGCGACGTGCGTAGCGTCCATTCGTATTCCCGGACGTCTTACGCCAAAACAAAAAAAAATTGAAATTCGACCCGGGAACGACGGCCATACTTTAACATGGCTCGACTAAAGTTAAGCCATTTTAAAGCAGGTGTAACTTTGCGACGGGAAAAAATTACTAGCGGCGACGTAATGAACGCGAAAACCTTCGTGGATCGCCGTAAATCCTCATTTGCATACCCGACGCTGGAATACGACGCAAAATCCCCCCAGCGGCAGCCGAAGTATTGCATCCTAAGATCCGATGGTGTAAGTCAATTACACCTGTCGGATCTTAGGGCTATCTATGCGGAAATGATTCTATGAATCAGTCGCATAGATAGGACAAGAGATACGACGGTGTATCAGGAGATACGCCGTTGTATCTTTTTTGTGAATCTGTCCCATAGTACCTATTAGTTTACATGATACCTAGGTCATGAATTAAAGCCATCTTGACCAGGTAGCATCAATCTTACTCATGGGATGGAGGGAGTACTGTATGCATGTTTTTCAAAAAGAATAATCCTATTGACATCTAAAATCCACTCAGATACTGTCGGCAGATAGGAAGAGGTCCACTTAAGAGCAATCTGTCTACGGGCAACAAAAAGCACGTCTTATAGTCAGGGCCGGACTAGCCTACCGGGATACTGGGAAAATTCCCGGTAGGCCGCCTGCTGTCAGTCAAATCAATCAGCGGCGGGCCGATGCCGCGGCCTCTATCGCACTTTAAAATATGCAGGGGGGACTCAGCCCTGGGGTCGGGCCGCTTTTACCTAGCTGCAGCCTGCAGTGTCATCTTAGGTAAAAGCAGCGGCGACCGCGGGCTGGCGGGTTGCGTCCGTCATGCTCGCCGACGCACTTTCCTTCTCATCTAAGCCGCTGTGTGGACACTGGATTGATCATGTCTGAGGGAGGGGAGGAGTCGAGCAGGAGAACCGAAAGTCAGAACTATTTCCAGCGTCCCGCTTGGCGCCAGCACCGCCCACTATATTTCAGGCTGCAGGGTCACATGTGAGGGGCGGGCAGAGCAGAAAAATTGAACGGTGCCGGCCACCCTTGGAGCACAACAGGTGAACAAATACATTTTAATGTAAACTGTATAATGAATCTTTCTCACCATGGTGCGAGCCCCCCCTCTCCTCTCTCTGTACCTTTGCTGCCCCTGCAAATTGAAAACTGCATAATCATCTCAGAGAGAGGGAAGGGGGGTGCATCGTGCAATGGTGAGAGAGATTATACAGATTACAATTTGCAGGGGCAGCAAAGGTGAGAGGGGGGAGGGGGGTTGACCATGCAATGGTGAGAGATAGTGATTATACAGCCACAGATTACAATTTGCGGGGGCAGAAAAGGTGACAGAGAGAGCATGGTTTACTCCCCTCTCTCTGTCACCTTTGCTGCCCCTGCAAATTGTAATCTGTATAATATCTCACCATTGCATTGTGCACCCCCGCCCCTCTCTGTCACCGCTGCACCCACACCTCTGTCACCATTGCACCCCCTCTCTAGCCGTTGCACCCCCCCTCTTTCTCGCTGTTGCACCCCCCCTCTCTTACCGTTGCACCCCCCCTCTCTCTCTCTGTTGCACCCCCTCTCTCTCTCCATTGCACCCTCTCTCTCTCGCTGTTGCACCCCCCCTCTCTCTCGCCGTTGTACCCCCCCTCTCTCTCTTGCCTTTGCACCCCCTCTCTCTCTTCGTTGCACCCTCTCTCTCTCTCTCTCTCGCCGTTGCATCCCCCTCTCTCTCGCCATTGAACCCCCCCTCTCTCTCGCCGTTGCAACCCCCCTCTCTCTCTCTCGCTGTTGCACCCCCTCTCTCTCTCGCTGTTGCACCCCCTCTCTCTCTCGCCGCTGCACCCTCTTCTCTCTCACCATTGCACCCTCTCTCTCTCTCACAATTGCACCCCTCTCTCTCAGTATTGCAGCCCGGCCCCTCTCTGGCTCTCTTGTGGATTTTTTTTTCAAAGCAGGTAAAAATAAATGTGCATTTATAATTGTTTTGGCCTGCATCGCATTGCACCCCCCTTTCTCTCTCACCATTGCACCCCCTCTCTGGTTCTCTTTCGTGGATTTCTTTTTTTTTTTTAAGTAAAAATAAATGTGCATTTATAATTGTTTTGGCCTGCAGACCATTGCACCCCTCTCGCTCTCTCACCATTGCACCCCTCTCGCTTTCTCACCATTGCATCCCTCCCTCTCTCTCACCATTGCACCCCCTCTCTCTCACCATTGCACCTCCCTCTTTCGCCGTTGCACCCTCTCTCTCTCACCATTGCACCCCTCTCTCTCACCATTGCAGTTTGGCCCCTCTCTGGCTCTCTCATGGATTTTTTTTTAAAGCAGGTAAAAATAAATGTGCATTTATAATTGTTTTAGCCTGCAGAGCATTGCACCCCCTTTCTCTCTCACCATTGCAGCCCGTCTCTGGCTCTCTCTAGTGGATTTCTTCTCTTTTTTTTTAAAGTAAAAATAGATATGCATTTACAGTATAATTGTTTTGGCCTGCAGAGCATTGCACAATTGCACCACCCTCTCTCTCTCTCACCATTGCAGCCCCTCTCTCTCACTCTTGCATCTCTCTCATCGTTGGACCCCTCTCTCTCACCATTGCAGCCCGGCCCCTCTCTGGTTCTCTCATGGATTTTTTTTTTTTTTTTAAAGCAGGTAAAAATAAATGTGCATTTATAATTGTTTTGGTCTTCAGAGCATTGCACCCCTCTCTCACAATTGCACCCCTCCTCTCTCTCACCATTGCAGCCCCTCTATCGTGGATTTTTTTTTCCTTCAGTTAAAAATAAATGTGCATTTATAATTGTTTTGGCCTGCAGACAATTGCACCCCCCTCTCTCTCACCATTGCGCCCCTCTCTCTCTCACCATTGCGCCCCTCTCTCTCTCGCCGTTGTATTTAATTTCCGTAAAAAAAAATTGTGTAGTATTTATCTACTAATATTTTGTGTCTTTTGTGAGTAATTTATTTATGTTAAGTTAATAACGTTTTGAAAATGTTTATATCTTCCATACTTTGAAGTAAGTTCTTTGATTTAGATTTTTTGATTGTGTGCTTTCATTTGTGTCATATCTATACATAATACACTCTTCAAATGTGCTTTAAAATACATGTTTTTTCCTTTTATGAACAAGAAAATAATGACGGTATGCTGTTGGGCTGGTATAATAATGCTATGGGGCTGGTATGAAATTATTTCCAGGGCTGATTTTCATTCCCAGTCTGGCCCTGCTTATAGTGTTACCAATAAAGGAGGTATAAATAGACGTATCGCAGTATCCCAATAGACATATTAATGGTTCAACCAGAATATTAGTATCCAATAGCCCGTTAAGGGTACCAATCACATCCGTCCAGTATCTTTGAAGTTTTGGACACTGCCACAAAAGATGTATTAGCGTACCTGTATTACCACATCTAGCACAGGCTGGCTCCGATTTCAATCCAATTGCATACAGAAATTGGGGAGTCCTATAGACTCTATGGAGAATAAAGATTTGTGTCAGTCTGTGTGATGGAAAAAGAAACACCCAGGGCGAGGACCAAAGAATATCATCCCAGACCTCCTTGGGGATAAAAAACAGTATCTTTTTCCTAGCCCGCTCTAGAGCAGATGGGAAAGTTCAGTGGAAACCTATCTGACAATACCCTATATGTTGCAGAGCTGAGACCTTTTGTTGACCCTGCCTGTACGATCTTATCAAGAACAAGGATAAGGGGGAAAATATCCTAGCAGAAGAGAATTGGGCATGTAAAGCATGTCTTAGTTGGAGGAATTGATAGAAAAAAATTGGATTGTAAAGAGACCTCTTCCCTTAGATCTTCAAAGGATTTAGGTATACCGTTTTCATATAACTAAGCTACAGTTGTTATTCCTAATTTCCCCAATCTCTGAAAGCCTCTTAGGGCCAAAATTTGAGGAAGTCTATAATTTTCCCATATAGGAGTGTATCTAGTAGGATAAAAGACACCCAGTATTTTTTTAACTGTATCCCATATTTTACATAATAACCACTTCAGCCCCGGACCATTTTGCTGGTCAATGACCGGCCCACTTTTTGAGATTCGGCACTGCGTTGCTTTAACTGACAATTGCGCGGTCATGCGACGTGGCTCCCAAACAAAATTGGCGTCCTTTTTTTTCCACAAATAGAACTTTCTTTTGGTGGTATTTGATCACATCTGCGGTTTTTATTTTTTGCGCTATAACAAAAATAGAGCAACCATTTTGAAAAAAAAATGAATATATTTTACTTTTTGCTGTAATAAACATTCCCAAAAATATATAAAAAAAACATTTTTTTTCCTCAGTTCAGGCTGATACGTATTCTTCTACATATTTTTTGTAAAAAAAATCGCAATAAGCGTTTATTGATTGGTTTGCGGAAAAATTATAGCGTCTACAAAATAGGGGATAGTTTTATGGCATTTTTATTAATATTTTTTTTTACTAGTAATGGCGGTGATCAGCGATTTTTTTTTTCCAATTAAAGTTTTCAGTTTTACAAACATATAAACAAATGCGTCAAGAAGTCACGAGACATTGGACTACAGTGAGAACAGGGACGCAATAAAGGCAAATATCACAATCATAGGAGCACATTTCCACTACGGTACAGGCAGGAACTGTTACATCTGAGAGACATATTATACAGACTGGGAAAGTGCAATCACTAACAATTAACAGCCCTGCATACTCCCTCCCCGAGAGGTCAGGAAAGGGACCAATGTCAGAAGACCACTCGCGGGAGGGGGAGAGGAGGGACTAAGTACTGGAATGGAATGTAGTCGAGTAAGGTGAATATAATTAAATCAATAGTAAACATAAACATAAAATAAAATAAAATGAAACGAAATGAAATGAAATGGGGGGAGGACATGAACAGGGGTGAGATGGATCACAAGATCTGGTTACGATAAGGAGAAGTAGTCGTACCAGGACGTGACAAGAGCCACCGCTCGCTTTACATTATCATCAAGAAAGCCGTGTACCAGAGGTAAGTTCACTCACCAAACACTTCTCTCCAGATCTGCCATTTTTTGTCAAAGCTTCTCCTCTGGCCCATTCTAGAGGCTATTTGAGATTCATATATATAGTTGTTACGAGTGAAGGTGATGACATCTGAGAGATTTGGGAGTGTGGAGGACTTCCAGTTCCGGGTAATCAACGATCTCGCAGCTAGTAACAGATGTGTCACTACAGTACGGAACTGAGGGGGGAAGGAGTCAATGTTCAGTCCAAGTAGGGCCAGCGCAGGGCCTGGTCGGGTGAGAACCCCAGTAATAGAGGATATACATTTGAACAGACTCCTCCAGAAGCTTGTTAAATGTTTACATTTCCAATAGACATGCATAATATTACCCACCTCTCCACAATCCTTCCAGCACAAGGGGGAGTTGTCTTGGGAGAACTTAGACATTCTGTATGGCGTAAGGTAGCACCTTAGGGCAATTTTTTGGGCAAGTTCCCAGTGGTTAGTGCATTTGGATGCTTTATACACCGAGTTGAGGGCCACTCGCCATTGAAGGTCTGTGAAGACAGTGCCCAAGTCTTCCTCCCATTTCAGGAATGGGGGGGACTTGACAAAGGAGCGCCTGTGCTGGAGAAGACTGTAGAAGAGGGGAATCCCCTTGGTGTAGGGGGATGAGGATACGTAGAACCTCCATACCTGGTCTGGGATGAGTATTCTGTGTTCACTGACAGAGCTAAGGAAATGTGATACTTGGCAAAACCTGTACAGATCTGATTGAGTGAGGTGGTATGTAGCCTGAAGGGACTGAAAAGTGGAAATGCGGTTAGCACTGAAGAGGTGAGATATCTGCGTGATACCCTTGTCTTTCCAACTTCTAAGACTAACATTGGGGATTGCGCTTTCTAAGACGTCAATAGGGACCGGTACCTCCACCAACGCGTCGCGGGGATCGGTCCTGTTCCCAAGGTCCCTCCAGGCCTCCAGTGAGGCCCGAAGAGACAAGGGCAACCGATGTAGAGGAAAAGGTTTCCACCTGTCTAGGTACAGCAAGGAGACCAAGTCCTTGGTGGGACTCAAGGATCTCTCAATACTGCACCAGGGGGTCGCCTGGGGGTTTGTGAACCACACCTTGAGCTGGTTTAGAAGGGAGGCACGGTAGTAGTCTCTTATGTCCGTTAGGCCCATACCCCCGACTGACCTGTGTCTGGTTAAGAGTGTCTTAGAGCATCTGGGCTTGCGTGAACCCCAAACATGGGACCTAAGGATAGAGTTTAATGAACGGAGATGGGGGGCTTTTAAGGGAATAGGGAGTGTGCGAAACATGTACAGGATCTGGGGAAGTAGCAACATCTTAAAGGAGGCAAGACGCCCAACCCAGGAGAGTTCTATTTTGGAAAGGCGCATCGACTCCCTACTGAGTTTCGCTATTAGCGCTGGGTAGTTAGCATCCGCCAGTCCGTAAGGGTCTGCTGTGATCTCAAGACCTAGGTATGCTATGCTTTTCTTGGCCCACGAGTAGGGGAAGGTTTTTTCCAGATACGCTTGGGCGGGGGTTGGTAGGTGCATAGGTAGGATAGTTGATTTGGAGGCGTTCACTTTATAGTAAGAAATATTGCTGAAGGAGTGCAAAACCTCCTGAACATGGGGGAGTGATGATGACGGAGATGTTAGGGACAGGATGATATCATTAGCAAACAAATTAATTTTATGGGATATACCTTGGATAGAGAACCCAGTTATATGGGGATGGGCCCTAATCTTTTCTGCCAAAGGTTCAATTAGGAGGTTGAAAATGGAGGGAGAGAGAGGGCATCCCTGACGCATCCCGTTGGATATGTGGAAGGGTCTTGAGAGGCAATTGGATTTGAAGACCTGGGCTGAGGGGTGCGAGTAGAGGGCCAGAATAGCAGACATAATGGGGCCTTGGAACCCGAATTTAGTTAGGGTATGGGACATATAGTTCCAATGGACCCTGTCGAACGCCTTCTCCGCATCCAGAGAGAGGAGCAGAGAAGGCGTCCGAGAGGTCCAAGCACATTGCACAACCCCTATGATCCTGCGGGTGGCATCTGAAGCCTGTCTTCCCGCAGTGAAGCCAGACTGGTCAGGATTAACTAGGGATGGAATGACAGTCAGAAGTCTCTGGGCTAGAATCTTGGCATATAACTTTACGTCTGTGTTCAATAATGAAATGGGGCGGAAGTTTGAGGGAACATCGGGAGGTTTACCAGGTTTGGGGATTGTGACAATATAGGCGGAAAGCATCTCAGGAGGGAGACTAGCAGAAACCATGGCTTGTGAAAAAACTGAACACAGTGAGGGTGCAAGGATCTCACCAAACGTTCTATAGTAGTCATTAGGTAGGCCATCAGGGCCAGGGGATTTGCCTAGGGGCATCTTAGATATCATTTTCTGGATCTCTGCAGATGTGATGGGAGCATTGAGTGCATTGAGTTGTGTAGGTGACAGGGCAGGGAGGGATATGTCGGCTAGAAAGTTCTGTATGTCTTGATCTGAGGGTTGTGGGGTGGAGCTATCCTTTTTAATGTTATACAGGGCGGAGTAGTAGTCTGCGAAAGAGTTGGCAATATCGCTCGGGTCATACAGTTTGCTATTGTTAAGTGGGCTGCGGAGGAAAGGAATTTTCGTACGAGTTCTCTGGTCCTTCAGGCGACGTGCCAAAAATTTGCCAGCCTTATTCCCAGAGGAGTAGTACGTTAGCTTCAGGGCGTTAACAAATTTATTATGTGATTCTAGGAGTAATCGCCGAAGGTCGCACCTAAGGCCGACCAATTTGTTTGACAGGGCTAGAGTTGGCGAGGCCTTATTTTGCACCTCCAAAGATCTGATTTCCTTCAAAAGAAGGTCTATCTTCAGAGTTCTCTGGCGTTTTAGTCTAGCGCTGATTTGGAGGAGAATCCCTCTGATGAAGGCCTTGTGGGCGCACCACAAGACTGACGGGTCAGATACTGAACCTTCATTCAACTCAAAGAATTCTTTTAGTTGCTTGGTGATAGCATTCACCTGGGCCTGAGTTTGGAATACCCCTGCGTTAGCTCTCCAGATGTAAGCAGGACTAGGGGTCATCCCCTCCGCCAGCGAAATGGAGACAGGTGCGTGGTCAGACCACGAGATGTCGTGGATGGCGGAGGAGGTGGCCGCCCTGAGAAGAGCCTTGTCGACAAGCACCATGTCAATACGGGAGTAGGTATTGTGTCTGGTCGAGTGGAAGGAGTAGTCCCGTTCACTAGAGTGCTGACACCTCCAAACATCATAGTAGTCCTCTCTGAGAAGAGCAGGGTGTAGGGAGGGGAGGGGGCATTTGGATTTAGATGTAGTGTCAACACTGTAGTCAACCGTCATGTTATAGTCACCACATATAATAACATTACCCTTTTTAACATCAAGTATTTTCTTAAAGACTTTGTTGACAAACCTGACCTGATTGGCATTAGGGGCGTAAAGGTTAGCAATAGTGAACATGTGATTGTTAAACTCCCCCACAAGAATCACAAACCGGCCCGCTGGGTCGGAGACCACCTCCCCTAGTTTAAACGAAACAGAGTCTCTTATGGCCGTGACGACCCCTCTATGCTTCTTATTGGGGGCTGAGGCACAAAACACATGGGGAAAGTTTTTGTGTTTGAGGCAAGGGGGGTTAGAGGATAAAAAGTGGGACTCCTGTATGCACAAGATGTCCGCCTGTAATTTCTGAGCCTCTTTCCACAGAGCAGTTCTTTTAGCAGGGTGGTTCAGCCCATGCACATTAAAGGAGATTATGTTAAGAACCATAGCAACGTGGGGTGAAGATGTAACAGTACCTCAGGTTGAAGAAGCTGGCGTAGCAGGGATGAAAGCCAAGGTGTTGTTTCCGGAGGCGAGGATCTCGACAAGTCCTGGTCCATGGGGTGAAGTCCATCTCTAGGAAGGGGGTGAGGAAGAACAAAAAAGAAAAAAGAAAAGAAAAACAAAACAATGCCACATGGGTTAGTGGTCTTTAAACAGCAAAGTAGTTCAATCAGAACCAAGTCGAACGATAAAAAGGGAGATCCTTTTGAGAATCTGGGAGCAGGGGGTCTGCTCATTTAACACGGGGGGGAAAATAACAAAGTTAGTAGGGTAACATGTAGTATCAAACTGTTGAAGTAACCAAGGCACTTAAGAGAGACGTTTCTTGTTCTTCTTCTTGTGGGTCACCTTGTGCCATGAGTCCTGAGTGGAGACCTTTGAGGCAGAGGGCTGGTCTCCATCAATCTGCGCCGGCACAATAACCCAAGAGCGTAGGAGGGCCAAGCCCTCTGTGAGGTTGTTGACCACGGATGAGTGGTTGTCTCTCGTGACGGTGAGTTTGGCCGGATAGCCCCATCTATAAACGATGTCATGGTTGCGCAGAGCTTTTGTGACCGGAAGAAGAGCCCTGCGTCTTTGCATTGTATATTGTGAGAGGTCGGCGAATAATTGAACAGAATCATATTGGGGAAGCGGATTTTTGTTCTTCCTGAAGGACATCATGAAGCGCTCCTTTATTTGGAAGAAATGTACCCGCATTAAAACGTCTCTGGGTATGTTCTCGGGGAGGTAGGACGGCTTAGGCAGGCGGTGTATTCTGTCAATTGCCAGATCAGCGTCTGACAGATCGGGGACCAGCAACTTCATAAGGTCCTGTGCATATTGTTGCAGTTGGTGGGGGAGGACAGATTCAGGGACACCACGGATCTTAACATTGTTCCTCCTGGATCTGTCCTCCAGGTCCGAGACCTTTGTTTTGAGCCAAGCCAGTTCATCCTCCTGGTCGTTATGGGCATCCACCAGTGAGTTAAAAGATGAAGCAAACTCCCCCATCTTCTGCTCCACATGATCCACTCTGCCCCCCCAACTCCTGCACATCAGCTTTAAAACCCCTCATGCACTCCATCATATCCGCATGGAGGGAGCTGCGGAGGGACACCAGCATGTCTTTCAACATGGTGTCTGAGAGCGGCTTGTCAGCAGTGGGGAAAGAGTTAATGGGTGCCGCCAGCTCCCTGGTGTCATTTAGTGAGTCCTGCAACATGTCCACCCTCCCACCGGAGCATTCAGGGGAAAGCCGCGGCTTAGATTTTGCTGGGCTGCGCACCAGGGGTGAGGAGGCCTCGGGGGACCTATGTGCTTCACCTGGGAGCGGGTTAGGACTCGTAGGGGCCGAACCGGAGCCGCTGGAGGAGGACGGCGAGGCGCCGCCGGCGCCATCTTGGACTAGGCCGCGGGACGCCGGGGAGAAGAAGTGGAACAGCTTCTGTACCTGCGGAGCCGTTTTTCTCTTGCGAGCCATCTCGGGATGCTGGGCGATCCAGTGGAGCGATCTGGAGGGGATAGAGCCGTAGATGGAGCCTCGGTGAGTTGATTCCCCTACGAATGGCGCGGAGCTCTCTGCCTACACGTCCATGCAGAAAGCCCGGTCGGTGATCATCGATTTTTATCGGTACTGCGACCTTATGGCGGACACTTCGGACACTTTTGACACATTTTTGGGACCATTGGCATTTTTATAGCGATCAGTGCTATAAAAATGCATTGATTACTGTAAAAATAGCACTGGCAGGGACGGGGTTAACACTAGGGGGCGAGGAAGGGGTTAATTATGTTCCCTAGGTGTGTTCTAACTGAATGGGGGTTGGGACTGACTAGGGGAAATGACAGATTACTGTTCATACATTGTATGAGCATGCGATCAGTCATTTCTCCCCCTGACATGACTCTGTAATGAGCGATCGCGGGAGCCCAGCGTGATTGCGACGGCCAGGCATGTGCGTCGCACCAGGGGCGAGCAGGGGGCGCGGGCACCTCCGGCGGCGTGCACGCACCCCTATTGGCTGCAATGCGAAATTACGTATTGCTACATGATCTCACGCAGCCGAGCCGACCTGCCGCTGTATAACTGCAGTGGCTGGTCGGCTAGTGGTTAATGTGCAGGTAGGCATATCGGCAAGTGAGACACCCCCTCTTGCACCATCTAGGACAGTGGCAGCCGACCCTTAAATGCATAAGAAAATAATCATCGAGCAGGAAGAAATGTCTGCTCAGACTCCTATTCAGCAAAGTTCTGTAGTTGGGATTAGCAACTGCCAGACTGCCCACATTTTTGGGGTGTTGTAGAGTCTCCAATTTAGAGTGAGGGGTTTTGTTCCGCCATATTACTCACCTAAATAGGGTATTAATCTTGATAAAGATCCATATGGGTATCCAGATCGGGGAATTGTGTAAAAAATAAAGAAGCTGAGGCATCCATATCATCTAAATTAGATTAATATGGCCTATTAACGATAATAGGGGGCTTAGTCCAGGTTTTACTTTCATTTTGAAATCTAGAAAGTAATGGAAGTATATTATCCACAATGTATGACTGTGGGGAGTCAGACATAGTTATACCCAAATATTTTTTAGAAGAAACAACCTTAAGTTGAGAAAGTTTAGATGGCAATGAATTTGGAAGTGGATCAAGAGGCATTAGCATGGATTTCTCCCAGTTTATGAATAACCCGGAAAACCTGCCAAACTCCTTAATATATTTTGGCAGGAATGAGCAGATATTGGTCAAGAAAAAAATAAGATCTGCATATAATGATATATTTTTCTCCATATCTCCCCTAATCAAACCGGTAACATTGAAAGAGGCCTGCATAAGACATGCCAAAGGCTAGTATATAGCCAAGGCAAAAAGCAGGGGAAGCAATGGACACCCCTGCCTAGTGCCCTGGAAGAGTCTAAAACTGCTAGGTTGATAGGCATTGACCCTACCGATGCCACCGGAGCGGAGTATAACAACCGCACCCACTGGCAGAAGCCAGAGCCAAGCCCAATTTTTTCGAGGATGGCCCATAGGTATGACCAGTCTACACTATTGAAGGCCTTGATTGCGTCTAACGGCAAAAAGGCACAATTTGAGTGGCCCGGAGCCAGAACCTGCATATTTAAATATGTGAGTCTGATATTGAATGCGGTTGACTTATTGGGCATGAATCCTACCTGATCTGAATGGATAATATATTTAATAACCTTATTTAATCTAAAAGCAAGTATCTCAGCAACATCTGTGGATAGTAGAGAGATTGGTCTGTAAGATTCAGAATGTAGTAAGTTTTTATCCTTTTTAGGTACGACTACAATTTCAGATTGACCAATAGTGTCTGGAAGCCGGCCCAGATCAAAAGCCTAATTTAATGTACTAAGGAGGGTGGGTAGCATCTCTTTATTATACTTTTTATAGATCTCTATAGGGAGACCGTCAATCCCTGGGGCCTTGGAGTTAGGGAAGCTAACCACTGCACTTTCCACTTCCAGTAAGGTGAGTGGAGCATTAAGAATTTCTCTCTTCTTGTGGGATAACCGGAAGATTAATACTGGCCAAATAACTAGATAGCTCTGCTGGGGTATAGTCATCCCTAGAAGTATACAAATCCTGATAATAGGACTTAAAAATAGATATAATAGGGCTAGTCTGATTGAAAATCTCCCCCTCTACATTCATTAGAGCTGAGACATGTGTAGGGTTGGATTGAGACCTTACTATCTGAGCCAATAGTCTACCATTCACCTCTCCCTCAGCCCAGCTAAGTCTCTTCTGTTGGATATCCGGAGAGGGATTTCTGGATTATATGTGGGAGGTATATATATATATATATATATATATATATATATATATATATATATATATATATATATATATATATATATATATATAGCGGCCAGGATCAACTCAAGATCTTCCAGCTTACATTGTAGAAAAATGTATTTGCCATTTTCGTCGACCATAGTCCTACTACAGGAGAATACCACACCAGCATAAACCAGAACAGTGACTCCCCTTGAATGAGATGACCAATCGATGCTTCAAAAATCTGGTCATGCTGGGTGTGGCGTGTGTCTCCTGCAGACAGACGAGGGCAGGACGAAAAGATGCAATATTGTCAAATACAGATTGTCTTTTTAAAGCATTGTTCATTCCCCTAACATTCCAAGATAGTAGTTTAATTTAAAATAGGTACAATAACAAAATACCGCTACTGGTCATCCAACCTGTACCATATACAAAGATATGACATATGAATATAAAGCATAATAGTAAATACTCCAAGAAACCCCCCCCCCCCAAAAAAAAAAAACACAATACACCAAAAAAATAAACAAGAAAAAAAAACAGATCCTAACAGGAAAAAGCCACTGAAGTAAGAAAAAAAAACATTCAGTGGCTATTGCTGATTAGGTTTTCGACAGCCTGGCTTATAATAAAAAAATATTTATACCATTGTTCCCTCATTTAATTTTATATACATTTCCTGAAAAAATAGGCCCGTCTTCCCAGAGTCTAAGTTTTAACTTGACCCATTAACTTGAAACATTACAGATGGGGGAGGACTACATGTGGGCATCCTTGGATGTGTGCTCACTGTATACCTTCATCTCGCATGTGGTTGTTCTCACAGCACTCCAGCATTTTTTATTCCAAGATCCCAACATGAAACATAGACAAGCCCAGTTCTTGATAGATGCCACAAAGTTCTGTTTAGAACACTATTTTGTGTTTCAAGACAAGTTCTACCTTAAAATTAGTGGGACTGCAATGGGAGCTAACTTTGGTCCCTCTTATGCAAACATCACTATGGGTTTTTGGGAGGAGCATAACATTTGAAGTCATAAACTTTTTGCTAGGTATATTGTCTTTTTTGTTCACTATATCGACAATATCCTTCTTAAACCCAGAGGATTTTGCAACAACGAGCTGGGTCTAAAATTCACTCATGCACTTGACTCCCTTGTTTTCGTTTTTTTAGATCTCAAGTTACTTCATGAAGGAGGAGTCATCAGAACTTGGCAATTGCAAACCCACAAGTGGAAACTCCTACCTTTGTTTTACTAGCTGCTATTACCCTGCATGGAGAAAGAATATTCCCCCTGGGCAGTTCCAAAGATGGAGAAATTGTTACAGGAGGGAACACCAGGGCACTGAGCTGATTAAAAAAAAAGGAGAATGGATACCCTGATACATGAATTCAAGAATATTTTAAAAAATTCTTGGAAGCCCCTCCTCTGGTAGGGAAAACAAAAATAACATCACCAACAACTGTCTCTTTTATTTTCATTAAACCTTGTTGGCTAAACAGTGATGATTATGAAAGCCCGTCTGAGGGTGTTCAGATGTTTCATCATTTTATTAACCTGCTGGCGGTATTCCAGAGTCTGACTCGGGGTTAGATTTTCATGCTGCGAGCGATAACCCCGAGTCAGACTCGGGCTTGCCTCGCTGGATCCACAGGGAGTGTTTACTTACCTTGTCCCTGGATCCAGCGATGCCACCGCGCTGTGTGAGCGAGCGGGTGCTTGCTCGATTCACACATCGTCCTCCTGTGCTATCGATCTCCGTTCCCTGCGACGTTACGACGCACGGGAGTGGAGAACGGCGCCAAATTCAAAAAGGTAAACAAACACATTACATACAGTACACTGTAATCTTATAGATTACAGTACTGTATGTAAAAAATACACACACCCCTTGTCCCTAGTGGTCTGCCCAGTGTCCTACATGTACTTTTATATAATGAAAAGTGTCCCTTTATGTCAAAAATAGTTTTAGAGCAGCTAAAAAACAGCAATAATAAATTATAATCACTTGCAGAATTGTGCGATAGCGATTTGTGGGGAAATTCGTCATAAAAAAAAAAATGACAGCAACAATTCTGCAACTGAGCAAATTTCAGTGATTTTGATTTGATTACATTATTGAATAATTTTTATTATAATTATATTATTATTTGTTATAATGATTTATTATATTATAATTCATAATTTTGTTTTTAAAAAAAAATTCATAACCGGGATGCCTATTAGAATCTTGTTTGGTCAGATTTAAGTGAGTTATTTCTAAAAATTACAGGCCTACAATATAAAACGCCAAATTTCCTTGCAAATAATGGTACCGCTTTCAGCGCCTTTTTTCTGAAAGAATCATACCGCCAGGGAGGTTAAGAGAGATTTGCACATCCCTCTTTTTGCAAGATTTTTTGTTTTCGTTTTGGAAATAAAATATAAAATTGAAGCATAACAAACTATAATATTATGAAATTACGTCCAAAAGATACAGTTTCTCAAAAGAAAATCAGTACAGATATACAAATTTGTTATGTAAGAGTAAGTAGATCATTGATTCAAGTACTGATCAAGCTCATATTGCCATTGCAAGACACACAACTGTATCTCCTAACTCTCCTCTCCCCCCCCCCCCCCCGTTCCTCCATACCTGTTATGTTAAGTTCCTGTAAAAATATACACTTACCTGCCCATCAGATCCAATATTTTCTTGCAGCGATCCACTGTTTAGCTGTCTGTACCTGTATCCCATGCCACCATCTCCATGACAAATTAAGCCTAGTTTCAAATATTTTGATTTCAGAGCACTGCATGGCACTCACATGACCAGCTGACTTTTTCCTTCCCTTCCCAGTTGATGCCAGCAGGGGATTCTCAGCCCCTCCCACTCTAGCTGCCAGATTGGGAGAGGGTAGAGCCGGCTGATCACGTGAGTGGCGCTCTGACTCTGCGGTATATAACAGCATTTTATTTATAAAGCACAGACACTGGGAAACTTGTAATAAGCAAACAGGGACATTTGTGGAAAGATAACCGAGTGGCTTAACAACCATTTTAAATCAAAGACTATAGTGCTTTTTTGGGGTTAACATAAAACTATCTTTGCTACAAATCTAGAAGACAAGTGCTTTGATTTACTAAAAGAGTTTTCAGACAACAAATTGTTTGAATATTCACTTTAATTATCTAATCATGTAAAGATGAAATAAGTAAACAGAATTTAGCTTTTTACATAATTGGGTAATTGAAGTTAATTTTTTTTCCTAATTTTATTGTCTGGTTATTCTCAACTCCTTTAGCAAATCAGCCTCCACCGGTCCAAACTATTAGCAGCTGGGAGACTAGATATATGTAGCTACATCAAGAAATCTGGGACCAGACCATGTATGTATATCTTTAAAGTGAGATTTATTTATAGTGAATGAAATATAATCACACACCAGAAAACCATCAACCAGAGAACACATGAAAAGCAAAACTTAACTTTATATATACAAATGTACAAGTGAGAAATACATAAGGCAGGGGAGAGCAGGGAGCAGGGAGAAGATAGGAAAGGGGGAAAATAAAAAAAAAGGATAGTTTCATAGTTAGTTAGGTTAAAAAAAGACACAAATCCATCAAGTTAAAAAAAAACACAATCCCATACACACAATCCTTCACCCACAGTTGATCCAGAGGAAGGTGAAAAACCCCAGTACAGCATAATCCAGTTTGCTACATCAGTGGAAAAAAATCCTTCCTGATCTCCCCGAGAGGCAATCAGATTTTCCCTGGATCAACTTTACCTATAAGTGATAGTACCCAGTTATGTACATTTAGGAAATAATCCAGGCCTTTTTTAAAGCAATCTACCGAGCTTGTCAGAATCACCTCTGGAGGGAGTCTATTCAACATTTTCACATGAATGGGAACAAGGCAACAGTTCTATACTATATTTCATAGCGCCAATCGACACTCACATGAACGGCTGCCTCTCTCTTCCTTTCCTCTCCTCCTTCTGAATGACATCAGCTGGGGATTCTGAGCCCCACCCACTGTAGCTGTCAGATTGGGAGAGGGAATGGAGTGTGGTCATGTGAGTGCCAAGCAGCGCTAGGATATAAGGTATAGAATGGCATTTTTTTTAAATAAAACACATACACTGGACACGTAGCATTAAGGAAGACAGATGAGTGCCTGAAATACCCAAGTGGGGATTCAACCACTTTAAGTACCCTCCCAGCAGGTGTGGTCAGGTGGAGCTGATCACTGGGACTTGCTCTTTGCTGAGAGATACCTGCTGGTGGACACTAAAACGGCAGCTTTCTGCCCAGAGCTTCACAGTGCCACCAGCAGGTCTGGTTAGAAGCTACATATTTTACCTTGTTAGGTTGAATAAATAAATCAATAGTTGAAGGTGATTTTAAGAAGGAAAAAAAAGTCACCTGGCAAAGAAACACATAGAAGAATAATCAAGCATCTTTCACATTTTGTGAGACAGACATATTTTAGCTCCCATTGCCAATTGTATTCTGAGAACATTATATCCCTGCACAATTTAACATTCCTAATGATCTTCTGCCTCAGTAGAACTTATTTTGGCAGTGATTTCTGTAAAGACAATGACAACACAATCAATCAGTTAATGATCAGTATTAGAAGACTTTTTGGTGACTTCCATAAATAGTCATTATTTGTAGACAATTATGATAAGCAAACCTTGTTTATATGTATCTTTAATCAAATCCTTAACACTTTATTAATCGGTTTCTGATAAACCTCTGACTTTTTCTCAAAGCAGTTTCTTTGTTTCTCTTGCTTTTGATTGAGTGTTTTTACACATGTCTTCTAGCACTGCGTCTTTACTTTCTTAGATATAATTAAAGCGTACACCTTTTTTTTTTTTGCAAGATAATACATTTCAGAAAGCTGTGGCCATATGGTTTAAATGGTAGCTTGTTACTTTTCAAATGCTAGTCTGTGATTTGTCTTTTTAGAAATGTACTTTATAGATTAAAAAGCTTTTTATCAGAAATATAAAGTTATTTACAAATTAAAATAAGGGGGCTTTTTATGTGTTGCTACATAAACAAGTACAATGGTTAAAAATAGAAAATGTTTACATTAAAAAATAAACTGTAAAAAAGTGAATGCAGGAATGAGGGGATGATTTGGTAAGTAACCTTTGACAGTTCACTTCAATTATCCAATCATGTGCCGATGAAATAAGTAAAAGGGCATTTGCTTTCCATATGACTGGTAATTGAAGCGAGTCTTCACAAAATTGTTTGAATATTAGTAACTCTATAAGTTAACCAGCCCTTATTTTTGGCTAATTTAGGCCCTGTTCACATTGGTGCACTTTTGCCGTGCTAAAATGTACCTTGCAAGAGCAACACAAGAGAATAAAAAAAATGGTCCAATTTAAATCATATGCAATGGTTTACATTACTGTGATGCAAGTGTTCTGCATTTTTAAAAGTTCTGCATGCTGCATCATTGGTCCCCTGTTTCAAACGTGCACCAAAAAGGCACCTCCCATTGAATTTAATGGGAATGCATCAAAAATGCATCAAAAACATACTGTGGTGTATTGTTGGTGCATTTTTTTGTCACGTGAAAATGCATGAAAAATGCATCTAAAACAAATATGCATTGTGTAAATTAATTGTTAATGCAACACATGGAAATAAGTTAAAAAATGTACAGTATACTGCGATTTTAAGAGCACATATGTGAATGGGCCCTTAATAAAGGAGTTAAGAATCTTCATACAATAAACTGGAAAAAAGCAACTTCCTATATATTGTGAATACCTAATCGTGCAGATGAAATAAGTAAACAAAATTAGTTTTTCACATAATTGGATAACTGAAGTTAATATACACATAATTTATTTTCAATTTATTTAGTAAATCAGCCTCTTTGTGTACAATTCTTTGATTTGAAGCACAAGCACTAAAAGGGCATTATAGTATTTTTACAATGTAATTATTAAAAAAAAATTGTGTTTGCATGCACCATTTACACAGCCGAAAATTAAATCCTATGGTAACAAGAATGTTATGATGTGCAGTATTTATGCATGAAGTCTGTAAAACCCAGTTTGCAAGCATTATTCATACAAAAACCACTTACAGTGCTCCTGATGTATTGGTACATGGGATATGAGTGTCAAAATATAATTTATTTGCTACATATTACAAACTCCATTTTGAATCCCCAAAGTTTATATATCTCCATTTTGAGGACTAAAATATATTCTTGGCGAATCTTCAGAAGTATCAGAATGTATATATGTATAGCCATTTATTTTTTAGTTTTAAAGTACTGAAGAATTAAAAGCAGATTATTTCAGGTTATTTTTTTATTCTCTCTGTACCATTTAGCAAACGTTCCTTTACTTTCTGTCACATAGGTACAACAGGAAGTTTGGGGAAACCTCCTAGTGAAGGGAATTTTAATCTTACATAGTTATTGCCAGAACTGGTGTCTCATTTGAATTTGTTAAGCCTCACTTCTTGTTCTTGAAATAACACAAAAATATTGAATTTCCTCTTACTTTTTGTCTTGGTGACAAGGGTTACCAGTACAAATAGATAGGTGACTCTCCCTAATGGGGATACAGACAGAGATAAAAACTTGGCAGAGGGTCTAAACCCCTGCATTGAAAATAAAAAAGTTCTGCCTAGAGATACACCTTAACTTTAAACATACAAACTTAGTGCCGGTTGATACTACAGAGACATGGGATCCGACTTGTGTCACCCCAAGTCGCGCAATATGAGAAATTCCTTTGAAGTGAATGAGAGCCGTCTTAATACACCACTGAAGTCACTCCGACTTCAGAAAAGGTTCCTGTACTACTTGAAGGCGACTTCTAGGCAACTTGTAGGCAACTTGTACCCATTGATTTCAATGGAAGTTGCCTCCAAAGTCGGATCACTGTCTTAACTGAAGCAATATAGTTTACTCAGGCAAACCCCTCCCTCCCACAGAGCTGATTATTCTGTGATTGGCAACAGCCAAATTCGCCTGTCCTGGAGGCAACTTTAAGTCGCATTGTAAGTTGCTCCAAATCACGCTGAAGTCGTGCTGACGTCGCACTGAAGTCGCTTTGCAAAGTCGCGCTGTAAGTCGGGTTGCCCCTGTGTGAACTGGCACTTAACCTATTGCTGGGGCCTTAAACAGCTGCCCACATGGTAGGTGTGCTGCAAGGCTGTAGAAATAAAAAAGCTACTGCTAAAACTTTCATCAGCTATATGTTTTTCTTAAGGATTCTAAATGTAAAACAGTGATAGAAACCACCACAGTGGAGCTACTTCAGACACTCTATGGAGGAGTTGAGCATATTCCAGGGATAGAAGAGTCTGAGATCAGGGTTGTTGTTTTGGAGTAATCCAGACATTTTGCCCTCCCCCGTCTTTCAAGTTTTGTTTATATATTTTTTTCTAAGACATTTCACCATCAACTATGTTATCTATTTAGAGGTGACACTGTTTTGATGAGTACTCTTGCAAAAAAAATATATATATATAAGAAAAGAAAAGGTACGAAAACAATATTTGAATAAGAAACTGAACCAGTTTAGGCAACTAGGTTCCGTTTCTGGGCTCCATGGAATCATAGGTTAGGTGATTAGTAACAGGCCAGGCTTTTGGTCCTGGTTTGGAGATTCAGAAGCGTATCCTGTGTCAGACTTATACTGGGTGTGCTTCTTCTGAGAAACAACACAGTGTGGGAAAGCGAGGACCCTAATTTAACCATGTGATGAAATTCAATCTGTCACAGGCTGGTTAAGGAAAGTCTGTTAATAATACCTTATTTCCCTTTCTTTTTCAGAAGGATACAACAAGATCCCTCATTTTGCTCTCAAGCGCTCCAAAGCCTAGACAAGTGGCCATTTCACTGTTTAATACCTTTGATACATGCCAAGTTGACACCTGCAATTCCCACTTTAAGATTTTATAAAAATAATGATCAGAAGCTCTGGCACATCTGACAAAGACTCAGCTTTATCACCAAAGTACTGCACAAAGAACATGTTATCCTGAAAATACATGCATTTATATACTCATTGCACTTTAAATGTTTTTGAGAGGATTCCCCTGCATATCAACACAGCAGCAATTCCAATGTTAATGATGTTCTTCCTCACCTTGCTGCATTAAGGTGAGATTTGTTTCTAAAAAATATATATATAATAAATGTCATTCCTTATGTCATAGCTGGTTGCCACTTGTTAGTGCTTTAAGAGGTAACAGACATTCTTTATCAGTTGCAAATACTAATGCCTCGTACACACGATCGGTTTTCACAGCGGTCAAAAGTCCGCCGGGAAAACCGAGAACCTGCTCGGTTTCGGTTCCCCGTGTACACACGGCCGGTTTTCCTGACAGGAAAACTGCCATGACAGCTTTGGTCGGGAAAACTGGCCATGTGCATGCTCCACCGCAGTGTTTCCCATAGGAAAACTGCCGAGCAAAAAAACGCAGAGAATCGTAGCGGGAAAAAAGAGAACAAGTTCTCATTTTTTTGCCGTCGGGAAAACTGCTATGTAGCATACACTCGGCCGGTTTTCCCGACCAAAAGCAAACATGGCATTTTTCCTGTCGGGAAAACCGATTGTGTGCACGAGGCATAAAGGAAATTCAAGTCTCATTTTTGGTGTACAGACACAAATATCTCAACCGTAGTATGGTGTATTTCTCTCATGCTGATAAGATGGCAGATGGCAAAGGTTTTTTTTATTTATTTTTTATTCACATTTTATTGGTTTTCACATACAGTTGTGTGATAAAGTATTTGCCCCCTCCTGATTATTTTTTTGCATATTTCTCAAACTTAAATGATTCAGATCATCAAACAAATTTTGATATTACACAAAGATAATCTGAGTAAATCCAAGGTGCAGTTTTTAAATTCTTATTTAATTTATTAAGGGGAAAAAAGCTGTTCAAACCTGCCTGGCCCTATGTGAAAAAGTAATTGCTCCCCCCATGCTGAAACATGAATGAACTGTGATTAACCACAATTTTTTGGAAAGCTGAGTTAAATTTCAATTGCCACATCCAGGCCTGATTACTGCCAGACCTGTTGAATCAATAAATCACATAAATAGAAGCTGTCTGACAAAGTGAAGCGCGCTAACAGATCACAAAATGCAACACATCATGCCACAATCCCCCAAAAAATCAAGAACAGATTAGAAATAAACATGTATTGGTCTAGGATAGGTTTCAAAGCCATTTCTAAGGCCTTGAAACTTCAGTGAACCATGGGCAGAGCCATTATTCACAAATGGAGATAACTTGGAAAAGTGGTGAACCTTCCCAGGAGTCGCCGGCGCACAAAACTTACCGTTTTCATCGGACCAAACCGATCGTGTGTGGGCCCCATCGGTTATTTATCCATAGGTTAAAAAAAAACAATCTTGTTTTAAATTTAACCGATGGATACCTAACCAATAGAAAAAAAAAAACATTGTTTGTAGGCACGTCCATCGGTTAGAAATCCACGCATGCTCAGAATCAAGTCGACGCATGCTTGGAAGCATTGAACTTCGTTTTTTTCAGCACGTCATTGTGTTTTACGTCACCGCGTTCTGACACGATCGTTTTTTTAACTGATGGTGTGTAGGCACGACTGACCATCAGTCAGCTTCATCGGTTAACCGATGAAAACGGTCCATCAGACCGTTTTCATCGGATGGACCGATCGTGTGTACAGGGCATAAGAGTATGACAACGACTCACCCAGGAGGTCATAAAATAACCCAGAACAATCTAAAGAACTGCAGGCCTCACTTGCCTCAGGTAGAATCAGTGTTTATGATTCAACAATAAGAAAGAGACTGGACAAAAATGGCATCTATGGGAGTGTTCCAAGGCCAAAGCCACTGCTGACCAAAAAGAACACAATGCTCATCTCACATTTACCAAAAAAAATCTTGATTATCCCCAAGACTTTAAGGCAAATATTCTGTGGACTGATGAGACAAAAATGTTACTTTTTGGAAGGTATGCATCCCGTTACATCTGACATAAAACTAATACAGCATTTCATAGCAAGAACATCATACCAACAGTCAGACATGGTGGTGGTAGCGTGATGGTCTGGGACTGCTTTGCAGCTTCTGAGCTCTACCAGAAAATCCAAAAGGAGAATGTCCGGCCATTAGTTCATGACATCAAGCTCAAGTGCACTTGGGTTTTGTAGTAGGACAATGATCCGAAACACAACAGCAAGTCCAGCTCCAAATGGTTCAAACAAAGCAAAATTTAGGTTTTGGAGTGGCCTAGTCAAAGCTTGGACTTATATACAATTGAGATGCTGTATCATGACCTTACACAGGCCATTTGTGCTGGAAAACCCTCCAATGTGGCTGAATTAAAACAATTCTGCAAAGAAGATTGGGCCAAAATTGCTCCACAACAATGTGACAGACTCATTGCTACCGTATTTTCCGGCGTATAAGATGACTTTCTGGATGCAAAAACATGCATCCAAAGTCGGGGGTCGTCTTATACGCCGGGTACGGTCTCGGTACTCACTTTTTTTTTCCAGCGGTGACAGTCCCCCATGCTGCGAGCGCGAGCGTGAATGATTTCAAAGCCGCGCCTTCTCTTCAGAGTGTTCTGTGATAGGAGGAACACAAATCTTCCCAGCAGCGCCTCTGTTCTGTGTTCCTCCTATTACAGATGCCTTCTCATCCTCGGACGAGATGAGAAGATGTCCGTGATAGGCGGAAAACAGAACAGAGGCGCTGCTGGGAAAATTTGTGTGCCGCCTATCACAGAACACTCTGAAGGCGCGGCTTTTAAATCATTCACGCTCGCACTCGCAGCATGGGGTACTGTCACCGCTGGAAAAAAAAAGTGAGTGTTTGCGGTTATTGCACTGGGGGGCAACAAGTTCAGGCACAGTGGGGGCAAGTGATGACACAGTGAGAGGCAAGTGAGGGACAAGTGATGGCAATGTGGGGGCATGTAATGGCACAGTGGCACAGTCTGGGCATGTAATGGCACAGTCTGGGCATGTAATGTAATGGCACAGTCTGGGCATGTAATGTAATGGCATAGTCTGGGCATGTAATGGCACAGTGGGGGCATGTAATGTAATGGCACAGTGAGGAATGTAATGTAATGGCACAGTGAGATTTGAAAAAGCCTGTTTCTGTCAGCGGTTCTGGCTACCCCTCAGCTTCCAGAAAGACTAGAAGGAAGGGGGTAGTCTTATACAGTGAGTATATCCCAAAATTAAAATTTTTCCTGGAAAATTAGGGGGTCGTCTTATACGCCCAGTCGTCTTATACGCCGGAAAATACGGTAGTTATGCCAAATGCTTGATTGCAGTTGCTGCCAAGGGTGGCACAACCAGTTATTAGGTTTAGTGGTCAATTACTTTTTCACATAAGGCCAGGCAGCTTTTTTGTCTTAATAAATGAAACCATGATTTGAAAATTGCATTTTGTATTTACTCGGGTTATCTTTGTGTAATAATAAAATGTGTTTAAAGATCTGAGTCATTTAAGTGTGACAAATGTGCACGAAAAACCCCAGAAAGAGGACAAATACTTTTTTCACACAACTGTAGTACAGAATACATTTACTTTATTCATAAAAGACTACTTCATTAAAATTCCAAATTTCCCCTCCTCCCCCTCCCCATTTCCCCCAATCCCTCTTCCCCCTCTTCCCCCAAGGTTTACCTTGTGCCTTTTAAGATGCAATTTGATATTTTTTTTCTGACACTTATCCCTCCCTCTTCATAATCATTCCCTTTTTATAATCACTGAAAAAGATTACATATAATTTCTGGACAGAAAAAAACAATGTATGATGGTCAACAATGGCAATTGGAAAATATGATAAAGGGATAGAGATGATGATGATGATGATACTAATGATTTTACAACAACTAAAACACATTTAAATGTTTTATTTTGTTTTTCAATATAATGAAAAGACTATGAAGCCTTAACATAACAAATGAACACAGGAAGTTGAATGAGAAAAGGCAACTGTTATAAATACTTTTTCTCCTGTTTTTACAAAAGTAAAAGACAGGTCTTAATAGTAATACTAATGACTCTGCACAGAAGATATCTTTGGCCAAGATTCAGATACAAATGTGTATCTTTATGCAGGCAAAGCGTATCTCCTAAACGCTACGCCGCCGTGACTTTGTGAGCCGCGTATGGTATTCAGAAAGATTCTGCGCCCGAAGATGTGGGCGTGTTTTATTTAAATTATGTGTGACCCCACGTAATTGACGTTTCTAACGAACAGCGAATGCGCTGTCCAGTGAACGTATCGCAGTGTGCATGCTTCAAATTACGCCGCAATAGTCAATGCTTTCGACGTGAACGTAAATTACGCACAGCCCTATTCGCGAACGACTTACGCAAATGGCGTAATAGACGGAAAATTTGACGCTGGCCCGACGTCCATACCAACGCCTCATATAGCAGGGGTAACTTTACGCCGGAAAAAGGCTTACGTAAACAACGTAAAAAAATGCGCCGGGTGCACGTACGTTTCTGAATTGGCGTATCTAGGTCATTTGCATATTCTACGCCGAAAACTACGGAAGCGCCCCTAGCGGCCAGCGTAAAATTGCACACAATTATACGCCGGCGTATGCAAGTTACGTCGGCGGAGGAAGCCTATTTTTTAAGCGTATCTGCCTTTGAGAATCGGCGTAAGGATACGACGGCACAGTTTTTAAATTACGGAGGCGTATTTGGAGATACGCCGACGTAAACTGTTTCTGAATCCGGGCCTTTGTATTTAAAAAAAAAAAAACAAGTACACAAGTGAATGGAGAAGCTTAATGTGAACATATCATTATAGGAAGACCATGTGCCAGGGTTTAACACATAGTGGAATGGGTTGAAACATTTCTGGGAGGAGCTTGGCTTGACCCAGCTGCCTTGGTCCATGCTGGAACCAATTAAGAAAACAAATTGAAGGTGGAGGCTTCTTAAGAATTAATTTAAAGAATTAGGGAGTTGAAGGGACGGACCGCCAAGGTGTTATTCTCTGACACATGGCCTCTGCCATGTGTAACACAGGAAAGACCTGGGGGAGCTTAGAGAACTGGGCGCATGACTAAAGATCTGGTGTAAGAAGCAAGGGTTTGGGTTTCTAGAGCACTGGGCTGACTTTATATTGAGGTAAAACCTGTATGCTAAAGGAGTCTGCAGTCCTGGGGAATAGGTTTATGGGAAGGCTTGAGAAGTATTTAAACCAGGATTGAGGGGGAGAGTGAATTTGATTATAATGGGGCAGGCAGGTCAGACAGGGGTCAGTCCCTAATGGTGGGTAAAATGGGGAAGATAGGGGGGGAGGGGCTATAGCAGGTGATAAGAAGGTTCCCATGTTACAACCATTGGAAATGGTACTATTTGGATTACAAAAAAATATACAACATAAATGTGAAAAATATGACAATCAGTTAAAGTGTTTGTTCACCAATGGTAGAGATCTGCCTAGCAAAATAGGTAAGTCGGAAGCTTTGGTGCATGAAGAAAACTATGTACTTTTTTTTTTACCGATAGATATTTATTAATTTCCACATGTGAAATAGAAAACATGTCTTACAATATAATAAAGATACAGAGTGGGTACGGAAAATCAAACTTACTATAAAGACATTGGGCCGGATTCACATACATCGGCGCATATATATGGCGCCATAGCGTATCTCTTTTACTCTACGCCGACACAACGCAGAGAGGCAAGCATGGAATTCACAAAGCAAATGCTCCCAACGTTGCGCCGGCGTAAGGTAAATTCGTAGGTGTAAGCCAGCCTAATTCAAAGTAGGTGGAAGTGGGCGTGATCCATTTAAATGAAGCGTGACCCCATGCAAATGATGGGCCGAACGAACGACACATGTGCCGTCCCATGGACGCATCCCAGTGCGCATGCTCAGAATCATGTCGAAAATACTCCCTAAGATACATCGAATCACTGCCTACGACGTGAACGTAACCTACGCCCAGCCCTATTTACGTACTAAGTAAACAACGTAAATAACGACGGCTGTGTTCCCTGGTGCAGCCATTTGCATTGATGCTGCTGACTTACACCTGCTTTATGAGTGGTAACTTTATGCCGGATGTACAACTTACCTAAACCGCGTATATTAATGCGCAAGTACGTTTGTGAATCAGCGTATCTCACTCATTTGCATAATCAAATCGTAAATCAATGGGAGTGCCCCTTGCGGCCAGTGTAAATTTGCGCCCACTATACGACGGCGTAGGAAACTTACATCGGTCGGATGAAGCCTATTTACAGGCGTATCTTGCTTTCAGAGTCAGGCGCATAGATACGACGGTGCATATGTGCACTTACGCGGCGTATCTCAAGATACGTCGGCGTAAGTGCTACGTGAATCCGGGCCATTGTTACTTTCACTCGGGCTTTGTAAAAAGATGCAGAATAAACCTCAACAGGAGGTATGGCCTGTCGCCCCAATTGGGAACTCACTGTGATCAGGCTCACTGTTAGTCTTATTAGGAGGTAGCCCACCTTGGACCTTATTGAGGGTCCCTAGAGATATAATGCATAGTAAGTTCTAAGGTGTTACATTAACAATTAAGAAATGAATAGTAAACTTCTCCTCTGGTGCAAATTAGTACACACATGCTGGTAGTTCTGTGGTTATCCACTCACACTGTGAATTTTGGGTCGCCGGGAGTGACCACAGCTAAGGTTGGATCTTGTCACTAATGTTGGTTCTTACCACTAGATGGTTGTAATTTCTAATGTAAGTGTCATACAATTGAATTATATATATATTAGTCGTAAATATGTGTCATAGATATGAGGAGGCCGTATTAGATGTATTAGATGTCCTCCAGATTTTCCAGTGTTTATGAAATGTTGGGGCTCTGTTTTCTTTATAGGTGAGCATTTTTTCCATTATATATTGTATATATATATATTGTGCGTTCGTTCTGGATATCACCTCTGCAATTTTTGGGGGCGCTTGGGAGCACTATCCTTTTGCTAGTGTAATACACACTGCGAATAGGATATGTATGACCACCTTCCTTGTTAGTGGGGAAACGGTTTTAATACCAATGCTAAGGAGAGTGAAAGTGTAACAGGCGCTGTGCACCAGCTGTCCTTTTGAAACAGGCGCCGTTGCGCCAGCTCTCCTCTGTGAATAGGCGCTTGAGTGCTGTATTGCATTTCATGCTGGAACGCATACGGCGTATGACATCATCGTCCGGCGCCGTGATGCGTTCCACAGTGGAACGCGGAAGTGCGCCGCACACGGCACCTTGTTTAAATCAGTGCTGATGCACTGCACATTGCGACCGGCCTATAAAGGCATTTACCTTCAATAAGAAGGTGTTCTATTATTGTCAGCCATAGCCTGCCAGCCATAGCCTGTCAGCCATAGACTCAGGCCTAGCCTGTCAGCTCAGCAATGCTGCTGTCTTTGTTTCCTGGAGCAGTGTTCCGGCAAAGGGAGCAACTACTACTTTGCTGCTAAGACTTCCTACAACAACTGCATTGCTGGGAACTACCTTCATGCCATGAACATCTTGCACCATGGACATTCCATCTCCTGCATATATATCTACAAATGGATAAGTAGACATTCCTTCACTTTCTAATGCTAATGATTCATCTATTACAATTGAAGTATAGCAAATACCTTGTGGATATTACTATATCTTCTGGGAGATAATAATGTGCTAACGCTTATTGCAATGGAGTACCTAAAAGGGTCAGCTACCTCTAAATCATTATAGCAATAATTAACTCATGTATGCTACTCTAATTACCTGGGCTATATTGCCTCTCATATGTGTGCATTGCTACATCTATATTTACAGTTCATGTCTGCAACTATATTCACCTGAGCTATACTGCCTCTCATAAGCAATAGTATTATATCTACAATATTTACCTCAATTATGCTACTATAATTACCTGAGCTATATTGCCTCTCATACGCAAGTACTACTACTCAACTAAAGTACCTGTTATATGCAAGCAACAGTTGTCACTACAACTTCTATTTTCTATGAGCCAGACATAAGTACACATCCTCATAGGCCTTGTCCTAATTGTTTGAACATGTTGGCTCTAACTTTTCTATGCTAGGGGTTAATGCTATTTCATAGCATCTCCCCTAGTGGCCTTAATACATCTCTACATGCCAAGGTGATATGATGTAGAGAACCCCCAAACTCCTGTTACGAGGAGAGATGCCTGGAGTCCCTTACTGATAATCACCTGCATGTAGTGGTGTATTGGGATATTGACTTTGAACTATAATTTTAAACGCTAAGCTTGGTCGCATGTTGTAATGCTTCCAAGCTTAGTAGCTCAACGCCTTTCTTTATGTGACACAGAGATGATGTATAGATCCCCCAAACTCCTGTTGCAAGGAGTGATGTCTAGGGCCTAATACTGAGTTGTCGCATAGAGAATCGCATTGAAATCCTTGCTAACAGCAGTTGTGGTTCACTCCATTCACCAGTGCTGTTACAGAAAGCTGGTGTTAGTTTGTGTTTAATAACTGAAATTGCATTGATAAGGGATGAGACCTCTGATCAGAAGGAACATATTATTTTACAGCTCCAAAATATGTGTAGTAGGCTACCAGTAGAGTGGCAATTCATTGTGTTCTGTTCAGGTAAATCAGACGTGGAGAAGTTTACCCCTTGTTTCCTCCAAGTTTGGGTTGACGCACCAGGGATTAAGTGTTCATAGGTTGCTAGTGGGATCTTTATTCTGCATATTAGTGTATCAGTAAAGTGTTGCCTAATCAAGGAGGACCATTCTGCAATTGTGACTTGGAGAGTTGGATAATGTGGAGTTATTGGGCTGTGATGTAGGCATGCCGCTAGCGCCATCGCTGGGAGGTTGTGTCCCGGCGTGACTTTGCTTTCTATGTTAGACCACCGGTTATCTGTTTGGCAAGAAATCCAGTATCGCATTTGGTCAAGTACCACAGCAGTGTAGTATGTTTGACCTTTGGGAAGGCCCATGCCCCCATGGTGTTTGGGGTTGTACAGGTGTGCTACAGCAATTCTAGTTTTTTTTCCTGGCCATATGTATTTGTTCAGACTAACTGCTAATTGTGAGAATAATTTCTGTGGGATAGGAATGGTTAATGTTCTTAAGTGGTATAGTAATTTAGGCAGCACTTGCATTTGGTATGCAGCCATTCTCCCTATCCATGTACGGTGCAGTTTACTGCTCTGGTTTAATTCCAAGAAACTGTGTTTTAATTGGTATTGCTGAATTTTGGCTTTGTTCTTCACATGATTGGGCTATTAATATTCCTGGCAACCCTCTTTCTGAGAGAAAAGGTAAAACAGAAAGGTGGTGGTGTCTGCATGGTGGTGTCACTCTGACAAGTGATCTCAAAGTGAATGTAAAAGAGAACCTAGCTGAGTAGAGAGTTTGATGAGGCTGAAGCATTATGGGTGGAACTGCATATGGGTGTATGTACTACAAATTTAATCATTGGAGTTTGTTATATAGGTCACCCAGTGTTCATGAGGAGGTGGAGACAAGTAGAGAGGGCTGCAAAGGGATGGCACGATGATGATAATGGGGGATTTCAACTGCCCAGACATTTACTGGAGTAATCGCACTGGGGAACAGTTAAAGTAATTATGTTAGATATGTAAAAAAGGGTCAAAGTTTTTACCAAGTAACTACAGACCTGTTAGTTTAACTTCTAAAGTTTGGAAGACATAATACATTTATAAAAGATGGCATACTGTAGATGAGTTTTTGCTAGAAAAACAGAAAGCATGGATTTTTGAAAGACAGAAGTTGTCAAACAAATCTGATTTGTTTTTATAAGGAGGTAAGAAAAATCTTTGACATAGAAGTGGCTGTGGAAATAATGGGCCAAATCCTCAAAGGAGATACGCAGGCGGAACTGTTGTTCCGCCTGCGTATCCCTGTGCCTATCTTTGGATCTGATCCTCAAAAGGATTTTTCCAAAGATAGGCAGAAGATCTGACATCTGTAAGACACTTACACTGTCAGATCTTAAGATGCAGTACCGCATCCGCCGCTGGGGGCATTTTGAGTCTAAATGCCACTTTGCGTATGCAAATTAGTACTTAGGCAGAACCACAAAGCTTTTTAGCTTTGTGTTTTCTGCGTAAGTTACGTTTTGCATATGTAAAATTAGTTCTGCTTTTGCAAAGTGTAAACTAGTAACACCTTGTAAAAACAGACCTTTTTTTTGATCGCCGCAATTTTTTTTAAATTTTGATTTTTTTTTCCTGGCGTGTGCATTTTTTTTACCCGACGCAACTTTATTGTCCCGTCGCAATCCACAAACCCCGACGTAACGTAATTTTGCGCGCTGCCCATCAGGAAAAATGACGTCACACGCATGCGCAGTACGTCCGGCGCGGGAGCGCGCCTAATTTAAATGGGAATCGCCCATTTGAATTAGGAACGCCTTGCGACGGACAGAGTTAAGTTGCACTGCCGCAATTTTCCAGGTAAGTGCTTTGAGGATCGGCACCTAACTTCGGAGAATTGCGGCAGTGTAACTTAACTCTGAAAAGTTAAGTTACGCTCTGTTTCTGAGGATTTGGCCCAATATACTTGGATTTTTTCAAAAGCATTTAACACAGTTCCACACACATGGCTAATGTGTAAGGTAAGGTCTACAGAATTGGAAAAATCAGTTTGTCGATTGATAGAAAACTAGCTAAAAGACCATATTCAGAGAGTAGTGATTAATGATTTATACTCTGAATAGTCTAAGCTTATTAGTGGTGTGCTCAAAGGTTCAGTGTTGGGACCCTTTCATTTCAATACATTTATAAATAGTATAGAGTCTGGGATCAAAAGTTCTATTTCAGTCTTTGCAGATGGAACCAAGGTATGCAGCAGAATAACATCCTTACATGATGACCCAGATTCACAGAGATCGGCGCATCTTTATGCCGGCGTAGCACATCTTATATGAGCTACGCCGACGTAACTTAGAGAGGCAAGCATCGTATTCTCAGAGCAAATGCTCCCCACGTTGCGCCAGCGTAACGTAAATTCGTAGGCGTAAGCCGGCGTAATTCAAAGTAGAAAGGAAGTGGGCGTGATCAATTTAAATGAAGCGTGACCCCATGCAAATTAAGGGCCGAACGAACGGCGCATGCGCCGTGACAGGGACGTATGTCCCGCACCCCTCAGCGCATGCTCACAACTACGCCTGGCGTAACCCCTGAGATACGCCAGCCCACCGCCTATGCCCAGACATGCGCCCGTCGAGTGCAAAAGTACACCCGTTTGTTTGTTTGTGGTGTAGGTACTTTTGCTTTGAGCCATGTCTGCTCCAGCGTCTGAGAAGGAGAGGGTGATTTCCCCACAGGAGAGGGTGATTGTGATAATAGCCATGTCCAGGTACGATGCTTGCCTCCATGGGGCAGAGAGTGGCACAACCAGTAAGGCCAAGGAGGATGAGATCCTGCTTGAGATCACCACACAGGTCAATGCCCTTGGTAATGAGGTAAGGACCCCCAAGGACATTTTAAAAAAGATCAATGACCTGCGTCGTGTGGTCAGAGAGAAGCTGGCCACAATGAGGAAGCATGCCAGGGACACTGGAGGTGGACCAGCTACTGCTATTACGCTCACTCCTGATGAGTAGGGATGAGCCGAACACCCCCCTGTTTGGTTTGCACCAGAACTTGTGAACACACCAAATGTTTGTGTGAACTTTAGAACCCCGTTAAAGTCTATAGGACTCAAACATTTGGAATCTAAAGTGCTAATTTTAAAGGCTAATATGCAAGTTATTGTCCTAAAAAGTGTTTGGGGACCTGGGTCCTGTCCCAGGGGACATGTATCAATGCAAAAATAAGTTTTAAAAACTGACGTTTTTTTGGGAGCAGTGAATTTAATAATGCTAAAAGTGAAACAATAAACGTGAAATATTACTTTAAATTTCGTACCTGGGGGGGTGTAAAGTTCGAATGTGAAATAGCGCATGTTTCAAGTACTTAGAACTGTCTCTGCACAAAGTGTCATTTCTGAAAGGAAAAAAAGTCTTTTAAAACCGGACTTGCAGCTATAATGAATTGTCGGCTCTGGCAATTCAGAGAGAATTCATTCATAAAAAAAAAATAAAAATAGCGTGGGGTCCCCCCAAATTCCATTACCAGGCCCTTCAGGTCTGGAATGGATATAAAGGGGAACCCCACCGTCAATTAAAAAAAAAATGATGTGGAGTTCCCCCAAAAATTCACACCAGACCCCTTATCCAAGCACCTTAACCTGGTCGGCCGCAGAAAAGAGGGGGGGACAGAGTGCGGCCCCCCTCTCCTGAACCGTACCAGGCCACATGCCCTTAACATGGGGAGGATGTCCCCATGTTGATGGGGACAAGGGCCTCATCCCCACAACCCTTGCCCGGTGGTTGTGGGGGACTGGGTCTGCGGGCAGGGGGCTTATCAGAATCTGGAAGACTCCTTTAACAAAGGGGACCCCCAGATCCTGGCCCCCCCATGTGAATTGGTAATGGGGTACATTGTACCCCTACCATTTCACAAAGGAAGTTTAAATAGTTGGAAAAAACACACACACCGTAGAAAAAAGTCCTTTATTAATAAAAAAAAAGAAAAAAAATCCAGCGGTGATAATCCACTCATTCCCGGCTTTCTGCTCCAACGTTGTCTTGTATCCAGCGATGGTCGGTGATCTCCGGTCCAGCGATGAGAAGATCCATCCATCCAGAGCGCAGCCACGCCGACCTCCTCTCACCGCTGGACACAGCCCAGCGAATGACGTGGCTGAAGCTGTGACATTTCTTATATAGGGGAGGTGGGGCCACCCATCACGTGACCCCGCCCCTTCTGACGCACCCTCTGCTACGTCACTGGAGAAGCCCAGTCTTCCCTCTTGCTGGGCTTCACCAGTGACGTAGCAGAGGGTGCGTCAGAGGGTGCAGGGTCACGTGACGGGTGGACTCCCGAGTCAGTCAGTCAGTGTCAGCGGTGGAGTAGGGTGCTTCGGACCTTCCGCTTACGAGCCTGCTCTCACCCAGACCTGGCAGTCAGAAGCTAGGCAGACTCTCCATACCTGTGCTGCACAAGGAACAGCTCCTAGGAACCAGGAACCAGCTCCTTCTCTCCTCGTGGACTCCATCTTTCTCCGCAGGTAAGACCCTGTCTCTCAGGGCCTGCCATCCTGGGGAACCACTGACGACCGTCCTTCTCAGGGCAGCCGTCACACAGACCCCACACTGCGGCTCTCTGCCCCGTCTTTCGCCCGGCATCGCCGCCCGCACGGCCACCCACGATTGTGGTGGCCCCCAGACACCCCCCCTGGGTGAATTTTCGGCGCTTTTCGGCGTTTCTACATGCCAGCGCCAGCCTGCTCCTTTTCGCGGCCGCCGCGCCTCAGGAAAGTCCGCGGCTTCAGCCGCGGCCTACCGGCGCGCCGACCGTACTCCCTGCACTTGCTACCAATAGTGCAGATCTCTCTGGATTATCGCCCCCGCACCCCTAGAGGTCCCCTCCACCCCCTGTTCAGCAACCAGATCGGTAAAATTATTTTTTTACCAAGTTGACAGCCCCCCCAGCCTGGGTCCTGTGTTTTGCCTGGCGGCCATCTTGGTACACCCCAGCAGCAGTGACACCCAGCATCCCCCCCTTCTCCCCTCCATAAGCCAACAGTCTTTGATCCAGGGTTTGATCCGATCGCCTTTAGGGATCAGGAAGGAATTTTTTTCCCTGCCGCAGCACATTGGCCAGCTTGCCCAGGGTTTTTTTGCCTTCCTCTGGACCAAAATAGCCGAGAGTGAGGATTCTGCGAATCCTCTCTCACCCAACACCCGCACCCCCGCCCACGGTGACTGGCAACAATGGTTAAATTGCGATACTCTGCAGAAACCATTTGGGGTCTGAGACAATTCGCAACAATATTACCTGCCGTCACCACAAAAGCCTTAAAAACAGATCAACTTTTGAGATTCGATCGTCGATCGATCATCAAAAATTTCAACCATTTAACACAGCTCAAGCACATATCATGTGCGTTGATTAACACTAGATCGGCAGTAAAACACCGATCAGAAATCCATGATTTCTTACTACAAAACGATCTAGACTGCCTCTTTATTACAGAAAGTTGGCTTTCAGACGACTGCAACACCATTCTCGGAGAACTGGTACCAGCAAATTATCGCATCTTAACGGAAAACAGAATAGGGCAAAGAGGAGGAGGTCTGGCGGTGATTCATAAGTCTCATATTGCAATCACTAAACCGGTCCTTCAAAATCCTCTACCTTTTATGGAAACCCTTACGCTTCAACTTCAATCTCACTGCCAGGAGACCGATCACATTCTCCTCTGCTATAGGCCCCCTGGGCCCAAATCGCAGTTGCTACCAGCATTAACGGAGTTCATATCCACTTACTCCCTTAACAGCAATCATCTTTTGCTGCTCGGGGATTTCAATCTGTGGGCCAACTCCTCACAGGATCCCATCGCGGAGGCCTGCATCGACCACCTGGAAGGGTTAGGACTACAGCAACTTATATGCGGACCCACACATGCTTCAGGTCACACACTCGACCTAATTTTCAGACAAAATCTGAAAATAAACATTTTGGGTAATGAACCTTTGCCATGGACAGACCACCATGCAATTAGCTTCATAATTCCCAGAATTCCACTAGTTATAAAAGCACCCAAGCCGGTGACAATACACTGGGCTAGATCTCAGAAGAAGCTCCACTCGGAACTCTTCAAATCTACCCTGGGAAACCGAATTGGGGCTATTCCTCCTCAGCTAGCAGCCTCAGATACACTGGATGCCATAAATGCAGCTCTGCTACAGTCAGCCGACTTAGCAGCACCAAAGCGCAAAGTCCGCAGCCGGGAAAAAAGTCCAGCTGGTTCAATAACCAGCTGTCGCTACTGAAGCAAGAGCGCAGAAGGGCGGAAGCCGCCTGGAAAAGAAGTCCTTCAGAAGACCGCCTCAACTTCTACAAAGCAGTAACAACACGATATCACAAAGAAATTTTCAAAGCCAAAAAACATCACTTTTCCATGGTGATTAACAGCGCCATGAATCGCCCACGAGAACTCTTCAGGATGGTCACCCAGACCATGAATCCGGGATGTCTTGAAGTCCCCACTTCAGACACCCAAGAGTTCTGTAATGAACTATCGGATTTCTTCATCAACAAAATTGAAAAAAATTCGGGTAAGTATTCTGCAAAACAATACTCCACTCAGCCCCCTCTTCAATCAACTACAAAACACCGACAGAAATCCTCTACAATCAACTAAGTTCATTCTGGAACCAATCTCCGTCAATACCACCAAAAATATCATTGGTGCGTTGCGGAACAGCACAGCACCCAATGACATCATTCCCACCAAGCTACTGAAGGAATGTGCCGACATCCTGGCGCCTCCAATCACACAGCTTATAAATCAGTCATTTAAAGAAGGCATAGTGCCTTCCCTTCTGAAAGAGGGCACAATCCTGCCGATCTTGAAAAAACCTAATTTGGATCCTATGGACCCAACTCACCGCCGTCCCATAACAGGTCTAAATGCTCTGTCCAAGATAATGGAGAAAGTGGTGGTAAAACAGCTGCAACAGCATCTGGATACCCACAACCTACTTGATCCATTTCAATCCGGTTTCCGTCCCGGACACGGGACAGAAACGGCCTTACTGAAAATATGGGACGATGCGCTCGAGGCCGCAGACGAAGGAGAATCTTGTCTCCTGGTTCTGCTGGACCTAAGCGCAGCCTTCGACACAGTAGACCATAAATTGTTACTGAGACGACTAGCAGAAGTCGCCGGAGTCACAGAAGATGCTTTACCATGGTTCTCCTCTTTTCTCGGAAACCGATCACAAACAGTGAAACTGGGATCTTTCACGTCAGAAAAACGCACGGTGCCATGTGGGGTCCCCCAATGATCCCCCCTATCACCGGTGCTGTTCAATATCTATCTTCGTCCTCTCTTTGATATTATCAGTAGCCAAGAACTACTCTATCACTCTTATGCAGACGACACGCAACTGTATTTTCGCATCTGCCACAAAAAGGATCATCATCTCAGATTAGAGAAATGTCTCTCTTCAATAGAAAACTGGATGACTAAGAGTTATCTTAAACTCAATAGCGCTAAAACAGAACTCTTTATGTTTAATGCCAGTCGGAAGAGTCAACTGGCAACAAACTGGACACCATCGCCCATTCTGGGACAAATCATCTCCCCTAGCTCCAAAGTCAAAAGTCTAGGAGTCACGTTTGACACCTTCATGACAATGGACGCACAAATAGGGTCAGTAGTCAGCGGGTCGCACCATTTGATGCGCCTACTACGCAGACTTATTCCATTTATCCCCAAAGAAGACGTAGCAGTCGTGGTGGGAACAATCGTGAATTCCAGACTGGACTATGCAAATGCCCTTTACCTCGGGCTCCCCAAGTACCAAATCGCTCGTCTACAAGTCGTACAGAATACGGCCGCTAGACTGGTGACTGGGAAAAAATCTTGGGAATCAATCTCACCTTCACTGAGATCCCTTCACTGGTTGCCAGTGAAAGACAGAATTGCATTCAAAGCACTCTGCCTGACACATAAGTGCATCCATGGGAAGGCTCCAAGATATCTATGCGACAAGATCAAACCTCACAATTGCAACCGCATTCTGCGATCCACCGACCAAAATCTGGTCAAGGTTCCAAAAACCAAATACAAGTCCAAAGGAGAAAGAAGGTTTGCTTTCCAAGGCCCCAGGCTTTGGAATGCTTTACCAACCAGCATTCGGTTGGAGCAAAACCACCTGTCTTTCAGAAAGCAGATCAAAACCCTGCTTTTCTGATGGCATGAGACACAAACAACCAGCGCCCAGAAGCGATTCAGTTCGCATGTGCCGCGCTATATAAGTTTTTCATTCATTCATTCATTCATTCCCCTATATAAGAAATGTCACAGCTTCAGCCGTGTCATTCGCTGGGCTGTGTCCAGCGGTGAGAGGAGGTCGGCGATGCTGCGCTCTGGATGGATGGATCTTCTCATCGCTGGACCGGAGATCACCCGCACCCGTCGCTGGATACAGAAAACGTTGGAGCAGGAAGCCGGGAACGAGTGGATTATCACCGCTGGAGTTTTTTTTTTTATTATTAATAAAGGACTTTTTTCTACGGTGTGTGTTTTTCCAACTATTTACACTTCCTTCGTAAAATGGTAGGGGTACAGTGTACCCCATTACCAATTCACATAGGGGGGGCCAGGATCTGGGTGTCCCCTTTGTTAAAGGGGTCTTCCAGATTCTGATAAGCCCCCCGCCCACAGACCCCCACAACCACCGGGCAAGGGTTGTAGGGATGAGGCCCTTGTCCCCATCAACATGGGGACATCCTCCCCATGTCGAGGGCATGTGGCCTGGTACGGATCAGGTTAACGTGCTCGGATAAGGGGTCTGGTGTGAATTTTTGGGGGAACTCCACGCCATTTTTTTTTTACATTTGGGGTGGAGTTCCCCTTAAAATCCACACCAGACCTGAAGGGTCTGGAATGGATATTTGGGGGGAACCCTACGTCATTTTTTTTTAATTGACAGCGGGGTTCCCCTTAATATCCATTCCAGACCTGAAGGGCCTGGTAATGGAATTTGGGGGTACCCCCACGCTATTTTTTTTGTTTTATGAATGAATTCGCTCTGAATTGCCAGAGCCGACAATTCATTATAGCCGCAAGTCCGGTTTTAAAAGACCTTTTTTTCTATTCAGAAATGACACTTTGTGCAGGGACAGTTCTATGTACTGGAAACATGCGCTATTTCACTTGCTAATTTTACACCCTCCCTAGGTAAAACTTTTTCTTGCATTGATACATGTCCCCTGGGAAAGGACCCAGGTCCCCAAACACTTTTTAGGACAATAACTTGCATATTAGCCTTTAAAATTAGCACTTTAGATTTCAAATGTTCGAGTCCCATAGATTTTAAAGGGGTTCTAAAGTTCACACGAACATTTGGTGTGTTCACAAGTTCCGGTGCGAACCGAACAGGGGGGTGTTCGGCTCATCCCTAGTGAGGAGCATTCTTGCATCTTGAAGTGGTTATAGGATACATGAACCAGCTGTTTTTGATGGCTGGGTCAAAAACACTAGCACATCATTCCAATTGCAGCAAGTTCAAACTATACATGACTGCTGTAAGCAGTGTCCATAAAACATTTGACTCCATTTTGCATACTATAAGAATAAATAAATCTCCTTATGACTAATATTTTGACTATTATGATAGATGAAACACACTTTCTCAGGTCTAAAAAAATGATTGGTGAAAGCCAGGGGCCAGGGTGTTCGGCTCATCCCTAGTGAGGAGCATTCTTGCATCTTGAAGTGGTTATAGGATACATGAACCAGCTGTTTTTGATGGCTGGGTCAAAAACACTAGCACATCATTCCAATTGCAGCAAGTTCAAACTATACATGACTGCTGTAAGCAGTGTCCATAAAACATTTGACTCCATTTTGCATACTATCAGAATAAATAAATCTCCTTATGACTAATACAGGGAGTGCAGAATTATTAGGCAAGTTGTATTTTTGAGGATTCATTTTATTATTGAACAACAACCATGTTCTCAATGAACCCAAAAAACTCATTAATATCAAAGCTGAATATTTTGGAAGTAGTTTTTAGTTTGTTTTTAGTTTTAGCTATTTTAGGGGGATATCTGTGTGTGCAGGTGACTATTACTGTGCATAATTATTAGGCAACTTAACAAAAAACAAATATATACCCATTTCAATTATTTATTTTTACCAGTGAAACCAATATAACATCTCAACATTCACAAATATACATTTCTGACATTCAAAAACAAAACAAAAACAAATCAGTGACCAATATAGCCACCTTTCTTTGCAAGGACACGCAAAAGCCTGCCATCCATGGATTCTGTCAGTGTTTTGATCTGTTCACCATCAACATTGCGTGCAGCAGCAACCACAGCCTCCCAGACACTGTTCAGAGAGGTGTACTGTTTTCCCTCCTTGTAAATCTCACATTTGATGATGGACCACAGGTTCTCAATGGGGTTCAGATCAGGTGAACAAGGAGGCCATGTCATTAGTTTTTCATCTTTTATACCCTTTATTGCCAGCCACGCTGTGGAGTACTTGGACGCGTGTGATGGAGCATTGTCCTGCATGAAAATCATGTTTTTCTTGAAGGATGCAGACTTCTTCCTGTACCACTACTTGAAGAAGGTGTCTTCCAGAAACTGGCAGTAGGACTGGGAGTTGAGCTTGACTCCATCCTCAACCCGAAAAGGCCCCACAAGCTCATCTTTGATAATACCAGCCCAAACCAGTACTCCACCTCCACCTTGCTGGCGTCTGAGTCGGACTGGAGCTCTCTGCCCTTTACCAATCCAGCCACGGGCCCATCCATCTGGCCCATCAAGACTCACTCTCATTTCATCAGTCCATAAAACCTTAGAAAAATCAGTCTTGAGATATTTCTTGGCCCAGTCTTGACGTTTCAGCTTGTGTGTCTTGTTCAGTGGTGGTCGTCTTTCAGCCTTTCTTACCTTGGCCATGTCTCTGAGTATTGCACACCTTGTGCTTTTGGGCACTCCAGTGATGTTGCAGCTCTGAAATATGGCCAAACTGGTGGCAAGTGGCATCTTGGCAGCTGCACGCTTGACTTTTCTCAGTTCATGGGCAGTTATTTTGCGCCTTGGTTTTTCCACACGCTTCTTGCGACCCTGTTGACTATTTTGAATGAAACGCTTGATTGTTCGATGATCACGCTTCAGAAGCTTTGCCATTTTAAGAGTGCTGCATCCCTCTGCAAGATATCTCACTATTTTTGACTTTTCTGAGCCTGTCAAGTCCTTCTTTTGACCCATTTTGCCAAAGGAAAGGAAGTTGACTAATAATTCTGCACACCTGATATAGGGTGTTGATGTCATTAGACCACACACCTTCTCATTACAGAGATGCACATCACCTAATATGCTTAATTGGTAGTAGGCTTTCGAGCCTATACAGCTTGGAGTAAGACAACATGCATAAAGAGGATGATGTGGTCAAAATACTAATTTGCCTAATAATTCTGCACTCCCTGTATTTTGACTATTATGATAGATGAAACACACTTTCTCAGGTCTAAAAAAATGATTGGTGAAAGCCAGGGGCATCTTAATAACATCACGGGCCCCTGGGCAAAGTAATGCACTAGGACCCCTACCAGGGAGATGGTGACCCCATGGCACACTATGTGCGTGGTGGCATTGAGAGGGTGTGGCTAAATAATGCTACATATTGGGCGTGGCTTTTGAGTCTGATTGGAAACAAAAAATACATACAACCATTATTAAAAACATAATTATCCCAAATTAAATTCACCCACTATACACACTGTCCCCCCACCCCATATACACTGACCCTCTGTATACACTGACTCATTTTCCCTGTACACACTGCTCCCACTCCTTTTTGAAACTATCCCCCTCCCTGTACACACTGCCCGCCTGTCATAAATGCCTCTCCCAGCCTATCACCGGCTTGTATTTATGAATGATTGTACACAGTACGGGGGGCACAGTACAGAGGGGTTGGGGGACACAGTAAAGGGGAGGTCAGGCAGATACAGTATAGGGTGTAGTAATGTAATGGATAAGGACACAAAATGGGTGTGGAAAGCGCTGCTCACCTCTAAGAAATAGATAATGGGAAAGGCTCCCCCATTGGGGTTTTTTGGCAGCAAAGTGTATTAGATGGTTGCTAAAAAAGAAAGGAGGAAAAAAGAACTGAAAATAAATGAAAAAAAGTAAAACATATTTATTGGTACATTGAAAGTCGTAAACATTAGCTCTGGTACTCCATACAAAGTCAAATATATAAATACAGAAGGGTAAGCACCAAAAGAATGATATAAAAGAACATGAATGGTATACAAACATGGTCCTGACGCGTTTCAACCCATGGGCAGGGTCTTCTTCAGAGGAACTATAAGGTGCTACTGTAACGAAAAGTAAAAAGTCAACATATATAGTTGCTACAATGTGTTGTAGAACAAGTATCTATTAGCATGATTGTTACATATATGACTACCTACTTGCTGTATGTAAACGTAGTTGTGTTGGAACCAGAGATTGCTTAAAAGCAAGAAAACTCCAAGAATGGACCCCAAAAGTAATCCTCCACACAGAAGGCAAAGCACTAGAGAGACCCGAAAGCGTGGTGTCTGTATTGACGGCTTGCAGGAACTCACAATGTAGTGGGAAAAGGATCCCGGACCGAGTCCAGACTGACGAGGGAAAGGGATCCCCGCGAGACAGTCAGCACAGGGACACCTATCAAGAGGTAATAATAAAGTATATGATGTATGATTATATATAAAAAAATAACTAAGTTGGGTCAGGTCAGTGTGCATACACATTACACATCCTCCGTCATGTGTCAGCAGGGGATCAAAGTGGGGGAACATGGTCAGCGGTATTAATTAGATTGGACATAGGCCAGAAGGAATTAAATAGAAAAATGTTTTTTGGTATACTAGTATGTGCGCGTGACGTCACGGGCGTGACGGGACTACCACAGTTGTCGGGGACTCAGTCCTCCACCGACGCAGAGGAGCTAACAATGGGGATGGCCGCCATTGCGGCCATGGATCTGACTGGTTCAGCTGTGGTGGGGAGGCCATCCAGGGCGGAGACAGCCATCAGCGCAGGACCACTATTGGCTCAGGTCCCGTGCATGCACCTATATATACACTCCCCAGGGACTGATGGGGTCTTTATGTGACCCTTGTCCACTGTCGCAGGAGCGGATCACTGCCATATGGGGTAAGAACCTTAATCTTTGGGCAGTATAATTTTGATGTGATTTAATACAATCCCATTACAATTTTATCTCTCTTACATCCTTTCCTCTGCAGGCATGGGTTTATGTAGATAGCCGAGTGCTGTTTCCAGGCCCGAGCCATTTTATCAACAGAGGTAACTTTTGAACAGATACTTTCAACCAATCCATTTATACATTGCTGTCCTTACCCTTAGCATAGCATATACACTATTAGGTGGATTCAGAAAGACTTAGGCCGGCGTATCAGTAGATACGCCGGCCTAAGTCTGAATTTGCGCCAGCGCTAATTTAGGCGTATTCTGGAAACCAGATATGCTTAAATTGTCTTACACCGTCGTATCCTAAAGTGTAATTTTTAGGCTGACCGCTAGGTGGCGATTCCATTGCTGTCGGCGTAGAATATGTAAATCACTAGATACGCCTATTCACGAACGTACGCCCGGCCGACACAGTACAGATACACCATTTACGTAACGCATTATCAGGCCTAAAGTTATTCCATCAAATAGCTGGAATAGTAATGTTAAGTATGGCCGTCGTTCCCGCATTGAAATTCGAAAATTTTACGTAGTTTGCGTAAGTCGTCTGTGAATAGGGATTTACATAATTTACGTCCACGTCGAAACCAATAGGACCATGCGGCGTACTTTGCCGCAATGCACACTGGGATATGTAGGCGGACGGCGCATGCGCCGTTCATAAAATACGTCAATCACGTAAGTCACCCCCCATTACCATAAAACACACCCCCTCAGCTAAATTTGAGTTAGGCGCCATTACGCCCGATTTACGCTACGCCGCCATAATTTAGCAGGCAAGTACTTTGTGAATCATGTACTTGCCTCGTTAACTTACTGCGGCGTAGTGTAAACACGATACACTACGCCGCCTCAACGATACGCCTGCCTACCTGAATCTAGCTATTTGTCTTCTTTTGAACATGTTATGAAATGTTATTGCTGAGACAGTTAATAGATATGTAATCCCTAACTCAATGACTAGAGATGGGCCGAACACCTCCCGGTTTGGTTCATGCCAAAACTTTTGAACGTCATAATAGTTTGGAGCTGAACAACAGACCCCATTGGGGACATAATGATTTCCAAAAACTCTCCCTTGGAACGGTGGTCAAGGAAGGTTACCAACAAATAATTATACTTCTCCTTGATGGCACAAATTCTTGGGTCCTTTCGCAAGTTTATAGAATGAAGGAGGCCATGCACAATAGGTTTGCGAAGGCATGAGAAGCAGATTCCTTGGGGTCACTGAGGATTACAGTATCTGGAATCTGGAACCATCTCTTAAAGTGGAGGTTCACCCTAAAACAAGTATCTAACATTACATCCGCAATATATAATATACTGCAGTAAAAGTGCACTAACACGCTTCAAAAAACTGCAGTAAAAGTGCACTAACGCAATTCAATATACTGCAGTAAAAATGCACTAATGCACTTCAATATACTGCAGTAAAAGGGCCCTGACACACACCTCAATATACTGGAGTAAAAGTACACTAACTATCTAAAAAGGAAAAAAAATGTGCTAACCAGTTGATATGAAGTGATTTGAAGAAAGGGTGCTGCAGCTATTAAATAGCCTAAATACTAAGGGGCAGATCCACAAAGATCTGCCCCGGCGCACCGTATCTTAGATACGCTACGCCGCCGTACCTTACTGCAGTTTGGTTTGAATCCTTAAAGATTTCGTGCCATAAGTTACGGCGGCGTAGTCTATCTCTCGTGGCGTAAGGGCGCGGAATTCAAATTGGGCGGGTAGGTGGCATGTTTCATTTAAATAAAGCGCGTCCCTGCGCCGAACGAACTGCGCATGCGCCGTCCCTAAATTTCCCGCCGTGCATTGCGCGAAATGACGTTGCAAGGACGTCATTGTTTTGACTTGGACATAAATTACGTCCATCCCGCGATTCACGGACGACTCACGCAAACGGAAAAAAAATCAAATTAAACGCGGGAACGACGGCCATACTTAACATAGCAGGTTTAACTATACGCCACAAAACAGCAGCTTTAACTATACGCCGGAAAAAGCCGACTAGAGACAACGTAAAAGAATGTGACGGCCGCTCGTATGTTCGTGGATTGTCGGGAATAGCTAATTTGCATACTCAACGCAGATTACGACGGGAACGCCACCCAGCAGACGCCGAAGAATTGCATCTTAGATCCGAAGGCGTAGGAAGCCGCACGCCTGTCGGATCTAACCCAGATGCCGTCGTATCTTGTTTGGAGGATTTAAAACAAAGATACAACGCGGGAAATTTGAAAGTGCGCCAGCGTATCAGTAGATACGCCGGCATACTCGCTTTGTGGATCTGCCCCTAAGACTCAAAAGCATATGATACAAAGAAACAAGCAAGCATCCAATAATTAGCTACTATGTGTCAGGAGATAGAACTCCCACTTGTTCTTGAAATAAATATTAAATCAAAAAAATGTGTAAACTGATGTAAAAAAAAAAAATTCATCCACATACTGTATATTCTCAGGTGCACTTATATATACTCTGCTGGTTATAAAACAAATTTCATATAGGTAAGTGCTACATGCAAACAAAAGTCCATAGAAAGTGAAGTTTGATCACAATGGGACCTCTGAGGACTTCCAGTATTCGGAACCCTTTAATGTTCTGAAGCCAGGAATAAAGAAAACAGACACTTACCAGAAATGTAGGACCTCAAATTATAGAGATCATGAGAGACTGATGCATCAGCCTGCTGGCAAAGATATGATTCAACCCGTCGTATGATTCAGGAAGGGACAGCTACATCAGTTGCAGTAAAACATTTCCAGCTGGGCTCTTGATTTTTAGGAAAAGAGAAATCCACAGACAGGAAATGTGTTACATCCAAAATAATCCTGCATAACTGTCTCTCAATAAGAGATAAAAGAGGAAGGCTTCATGGTGCGGGTAAAAAGGTTTTATTCATAAAACACCACAGCAAGCATTTACTGCAAAAAGTTTTAAAACAGGGAACGGAACGACAATAAACAAATTGGACACAGCCGAGGATGAAACCATCTAGCTGAATGAAAAAAAAGTAACAATGTCAAGATCTAGTGCTCCACCCAAGGCATAGAAGGCATCAACTGGGAACGGAGGCCTTCTATGGGGAAACGCATCGGGTGGAGCACTAGATCTTGAAGTCATTACGTTTTTTTCATTCAGCTAGATCAGGGATATGCAATTAGCGGACCTCCAGCTGTTGCAAAACTACAAGTCCCATCATGCTTCTGCCTCTGAGTGTTATGCTTGTGGCTGTCAGAGTCTTGCTATGCCTCATGGGATTTGTAGTTCTGCAACATCTGGAGGTCCGCTAATTGCATATCCCCGAGCTAGATGGTTTGATCCTCAGCTTTGTCCAATTTGTTTCATGCCATTCCGTTCCTGTTTTAAAACATTTTTTTTTAGAGATTTTATTTTAATACAGATTAGGCTGCATATGTAGAATGGGGAGGGGGGCATTTTTAAAAATAGTTAAATTTAGGCTTTTCTTCCACTTTGAAGCTGAATCCCAGATGCAAAAATATGCACTTGAAGGGGGTGTAAAGTCAGAAGGTTTTTTATCTTAATGCATTTTATACATTAAGATAAAAACCTTCTGTGTGTGGCAGCTCCCCTAAGCCCCCCTAATACTTACCTGAGCCCCATCTCTGTCCAGCTATGTCCATGAGTGTTTCAGCCGTCTGGGACTCCCACTCCTGATTGGCTGAGACACAGCAGTGGCACCATTGGCTTCCACTGCTGCCAATCAATGTCAGTTTGCCACTCAGGAGAGAGAGGGGCGGGAACAAACCATAGCTCCTTGTCTGGATGGACACAGGGAGCTGTAGCTCTGCTCAGGTGCCCACATAGCAAGCTGCTTGCTGTGGGGGCACTAAACAGGAGGGAGGGGCTAGGAGCACATATTAGGCACCCAAGAAGAGGAGGATCTGGGCTGTTCTGTGCAAATCCACTGCACAGGGCAACTAAGTATAACATGTTTGTTACTTTTATAAAAAAAACAAAAAAAAGTTTTTTTTGTACTCACCGTGAAATCATTTTCTCTGTCATCCATGGACAGACACATCTCCTTAAATCTTGACATTTGGGTTATGTTCCTGTTCATAGGAGATAGTCTTCTCCTATAGTCCATGGACGAAAAGAGAAAAAGGATCAGTCACCATTTCTCTCTCATTCTGCAGGGTGACTGGTCTTGTATCTACCCCTCTAAAATGTTCTGAGGGCAGCTTGTATTGTATGGGCTTGCTGGTTTCCTACCACAATATTGTTTTCTATACAGGTTGTACGCAGCACAGTAATAATTTCACTGGCATATTTACAATATAATATTTTTGTTTTTAAAAGCATTTGGTGGACACAAAGTGCATTTAGATCATTTGTGGCTTATAAGGAATGTAGTTAAAGAGAGTATTTCTCTTTTTGTCCATGGACAGACACAGCTCCTTAAATCTTGACATTTGGGTTATGTTCCTGTTCATAGGAGATAGTCCTCTCCTATGAACAGGAACATAACCCACTTGTCAAGATTTAAGGAGCTGTGTCCGTCCATGGACGACAGAGAAAATTATTTTACGGTACAAAAAATCCTATTTCATAGGAAATATATATCTGGACCATATACAAATCACATCACATCTCCATACCTCCCAACTTTTTGCAATGGGAATGAGGAACAACTATCAGCAAAGTATGCAGGCATAGGACACACCCATTGCCACGCCTCCTCAAGAAGAATTGTACAAAAAACATGATTTGTTAAACACATGCTTTTTTTTACCACTACTATTCCTTTATTTTGGCCTTTGGAGTTTACAAATGCAACAATTTAGAAATCAAATTGGAAAACACTTTTTGATAGATAAAAGGTGCATTTTATATACATCTATATAGATGAGGGACAAATGCGGAGGAATGAGGAACAGAGGGACATTGCTCCAAATCAGGGACAGTCCCTTAAAATCAGGGACAGTTAGGAGCTATGAATCTCTTGCATGGCGCAACATAAACAACTGCTTTTTTTAATAAATAAAATACTTGCTTTCACTCTTTTTCATCATTTGCTGCAACTCAGCACTACTTCCTGTCTACATGCATGTGCTTTAGTAATAGCTGCATGGCATTTCTTAAGGGTGGGTTTCCTGATAGTGACAACAGTGGACCGTGCCCAGTGTGTGTTCAAATGGTGGCTTGCAGTCTCTTTCAGAAAAGTGGGCAAAAGGCAGGAGCACAGCTGGGAGACAGTGACAGAAAGTCACTGAACAAGGACTTTCATGAAAGAAGCACAAGGTATTGCTTTGCTAAATGCTGCAGATTTAAAAATGATTGCAAATAAATGTTTTAATTAACTTAACATGTCAAAGTTTGTTGAAATTTTAGCAATTAGCTTCACATACTGTATATTTTAAAGTAGAATTGCAGATTTATTATCACTTACACAAATGGCTTATCAGATTCATTCCACCCCACTGGCTGCTGACTTCACTGGCAGCTTCTCACCATGCTGGGTGCAGAGAACTGCATCTCCACTCCTCATCGCAGGTGCATAAACAACTGTCCAGTTAAGATAAGCCACAATATGCATTATCACTGTTTAAATCACTTGAATGGAAAACTAAATTGTGTGCTTGGGCCAAGCTAAGCCAAACAAACTATATTATCTGCTGTCAGAATTAAAGATGTTTTCCATGTTTCTGTAATTTGAAATAGTTTGTTTGGACCTAGTTGGTCTAAATGAACTATATCCTTCTAAGCACTCTATGAACTGTATATAGCTTCAGCTACATACAGTACACAGTACTGGGTTCTGGCTGTGAGACAGAGACTTCTAGCCTCACACCTGGATAAAAACAGAGTCAGGCTAAGCTGAACTCAGCCATTCATAGGCAGGTGTTTATTCTGTGAATGAATACAAAGTTTCCTCTGATTGGCTGAGTCAGAGGGGCGGGCTGATGAAGTTACGCTCTCTAACTCGGCCAAGTGACGAAAAGTCTCTGTGTCCCAACCGGAATCCAGCACTGTGTAACGCATGTACCTGAATCTACATGCAGTGCATACTGTACCTTATAGTAGACATGTGCATTCGTTTTTGTCCAAACACATTTTCGTCCGAATTTCAGGTATTTTCGTTATTGTTTAAACAAACGAAAACGCACGCACAGAATACGAAAACCGAAAGATACAACATAAATAAATGTCGTGAAAAGATTTGACATTATAGAGAGAAAAGATTTGACATTATAGAGAGGAAAGATTTGACATTATAGAGAGGAAAGATTTGACATTATAGAGAGGAAAGATTTGACATTATAGAGAGAAAAGATCGCTGCTGGAATTGGGTGGGGGAAGTAAAATAAAAAATAATGATGATGAATGTTATTGGCTAATTGTAACCAAAGAGGAGGATCAGTAAAATAGCTAGAACTAACTTGACAATTCAACATGAACGACGAAGATTCAACAAAGCATCGAAAAACTTTGAATCTGTCATTGAAGGCTTATGGTGTTTTTGCTAGTTCTAAGAAGATTTGACAGAGCAGCTAAACTGTACGACGCTGCAATCATACATTTCCGGTCAAATGCTTGGCCCATAGGCTATAGAAAATGTTTAATGTTGGTTGACTAGTAATAATAATTAATAAATATAATTATTACTAGTGTCATACAACATTAGAATTCTACTATAGCTTGTAGGTGGAACATTCGACCAGAAAAGTATGATTGAAGCGTCGTACAGTTTTGCTGCTTCGTCGAATCTTCTTTGAACATTCGACAGACAGTCAGACACCATAAGCCTTCAATGACAGATTCAACCTTAATTTGTTCGGATTTTCGGACGAATACAATTTCCAACAGAAAACAAAATAAATAAAAACAAATTTCGGGAGTAACTAAATACATTTATTTTTCGGACGAAAACGAAAATCCGAAACAAAATATTTTTCAGTGTGCATATGTCTACTGTATAGTGCTTAGAGACACAACAGCACTTAGTAAAGAAAAAAAGTTTGTTTGGACCATTTTCCAAATTAGCCATTTAAAGTTACAGGAAACATGGAAATAAGCTTTAAAGAGATTTGGGCTGAGTGATTCTCTGCCATTCATGATAGGCCTTGTATTTTTATTCACCTGATTGATCGAGGTAGAAACCATGACATCATCTGCCCACCTTTCCAGTACTCAGACAGACTCTCTTTAATTCTGACAGCAGGCAGGAGGCTGGAGACATGAAAATAAGAGTTAAAAAATAAATACAGTACAAGTTAAAAGAGACCAATTGGAGGGGGACTATTCATGAAAATTTGAATTTTTATTTACTGTATATCAAGACATTTCTGTCACATGTGAAACCAGGTGTTTTTGACTATATGACTGCACTCTGGTACAAGTGTCACAGACATTTATTGTTATAAATAAATTAATGGTCTCCTTCCAATAGGGTGGCATAGCAATTTTAAGGTTGGTGCCCTGTGTGTGCATATATACAGTGGATATAAAAAATCTACACGCCCTGTTAAAATGTCAGGTTTCTGTGATGTAAAAAAATGAGACAGAGATAAATAATTTCAGAACTTTTTCCACCTTTAATGTGACCTATAAATTGTACAACTCAATTGAAAAAACAAATTGAAATATTTTAGAGGGGGAGTAGAAATAAAAAATGAAAATAATGTGGTTGCATAAGTGTGCACACCCCCTTATAACTGGGGCTGTAGCTTTGTTCAGAATTAAGCGATCAAATTCAGTACACATCTGCCATCATTTAAACAAGAACAGATAAGGTGGAGTGGGACTTTACATGTACCTTTTTAGGGTTTAATAAATACATATACCAAAGAACTTAAAAGAACAATAAATCTTTATTTTTCCATATACAAATGGTTAAATTAAAACGCCTCCACCGGGCCAGATGATTGCCATCACACAGGTGAAGTAGTATACTCTACTAAAGGGGTGTCAAACTGGCGGCCCTCCAGCTGTTCCGAAACTACAAGTCCCATCATGCCTCTGCCTGTGGAAGTCATGCTTGTAACTGTTAGCCTTGCAATGCCTCATGGGAATTGTAGTTTTGCAACAGCTGGAGGGCCTCCAGTTTGACACCCCTGCTCTACTACATTACCCCTTATATAACTTGTTAGGCATACATATGGGCATTAGTTTACACCTGATCATATTTTCATTCTCGATAGGAAAATTATTGAAATAAAAGAAACTGAATGTTGATCTGAAGATTTTCGCAAAAATTTTAGCAAACAGAATATTACCACACATTCCCAGCCTGATACACCAGGATCAGGTAGGTTTCACGCCAGGAAGAGAAGGCAGGGAAAATACGCAACGAGTGATAAATGCTATCCACCTCTCGCAGTCACATAAAAAGCCCTTAGTATTAGTATCTACCGACGCTGAAAAAGCATTCGATAGGGTAGACTGGAAGTTTTTAAAATCAACTATTCAACATATAGGACTGCGGGAGGGGATGCAAAGATGGATCATGAGTTTATACTCTAGACCAGGGGTGGGCAATTATTTTTTCGATGGGGCCACATGAGAAACTAAAAATATTTTGGAGGCCCGGGCCAAAAGGCTAAACTCAATACTGCATAAAATCAATTGTATTTCTTTATAAAAAAGCAGTAAATATCATTGTTGGACAACTGGTACGAGTACTTGTTATAGTTAAACAATGAAAAAGTGAGGTTGCCTTACAAGAATTTTTTTTTAATTTATTAAACAAAATTTCCCAAAACAATGAACATTTTTCATTATTTGTGACTCATATTAGTGAAAATTTCCAGAGAGGATCAGAGACTGCGGACATGATACCAGAGAGGATCAGAGACTGCGCACATGATACTAGAGAGGATCAGAGACTGCAGACATTGTCCCCATAAAGTCGTGCCAAACGACAATGTATGCCGTGTCATAAATTATGGTTTATGTATGTCTTATTGTCTTAGTGATTGATTCACATCACAACTTCATTGATAGCTTTTTTTTTGTATGATTTTTAGTTTTGCTCATTACTGCCACACACGTGCAATGCATGGCTGCATGTGTGTGGCAGTGATGAGCAAAAGCAAAAATCATACAAAAAATAAGGGTATCAATTTCAAATCAATGAAGTTGTGATGTTAATCAATCACTAAGACATAAATAAACCAGTGTGCCATCAATTGCTGCCAGTGTGCCATCAATTGGTGCCAGTGTGCCATCAATTGCTGCCAGTGTGCCATCAATTGCTGCCAGTGTGCCATCAATTGCTGCCAGTGTGCCACCAGTGTGCCATCAATTGCTGTCAGTGTGCCACCAGTGTGCCATCAATTGCTGCCAGCATCCCCACAAGCAAGTACCTGAAGATGATGATGATGAAATCTCTGTCCTGTCAGTGTTTTGCTGCCTGCAGTCCTCGGCCGTCTCGGGTCTCCTACAGCAGCCTGTGCAGTGTGCACAGTGTGAGGTGAGGAGTCGGGACCGGGTCATTACTTGGCGGGAATTGGGGGAATTTTTTGAATTCGGGGACACTCACTCCACGTGGTGACGGGCGGCTGGGAATGCCGTCAGCGGAGGGCGGGAAAGGAAGCGTGGCCAGCTCCAATGGCTTCTTCGGCTGAATCAGCGGGGGGCGGGAAAGGAGGCGCGGCTAACACCCACGGGTTTCTTCGGCTGCACCAGCGGGGGGGCGGGAAAGAGGTGCGGCTAACACCCGCAATTCTTTCGGCTGCAAATTCAGACTTCAAATTCAGATTTCTAGCGATCCGCCCGGGGGCCGGATTAAAAGGTCCGCCGGGCCGTATACGGCCCGCGGGCCGTAGTTTGCCCACCTCTGCTCTAGACCAAAAGCGAAAATAAAGATAAATGGCATTATGTCAGAACCCTTTGATATATGCAACGGGCCGCGGCAAGGTTGTCCTTTATCGCCATTGATTTTTGTTTTAACGCTAGAACCTTTTTTAAGGACAATAAGGCTAAGCATAGATATCAGAGGTATAAAAGTAAAGGGGGGGGAGCAGAAGCTTGCGGCATTCGCTGACGATTTAATGTTTTTTGTAACGGAACCGGTGCTATCTCTGCCCCCACTGCTGTCGGAGATAGATAAGTATGGTAAACTCTCAAACTTTAGAGTAAACTATGACAAATCGGAGGCAATGGGGGTAGAGATGAGCAATACACAACAACAACAATTAGCTAACTTCTTCTCATTTAGATGGACGAACTCACATATAGGCTATTTGGGGACTAAAATTCCGAAGAAATTAAGCAGAATATCAGAGTTAAACTTAGTCCCGTTGGTAAGACAATTGAAAAGAGACTTACAGAAATGGGACAAGGAGGTGTTCACCTGGTTCGGGAGGATCAACATTATAAAGATGAATGCAATGCCGAGGGTATTGTATTTGCTACAGACACTCCCAACAAGAATACCTCAGGGATTCCTTAAAGGAATTAGAGCGAAGTTTGCGGGATTTATATGGGCAGGGAAACCGGCCAGAGTGAGAAGAGATATCTTAACATTACCAAAAGAAAAGGGGGGAGTAGGATTTCCAGACCCGCTAGCTTATTATGAGGCAGTCCACCTGTCGAGAGTACTTGACTGGTGCGTTGTGCCGAAGATCAAACCTTGGATCCTCTTAGAACAAGCAATGACGGAGATTCCACTGGAGGGGTTAATATGGCTCTCTAAATCGGTCATACCACAGACAGTCAAAAGACACCCAACGATAGGGACGACAATTAGCATTGTTAAAAAAATATTTAAAAACCTAGAGGACGAAACTGAAGTGAACCCGATGACACCAATCCTGGGGAACCCAGTGTTTACCCCTGGCCTGAGTGACCCAGGTTTTGGGAATTTAAAAAATAGAGGTCAAACTAGACTGATACACTTTCAGAGAGAGAATCGGGTAATGTCTAATGAAGAAATAGAAAGGGAACTGTCCGAACATTTAGACCCCTATAGGAGAAGACAGTTAGGGGGATTTCTCCGAACTACCCGAGGACAAATTAGGGTGAGAGAAATACTGACGGAATTTGAGAAAATGTGTCTTAAGAGAGAACCAGTGAGACATTCACTCTCCCTGTTTTATTCTTTGGTAAATGAAATAAAAGCGCCACGAGAGATAGGCTTTATTCAGAGATGGGAAAGAGACCTAGAGGTAATATTCACGGAAACTCAGAAGAAAAAGATCTTTCAATTTAATCATAAAGCATCAATAGCATCTAAATTCCAAGAAGGAGGATACAAGATCCTGAGCAGGTGGTATAGGACACCGGAGGTCTTAAATCAGATTTTTCCTCAAGTGTCAAATATTTGTTGGCGATGTCAGAAAGAAGAGGGAACTCTGTTACACATTTTTTGGAACTGTGAAGGAGTTAAAGATTTCTGGAAAATGGTATCTGAAGTGATAGAAGAAATAACTGAGATATCATTAGGAGATGAACCGGCGACCTATCTGTTATTAGACTTGCCCATGTCAATAGAAAAATATAAAAGATCCCTAGTGAGACACTTAGTGGTCACAGCCAGATCGTGTATCCCGGTTCTTTGGAAGAGTACATGTTCTCCAAGCAAATCACAATGGATAGCCAAAATTACTGAAATGCAAAGCATGGAGAACCTCACGGCGTCTCTGAGGGAGGGGGAGGAGAGGGTGGGAGAAATATGGGCACCCTATGTCAGATATAGAGCGCGGGGGGAGGGGGGGAGGGATAGATGGGAGGAAGGGAGCCCACTAGGAGGAGGAGTGATAGCTCCAGGCCTTCTTTCTTTTCTTTTTTTTTTGTTTTTCCTTTTTTTTTTTTTTCTCTTGGCCGGGTAATAGGCTCGGAGGTAGGGGGGGGGAGGGGGAGAAGATGGGGTACTAGTGCCTTAAACTGGGAAAGATCACGTCAAAGATGAAAGATATGATAAAGTGAAGAGGGACTAAAGAAACAATAGCATTTGGGTAGATGAGGTGCAGAGGGAGGGAGGTAGATAAGAATAGAGGAAGCCTAAATAAGGAAAAGGACAACCATAAGAATGTAGAGATTGAAGTTGTTTGTACTGTCTGATGTGATACTAACCTGGGTTTGAGGCAATGTGATATGTTGAAAAATGAAAAATAAAGAATTTGTAAAAAAAAGAAATAAAAGAAACTACCTAGAGATTAATCCTGAAAGTTCTTGCCACATCCCAAAAATATTTAGACTCTCGACACACTGTGGAGCATGTAACAAACTCAATTTAGTTTTAATCTGTTAATTATGCAATATTGTGAAAGGATGCGATCTGGAAGATCAAAATATTTTGAACCCTTTGTTTTTTTTTATTTGATATTAATAACTAGTGTTGAGCAGAATACGCCATATTCGATTTTGCGATATATCTCGAATATATAGTCGAATATTCGAGATATATTCGCTAAATTCGAATATTCGTGATATTTTATCGAAATGAAATGATTGCGAATTTTCGCTATTGCGAATGCGAAATTTCGATAACTGCGGTAGGAGCACTCTGATTGGCTCAAAATATTCTTGATATTTTACAATACAAAATAATTGCGAATATTCGGCAAATGCGGAAGGAGCACTCTGATTGGCTCAGAATATTCTTGATATTTTACAATACAAAATAATTGCGAATATTCGGCAAATGCGGAAGGAGCACTCTGATTGGCTCAGAATATTCTTGATATTTTACAATACAAAATAATTGTGAATATTCGGCAAATGCGGAAGGAGCACTCTGATTGGCTCAGAATATTCTTGATATTTTACAATACAAAATAATTGCGAATATTCGGCAAATGCGGAAGGAGCACTCTGATTGGCTCAGAATATTCGTGATATTTTACAATAGAAAATAAAAAGTGTTTTGCATTGGTGGTGATTCTTTACTCTATCCATCTGTCACAGCCGTTTGTCAATCAAACACCTTGAAGATTGAACACGTTCATGCTGCATGCTTTGGACTTTTTTTCACTTCACATATCAAAGACATTTTTATGAAAGATTATTTTTCTATTATTGGGACTATATTTCTTTATATATTTGTTTCACTGTGTATTTCACAAGTTATTTGCGCTTGCTTATTTTATAAATTTGCCCACATGTCTTGTCACTAGACATATTTTTTATTCTTGTAGAGCGACTCCATTTTCTGTCTTGTATTAATTTATGTTGTATAACATTTTTGAGTTGCTGCTGTATTCTCCCCTTTTTTTAAGGTATGCGCAATTTTTTCCTTCTTACAAAAAAAAATAATATCAAACATACAAATATTCATAACAGAAACATACACAAAGCCCCCCCCTTTTGCATCAGAGACAATCAGAGTTCTCCTACCACAGTTATCGAAAATTCGCAATCATTTTCGCATTCGCATTAGCGAAAATTCGCATTTTTTTTTTTTATATTCGGCAACATAAAAGGATCGCCTCAGCTTAGCTACTCGGCCCAGGGTCTCTAATCATACCAGCAATGCTTTTAGACGTCGATAGGATGTGATCTGTTTTAAAAAGAAAATTGAAAAAATGCGAATATTCGGAATAGCGAATATTCACCGCGAAATTCGAAATATATCGCGAATACTCGAATATGCCATATTCGAGCCGAATATTCGCAATACGAATATTCGTGAGCAACACTATTAATAACAATGCTCGCTAGTATTCATATCTGTAACTCTGACAATATCCTATTTATAGGTTATTATAGTATATGTACAAGTTTGTGCTGTTTCAAGGCCCTGAGGAAGTGGTATTCCCTGCAAAATGCGTAGGCCATGTTTCTTGATTTTCCCAGTCAGGACCAGCACATCCTGAACAAAATAACAGTAACTGTGGTTTTAACCAGTTGTATTTCCAACGTTTCAATTCAACCATTTGTATATGGAAAATAAAGATGTATTGTTCTTTACGTTTTTTGGTATATGTATTTATTAAACCCTACAAGGTACATGTAAAGTCCCAATGTATTAGGGACTTAACAAATGACAAAACAATTGAAAATTAGATAAACAGCAGCAACTCAAATGTTTGATATCACAAAAACAGCATAGCATAGAACAGAGTTGCGCTTAACTTGCATATAGAGCATCAAATATCTAATGATGAACAGTCCTCCTTATTGGAAACGAGTGATGTGAGAAGCAAGGTGATAGGTAGACAGCAGTGCAAAAATCTTAAAATAAAATTAAAATTCTTAGTCCATGTATTGACTTTCAGACACATTATAGTCCCCTTCAATCCCTTGTGCAATGGACACCATATGAGACCTCCACCGGTGATGAGTGCCTGCTTACCAGACTTACCAGATATACTGGACCTTTAGAAAGTCCAGGGATGCTTGTGGCTGATTACCCGCTAGGGCCTTTGGGTCGCAATCCGACCAAAGATCTGTGGTCCTGCTGACGATCTCTCTCACTTTTTTCCGATGTTAGGAATGTCCCACTTGAATATCATAAATAAAACTCTGCATCGTGTAAATCCAATAATTTATTGGTTTAAAAGCATCTCTCACACATGTCTCACACAAGTCCCACTTCACCTTATCTGTTCTTGTTTTTATCTCCTTTTCGGGTGGTACCTGTAGGATTATATTTACCTTAGATTCACCACTTACCCTTTTAAAAATAATGCCATTGGGCGCATGCGCGGCGCGATGCAGGATAGACTTGCCTGAGCTTTGCTCCGTCCGACCCAGTCCTTCCAGGCCAGCTACCCAGGGCTATTCCGCACAAATACCGACAATTTCACCCTGCACCCCTGCGGGAAGCATCCGTGCATGTTACCAGCCGAAAAACAACGGAGACGGCGCAAGAATCACACTCTAACCAACTATCTCCTGGACATGGAGCAGAGAACCAGCAGGGCCTCCCAAGATGGTGTTGGCGCTGTACAGCACATGGATTCAGGGAAGGATCCTACAGACCCCTCACCATGGCGCTCTAACTGTGAGTACAATGCTCCCCTGTCCAAAGCAGACTTAGATGCCAGCCTCACAGCCATATTTGAAAAGCTAGTTGAGAAGATTGAAAAGGAGGTACATAGCTCCACAGCAGCCTTAACACAGGAGATAGCTAATATAGGCAACCGCACAGATCTTGGAGACTAAACATTATGAACTCTCCCTGTCACATAATGATCTGAGAAAAGATTATGAGAATCTTGCTGATAATTTTGCCTTTATGCAGGCCCAAGATGAGGACTTGGACAACAGAAACCGCCGCCATAACATTAGGATTCGTGGTGTCCCAGAATCAGTCACTGATCTCATGCCTGCAGTTGCTAGAATTTTTCATGATCTACTGCCTGACAGACCTACGGCTGCGTTCACCTGCGATAGAATTCATAGGGCTCTCCGCCCTAAGCCCACTCCTGATCAACCCCCTAGAGACATTGTTATGTGCATGAAGGACTTTCTGGTCAAGAAGGACATCATGCGTGCCTCTAGGAATGCTCCCAGTATTACATTGGATGGTAAAAGGCTGCAGATATACCCAGATATTTCACCTGCCACCCTGGACAGAAGACGCAGAATGAAAGAAGTCACCAGCATATTACAATCAGCAAGAATCAAGTATCGCTGGGGTTTCCCCTTTGAACTCTCTATTCCCTATAATGGCACAACATACACAGTGTATAATGTGATTGAGGGCAAAGAGCTTCTGGTGAAGTTGGGCTTGCTGGCCCATGAGCCTTCTAACCGCCTTCCATCCACTCCCAGGCCCTCCCCTATATGGTCTACTTCTGCCTCCAGGCGCAACCAAAGGGATCAGAGAAGAATGTTTCACCCTCTACAGGATCTTGCTGCTTGAATATACTCCAGCCAGCCCTGGACATTGCCACATACACCCTTCTCCTTGGCCCACACCCCACCTTACCCCCCAACCCTACCCCCGGTGGTTTTGCAATATAGTCTGCCCAAATGACTCTTATCTGCTTGAAGCCACAGGCCCTGGCTTGATCTTCACCCCCCCTCCCTTTGCCCAGGACTTTTTGAGACACATCTCACTAATATATGGCCTTTGAGGTCACCCGGCCTACTTAACCCCCCACTGTTCTCTTCCAGATTCCAGTCCTAAGTGTGAGAATGAGAGAAGAAAACCTCCACACTTAACTTTGCAACACACTTTGCTGCTGTTCCGCCCTGTGTTCTATTATGGTTATTTTTTGATATGCTGTTTCTATGCTGTCTCCTTACTTACCACAGCTTTTTATGTATACACCTCATTTGCCATCACTTTGTATATGCCTGGAACATCCGCTGTCGCTGGATTGTCCCCCACCTGCTCTGTGGTTGGCTATTGCACCATTTTTGGTGTGACGACCTGCCCGGTTGCGGGTTTAGGACTCTAATTGTCCTTGGTTCTATTTACATTGTTTGTGTGACAAGCATTTCTTGTCCCCATGTTTTTTTGTATTATTTTATTTTTCTTAATTGGTGTGGCCCTTTTGGCCAGTTACATTTTTTACATGCATACAGGTTGCTATGACACGTTTTTTCATAATTTGCATAACATGGTACTCATTGCTCTTCATGTTCACTTGATGTTTTCTTTATATGTTGGTATATATTTTTTTCCTAACCCCCTATATGGTAGGCCCGCAATAGATCTCGATGAGTTGGTACATACCAGTACCCTCCCCTGCAATTCCCTTAGGCCACCATTCATTGCCCTCCAGCTTAGATATACACTTAAACCGGTCTTTATCTTACATCTTTACTCCCCAAATATAATCTTTAATGGGTCTTAAGATTATTTCCCACAATGTCCAAGGATTCAACTCCCCCCATAAACAAAAGAAGGCGTTCCATCATTACAAAAGGCTTAAGGCAGATATTATCCTGCTTCAGGAAACGCACAGGACCTATAGTCAACTTCACTACACTAAGGGCCAGATCCACAAAAGGGATACGACGGCGTATCTATTGATACGCCGTCGTATCCCTGTTTCTATCTTTGGAACTGATCCACAGAATCAGTTTCCAATAGATAGGGAGAAGATCCGACATGTGTAAGGGACTTACACTGTCGGATCTTAGGATGCAGTACCTCGGCCGCTGCTGGAGGCATTTCTAGTCGAAATGCCGCTTCGGGTATGAAAATTAGCACTTACGGAGATCCACAAAGCTTTTACGCTTTGTTTTTTCTCCGTAAGTATTAGTTTGAAAACGCAAAATTAGGGCTGCTTTTACAAGGCCTAAACTGTTTAGGCCTTGTAAAAGTAGACCCTTCTATCCCACGTCGTCGTCTTTTTTTTTTCAATTTTTTTTTTCCCGCCGCAACTCGTATTTTTTTTTACACCCGTCGCGATTCTCAAAACCCGGCGCAACGTAAAACCGCGCAAAGCACGTTGGGAAAATGACGTCGTGAGCATGCGCAGTACGTCTGGCGCGGGAGCGCGCCTAATTTAAATGGGACTCGCCCCATTTGAAAAGGAACGCCTTGCGCCGGCCGGATTTAAGTTACACAGCCGAAAATTTCTAGGTAAGTGCTTTGTAGATCGGGCACTTAGGTCGAAATTTTGCAGCAGTGTAACTTAAATGGGAATATTTAAGTTACGGCGGCTGGCTGTGGATCTGGCCCTAAGTCTCTGAACCGCTCCTTAAATAAACTTCAACTGGTTGACTCGTGGAGGGCCCATAACACAGGTCTGAAGTCATACACCCACTACTCTCACCCCCATGATTGTTATGCCAGACTAGATTATATATTTTGCACCCCTATCCTGCTTGCCAACTCGTCCCATGCACTCATCCACCCCTGCCCTTGGTCTGACCACAACATCACCTCTTTAGAAACCTCTTATATAGGCCTTTCCCCTTCACCCTTCAATTGGCGCCTTAATGACTCACTTTTAATGGATCTACATGACACTCACACTGTCTTCATACACATCGAAAACTATTTCTCTGAAAATATCAACGATATACCCCACCATCCACATTATGGGTAGCCCATAAAGCTGTCCTGAGGGGACACTTGATCTCCCTAGCTGCGTCTAAAAACAAAGCTAGACTAGCAGACATTAAAAGTCTTACCAAAGACTTGGAGCACTTATATAACAAACTACACCAATCCCCCACTCAGGAACTCACCCAACTGATCAGGGATAAGAGTCATGCTTTGGACCTCATTCTCTCTGCCAATGCAGAACGATCCCTTAGATTTTCTAAGGCCAAATTTCTCCTCCATAGGAACTCCCCATCGACTATGTTTGCAAGAAAACTCAATCAGGACAATAAACCCACTTACGTCTACAAACTAAGAGACAATAAAGGGAATTTAGTCACCCACCCACAGGAGGTACTTAAAATATTCACAGCTTTTTACAAAAATTTGCTAGATAGCCCCCAAGACCCCCCGGATCCTTCCTCTAGAGCCTGGCTTGATAACATACAACTCCCCTCACTTAACCAACAACAGATTGACTCTCTTAATGAACCTTGTTCAACAATTAAAGTTCTTCGGGTCATTAAATCCTTGAAAACCTCCACAGCCCCTGGACCTGATGGTTACTCCTCCTCCTGCTATAAAAAGTTTGCAACTATCTTAGCCTCCCACCTCACTAATTTATTCAACCACATCCTGGCCAGCAACCAATTCCCTGAGGAAATGCTCCTTGCTAACATGTCACTCATCCCTAAACCGCAGAAAGATCATTCCCTTCCCCAAAATTTCCGCCCATCTTGGTGTTGAACAACGATATAAAAATCTTCGGCAGACTATTGGCTGATTGGTTATCCAAGGTCATTTCTCCTTTGGTTCATCCGGACCAGACAGGTTTTATTCCAGGCCGACAAATTGTAGATAATATTAGATTAGTAACCAATATAGTACAAGACGCTAATCTGCACTCCCGTCAAGCTTGTCTACTAAGTCTAGACATCAACAAGGCCTTCGATAGCGTAGATTGGTCCTATCTCAATTGCCTCCTCCCCAGATTTGGTATTCCGGATAAATTCCTTCAGGGCTTCAATACCCTATATCATTCCCCTCAAACCCGAATCAGGATCCCAGGTAACAACTCCCAAATTTTTTACTTAGGCAGAGGCACTAGGCAGGGTTTCCCCCTGTCTCCCCTCCTTTTTGCCCTAGCTATTGAACCCCTGGCTCAAGCTATTAGGAACAACACTGATATCAGAGGTTACACCAAAGGCCAGAACACATTTAAAATTAGTTTGTACGCAAATGATGCCCTTCTATTCCTCACTGAACCTCTCATCTCTATCCCTGTCCTCTTAAATTAACTAGATAAATTCAAAAACATTTCGGGCCTCGGCATAAACTCTAGTAAATGTTCGGCCATCCCAATTAACCTCCCTCAGAACTTACATGACCTTTTAAAGTCTAACTTTGCATTTACATGGTGTCCCAATTACTTTAAATACTTAGGAGTGCACATCTCATCTTCCCATAAGCTCTTATACAAATCTAACTACACCCCCTCTTCTCACATATTGAACATCTCCTCACAATTTGGTCCTCATACCATATTACGTTTCTTGGCCGTATATGTGCCATCAAAATGAACATCATCCCTAAGCTCCTCTACTATTTTCGCACCCTTCCCATTAACATCTCCAAATCCAAATTGGACTCCCTCCAGAGGACCTTTAATAAATTTATCTGGTCCGGGAAAAAACCTAGATGCAGTTATGCTCTTTTACACAGACCCCAATCCAGAGGAGGTCTAAGCCTCCCTAACCTCTGGCACTACTTCCTCGCAGGAAGGCTAGTGCAACTTGCCCAATGGTTCTCCCCCTCCCATGATATCCCCTGGAGGAGACTTGAGGCTGCCTCCATTCGCCCATACGATCTTCGTAGTATCCTATGGACAAATTCCATATTATACAGTAATCTCCTCAAATGCAATACTATTGTGGCCCACTTTGTGCAAATATGGCGCAAGGTGGAAACCCCACTCGGCCTTTCCTCCAACCCGCCCCCACTAGCTTATTTTTTGGGAGATCCCAGATTCCCAGCAGCCTTTAATGATGAGAGTCAGTTTTCTCCATGGATCGCCAGTAACCTAACTACCCTGAGATCACTCCTTACTAAATGGGAGTTCTTGTCATTCTCCTCATTGCAGTTAAGATTTGGTCTCCCAGGCTCAGAACATGAACATTACACTAATATCAGAGCTTTTTTTGCTAAATATTTTTCATTGCCAGCCAATGTAACCAACACAGTGTTTGAGAGAATATGTATCTCCTCCTCTGGAGATAAGGGATTAATTTCTAGAATTTACAAAACCCTTAATGATACCACACAATCTGATAAGTCAGAACCCATGCTCCGTTGGGAAGCTGAACTAGATAGTTCCTTCTCGGTGGACACATGGAGCACCATGGCAGATCACTTATGTAAATGTAACAAAGCCATCTCATTTAGAGAAACTCCACTGAAATTTTTTCCAGGTGGTACTTAACCCCCTCCAGGATTCATTCCTTTTACCCCACGGCCTCCCTTAATTATTTCCGGGGATGCCCAGATCCAGGCACATTTCTCCACACCTTCTGGAACTGTCCACATCTAGATCAGATCTGGCATATGGCTACTGACAGATTCGAATCCTCATTAAAACTCAAATTGAATATCACACCTAGTATCTGCCTGCTGTTTGACGATATCCCAGATTTTCCTAAACCTAGTGCTAGACTATTTCACTCCCTGTGCAGTTGCATATTGTGAATGATTGCCTTGAACTGGAGATCAAGAAATTTGATATGGTCACAAGTACTAGCTAGGATGAAGATGCTAAAAATTTCAGAAAAAATATTCCACACCCTTAACGATAGCCTCAATTTTTATGATGCAAAATGGTCATATTGGAACCTCATGTAAGGTCTCTCCTTACCCTCCCCTTACTCCCCCCATCTATCTTGTACCTACCAATTTTATATACTTATGTTTTCTCATATGTTTGTTATGTATACATACCATTTCTCATCTTTGCCTTATGACGCGATGATTGTACTATTACCAAACAAATGTGTATTTTACCATGTTTCTCTTTACTCTCCCCAACCTTGTCATGTAACCTTCCTGATTTTTACTTTTTCAATAAAACTTTTGTAAACAAAAAAATAAAAATAATGCCATTATTTAAAGTGCCTCTGATTAACCCCAAATAAAATTCAGTTGTTTTAGTAGGCCTTTCCTGACATTTTCTTAGTCACATCCTACAGCAAAAGCCATGGTCCGCAGATAGCTTCCAAAGCATCAGAGGGATCTCATTGTTAAAAGGTATCAGTCAGGAGAAATGTTCAAAAGAGTTTCCAAGGCATTAGATATACCAAGGAACACAGTAAAGCCAGTCATCATCAAGTGGTGAAAATATGGCACAACAGTGACATTACCAGGAACTAGATGTCCCTCCAAAATCTATGAGGAGACGAGAAGAAAACTGGTCAGGCATGCTACCAGGAGGCCTACAGCAACATTAAAGGAGCTGCAAGAATATCTGGTAAGTACTGGCTGCATGGTACAACAATCTCCTGTATTCTTCATATGTCTGAGCTATAGGGTAGAGTGGCAAGATGGAAGCCTTTATGAAGAAAAACATCCAAGCCTGGTAGGATTTTACAAAAACACATCTGAAGTCTACCCAAAAGCATGTGGGAAAATGGGTTATGGTCTGAGCAAGGTTGAACCATTTGGCCATAATTCCAAAAGATATGTTTGGCGCAAAAACAACATTGCACATCACTGAGATGGCAGCATCATGATTTGGGTCTGTTTTTCTTTAGCTGGAACTAGTGTTGCTCACGAATATTCGTATTGCGAATATTCGGCTCGAATATGGCATATTCGAGTATTCGCGATATATTTCGAATTTCGCGGTGAATATTCGCAATTCCGAATATTCGCATTTTTTCAATTTGATTTTTAAAACAGATCACATCCTATCGACGTCTAAAAGCATTGCTGGTATGATTAGAGACCCTGGGCCGAGTAGCTAAGCTGAGGCGATCCTTTTATGTTGCCAAATTGAAAAAAAAAAAATTGCGAATTTTCGCTATTGCGAATGCGAAAATGATTGCGAATTTTCGATAACTGTGGTAGGAGAACTCTGATTGTCTCTGATGCAAAAGGGGGGGGCTTTGTGTATGTTTCTGTTATGAATATTTGTATGTTTGATATTATTTTTTTTTGTAAGAAGGAAAAAATTGCGCATACCTTAAAAAAAGGGGAGAATACAGCAGCAACTCAAAAATGTTATACAACATAATTTAATACAAGACAGAAAATGGAGTCGCTCTACAAGAATAAAAAATATGTCTAGTGACAAGACATGTGGGCAAATTATAAAATAAGCAAGCGCAAATAACTTGTGAAATACACAGTGAAACAAATATATAAAGAAATATAGTCCCAATAATAGAAAAATAATCTTTCATAAAAATGTCTTTGATATGTGAAGTGAAAAAAAGTCCAAAGCATGCAGCATGAACGTGTTCAATCTTCAAGGTGTTTGATTGACAAACGGCTGTGACAGATGGATAGAGTAAAGAATCACCACCAATGCAAAACACTTTTTATTTTCTATTGTAAAATATCAAGAATATTCTGAGCCAATCAGAGTGCTCCTTCTGCATTTGCCGAATATTCGCAATTATTTTGTATTGTAAAATATCAAGAATATTCTGAGCCAATCAGAGTGCTCCTTCCGCATTTGCCGAATATTCGCAATTATTTTGTATTGTAAAATATCAAGAATATTCTGAGCCAATCAGAGTGCTCCTTCCGCATTTGCCGAATATTCGCAATTATTTTGTATTGTAAAATATCAAGAATATTCTGAGCCAATCAGAGTGCTCCTTCCGCATTTGCCGAATATTCGCAATTATTTTGTATTGTAAAATATCACGAATATTCTGAGCCAATCAGAGTGCTCCTACAGCATTTGTCGAAATTGCGCAGTAAATATCGCATTCGCATTTTGCGAAATTTCGAAAAAATATCAAGAATATTCTGAGCCAATCAGAGTGCTCCTACCGCAGTTATCGAAAATTCGCAATTATTTTCGCATTCGCAATAGCGAAAATTCGCAATCATTTCATTTCGATAAAATATCACGGATATTCGAATTTAGCGAATATATCTCGAATATTCGACTATATATTCGAGATATATCGCGAAATCGAATATGGCATATTCTGCTCAACACTAGCTGGAACAGGGGCCTTAGTCAAGGTTGAGGGAATTATGAACAGTTCCAAATACCAGTCAATATTGGCACATAACCTTCAGGCTTCTGATAGAAAGCTGAACATGAAGAGGAACTTCATCTTTCATAATGACAATGACCCAAACCATACATCCAAATCAACAAAGGAATTGCTTCACCAGAAGAAGATCAAAGTTTTGAAATGACCCAGCCAGAGCCCAAATCTGAATCCAATTTGAAAATCTGTGGGGTGATCTGAAGAGGGGTGTTAACAGGAGATGCCCTCACAATCTGACAGATTTTGAGTGTTTTTGCAAATTAGAGTGGGCAAATTTTCACAAAGTCAAGATGTGCCATGCTGATAGACTCATACAGAAAAAGACAGAGTGATGTAATAATATCAAAAGATGCTTCAACAGTATTAGTTTAACGTGTATACAACCAGATTTAAGTTTGTTGTTCAATTTGTATAGTTTATAGGTTACATTAAAGGTGAAAAAAGTTATGAAATTATATATCTTTGTCTCACTTTTTACATCACAGGAACCTGACATTTTAACAGGGTGTGCAGATTTTTTTTCATATCCACTGTATATATATATATATATATATATATATATATATATATATATATACACATACACACACATGGACAATGAACAGGGACACCCTCATAAAGCACCAGGTATACAGTACTGTATATATATATACACACACATATATGATATAGGGGGTTATTTACAAAAGGCAAATCCACTTTGCACTACAGTAGATACCACTTATTTTTACTTCCAATCCACTCCTAAAGCTAAGATGATTTTATTTTTTTACCTAGGCTTTTTTTTACTTTAGGACTTTACCCCTCTTTGGGACACGAACATGCAAAATCAATAGTCCTTCTCCAGGGGAAATGTATCAATGCAAAAAAAGTTTTAAAAGCGTCCGTTTTTTCAGGAGCTGTGATTTTAATAATGCTTAAAAGTGAAACAATAAAAGTGAAATACACTGCTTAAAAAAATTAAAGGAACACTTTGAAAACATATCAGATCTCAACGGGCAAACGTCTCATGCTGGATATACTGATATGGACTGGGTAATGTGTTAGGAATGAAAGGATGGCACATCATTTGATGGAAATTAAAATTATCCACCCACAGAGGGCTAAATTCAAAGACACCCCAAAAATCTAAGTGAAAAAATTATGCAGCAAGCTAGTCCATTTTCTGAAATTTCAGTGCAACAACTCAAAATTGTCCTCAGTAGTTTGTATTGCCCCCAAGTGCTTGTATGCATGCCTGACAACATCAGGGCATGCTCCTAATGAGACAACAAATGGTGTTCTGGGGTATTTCCTCCCAGATCTGGACCAGAGCATCACTGAGCTCCTGAACAGACTGAGGTGCAACCTGGCGGCACCAGATGGACCAAAACATAATGTCCCAGAGGTGTTCTTTTGAAATTAGGTCAGGTGAGCGTGGGGGCATTCAATGCTATAAATTTCTTCATCCTCCAGGAACTGGATGCATGCTCTCGCCACATGAGGCCAGGCATTGTCGTGCACCAGGAGAAACCCAGGACCCACTGCACCAGCGTAGGGTCTGACAATGGGTCCAAGGATTTCATCCCGATAACTAATGACAGTCAGGGTGCCATTGTGTAGCCTGTAGAGGTCTGTGCGTCCCTCCATGGATATGCCACCCAGACCATCACTGACTCACCACCAAACCGGTCATGCTGAATGATGTTACAGGCAGCATAAAGTTCTCTGCGGCTTCTCTAGACCCTTTCACATCTGTCACATATGCTCAGGGTGAACCTGCTCTCATCTGTGAAAAGCATGGTGCACCAGTGGCGGACCTGCCAATTCTGGTGTTCAATGGAAAATGCCAATCGAGCTCCACAGTGTCTGGCAGTGAGCACAGAGCACACTAGAGGATGCCAGGCCCTCAGGCCACCCCCATGAAGTATGTTTCTGATTGTTTGGTCAGAGACATTCACACCAGTGGCCTGCTGGATGTCATTTTGCAGGGCTCTGGCAGTGCTCATCCTGTTCCTCATTGCACAAAGGAGCAGATAACGGTCCTGCTGATGGGTTAAGGACCTTCTACGGCTCTGTCCAGTTCTCCTAGAGTAACTGCCTGTCTCCTGGAATCTCCTCCATGCTCTTGAGACACGGCAAACCTTCTAGCAATGACACATATTGATGTGCCATCCTGGAGGATTTGTACTGCCTGTACAACCTTTATAGGGTTCAAGTATCACCTTGTGCTACCAGTAGTGACACTGACCCTAGCCAAATGCAAAACTAGTTAAAAACAGTCAGAAAAGATGAGTAGGGAAAAAAATGTCAGACACCTCTACCTGAAAAAACATTTTTGTTTTGGAGGTTGTCTCATTGTTTCCCATCTAGTGCACCTGTTGTTAATTTCAATTAACAGAAAAGCAGCTAAAACTGATTAACAACCCCCTCTGTATACACCACTCCCCCTCTGCTACTTAACTGACCAGATTTTTTGAGAAGTGTATTTCTTTAAATGTTGTACATGGGGGTGTCTATAGTATGCCTGTAAAGTAGCACACGTTTCTCATGTTTATAACAGTCCCTGCACAAAATTTAATTTATAAAGGAAAAAAAGTCATTTAAAACTACTCGCGGCTATAATGAATTGTCGGGTCCCGGCAATACAGATAAAAGTCATTGAAAAAAATGACAGGGGTCCCCCCCCAGTCCATTACCAGGCCCTTTGGGTCTGGTATTAATATTAAGGGGAACTCTTAACCAAAATGAAAAAAAAAAATGTGTGGGGTCCCCCCAAATTCCATATCAGGCCCTTCAGGTCTGGTATGGATATTAAGGGGAACCCTGCACTTTTTTAAAAAAAATGGCATAGGGGTCCCCCTTAAGACCCTTTAGGTCTGGTATGGATTTTAAGGGGAAACCTGACCCAAAATAAATAAAAAATGGTGTGGGGTTCCCCCCAAAAACCCATACCAGACCCTTATCTGAGCACGCAACCTGGATGGCCGCAGGAAAAGAGGGGGGACGAGAGAGTGCCCCCCTCCTGAAAAGTACCAGGCCACATGCTACTTTACAGACATACTACAGACACCCCCCCAGGTACGAAATTTAAAGGAATATTTCACTTTTATTGTTTCACTTTAAGCATTATTAAAATCACTGCTCCAGAAAAAACAGCCACTTTTAAAACTTTTTTTGCATTGATTCATGTCTCCTGGGGCAGGACTTTTTATTTTTCATGTTTATGTCCCATAGACTTTAACGGTGTTCATGTGTTCGAACACATTTTTTGCCTGTTCGCATGTTCTGCTGCAAACCGAACTGAGGGGTGTTCGGCTCATTTTTTGCATTGATACATGTCCCCTGGGGCAGGACCCAGGTCCCCAAACACTTTTTATGACAATAATTTGCATATTAACCTTTAAAATTAGCATTTTTGATTTCTCCCATAGACTTTTAAAGGGCGTTCCACGGTTTTCGAATTTGCCGCAAACACCCCAAATTGTTCGCTATTTGGTGAACAGCCAATGTTCGAGTCAAAATCATGTTTGACCCAAACATAAAGCTCATCCCTACTCTATACACTCCAAAAATAAGTGATGGACTGGGCTGCTCAAATAACCTAGCTGGCCTATATGACTGTAAAGGAACCTATACCTCAATGGGTCTTGATTGAAACTCTTGCATGCCTTCCTTAATCTATTGGAAATTTAATGTGGCTTCTCAATAGGCTGTGCCCCCCTATCCCGTGTCCTACCCTATCACATTTGCTAGCTATTCAGGACAGACAGAGAGATCAAAGACTCCTTTCTTCTACACCCGTCCCTTGTTTTCCACAACCCCAAGTTCCCACCTGGACTCTTACAGCATTAATTTCATTGGTTGACCAATAATGGCATTTTCTCTCTCTTCTTAAGAAAGGGAGAATTTTCTTGGCACACTACTGCAACACAATGCAGATGCCTTCTTCTGAAACATTCCATTATAACCAAATAATATCCTATATTCAATCTATGATCAAATCATCCTCCATCCCTCTGACACTTACTTTTTTTTATATCTTGCAACTCTAGTAATCTAATAAAAAGGTGTGTGTGTCCACTTTATATGCCGTGCTGGCAGACTTGTATCACAACTTTGCTACATGCTCCTGTGGGAAAAAGATATGACTATTTTGTTTGAATTAACAGAGTGGCAGGAAAGTGCCAACAATCTGTCCAAAATGATTATTAATACAAATTTAGTAGAGTTTAATTGTAAAACCTTGCTGAGATGGTATCTGGTTATAACAATAATTGCATCCAACAGCCTCACCAGCCTGTTTTAGGCACTGTGGCCAACTTGAAACCATGTACCATGTTTGGTGGCAATGTCTCATAATTTAGGTTTTGGATCAGAATCTTTAATCTTATCTGCTCAGTGATGGGTGTAAACATTGCTAAATGCTCAGTGCTTCTATACAGTACATGTTTTTATCTCACCTACTGTGGATGATACATACACCTTCTATGTATGAGAGATTATTTTTGAAACTTACTGTTTATCTCTGAGCTGGAAAGTTGAAAATTCAATAAAATAATTGCAAGATAACCACCCAAGTCTGTGTCCTGCATTTTGCCTGTGAGCTCCAAACTCCATTACTGTTAGTTATTCCAGTATGATAGAATTCCTGTTAAAAGTGGTAGCAGAGCTATCCCACTAAGAGGTAAATACTTGAGACAAAGTGATTGTTTGATGACCATTTTGTCAATGTCTGCATACATACTTTGTCTAATATCAGCTGAACAACCTAATAGTGTGACTTTAAAAATGGTTAAATATGCTAGCTGACCAACAAAAAAAAAATAAGTTGCAGAAAATACTATGGACATATAAAGAGACATTAAAATAACAGAGAAACAAGTGTCACCAATAATTCAAATGAAAGTGAGACATTTTAGTGGGAGAAATGACATGAAAAAAAAGTTAAATATTCAGACAAAAGCTTCTAATAAATCTTCTGAATATTAAATGTATTCCTTTATAAACTGATGGAAGCTCCTGTTAATAATATTAACAATACATATAGGAATTATAAATATATTATTCAGTTCAACTGCATACAAATAGGTTTGTAGTGGGCTATAAACCCAAGCTGTGTTGCCGGACCTCACTGCTAACCATTATAACACTGTGTGGCTGTCACACTGTTAATGTTCTATATAAAGTCTTGAAGCAGTATCCTTTGTCCTTATGAAAAAAAAAAAAAAAAAACGACATTTTACCTTTTATATGAGAATATATGCAGAAAAGCTTTTCTTTGTTGTTCCTACTTTACAACATTACATTTCAATGTCAAAATGTCAGTGCACATGACACATCATTTGGTATTTATGCATTGCTGTCAGAAATTAAGAGCAACATTCACTTGTAGCTATGAAGTCTGGATTTTGGATGTATGCATTATTTTCAAAGTCATAAAATACATTTTCCCTGAACTTGACTTTCTTCAGCAGAGAGTTTTTATAGTGTCAAGAGTAGGATGACAGGGCTTACATTATCATTGACAAAAAAGACGAATTTTAAAGTATATCTGGAATGTTTGAGTGTTAGAAATCAGCTAAATGCCCATGTACATTATTATTAGCTGTCAGTTTGATTGTTCACAGTATAATCAAAACAGAGATTCAGCTCTATCGTAACACATTTTGAACGCCTAAGATTAGTTCCTTAGAACGCTGATGACATTTCGTGAACACTTTGACTTTAGAGTTGCACTGTATAATAATATAAGATGTTCCAGTGCTTCAAAAGGAATTGTTCTAGTGGAAAGTATTGTATTCCATATACACACACTACGCATCTTTTGCCAAATACATGGAAAACTTGACCTTAAGACAATTAAAACATAACACCTAATGCATGTTTAATACAAATAACAATTACAAAACTTGATTAAAATTTCCCTCCTTGAACCAAAATGTAAACAATTACACATTTCAGAGTACCTTTTTATAAACTGAGAAAGAGTGAACCGAAGAGAGAGTTTAAAAAGAAGACTGTACAATTGATTTACTAAAGGCAAATAGACTGTTCTCTCTGCAAGTGCATGCATTTCCCCTAGTAAATTGAATATAGTAAAGCTTCACTTTGTAAAGAATACACAATCAGATGCAAGGGGAAAAAAAATGTTTTTGTTTCCTTGCACGTGATTGGATGAAGGAAATCAGCAGAGTTTTACCACAATTACTAATCTCTGAGGAAAATGACTGCAACTTCAATTGAAAAGTGATCAGTCTATTTGCCTTTAGTAAATTCACCTCTATAAATTTGGGCCACAGTTCTACTTATTCCACAGCTCTGCAAACAATAAATGGTGTGTACTCATTTTGGTACTACTTTGACTTTTGATACCCACATGTTTGAAATATTACTCAGTGTCATCCATATAACCAGTTTAGCTTTATAACATTTCTCTTTCAATAATTTTTTTTTAACATGTATAAACATAAAATACGAATGTAGCATAATACAAGACTCAGATGGAAAGGCCCTCGGAGTAATATAGAATAATATATACATTCAGAGTATGCAAATGTAAACCAATACAATAATGAGGATAAGAGGGTGGGCTGTCTTTATGTCCCGCCTGAGAGTGATGTTGTATCTTCAAGCCAGGGGCCAGGCCTCCGGAGTAGCAAGGTTCCCGTCACTGCCGGCACCCCTAATGGGTTCATGCTGTGCCAGAGGTGGATTCCCCCCGCCCCACCCATGTGCATTGAGGATGGCCACCTCAGGAGATCTAGGGATCTGGCAACCGGTCACCTTGTAGATCATGTTAAAGATCAGTCTCCAAAATGTGCGGATCTTGGGACATTCCCACCATATGTGACCCATGGAGCCTTGTAGCTGACAGCCTCTGAAGCTTAGAGGGTCTGATGATGGGTAAATGGCTGTTAGCCTGGTAGTGGTGAGGTATCATCTGGTTAAAATTTTAATGCTAGCCTCCATTAAGGAGACATTTTGGATCCCCTTGAAGGATTTGGTGAATGCCGTTTGCCAGGTCTCCAGTTCCAAGTTGCATCAGAAGTCTGCCTCCCATGCCTTCATATAAGAGTTTTTTCCCTAGGGTGAGTGAGGGCTGAGTAAATCACTGAGATGTCCACACCACATCTCATAAGCTGTGAATTTGGGAGGCAGGGGCTTGTCCTTCCATATTTTGTTTAGGAAGTGGGAAATTTGGCTGAAGCGGAACCTTTCCCACTCTGGGAGTTCCAGGTTGTTAATGCAGTAACTGAGGGAAATGGGGCCGCTGGAGGTGAAGTAGTGACCTACTGTATGCGGTATACCCCCTTGTCCAACCACCACCTAAAATCTGTAATGAATAAGCCAGGCGGGAAATCAGGGTTGTGGAAGATGTGTGTGAGAGGGCATCCTGTGTAAACCAAGGATGGATTGTTTCTGAGGCTGTCACAAAAAGTGTATGAGTGAGATAAGACAGGAAATAGTATGGACGGTTGGGTCTTTTGGGGGCACCATAGGAGGAAAACTAATGTGAAGCTGAGGGTGGCTTGTCTTTTAATTGTCATCCAGTTAGGTTTTTCAAACCTGGAGTAAAGTGTGGAGAGTTGGACTAATCTAGCTGCAATAAAATATTTGTGAAGTTTGGTAGGGTCCAGACCTCCCCTACGTCGCTCTGAGGAATGCAATACCCCCAGTTTCCCCGGGTGAATTTCAATATTTTACTCTGTAGGGATCGTTGGTGGTCTCTCCTAATTGGGATGGGAAGGGAGTGGAAGAAGTAGAGGATTCTTGAGAGTAAGGTCATTTTAATTGATTTGATCCTACCCAACCATGTGAGCCTGTGTTTGGACCAGAGTTTGAGATCAGCCTCCAAGTTTCTTATAAAGTGGGGGGTGGCTTTGGTAGTATATGGTTTCTGTTTTGACCATTAGCAAGATGTCTAAGTAACAAATTGAAATGTCATTCCAGTCAAATTTGAATGACTGTTTTAGTAGAGAAACTATCTGGGGAGATAGGGAGACGTTCAGGGCTTGTGATTTAGAGTAGTTTACTCTAAGTCCCAAGATTTTAGCGAAGTCTTCCAGTGTGTGGCAGAGGTTAGGGAGAGAAGTGAGGGGGGAGGTTAGGAACAGTAGGATGTCATCTGTGAATAGACCACATGTGTGGGTCTGATCTCCACAGGTGACCCCTTTAATGTCAGGGTTCTGACGAATAGCAATCGCCAGGGTTTCTTTTGCTATTTGCTATATCGTAAATAAAGAGCCTGTAAAAGTCCTATTAGATCGGTCCCCGAAAACCCCATCGCTTTAATAGGGAGAAGATGTAGGGCCAGGAAACTGTGTCAAAGGCCTTCTGCAGGTCCAATGACAGGATGAATCCCTGCTGTTTAGTCCCCCCTGCCCAATTAGTTTGTAAGATTGAGTGGGTGAAATCCCTCTTGGAGGGGCTGAGTTCTTTCCATGCATCTGCCAAACCGTACCCGTGAAGAATCTTCGCTATTTTGAGGCTCACTTTTGTTGGGCGAATCAGTTGGGACCTTGGCGGTTTGGACTTGTCTAGGCCTTGATCGAATGCGACATTCGAGTCTCCCCCAAAAATGATCGTTCCTTCAAGTTTAGGGTGCTCATTAGGGTGCTGAAAATTTTGGCCTGTCCTCTAATGGGTGTGTAGTATGATACTAGGGAGTAAAGTTGGTCCCCCAGCATGCCTTTCACTAGGATAAATCTCCCTTCTGGGTCAGTATAGTCAGAGATTTTCTCAAATTTGCAGGATTTGCATAATAAAGCAGCCTGAGTTTTGTGTTGGGGAGGATGAAATAAATAGATTAGCAGAGCTCTGAACTATTCAGCGATCAGCTCTGAGAGTCTCTACCTATGAGGAGAGTGGGTGTGTGCCTTTCCTCCAATCAGCTGTCTTGGCTGTATGCCCAGACGTCACTGCAGCGTTGAACAATTTGCACTTACAGTAGTGTAGTGAGTGTACAGCATGTATAACAGTGTAAATTTGCTGTCCCCTCGGGGGGCGGACCCAGCGGCCGACATGTGAGCAGCTCTGAACCAGAGCTCCGTGCAGGACAGAAAATCCTTCAGCCATCCTGGGCTTCAGAGGCGCAGATTCTCAGCAGCAATGGCACCTCCTGGCTCCCGAGACTGTGCCGATCACAAAGGCATGGTTAAATGCGGCCGGGCACCCATGGAATCGCCCGCAGAATGTTTGTCCCAGTTTGCCTGGGGATCCCAAGATGGAGGCGGCCATGCGGTGGACGATCAGGGCCCTAGCTCTGCACAGCACGATGGCGCTGACTGGCCCCCTCTTCCCAGTGGCAAGGTAAGCCAGTTTCACCCCAGAACTAAGGGAATGAGGAAGGGATCGCCCCTGGCCAGATCGCCGCCACAGGCGGAGGGGGGAAGCTGAGCCTGGCATGGGAGAGGGGGAGCCCTCCCTGAAGCAGATTATGGAGGCCATCTGCACTTGCCAAGCCACACTGACTGAGCATATTGATGGCATAAAGGCTGAAATGTCATTCCTCAAACATGATGTGCAGACTATCAGAGAGAGGGCTGTTGAAGCTGAACAGAGGATTAGTGATTTAGAGGATGTGGTGTGTCCCTTGGAAAATAAATTGCAAAATGTACACTGTGAGTAAGGATGAGCCGAACACCCCCCTGTTCGGTTCGCATCAGAACTTGCGAACACACCAAATGTTCGTGTAAACATTAGAACCCCGTTAAAGTCTATGGGACTCGAACATTTGAAATCTAAAGTGTTAATTTTAAAGGCTAATATGCAAGTTATTGTCCTAAAAAGTGTTTGGGGACCTGGGTCCTGTCCCAGGAAACATGTATCAATGCAATTTTTTTTTTTAAAACGGCCATTTTTTCAGGAGCAGTGAATTTAATAATGCTAAAAGTGAAACAATAAAAGTGTAATATTACTTTCAATTTCGTACCTAGGGGGGGTGTAAAGTCAGCATGTGAAAAAGCGCATGTTTCCCGTACATAGAACTGTCCCTGCACTAGGTGTAATTTCTGAAAGAAAAAAAGCCATTTAAAACCGGCTTTGCGGCTCTAATGAATCGTCGGCTCTTTCAATTACAGAGATGATTCATTCATAAAGAAATAAAATGTGTGGGGGTCCACCAAATTAAATTACCAGGCCCTTCAGGTCTGGAATGGATATTAAGGGGAACCCCGCCGTAAAAATAAAAAAATGACGTGCGGTTCCCCGCAAATATCCATACCAGGCCCTTCAGGTCTGGTGTGGATTTTAAGGGGAACTCCACCCCAAATTTAAAAAAAATGGCGTGGAGTCCCCCTAAAAATCCACACCAGACCCTTATCCGAGCACGTTAACCTGGCCGGCCGCAGAAAAGAGGGGGGGGACAGAGTGCGGCCCCCCTCTCCTGAACCGCACCAGGCCACATGCCCTCAACATGGGGAGAATGTCCCCATGTTGATGGGGACAAGGACCTCATCCCCACAACCCTTGCCCGGTGGTTGTGGGGGTCTGCGGGCGGGGGGCTTATCAGAATCTGGAAGACCCCTTTAACAAAGGGGACCCCCAGATCCTGGCCCCCCCTATGTGAATTGGTAATGGGGTACACTGTACCTCTACCATTTCACGAAGGAAGTGTAAATAGTTATAAAAAAAAACACACAGACACGTACAAAAAAATCCTTTATTAATAAAAAAAAAAAATAATCCAGCGATGTGAATCCACTGTCTCCTATCCAGCGATGGATGATCTCTCCAGCGACGGTTGATCAGCGGTCCGGTCCAGCGATGCAGAAGATCCATCCATCCAGAGCGCAGCAGGGGAGCTCCACTCTCTGCTGGACACAGCCCAGCGGAATGACGCGCTGAAACTGTGACATTACTTATATAGGGGAAGCGCCGGCCACCTGTCATGTGACCCCGCCCCCTCTGAGGCACCCTTGTACGTCACTGGGAAAGCCCTGTCCTTCAGGGTCTTTCCCAGTGACGTACGAGGGTGCGTCAGAGGGGGCGGGGTCACGTGACGGGTGGCCGGCGGTTCCCCTATATAAGTAATGTCACAGCTCCAGCGCGTCATTCCGCTGGGCTGTGTCCAGCAGAGAGTGGAGCTCCTCTGCTGCGCTCTGGACGGATGGATCTTCTGCATCGCTGGACCGGACCGCTGATCATCCGTCGCTGGAGAGATCATCCATCGCTGGATAGGAGACAGTGGATTCACATCGCTGGATTTTTATTTATTTTTTATTAATAAAGGATTTTTTTGTACGGTGTCTGTCCCCCCCCCCTCTTTTCTGCGGCCGGCCAGGTTAACGTGCTCGGATAAGGGTCTGGTGTGGATTTTTAGGGGGACTCCACGCCATTTTTTTTATTTGGGGTGAAGTTCCCCTTAAAATCCACACCAGACCTGAAGGGCCTGGTATGGATATTTGCAGGGGGACCGCATGTCATTTTTTTTTTTTTACGGCGGGGTTCCCCTTAATATCCATTCCAGACCTGAAGGGCCTGGTAATTTAATTTGGGGGACCCCCACACATTTTTTTTTTCTTTATGAATGAATCATCTCTGTAATTGAAAGAGCCGACAATTCAGTAGAGCCACAAAGCCGGTTTTAAATGGCTTTTTTTCTTTCAGAAATTACACTTTGTGCAAGGACAGTTCTATATACGGAAACATGCGCTTTTTCACATGCTGACTTTACACCCCCCTCTAGGTACGAAATTTAAAGTAATATTACACTTTTATTGTTTCACTTTTAGCATTATTAAATTCACTGCTCCTGAAAAAACGGCCGTTTTAAAAAAAAAATTGCATTGATACATGTTTCCTGGGACAGGACCCAGGTCCCCAAACACTTTTTAGGACAATAAATTGCATATTAGCCTTTAAAATCAACACTTTAGATTTCTCCCATAGACTTTAACAGGGTGTTCCGCTGCTTTTCGAATTTGCCGTGAACACCCCTAATTGTTCGTTATTCGCCGAACAGGCAATGTTCGAGTCGAACATGAGTTCGACTCGAACTCGAAGCTCATCCCTAACTGTGAGGTGATAGCTTATACTGATAAGCTCAAGGACATGGAGGACCACCAAAGGAGGAACAACATCCGTTTGGTAGGCTTCCCTGAGAAAGTAGAAGGCAAGCAGCCTGAAGATTTTCTTGAGCTGTGGCTTAAAGATAACATGGCGGCAGGGCCGGTGCAAGGATTTTTGCCATCTCAGGCGAATGTGCATTTGTGTGGCCCCCCCCCCCGGCACGCACACACACACACACCTGAGATTGCCCTGATTACGGAAGCGGACTGGAGTGCGGGGAGAACTGTGAGTACCGAGGCCGGCCTGGAGTGAACAGATATTAAATGCTGGCGCACCTGGTGGGATGTGCTAATCACATGACTCGCCTCACCAGTAAAGCGCACAGCCTGTGAGATCCACCCACCCTCACCGGCCGAATACAGGATCTGCTGTAGAAAAAAAAAAAAAACACATCAAATGCAGCCGCTGTGCCCATCAAACACAGACACTGTGCCATCAAACGCAGCCACTGTGCCATCAAACGCAGACACTGTGCCATCAAATGCAGCCACTGTGCCATCAAACGCAGCCACTGTGTCCAAACGCAGCCACTGTGCCATCAAACACAGCCACTGTGTCCAAACGCAGCCACTGTGCCATCAAATGCAGCCACTGTGCCATCAAATGCAGCCACTGTGCTATCAAATGCAGCCACTGTGCTATCAAATGCAGCCACTGTTCCATCAAATGCAGCCACTGTTCCCATTTTATTACAAATATGATGTGCTGTATCATTTTTTTGTTCCAGAAAATTAGACTCATCTTTAAAAACAAATGACAGGAGCAGCCCCCCCCCCAAAATCCCAGTTAACAGAGGAGTACATGGCACCCAAACACAAACAGAAACACCCCTCCCTCTTGTCACACCAGCTCAGTGTCACTCTACATGCCAACACAACCCCCGCCCTTATAACAGCTTACCTGAGGATGCCGCCATTGCAATCCAACACCCTCCCGCCTGTTCTTGCTCCAGCATAGGGCGGGCGGCTCAGTTCAGGCACACCCGAGCAGCATCTGGGGTCCCCGGAGGACACAGTATGCAGTGCAGTGAGCGGCAGCCGCGCCGCTGAGGGCAGAGAATAGCCTACAGCAGTGAGAGAGGAGGAGGAGGAGGCTAGCACGGTCATTGGCTGCGGGCACCGGGGGAGGACTCATCCTGGCTGACTCTGAGTCCTTCTTTAGATGCCACCTGCACACACACTCTCTCTATGGGCGGGCGGGCGACTGTCCCGGCGGCGTAAGGCAGGTGCCCATGTTGCCTTGTGCTAGCTCCGGCCCTGCATGGCGGACACTACGTTTTCACGCTTTTTTGCCATATAAAGCGCTCACAGGGTGCCATCGAACCCCCCCCCCCCTTGGTTCCCACCCGCGCCCGATGATAGCATGTATTCTGCACTTCAGAGATCGTGAAAATATCCTCCATGCAGCCCGCACTATAGGAGACCTGCAATTTAATGGGAATCGTATTTCTGTTTATCCTGACTTCTCTGCAGCCACGCAGAAACAGAGAGCTCATTTTATGCATGTCAAGAAGAGGCTCCGGGACTTACACATGGCTTACAGTATGATGTACCCAGCAAAGCTCAGAGTGGTCGACGAGGGCAAAGTTTTTTTCTTCAATTCTCCTACAGATGCTTTGCGCTGGCTGGACACTAGGGGGCACCCTAGTCCGGGAAATGGTCACTGAATGAGTGTCGCACACCTTGGACTCTGTCTGTGTCTCATGTCTCGCAGACTTGCTGCTGTTTTGTATGTCCTGCGGCTGACAAATACTTTTCACTGATCTGATGTTCCAGTTCCATTGAGACATGTCCTGCACGGATCCACCTGCAGATTGAACGAACTACCTTCTTTGAACGTTCCTGTCTGGTTCACACCCCCACACCCCCTTCTTCCACCCCCCCATTTTTTATTCCCCACCCCTTTTTGTTTTTTCTCTTCTCACCCCCCCTTTTTTTTGTTTTGTTTGTATCTCATTTTTATTTTTTCTCTGTACTAGGACTGAGACTCTTAGCATATTTATATATGTGTATTTGAACTGAAGACCTGCAGTCCATTCTCTCCAGTGGGAGTCTTCAGTCAGGGGGTGGAGGCCTTATAACCCCCTGAGGTCGTTTATTGTTATGGTTATAGGATGTGAACACTCAGCATGTTGGGGCTGTGTGCAGGGTGGGAGGGGAAGGGTTGTTAAGTTTTGTTGGTTAATGTCGTGTGCTGCTGTCTCTCTCTGTTTTGATCCCCACAGGTTGCAGGGGCTGACCATGAACTGGTTGGCTGACGCTCTCCCGGGTAAAGAGATCTGGTACGCTTGCTCACTTGATGGCGGGTAAGATAAATATACTGTCCTGGAATGTCCTGGGTATGAATTCGAAGATAAAACGTTCTCTTGTCTTAGACTTTATACGGAGGTACAGACCCCATATTATTATGTTACAGGAGACACATCTCCAGGGTTCTAAGGTTTTGGCGTTGAAGAAAGCTAATATTATGAGGGTCATACATGCTGAATACTCTACTTATTCTAGGGGGGTTGCCATTTTAGTCACTAAGAAAGCGGCAGCACATATTTTACAGGTTAAATCTGATCCCAATGGGAGGTATGTTATCCTAGTGTATCAACTCTTTGGCATGTGTGTAACCTTAGTGTGTGTATATATCTCACCTCCATTCTCTTTCCATGTCTTGGAGGGCATTCTGGGTGCCGCAGTACAGATAGCACAGGGCCTGTTACTATTGCTGGGTGATTTCAATGTGGTGTCGGATGGGGTGCTTGACAGGCATGGGTGTGCAACTGGCTCGCGCCTTACTTTTTCCTCCTGGTTGGACAGTTATGCTCTCACGGATGTGTGGCGCCATCACAACCCAGGAGTCAGGGCATACTTATGCCACTCTGGGACGCATAAGACACTGTCTAGAATAGATATGCTGCTATCTTCTGTAGATGGTCTCCCCATTATTTCTGGGGTCAGGTACCTTCCCAGAACTCTTTCGGATCACTCTCCTGTGGAAGTCACATTGAATTTGAATGTGCCCACTGGGAGACGGATGTGGCGTATGAAGACGCAGTGGTTGGAGGAGAAGTATGTGACACTAGGCTGTAAAATGGCTATGGGCCATTATTGGAGTGAGAGTGGTTCGGACACTATGGTACATAATCGATGGGATGCCTTTAAAGTCACCATGAGGGGGGTGTTCACTAAGGAGACAAGGGATTTTACGAACGCATTGAACTCTGTTGTGAAATGTGCGGAACTTGACACTGCCGCTGCTGAACAGCTTTATGTACAAAACCCATCCCCCGATACCCATCACTTGTGGCAGGACCTGACGAGACAATATAAGTTACTGCTGACTGATCAGACCATGAAAAAGCAATTGCAACAGACCAGATCCATTTTTGAATTTGGTGACAAGGGTGGCCGCTTGCTGGCCTTTTTGGCGAGACCTATGTATGCCCCTACCTCGGTACTGCAACTTAGATGCCCAGAAGGTGATTTAGTGAGCGATTCCCAGGGTATCCTATCCATGTTCCTAGACTTTTATGATAATCTATATCAATCCCAATCTGGGTGTACTGATCAGGAACTTTCCTCCTATCTAGACAACATGACTCTGCCATCCTTGACGTTGGGAGACAGTGCTGCTCTGGAACAATCCATCACACCTGAAGAAATAGCTGTTGCCATTTCCTCCTTTAAACCGGGTAAGTCGCCTGGATTGGATGGTTTCCCGGCGAAATAGTATCAGCTACACAAAGAGAGCCTAGTTCCCCGTCTTCAGAAAGTATTTATAGCAGCATAAATAGAGGGTATTTTGCCAGAATCCATGCGTGAAGCCTTGATTGTAGTGATTCCAAAGCCAGGTAAGGATCCGATGGAGTGTAAGTCATACAGACCAATCTTGTTGATCAACACTGATGTTAAAATATTGGCCAAAATTTTGGCCAGTAAATTGCAGTCGGTGATACTTAAACTGATCAACTCGGATCAAACCGGTTTAATACCGGGCCGATGTACCCAAATGAACCTTAGGACGTTGTATGTCAATTTACAAACGCCTCACGTCAATATAGGTATACGAGTGGTGGCATCACTCGATACAAAAAAAGCGTTTGATTCGGTCGAATGGAATTATCTCTTCGCCCTACTTTTGAAGTTAGGCTTCGGATCGCGATTTGTAAACTGGGTTAGGCTACTTTACAGTGAACCTAGGGCTAGTATTAGGGTCAATGGACTTATCTCGAATTCATTTAAGATTGGTAGGGGGACGAGGCAGGGCTGTCCCCTGTCTCCACTTTTGTTTGCATTGGCCATAGAGCCTCTTACGGTTAGGCTTAGAAGTCAGGCTGACATCAAGGGGCTGTTGAACGTGTATCATTATACGCGGACGATATGCTGCTGTACTTGGGAGATCCAGACATCTCCTTGTCTACTGCATTTTCCCTGATAGAAGAGTTTGGAGATTTCTCTGGATTTAGAATCAATTGGTCTAAGTAAACATTGTTTCCTCTAGATCCACAGCCAAATCTGACTCTGCCTACTCAGTGCCCTCTAAAGGTGACGACCCGCTTTAAATATTTGGGAATACTTATAGAATTGCCAATAGATACGTTTTCTGAGGTGAACTTATGGCCTGTGATTAGGGACTTCAGAGACAGGGTACAGAAATGGAAGGATCTCCGACTTACGTTGTTGGGTAGGGCCAATTTATTTAAAATGATTTTTCTCCCGGAATTTTTGTAAGTTCTCTCTAACGCCCCATTATATATTCCTAGGAAGACATTCAGATACATTGACTCCCTGCTGACCTCTTTCTTGTGGGGCAGTGGGGCGGTCCGTTTGTCGCTGACTGTCTTGCAGTTGCCGAACTTGCCGTTAGGGAGGGGAGGTCTGGCGATTCCCGACCTCCGTTTGTACTACTTGGCTTCACAGCTGGTCCAGGCTCACTGGCGAATGTTCCCGCAGCTGAACAATGCCGCTACTGCGGTGGAGGCTGCTGTGGCGACTTCTTACGAGACGCTGCTAAACTTTTTCTATAGGGGGGAGGTTCCCACGGTGGGTGGAATGGCTGTGCTCAAATCGGCTAAGCAGGTGCTTGAGATTTGTATGAAACATGTACAGGATGGTCCCTTACACTTATCACTTAACGCCCCACTATGGTTTAATCCCAGGCTAACGATTTTTTTCTTGTTGGATGATGGTCATAGATGGACCAAATTTGGTCTTGTCTATCTGCACCAACTATTTGATAAGGGAGAACTCAAAACATTTGCGCAATTAAAGAGAGAGATGGGTGTTCCTGACTCATGGTTATTTCATTACACCAGGTTAAAGCACGCTGATCTTGCTCAATTTGGTGCGGGGCCTGTTATTTTGGAAAACACTAAGTTGGAAGTATTGATTGTAGAACCTGAACACACCAAGCAAATTTCTGTTTATTATGCTGTACTCATGGGAAGGAAGCAGCCGAGGGAGGAGAAATTGAGACTCAAATGGACTGCTGTGATTCCTGAATTGACTGGAATCATGCCACGTACACACGATCGGTTAAACCAATAAGAATGGTCTGATGGACCGTTTTCATCGGTCAAAACCGATCATGTGTGGGCACCATCGGTTAGTTAACCATCGGTTAAAAAAAAGCCAACTTGTTTTAAAATTAACCGATGGATTCCTAACCGATAGGACAAAACCGATCGTTAGTAAGCACAACCATCGGTTAAAAATCCATGCATGCTCAGAAGCAAGTCGATGCATGCTTGGAAGCATTGATCTTCATTTTTTTCAGAACGTCGTTGTGTTTTACGTCACCGCGTTCTGACACGATCGTTTTTTTAACCGATGGCTGACCCTCAGTCAGCTTCATCGGTTAACCGATGAAAACGGTCCATCAGTCCGTTCTCATCAGATGGACTGATCGTGTGTATGCATCATTAGTGGGAGGGGGTTTTGATATCTTATCTACCTACAGTAATTTCTGCTAGGGACAAACTTATACAACTAAGGTACCTGCACCAAATGTATTACACACCACACAGATTATATAGGATGGGCAGAAGAGATGACCCTATTTGACATAAGTGCCTGGTGGCGGAAGGTACTTTTATTCACATGGTGTGGGAGTGTAACAGGATACGTCCATTGTGGTCGCAGGTAACCAAGTTTATCGCGGATATTTTTGATCTCCCGAACATATGGGCCGGGATTCAAAAAGAACTTACGCCGATGTATCTACTGATACGCTGCGTAAGTCCATGGATGCGCCGTTGTATCTATACGCCGTACCCACAAAACTAGATACGCCTGAAAATAGGCTTCTTCCGACCGATGTAACTTTCCTACGTCGGTGTATCATGGGCGCATATTTACGCTGGGCGCATCTGGTGCTCCCATTGATTTCCTATTCAAATATGCAAATGAGGGAGATACGGCGATTCAGAAACTTACGTTTGTCCGGCCTAAAGTTACCCCTCATAAAGCAGGGGTAACTCTGCACCAGACTTGCACAAGTCAGCTGGAGAGCAGCTACAGCAGCACCGTATTGGACGAGCTGAGAAACCACACTTGCAGGACAACACATCTGTATGCCAACGTGCCAGGGGCAACTGTGGTCATAGCACTACTGCGTCTACAGGCACGGAGGAGGGCACGGGAGAGGATATACCGAACGCGCATGAACGTCTTTGGCATGGGTGATTCGGAGGTGTATCGCATCTTCAGATTCAGCCCTGCTGCCATCCTGGAATTAGCCACAGCCCTGCATGATGACATCACCAGCCAGACACAACGCGTACATGCAGTGCAGCCACTGGTCAAGGTACTGGCAACACTCCATTTCCTCTCCAGTGGATCTTTTCAGCATACAAGTGGAGTCGTGGCTGGGATGTCACAATCCACCATGAGCAGATGTGTGCACCAGGTTGTCCCCGCAATCCTCAGACACATGTCCCACCACATCATCAAACCCACCCATGAGTATCTGCGGCAGAAGGCAATGCAGGATTTCTACAGAATTTCCGGATTCCCATGCACCGTGGGGGCCATTGATTGCACACATGTGACACAACGGCCCCCCCCGTGACACAGAGCACATATACTGTAATCGTAAGCATTGGTATTCTGAATCGGCTACAAAGGCTATGAATGTGGTTTTCAGTAGCACATGGAGCTCATTGCCCTGAAGAGATTATCCATCCCAAATCACCTTTCCAGATAGCTTACTCAGTCACAACTCACATGAAAGAAGATCTGGCGATGTTTATTCGTCGTATGATCCGTAGAATGCAAGTTACAACAGGTAAAAGAACGATTCTTCCATGCAGGTATAGAGAATAGACACAGGTCAGATGAATTACAGCATTAAAATGACTGATACAGCAAAGAGGGGGAGGAGACTGAGCAGCATGCAAACTAAGGAATGCCACAAGAGACAAACTAGATAGGCATTAAAGCGACAGTACATAATAAAAATAATATCATGTAACATGACACTCCCCGCCTGAAATCTTTAGATTTCAAAGTCTATTACATATATAAAGATAAGTCCAACTTGAACCTGTAGGGGAAGAAACGTTAAAGGTAAAACTGGTGTGTAAACCATAGATACGAGATACCCGCAAACACAAGAAGGTATGCAGTAAATGAACAATGAAACATGACGTTCAAAAAACAGATGGCTTGAGTCCTGCAGTCTATCGTTTATAATCGTGGGACTTCAACAGTAGCACAGTCAATAGTGATAGTGATATTCTCCCCGCCATAGCAGGTATAGCCGGTACTCCTGCCTAAGTCACTCATTATGACTTCAGCTATTTCCACTGCTAGCACAGCTGCACAAAGTTCAAGTCTGGGTATGGTATGTGCGGGTTTTGGTGTTAGCTTTGTCTTGCCTAGAACAAAGTTGCAGTGTATGTCTCCATTAACTCCTGAGGTCTTCAAATAGGCCACTGCAGCTATAGCTTCAACTGATGCATCTGAGAAAATATGGATTTCCCTCTGGACAGCGGCTGAGATGGAGACTGGGGCATAGCAACGTGGAATTTGGAGCTGTTCTAATGTCTTCAGAGAACCTCTCCATTTCTCCCATCTTTGTTGTTTCTCAATAGGTAACGGAGTGTCCCAATCTATGTTATCAGTAGTAAGCTGTCTTAATAACATCTTACCTTGGATGGTGACTGGGGCTATAAATCCCAGTGGGTCGTAGATGCTGTTCACTACGGACAAGACTCCTCTCTTGGTGAAGGGTTTGTCGCAGGTTGACACCTGGAAGGTGAATGTGTCTGCCTTGATGTTCCACAGCAGACCTAGACTTCTCTGTATAGGGGGTGTGTCTGACCCAAGGTCAAGGTCTTTCACACTGGCAGCATAGTCCTCAGGGTGAAATGCATTCATTAGCTCTTGGCTGTTAGATATAATTTTGTGAAGTCTCAAGTTTGCTACAGCTAGCATCTCCTTTGTTCTGGTAAGAAGATTAATTGCTTCTTTAGCAGTAGGAAAGGATTTGAGCCCGTCGTCTACGTAAAAGTTCCTTTCAACAAATTGACGAGCATCGGATCCATACTCAGCTTCTCCAAGCTGAGCTGTCTTTTTTAGTCCATAGATTGCTACAGCTGGGGAAGGGCTGTTCCCAAAGACATGCACCCTCATTCGGTAATCAATTACCTCTTCGTTGATGTCGTTGTCCTTGTGCCATAGAAACCTGAGGTAATTCCTGTTATCTTCCTTGACGATGAAGCAGTGGAACATTTGTTGAATGTCGGCCATCACCGCTACAGGTTCTTGACGAAAGCGAATTAGGACTCCAATGAGGTTGTTGTTCAAGTTGGGCCCTGTGAGGAGCATGTCGTTAAGTGAGAAGCCTTCATGTTGGGCACTGGAGTCAAAGACAACTCTGATTTGGTCTGGCTTTCGTGGGTGATACACACCGAAGGAAGGGAGGTACCAGCATTCTTCTCCTTCTTTCAATGGGGGTGCGGGTTCGGCATGACCCCTGTCAAAGATATTCTGTATGAAGTCCACAAAATGTCTTTCCATCTCTGGCTTCCTGCTTAAGGTACGCTTTAAGGAGGAGAATCTTTTGACTGCTTGATGTAGATTGTTTGGTAGCTTCTCTCTCGGGAGGCGAAAGGGTAGGGGTGCTACCCAGCTATTGGAATCTTCCTGAAAGAACTCATTGTCCATTACTTTAAGGAATTCTTTGTCTTCTGCCGAAGGAGCCAACTTGTCGTCTTCACTGCTTACATTGAAAACTGTAGAACCAAAGCTGTCATCGTAGGTGCGGGAAAGGTTTGTGTTGCAATGTCGCAACTTGCAGCTAGTTACCTTCTCCTTTACCCAGTAGTGATGTGGGCATGGCTCAAAGTGAGTATTACGACCATTTGGCAATACATTTGTCTTGAATGAAGAAATGTTAGTAGGCCTTTTCATTTTGCCTATACAGACGTTGCCTATGATGACCCAGCCTAAGTCCAGGTACTGGGCGAATGGGGCCTCTGTGTACCTTGTGGATCCTTAGAATATCTCTTCCCAGCAGAAGAAGGATTTTAGCATCTTTGTCAAGTGGTGGGATTTCACTGGCTATTGACCTTAGATGAGGGTGGTAGAAGGCAACTTCTGGTGTAGGTATTTCTTCTTTGTTGGCTGGTATCTGGTTACACTCTACAAGTGTAGGTAAGGGTAATTGTAGGTTATTTTCTAGGGAGGACACAATAAATCCATGAGCCCTTCTTCCAAAAACCTCTGTAGTTCCACTACAAGTGCCTAAGGTGTAAGGGTGAACCTCTCCTTTTGTGCAAAATAGATCGAACAGTTCGGATCGTGCAAGCGATCGATTGCTTTGATCGTCTAAGATAGCATACACCCTTAAAGTCTTTTCTGGCTGATCCTTGTGATGAATATTCACTAGGCATATTTTAGCGCAAGATTTGTCACAGTGGTCTTCCCCACAGACTTCAGTGCACGAAGAAAATACCATGGTGGAATTAGGTACGTGATCTGTACTCTTCCCGCTGTGGTTCTGCCCAGGAGGAAGGTCTGCATGTTGTGAAGGATTGGACTCAAGGGGATGGAGTGCTTGCACATGGTCCTCGGAACCGCACTCTATGCACTTGATAGGAGTTTTACATTCCTTGGCAAAGTGATCGGTGGAAGCACAGCATCTATAACATACCCCAAAAGTCTTTAGGAGTTCCTTTCGTTCTTGTAGGGGCTTCTTTCTGAAACCGATACATTTTTTGAGGGGATGAGGCTTCTTGTGGATGGGACATAATCGGTTTGGGTTTTCGATCTTGCCGCTCTTGTTTGGGGCGGGAGTGGGAATAATGTCTGTCTTCCTAACAGACACGGGACCTCTGCGGTTCCTGTAGCTAGTATGTAGGTTGTCATCTTTAGGTGAGGGAGTATTGAACTCGCTGAATGCAAAACTAGGATCGTTCTTGGTGTCAGCAATGTTCCTGACGAAATTGCAGAAGTAGGAGAACGGGGGAAAGGAAACCTTGTTTTCCCGTTTGTATGATGACCCAACTTGGATCCACTTTTCTTGTAGGCCATGCGGAAGCTTGCAAACGATAGGGTTAACTCCTCGAGCAGTGTCCAGGTAACTGAGGCCAGGTAGCTTAGGGTCAGTTTTGGCAAGCTGGACTTCGAGAAGAAGGTCGCTGAGTCTCTGGAACTCTATATTGTCCTTACCAGATATCCTTGGGAAATTTTCCAATCGTTTGAGCAATGCATTCTCTATGGCTTCAGGACTACCGTAAGTCTGTTCTAGACGCTCCCATGCTGCGGTGAGACCTGCAGTTGGATTGTCGATGTAAACTGACCTGAGGCTCTTGACACGTTCTGTAGACTGTGGGCCAAGCAACCCGATCAGCAGATCCAGCTCACGATCGGCAGTAAAACCGATACCGCCTAATGTAGTTTTGAAAGCGGCTTTCCAGCTTCTATAATTTTCAGGATGGTCGTCGAAGTTTACTAGGCCTGACTTGGCGAGCTCATGTCGAAGTAAGTACTTTACTACCTCTGTTGTATCGGTTGCCTCTGACTTTACATAGGAGGTTGCTGGTTGATTGTTGTGGATTGCATCGTTTATGGTATCGTTGCAAAGAGACGTGGGAAGATATGGTGCAGCAAGGGCATTCAGCTGAATTGTTGGGTGAAGGTCTGGAACAGTACTGTTAGCAGGAGGCTGGCGACTTGCTTGCGGATTAGTGTGCCGTTTTGTGACATATGCGGGATCAGCATGACAGTCGGGAGCTGCACTGGGGTGGGTTTGCATGTAGGAAGTGGCTGGAACGGCTTTTACCTGATGATGTGGTGAAGTACTTGCGTTGCCGTGAAACGTGGAGGTAATTGAGTGTTCACTGCTGTGGTTTAGAACATAGTTCTTAGTGCGTTCAAAAGGATCTTCTACATCTGCCTTGACGCTGACCCTTTCGCTAGCGTTTTCATCTGCACCGATAGCTTGTTCCAAAACCTTTAGTTTTGCTGCAGCTGCCTCGTAGTTGCTCTGTTCCTTTAAAGCTTCAATTGCTGCCTTTTGATGCGCTGCCTCGGCTTCCATTACTGCAACCTCGGCCTCCATGTCTGCTCTCTTTTTTGCATATGCGGCCCGTACTTTGATAGCCTCTGCTTCGGCGCGGGCATTTATTAGCTGTTCACTAAGCGTTGAGTGCCTTGAACTTCGGGATCTAGAGGAACCTTTAGAACGTCTGGTGGATACAGATTTGTGAGATACAGTGCCCCGTGGCAGCATTAATTTTGCTTCTGCCTTTGCTTTAGTTCGCTGGATAAAGCTTTCTCTTTCCTCATTAAGAAGCTGGGCATTGTTAAGTTGCTCTAAGGACTCCTCAGTGTTGATGCTTTGCAGAATAGTTTTATATTTCTTGCTTGTAGTCTGGTACAGTTCATATGAAGCAGAGAGATGCTTTATGGCGCCCTCTAGTTGCAGTACCTCATGGCTGGGACATGAAATCACATCAATGTGGGTGAGGATTTTATCCCAAATCTGCTTCAAACTGGTTGCTAGTTCAGTTCTCATGGATTCATAGTTCTCTTTAACCTTCCAAGTGGGTTTGACAGAGCGTTTAGTCAATGCAGTGGACTCTGGGTCCTCATCCTGGCTTTCTCTGTGTGAAGCATGCTGTGGTGTTTCATCACACACTGAGCCCTTTCCACTCATGATGGCCTGCAGTACACAGGCTTGACTGTAGCAGTGAAGAGTGTCTGTATACTGTGAGGAGCTGTAACAAGCTGTGCTGGGGTTGTATGCAGAATTCTCATGCAATACACACAGTTACACTTCACTATGATCTGTCCTGTGACGCAGTTATCTCTGTGCAGGCTGCTGGATACGTTCTTTTACTATTCTGAATCGGCTACAAAGGCTATGAATGTGGTTTTCAGTAGCACATGGAGCTCATTGCCCTGAAGAGATTATCCATCCCAAATCACCTTTCCAGATAGCTTACTCAGTCACAACTCACATGAAAGAAGATCTGGCGATGTTTATTCGTCGTATGATCCGTAGAATGCAAGTTACAACAGGTAAAAGAACGATTCTTCCATGCAGGTATAGAGAATAGACACAGGTCAGATGAATTACAGCATTAAAATGACTGATACAGCAAAGAGGGGGAGGAGACTGAGCAGCATGCAAACTAAGGAATGCCACAAGAGACAAACTAGATAGGCATTAAAGCGACAGTACATAATAAAAATAATATCATGTAACATGACAATTGGCATTCCATCAACGTACAGGTGATAGCCAATGCCCAATGCCAATGCCCAACGTCCGTGCCAAACACCCCGGGGCCAGTCACGACAGCTACATATACTGTCAAAGCAACATCCCAACAGAATTTGAACAGAACGTGTACCGGAACAGCTGGCTGGTTGGTGAGTGACATGGGAGTCAAGCATGACTGTCCGACCCCATGATGCAGACATCACGAGGGGCACATGCACGACTAACATCCTCCTGTCTTTTCCCTTCCAGGTGACTCTGCATATGCACTTGGGCCCCATCTCCTGACTCCATTCCGGAATCCCCAAACCAGAGAAGAGAGAAAATACAATGCTGCACACATATGTACCCGTGCAGTGGTGGAACGCACATTTGGCATCCTGAAGTCCCGTTTCCGATGCCTGGATAAGTCCGGGGGCACCCTGTTGTATTCCCCAAACTTTGTGTGCCAGATTATCGGTGCATGTTGCGTGCTGCACAACTATGCCATGAGAAAGGGCCTGGAGATTGACCTATGTGATGACCTGACCCCCGAACCACACAGTCCCCCCTAACGGAGGCTACCCTGTCTGCTGAGGGAAGAGAAGTCAGGAGATGCCTCGCGGTAGGCATCTTTGCACGTTAAACACACACATTCATCATGGCACAAGGAGAATGCATACATGCACACCACTGTGGTCCCTAGCTCACACACACCACATCCACCTCACATTGGATTAGCCCAAGTCCACCATGCAGGACATGGGAGCAGCAACGCCGCTCCAAGGCCCCAATGGTGTCGCTGTCCATTCATACCACATTCACACGGTCGTGGAGATAACCTCTCCCCGACGACCCAGGGTGACACCCCTTTGCTGGCAGGAGTGTCACCCCCACATTCACACACCAGTCACACTGTGCCTGCACTACTGACCGTGTGCAGTCACTACAACATAAATAAACTCATAACCTGAGAATAAAAAAACATAAATAAACTCATAACCTGAGTATAAAAAAACATAAATAAGCTCATAACCTGAGTATCAAAAAAAAAAAACTCATCACGTGAGCAAAAAAAAGAAAAAGTAAAAAAGGCACTCATTTGCCCTGTCGTGGGCTACGTCTGGTGCCAAGGCTCCTGGTCCTCAGTTGCCTGGGGGGAGCCTCAGGTGGGGGGGTGGGGCATTGGGAGGAGGATCATCCCCTGGTCTCTTCCTGGCTGGCTGCCTGCCCTCCAATGCCAGGGCAATGCGGTTAAGGATGGCATTGGTGTCCGCCTGCATCCGCAGCTGGCGGGTGGTGGTGTTGCGCTGGTGGCGCCTTGTCTGCCTCCCCTCCACCTGTACGGCCGCTGCCAGGCTCCTCCCCTCCACCTGCATGGCAGCTGCATTTGCCTGGACAGCCACTGCCAGGCTCCTGACCTCTGTCACAAGGCATGATGTCATGGCCTGCAGCTCCCCCAGGCAGGTCACAATAGCTGTGCAGTTTGAACTCACATCCTGCAGGCTGTCAGTGATGGAGGTAGTCTGATCAGCCTGCTGTGTGAGGGCCTGCTGGGCAGCCAAGTTGCAGGCAGCCTGGGTCTGGGCCAAGGAGGCCAGGCTCTCTGCCACACGGTGCAGGTCACCCACTAAGGCACCCATATGGCGGGTCTGCCGGGCCTGGTCCCTCACCAGATTCTCCTCCAAGGCATCTGGATCACCCCTGGTCTTTCGGGTAGCCTTCCTGGGGGCAGGAGAGGCTTGGGGACGGCTGTATGGGGAGGCCCTTGAGGAGCTACCCCTGATGGGGGAGGAGGCCCCTAAGGGGATATCCCTGATAGGGAGGAGGCCCTTGAGGGGATATCCCTGATGGGGGGGAGGCCCTTGAGGGGCTTTCCCTGATGGGGGAGGAGGTTTGGGAGGGTCCTGGGATGGGGATCTCCTCCACGAGGTAGACAACCTCCTCTACAGTACCGTGCTCCTCCTCCACTTTCTCTAGAGGAGAGGTGTGGGCACTCTCTTCCAGGGATGGCGTGGGGGTCGCCCAGCAGTCGACGACGGCCCAGCTCCCTCCAGCACATCTGTGGATGACACAAAGCATTCACATGTTGGTGGACCCACTCACTTGTCACATGTTCCCCTGCACCCCCTCACATGCTACACACCGGAGAGAAGATAAAACACACTTACCTGTCCTCAAGGCCTGATCAACGGAGTCATTGCCCTCCAAGCCCTCCACCTGCTCCCTCTCCAGGCACCTGGGAATGACCTGCTCCTCAGGAGTGAGGGTGATCTTAGTGGCTGGTCCACCTCCTGTGCCCCTGGCATGCCTCCTGATCGTGGCCAGCTTCTCTCGGACCAAACGACGCAGATCATTTATTTTTTTGAAATGTCCCTTGGGGTCCTAACCTCCACGCCAAGGGCATTGACCTGCATTGTGATCTTCTGCAGGATTTCCTCCTTCTGGACCTTGCTGGTCGTGCCACTCTGTGCCCCATGGAGGCAGGCGGCGTACTTGGAGATGGCATCGATAATAATTGCCTTCTCCTCAGGGATAAAAATGTTCTTCCTCCTATCCTTACCAGTCACTGGTGCAGACATGGCTCCAAATACAAAAGTACTAACACCAAAAACTGTGCTGGTGTACTTTTGCGTTCGACGGGTGCATGTCTGGGCGTATTTATGCACTGGGCGTAGGCGGTGGGCCAGCATATCTTAGGGGTTACGCCAGGCATAGTTGTGTGCGGTCAATTCGTCTACGTCACAGCGCATGCGCCATTTAAGATACGCCCGACGTAAACCACTGCGACACGCTCGGACCATCATTTGCATGGGGTGACGCCTACTTACACTTACGCTGGCCTACGCCTTGGAAAATACGTTACGCTGGCACATCTTGGTGAGTAATGGCTTTCTGAATACACTACATGCCTCTCTGCGCTGCTCCGGCGTAGTGTAAAAAAGACACGCTATGCCGGCATAAATATGCGCCAATGTATTTGAATCCTGGCCATGTAGTCCACTTTTGGGCCTCCTACGTATTATAGAAGATGATTTAATGAGTAATAATATGCAAACATTCTTGAGGCTGCTCTTTTACTATGTCAGGAAGTTGATTGTCCTAAACTGGGTGAAGAGGGATTATCTTACTCTATCTGATTGGAAAAGCCTGGTTAATGCAAATATCATGCTGTATAAAATGACTTATGAGGCAAGAGGCAGTAGGAAAAAAAGTATGGGGTAGATGGGTGGACTCCAAGGACACTACTCCTGGGGATGTTTAAGGGGAACTTATCTTTGGTTGAATTGAACGTTGCTCATGTGAATTGATAGAGGGGAGTACTGTGGGGGTTGGGGAGACGATGGCACACGGCACACTGGTTTAGGAGGTGCTCACCTCCATGGTTTATGTTCTTGTTCCTTTTTTTTTTTTATATTTTGGTCTATATTTCTTGACCTGTTTTTTTTTCTTTTCAGTGCTCTGTGTCTATTTTCCATAATATAAGTTGATGTAATGTACTGTACACCTATGACTGGAGTGCGATGTTTTATAGTTTGAATACGTCAGGAAAATGCTATTTGCACTTACATAACTATCCATGTTAGGATGGTTTCTGAAATGATACTGTATGTAGAGATGGAGAACAGGGGATTTTTTCTCCCTACATTTTAGGGATGTTTACAATTATGTTTGTACCTTGAGTACTCTGTTATCTTCTTTCTATCCCCAGCAAAGGGGAAGACTGGGCTTCCCCAGTGACGTAGCAGAGGGTGCATCAGAGGGTGCGGGGTCACGTGATGGGTGGCCCCGCCTCCCCTATATAAGAAATGTCACAGCTTCAGCCGCTCATTCGCTGGGCTGTGTCCAGCGGTGAGAGGAGGTCAGCGATGCTGCGCTCTGAATGGATGGATCTTCTCATCGCTGGACCGGAGATCACCCGCACCCGTCACTGGATACAGACAACGTTGGAGCAGGAAGCCGGGAACGAGTGTCACCGCTGGATTTTTTTTTATTAATAAAGGACTTTTTTCTAGTTGTGTGTGTTTTTAACTATTTACACTTGCTTCATGAAATGGTAGGGGTACAATGTACCCCATTACCAATATACATAGGGGGGGCAGGATCTGGGGGTCCCCTTTGTTAAAGGGGTCTTCCAGATTCTGATAAGCCCCCCCCGCCCGCAGACCCCCACAACCACCGGGCGAGGGTTGTGGGGATGAGGCCCTTGTCCCCATCATTATGGGGACATCCTCCCCATGTTGAGGGCATGTGGCCTGGTACGGTTCAGGAGAGGGGGGCGCACTCTGTCCCCCCCTCTTTTCTGCGGCCGGCCAGGTTAACGTGCTCGGATAAGGGGTCTGGTGTGAATTTTTGGGGGAACTCCACGCCAATTTGTTTTCTAAATTTGGAGTGGAGTTCCCCTTAAAATCCACACCAGACCTGAAGGGTCTGGAATGGATATCTGGGGGGAACCCCACATAATTTTTTTTTTAAATTGACAGTGGGGTTCCCCTTAATATCCACTCCAGACCTGAAGGGCCTGGTAATTGAATTTGGGGGTACCCCCACGCTATTTTTTTTTTTTTTTATGAATGGATTCGCTCTGAATTGCCAGAGCCGACAATTCATTATAGCCGCAAAGCCAGTTTTAAAATACTTTTTTTCCTTTCAGAAATGACACTTTGTGCAGGGACAGTTCTAAGTACTGGAAACATGCGCTATTTCACATGCTAACTTTACACCCCCCCCCCTAGGTACGAAATTTAAAGTAATATTTCACTTTTATTGTTTCACTTTTAGCATTATTAAATTCACTGCTCCCGAAAAAACGGCCGTTTTTAAAACTTTTTTTTGCATTGATACATGTCCCCTGGAACAGGACCCAGGTCGAAAGAATCTTAAAAACTCTTCATGTCTCTCTATTTCGAATCTTTTCTCTCTATGTCAAATCTTTTCTCTCTATGTCAAATCTTTTCTCTCTATGTCGAACACTATTGGATTAATAGTTAGGCACATTAAGGTTAGGCACATTCGACCACAAAACGAAAACGAAAATAAAGCATTTTTTATGTCAGATCTTTCGGTTTTCGTTTTCTGTGCTTTCGTTATCGTTTGTTGAAACGATAACGAAAATACCTGAAATTCGGACGAAAATGCATTCGGATGAAAACAAATGCACATGTCTATTAATTATTGACAGGAGTGCTGCTTTGATAAATACCTGGTACAGGTTAAATACTTTTGGACTTGTTTATCTTGTGAATATTTTAACCAAATTGAACACACCTGCTCCCCATTCACACCTGAGACCTTGTAACACTAACGAGTGACTTGACGCCGGGAAGGGGAAATGGCTTATTGGGCCCAATTTGGACATTTTCACTTAGAGGGCTACTAACTTTTGTTGCCACAGTTTAGACATTAATGGCTGTGTGTTATTTTTAGGGGACAGAAATTTTACACTGTTATACAAGCTGTACACTCACTACTTTACATTATAGCAAAGTGTAATTTCTTCAGTGTTATCACATGAACATATATAATAAAATATTTACAAAAATGTGAGGGGTGTACTCAATTTTGTAAAACTTATGAAGGGAGATTTGTTCCATCTCTGTGTATCATCTGAGGATGTTCACTTCACTGGGTATATGTGAGGGTTTACATCCGCTTTAAGCTAGCCATACACAGCTTGAATTTCGGACGATTCCTGCTGAATCAGTCAGAATTTGTCAAATCAAAAACCATGTGAACTGGGTAAAATATTGTCAACCAAACAGTGACTGTATCCTATCAAATGCAGTCACTGTTCAGGTATTCAGGTGCTACGACAACCTTAATACAATAGCCGGAAGTGCAGTTCCCTCCATCCATCCATCCATGTTGTTCAGCGTAGATAGGTTAATTTATAGATTTTCTCTCATTTAGCCCACAGGCTGAATAAAAACAATCTAAAGGTACTGTATATGGCTAGCTGTAGTCACAACACAAAGAAAGACCACACAGTCACAGTACTCAGATGAAATTGTTTTGATTTGTTAGCATGTCACATAGCATTAACATGCAGAGGGTTAAAGGAAAATGGCTTCATGTTATAGAGGAAGAGAATGTAAAACTCTTTAAATTGTTGTTTTTACATGAGAAAGCATGAGCTATATTTGTGAGTTCTCGCAAAGTAATAATGCTATAATGTCACTCCTTAGTTTTTAATACCTTGAATATAATGTTTAGACCTCATGTATTAAAGAGTCTAAATGAACAACTATCTTTGTTTTTCATAGGTAGCCCTTTCTCTGCTTCAGAACTGACTTTACCCACTTGAAGTGTCAAAATATGTAAACCAATTTGTATTTTTGTAATTTTTTTTTACCCTGCAAGTTAATGTCTTAATGTGCTAGTATGCATCGCCTACTAGCACATTATGTTTAACTTACCTTAAAATTAAGCTCTTCCAGCGTTGAGATGTTGGAGCTGCAAGCACTCCCATTTCCACCTGTTCATAGACTCTGGCTCTGTGATTGTGCATGGGAGCCACGGCTCATGGCAGAGGACTCTTAAGGAATGACACTGGTGGGTGTTCCTTCAGAGCGCAAGCGCCAGTGATGTCACTGGCTGCATGTACAGTAAATATGTCTTAAACATTTAGGAGATATTTACACTGCCTATACAGTAGGTAAGCCTTATTATAGGCTTACCTATGGGCAAATGTTAGTGATGGAAGTTTACTTCCACGTTAACCACTTAAAGCGGTTGTAAACCGCATAAACTTTTTTTTTTTCCCCAAACCTGCAATGCAAAAGGCATAATAGGCTAGTATGCACCACATACTAGCCTATTATGAAATACTTACCTCGGAACGAGGTGTGTACCACTTACCTGGTCCACGCCGAGCAGGATGTCATCTTGCTCCGGCGTGTCTTCCGGGTATCGCCGCTCCAGCGCTGTGATTCGCTGGAGCGGCGATGACGTCACTCCCGCGCGTGCGCGCGGGAGATTTTAAATCGGCAGGGTCCGGCGGATGCCGGTCCTTCAGCCGTGGATTCCCCCCTGCGCATGCGCCGCCCGCGTTGCGGGGGGAATATCTCCTAAACCGTGCAGGTTTAGGAGATATTCTCCTTACCTACAGGTAAGCCTTATTATAGGCTTGCCTGTAGGTAAAAGTCCAAATAGTGGGTTTATAACCACTTTAAGCCCCGGACCATATTGCTGCCTAAAGACCCAAGGTGTTTTTACAGTTTGGGACTGCGTCGCTTTAACAGACAATTGCGCGGTCGTGCGACGTGGCTCCCAAACAAAATTGGCGACCTTTTTTCCCCACAAATAGAGCTTTCTTTTGGTGGTATTTGATCACCTCAGCGGTTTTTATTTTTTGCGCTATAAACAACAATAGAGCGACAATTTTGAAAAAAATTCAATATTTTTTACTTTTTGCTATAATATAATATATATCCCCCAAAAACATATATATAAAAAAAAAAAATTTCCTCAGTTTAGGCCGATACGTATTCTTGTACCTATTCTTGGTAAAAAAAAATCGCAATAAGCGTTTATCGATTGGTTTGCACAAAATTTATAGCGTTTACAAAATAGGGGATAGTTTTATTGCATTTTTATAATTTTTTTTTTTTTACTACTAATGGCGGCGATCAGCGATTTTTTTCGTGACTGCGACATTATGGCGGACACTTTTGGGATTTTTGTCATTTTCACAGCAAAAAATGCATTTAAATTGCATTCTTTATTGTGAAAATGACAGTTGCAGTTTGGGAGTTAACCACAGGGGGCGCTGTAGGATTTGGTGTACACTGTGTGTGTGTTTACAACTGTAGGGGGGTGTGGCTGTAGGAATGACGTCATCGATCGCGTCTCCCTATATAAGGGAGCACTCGATCGATGCAGCGCCATAGTGAAGCACAGGGAAGCCGTGTTTACATACGGCTCTCCCCATTCTTCAGCTCCGGGGAGCGATCGCAACGGAGCGGCTAGAAACAAATAGCCGCGCCGTCGTCCCGGATCGCTCCCCGAGGGGACCCGACCGCCGCAAGTCGCGGGGGGGTCCCGATCGGACCCCCGACCCACGTCTAGGCAGGGACGTACAGGTACGCCAATGTGCCTGTACGTGCCATTCTGCCGACGTATATATGTACATGCAGCGGTCGGGAAGGGGTTAATTAAAAAAAAAATGGATAGGAAAGTTTTATCATTTAAGCTAATATGTTCATTTAAAGAAAATTGTTTCTAAAGTAACACTAATGCCTTAATGAGAAAGAAAAGACCAAAAAAAAAAAAATATATATATATATATATATACACACTATACATACATTGGCCCAGATTCACAGAGAGCAGGCGCATATTACGCCGCCGTAGAGTAACCAATGTATGCTATGCCAACACAGCGCAGAGAGGCAAGCAATGCATTCAGCAAGCTATTGCTCCCAACGCTGCGTCAGCGTGGCGTAGGTTTCGAGGGCGCAGGCCGGCGTAGGTGGAAGTGGGCGTGACCCATGCAAATGAGGCGTGACCCCATGCAAATGATGGGCTGAGCGCCAGACAGATACGTATCACAAACTGTGCATGCGCCGTGATGTGGACGCATCCCCCTGCGCCTGCTCATAACCATGTCGGAACAACTGCCTAAACTACGCCGGATCACTCCGTACGGTGTGAACGTAACCTACGCCCAGCCAGACACACGTCCAACGTAAAATACGCCGGCTTGTGTTCCCTGGTGCAGACCTTTGCATGTCTGCTGCTGGGTTGCACCTCCTTTATGGGAAATAACTTTACGCCGGACGTACAACTTAGGCGCTCCTCGCGTAGCCTGCGTCGGGCGCACGCAGGTTCGTGAATCGCCATATTTCCCTCATTTGCATGTTTGAATGGCTAATCAATGGGAGCGGCACCATGCTCCCAGCCTAAATGTACGCCCACCCTATGCCGGCGTAAGCAAGCTACGTCGGCGGGGTGTAGCCTGGTTTTAGGCGCATATCTGTTTGTGGGTCTGGCGCACAGATACGATGGCGCACATTTGCACTTACGTCGGCGTAACTTGTTATACGTCGGTGTAAGTGCTTTGTGAATCTGGGCCATTGTATCTGGAATCAGTTTTTTGTAAATCCTACAGTGTAATCATGTAAAATTGGATTGACCAGGGTCTATATTAAAGCAGGGGTTCACCCTAAAAAAAAAAAATAATATTACATTGAGCTCACTTCAGAGATTGACCTATGCTGATCTTTTTTTTTGTCGTACATACCGTAGAATCGCTATTTCCCCCCCGGCTTCCAGGTGGTGAACCCTGCGGGACTGGGCGTTCCTATCCAGCAGGCAAGTGATTGACGCGATGGTGAATCCTGCGGGACTGGGCGTTCCTATCCAGCAAGCAAGTGATTGACGTGATGACGAACACTACCCCCGTCGCATACGGAGCGTCACGAGTTGCCGAAAGAAGCCAAACGGCGAGTCGGCGCTATACGGCGCCTGCGCACCGATGTTCGACTTCTTTCAGCAACTCGTGACGCTCCGTATGCGACGGGGGTAGTGTTCGTCATCACGTCAATCACTTGCCTGCTGGATAGGAACGCCCAGTCCCGCCGGATTCACCACCCGGAAGCCGGGGGGAAAAAAGCAATTCTACGGTATGTACGACAAAAATAATAAAAAGATCAGCATACGGTCAATCTCTGAAGTGAGCTCAATGTAATATTACAATTTTTTTTTAGGGTGAACCCCCGCTTTAATTATGTTTGTTAAATGTGGAGCTAATCCTGTTCCTATGTCCTAGGTTTTCTAAAAAAAAATAATATGTGATTGCAAAGTTAATTGTGCACTTTTTCCGTTATGACATATACAAGATGTACCTGCAAATTTAAACCTATCATAAAGTGCATACTTTTAAAAAATATGGTTAGAAATATCTCAATAAATTTAAAACATCATTAACTCCAATCATCCAATATGTACAATGCCGTGGTATGACTTACAAAAAGTGATTTTCTTGGGCAGCTGGCTTTCTTCACTTAGTGGTTTCATAATCATTATTCATCACATCATTAATATATTCCATGTTTTAAAATAATTTTAGTAGTTGAGACTGACATATGAATGAAAACATTGTTCTTATGAAAATACACTTTACTCTAATAGTGAATTCTGATTAGACACTTGACAGATATGTATTTTAAATCATTTTTTTTTTCATGTATAGTGTATGTTTAAATTGAATATGTATTAACCAGTCAAAATTCCCCCATGATATACTGACCTTGGAAAATGAACATTGATAGAGTGATAATACAGTTGTATTCCAAAGACTGTAATAGCTGGATTCAGGTAGGGCGGCGTAATTTTGACCTGGCGTAGTGTAGCGTATTAACGCTATGCCGCCGTAAGTCAGAGAGGCAAGTGCTGTATTCACAAAGCACTTGCCTCCTAAGTTACGCCGGCGTAGCGTAAATGGGCCGGCCTAAGCGCGCCTAATTCAAATGAGGAACAGGGGGGTGTGTTTTATGTAAATGATTCGTGACCTGACGTGATTGACGTTTTTAACGAATGGCGCATGCGCCATCCGTGGACATATCCCAGTGTGCATTGCTCCAAAGTACGCCGCAAGGACGTATTGGTTTCGAGGTGAACGTAAATTACGTCCAGCCCCATTCACGGACGACTTACGCAAACGACATAACATTTTCAAAATTCGACGCGGGAACGACGTCCATACATTTTTAACCTTAGATTGATGCTCATTTTGTCAAGGGGAATCGGGTAGTTTTTTTTAAAATGTAAGCAGTACTTACCATTTTAGAGAGCGATCTTCTCCGCCACTTCCGTGTATGGGCTGCTGGACTGGGCGTTCCTATTTGATTGACATTCTTCCGACAGGCTTCCAACGGTCGCAAACATCGCGTCACGATTTTCCGAAAATAGCCGAACGTCGGTGCGCTGGCGCCGTATAGAGCCGCACCGACGATCGGCTTCTTTCGGCTACTCGTGATGCGATATATGCGACCGTCGGAAGCCTGTCGGAAGACTGTCAATCAAATAGGAACGCCCAGTCCCGAAGACCATACCCGGAAGCGGCAGAGAAGATCGCTCTCTGAAACGGTAAGTACTGCTTAGGTTTTAAAAAATCTACCCGATTCCCCTTGACAAAATGAGCAATAATCTAAGGTTAAAAAAAAAATTTCGGGTGAACTCCCGCTTTACATTGGCTAGGCCAACTATTTGTTCGACTAACTTTACGCCTGAAAACGCCTTACGTAAACGGCGTATGTTTACTGTGACGGGCAAGTGTACATTCGTGAATCGGCGTATCTCGCTGATTTACGCATTCTAGGCGTAAATCAGCGTTCATGCCCCTAGCGGCCGGCGGAACTAGACAGCTAAGATACGACGGCGCAGGCAGTCGTATCTTAGCTACATTTTAGTGTAACTCAATTTGAGAATACACTCAGGCCCCATACAGACGACCAAACATGTCTGCTGAAACTGGTCTGCGGGCCAGTTTCAGCAGACGTGTTCAGTCGTGTGTAGGCCCGAGCGTGCAGGATTCCAGCAAACATTTGCCCGCCGGGCCTTTTCCCAGCGGACAAATATTCCTGGACTTGTTTTAAAACAGTCCGCTGGAATCCTGCCCGCTCGGACATGTTTGGTCGTCTGTACAGACCTACCGTACATGTCCGAGCGCCCGCCATCCCTCGCATGCGTCAAATGACTTTGACGCATGCGTGGAAGCATTTAACTGGCAGGCCCGCCCACGTCGCCGCATCATTGTCGCGGCGACACCGCGTCATCGTCGCGGCGACACCGCGGACACGCCCCGCGTATTGTTTACGCGCGGATTTCTGTACGATGGTTAGTACAGCCATCGTACAGAAATCCCCGGGCAGACATGTACGGTGAAAACGGTCCGGCGGACCGGTTTCATCGTACATGTTTGCCCGTGTGTACACGGCCTTAAATGTACGACGGCTTAGATTCCGAGTTACGACGGCGTATCTACTGATACGCCGGCTTAACTCTTTGTGAATCTAGCTAATAAGTGTATATAAAATGTTCACAGGTTTTCCATGCATAGAACCTACCGTATATACTCGAGTATAAGCCGACCCAAGTATAAGCCAAGGTACCTAATTTTACCCCAAAAAACAGGGAAAACGTATTGACTCGAGTATAAGCCTAGGGTGAGAATGCAGCAGCTACTGTAAGCGGAAAAGAGGGTCACTGTGCCCATTACCACCTCACTGTGCCCAACCTCACTGTGCCCATTGCCACCTCACTGTTCCCATTGCCACCTCACTGTGCCCAACCTCACTGTGCCCATTGCTACCTCCCTGTGCCCAACCTCACTGTGCCCATTACCACCTCACTGTGCCCAACCTCCCTGTGCCCATTGCCACCTCACTGTTCCCATTGCCACCTCACTGTGCCCAACCTCACTGTGCCCAACCTCACTGTGCCCATTGTAGCCTCCATGTGCCCGAGTCAGTGTACCTGAAATTATTGACATGCTGCAGGCATCCAATCATTGTTTTAAAAGGCACGGTCTCCTCCTGGTCCTGTTCCGTGATAGGCGTTTCCCAGCAGCCTATCACAGATGTCTTCTCATCCTCGGACTCAGTTACCCAGCAGACACTGGGCCAGATTCACGTATCTGGGCGCATCTTTGTGCGGGCGTAGCATATCCTATTTACGCTACGCCGCTACTTAGACAGGCAAGTGCAGTATTTACAAAGCACTTGCTCCGTAAGTTGTGGCGGCTTAGCGTAAATGGGCCGGTGTAAGCCCGCGTAATTCAAAGTAGGCTGGTAGTGGCGTGTTGTATGGAAATGAATCGTGAACCCACGTAAATGACGCGCCTAACGAACGGTTAGATTCGTGAATCAGCGTATCTAGCTCATTCGCATATTTCACGTGGAAATATATACTGAAGCGCCCCTAGCGGCCATCGTGAATATGCACCTAAGATACAACGGCGTAAGAGACTTACGTCAGTCGTATCTTAGACAAATTCTGGCGTATCTGATTCTTTAAATCAGGCGCCGAGATATGACGCCTCAAATTCGGACTTATGACGGCGTACATGGACATACGCCGTCGTAAGTCCTTTGTGAATCTGGCCCACTGTGTTCAGTGTTCCGCCAATCACAGACGTCTTTTCATCCTCGGACAAGAGAACGTCCGTGATAGGCGGAACACTGAATACAGTGTCTGCTGGGAAATGCCTATCATGGAAGGGACCAGGGGGAAGCCGCAACTTTTAAACAATGGACGCTCGCAGCCCTTCAGGTACACTGACTCGAGTATAAGCCAAGGGGTGTATTTTCAGCCCTAAAAAAGGGCTGAAAAACGTGACTTATTTTCGAGTATATACGGTATATCCTTATAAGTACAATGAAGATGTGCTAATCAGTGTTCAATGAAATGAGGTTCAACCCAAATCATGGGTTGAAAATTTCACTCTAGTCTCTGATTCTTGGACATTTGGCAGTTCACATTTGTCCTGAATATTCCACATCATTTTGACATGTAGTGACATCTGTTCAGCTCCACCATGTTGCTTTGCAGGCTCTCTTTTGCCTTAACTGCTCTCCACCAAAGTTAGTTTGTCATTCGGGCACAATACATAATTGTGTAGCCTATGGATGTCTGTACTCATAGCTGGACAGAACCCTAACATGCAGAAAGCATTCTTGTGTAGACACAATTTTAGCTCCAATTCTGCAAGGAAGATTCCCCACAAAGTTGTATTAACCTTAGTTTTTTTTTCACTCATGAATTATTAAAATCTACAGTTCAATCCAATGTAGCTGCCCAGGCAAGAGATTACATTTTTGATGGGGCTGTTCCTTGTCTTCTTACTTACACTAAAAAACATCTTTAGTGATTTCTTAACCCTTCTTTGTAATACATCTGCTAGCATTAGCACCTATCTGTCAATTGTCAGTGCTTGGTGTCATAAAACATAAAGGCCTGGATTCACATACACGGGCGCATATTTATGCCGGCGTAGCGTATCGAATATACGCTATGCCGACGCAGCGCACAGAGGCAAGCACAGTATTCACAAAGCACTCGCCCCCAGTCGCTGTTAAAGATACGCTGGGTTTCCTCAGGTGGAATTGGGCGTGAGCCATGCTAATGATGCGTGGCCCCATGTAAATGAAGGACTGAGCATCATAAAGTTACGAATAATGTACGGCGCATGTGCCGTCCCGTGGACGCATCCCAGTGTGCATGCTCAGAATCACGTCGAAACAACTGCCTAAGATACGTCGAATCACTGCCTACGACGTGAATGTAACCTACGCCTAGCCCTATTCACGTACTACGTAAACAATGTAAAATACGACGGCTGTGTTCCCTGGTCCATGCCTTTGCATGACTTGCGCCTCCTATATGGGGAATAACTTTACGCCGGACGTAGGACTTATGCAAAGCGTGTATATTATGCGCCGGGCGCAAGTACGTTTGTGAATCGGCGTATCTCCCTCATTTGCATAGGTGAATTGGAAATCAATGGGGGTACCACTTGCGGCCAGAGTAAATATGCGCCCAAGATACGCCGGCGTAGGAAAGTTACATCGTTCGGAAGAAGCCTATTTTCAGGCGTATCTAGTTCTGTGGGCACGGCGCACAGATACGACGGCGCATAGTTACACTTACGCGGCGTATATCCAGATACGTCGGCGTAAGTGCTTTGTGAATCCGGGCCAAAATCGCCTCTGCTGACTTACTTAATACAGCTCATGGCAAATTGGCCATTGTCTTACATAGGGGGAGCTGGCTTCGATCAGGGCCTGATTTTGGGCCTGTGATTTACTGAGGGTCATAGGAGGGACAAAGGGGGGATAAAGGAAGTTATGTCGGGATTGCAGACACCATACACAAACAATTTACTTTTCTGTTCAAATTTTTTATTGAGAAAAAAAGGACACAGAGTACAGCAACAAACAGTCTTGGTTGGAACTATAAAGGGTATTCCACGGTACATCTTGGATAAAGTAAATACAGTCATAGCAACAGAACCTTCTAAACATAGACAGCATATAATATTACGGAACAAAATATGGCAGAGTGTTATGATGGAGACGACTGCAAACATAATAATAAGCGACACATAATGCGTACATTTGAGAGGAGAATAGCTCCAATCTAGTAACAATGTAGATCAAAAACCTATACTCTGTAGTTCAAGTGAAAAGAGGCCGTAGGCTAAATCTAGGCAATAAGCCTCACCATTGCCATATAAATTACAAATAAAACATTTTAATCAAGGAAAAAGAGAATCCAGAGAGGGGAAAAAGTAAAAGGAAAGATAGAGGAGAAGAAAAAGTGTGAAGAGGAGAGAAGAAAAAGAAGAAGAAAGAGTGTCGGCGGGACCGCACGGATCCCCGGAATGTCATAGTTTCAGACAAGGATGTCTTCCTGAGATTTATGGTATGAGCAGATTAGAGTCAAACCCTGAGGGGAGAAAATTCTCCACCCAAGGGGTCCAGGTATTATTGTGTTGGGTGATACGATCTAAGATCGTTGCTTCAATTTTACTATGAATCATCGCTTGGGTCACTATGTTTCACCTCTGCTATGTGTAGTTTTGGAGTCTTCCAGGCCCTGGATATTGTCTGTTTAGCAGCTGTGGTTAGTTGAAGAAGGAGACGGATTTGGACCTTTGTATAATCTTTACGTACGTAATTTAAAAGAGCCAAGGACGGGTTAGGAAGGGGACAGCGATCGGGAGGACTCTATAAAGATACAAAAGCTTAGGAAGCAGGGACATTTTGACGGCTGCAACTCGTCCCAACCAAGAAACACATAACGGTCTCCAGGTATCTAATAGGGAGGATAGATGTGACAACATAGGGAGATAATTTATCCTGTAAAGAGATGCTGGGTCACTGGTTATCTTTATACCTAAATATGGTAGAGATGTTGTGGACCAAATAAAGGGAAAATAATCTTGTAATGGGCAACTTGCTGGTGAGGGAGAGACACATTGAGAGCCCTGGACTTGGATTTTTTGTTTTTTGTTTTTAAAACAATTTATTATAGATTTTGCAGTACAAAGTCATACGAAACAGTATCAGCAATGACATACAATCAGTAAAATAAGGCAAGTAAGCTGGGATAAGACAACAATAGTAGACTAGAGTGTGATGTATTCAAAAAGCATAATAACTACAAGCCATTACATTTTCCCTTCATGAGGTAAGTGCTAGTATCCAGAAGAATTTGATACCCGTTAAAGAGGGCCAAGGGCAAGAACCTTAATTCATATAGAAACCGTACAACTAAAGCTGATGTAACCTCTACCCGCCCACCCCCGCCGGGAGCCATGTCATGGACATGGGGGGATAACACCTCGAGTTTAACGTAGCACAGGGAAAGTTAAAGCTGCATTGATCTAAACCCCAACTCCCCTGGCATTAACAGAGTATACAACATTGCCCTAGCTGGAAAGCTACAGTGCAAACTTTTGCCATTAGGGTAAAAGCTAACAGTCTGAGACTTGAGGGGTAGTAATCTGAACTGCGACCCATTCACAAGTTATCACAATGAACACCTCAGTAGGATATGTCACCATACGGAGGAGCTTGGGGGGTGCAAGGATAAAGTTGAGGAGATAAGGACGGAATGAAGGGAGGGGGATGGAGTCCTAGAGCAAGTCAGTTGCCAACCGTAACAGTAGCGCCCACTGCATCCGTGGCTGCTGAACCCATGGACAACATATAGTGCGTCCAACAGACCCAAGTGGTTCTAAATTTTTCATGTTCATCTCTAGTCTGGTGAATGATTCTTTCCATTTCCTCTATTTTGTGAACCCTAGAAAACCAGTCCTCGAGACTGGGGGGAGAGGTGGTCTTCCATCGTAATGGGATGCATTGGGTGGCTGTGTTGATAAGATGTAACATTAAAGACTTTCAGTACGTTTGTCTTGGCAGGGACGTGTTGTGCAGTAGGTACTGAGCCAGAGTAAAATCCGGAGTAAGGGTGGAGATTTGAACAATGAGATCATGTACCCTTTTCCAGAACGGTTGTATTAGAGAGCACTCCCACCATACATGTAAAAGCGAGCCCACCTCCGTGCTGCACCTCCAACACGTGGGGGGAACGCCCGGGAAAATGTTATTAAGTCTGTCAGGCGTTCGATACCATCGTGAGTATAGTTTGTATCTGTTTTCTTGTGCCGATACATTAATGGATCCCTTATGCGCGTATTCCCAAACCCTTTCCCAGTCAGCGGGAGAAAGAGAGGCAGACAAGTCTTTATCCCATAGGAGGTGAAATTTGGCGTTGGGAGCAGCTTTGGACATGAGAAGGGAATATAGGATGGAAATCAAATGCGTTTGAGGACCCATATAATCGCAAAGGATTTTGAACGGAGTACGGTTTCTAAACCACCGGGATAGGGACGGGGCACTCTGTAAAAAATGTCTAATCTGTAGAAATTTGAAGTAGGGTATGTGTAGGTTCGGGAATTTGGACGACATTTCGAACGGCGAGAGTATGGCTCCAGCATTAAAGAATTGGCTCGCTCTAGCCGGTACTACATGGGCATCTATCGGCACACCAGTCATAGAGATGTCAGGTGGGAAGTTAGGGTTTTTGGTGACAGGCGTCATAGGCCCAGGGTAGGGGGCCAGGTCTAGAATTTAGCAGGCAGCCCTGAATGTATCCACTGTAGGACCAATCAGTGGGTGATTGATACAGGTTTTAGGAACTGATCCGGCATTTATGGAACGTGCGCTACGGGGAACTGTGCAAAAGCATTTTCAATAGCGACCCAGTCCTTATTGCGACCGTGCCTGTGCCAGTCAACTATCCTGGTAAGATGGCAGGCCTTGTAATAAAGGGAAAGCTCCGGTAAGCCCAAACCACCCCTCAGCTTGGGGAGAGAAAGTCTGTCCCGCCCAAAGAAATGTCCTACAAACTTGCTTGCATGAGGCGAAAAAAGCAGGTGGAATTTTAATCGGGACAGCTTGCATTAAGTACAGTACCCTGGGCAGGACGTTCATTTTTAGTATGGCCGCCCTACCAAATCACGAGAAGCGTCCTTTGTTCCAATTGTGCAAATCGTCCCGTATGATTTGTAGGATAGGCAAGAAGTTTTTGGCGTAAAGGTCAGTTAAGACCGTACGGAGTTTAATAACCAGGTATGTTACCACGTTAGGTTCCCATCGGAAGGGGAAGTTTTGTTGACACAGGGCTACCGTTGCGCTGGGGAGGGATACATTCAGTGCTGTCGACTTGCCAAAGTTAATTTTTAAATTGGAAAGCCTATTGAAGAGTGCAAAATCTTTTAGGAGGTTGGGTATGGTTGTTATCGGGTTTGTGAGGAACAATAAAATGTCGTCCACGTATGCTGCTATTTTACAATGCTTCTGCTCGAGTGAAACGCCTGTAATGTCCGGATCATAGCGCAACCTACGGAGAAAGGGTTCTAAGGCCAGGATAAATACTATGAGGGAGAGAGGGCAGCCCTGCCTGGTACCATTGGACACGGAGAAGGCGTCCGACAGTCGACCGTTGACACGAATCCGTGCAGTTGGGACAGAGTATAAAGTCAGTATCATTTGGATGAGGCGACCCAGTTTGTGTAAAACCGCGGACATGTAGTGTCAGGCCATCCTGTCAAACACCTTCTCCGCGTCCAACGACAAGAAAAAGCCTTCAGTATTCGTCAAAGTCAACCAATGGTGTATGTTGATGGCTTTAATGGTGTTGTCCCGAGCTTCCCTAAACGGGACAAAACCAACTTGATCCGTTGAAATAAATTTGGGGAGGAACGGCAGTAATCTGTTGGCAATGATTTTGGCACATAGTTTGACGTCTACGTCGAGCAGGGAAATGGGGCGGTAATTTGCGACTTGGGTGACATCCTTACCCGGTTTAGGGATCAGTGTAATGTGGGATTCTAGGAGATCAGGGTGTGGGCGGGGGGCAGAGGAGAGCGTGTTAAAGGCCGCAACAAATTTGGGGATCAGAGATTTCGAGAAAGCCTTGTATTAGCAGGTTGGCAATCCGCCTGGACCCGGGCTCTTTCCTGCTTTCAACTGTTTCAAGGCTCCCAAGGATTCCTCAGATGTGATCAGTGAGTCTAGGTATAACAGATCGTCCGAGGGAACAGGGGAGGGGCCGTATCTAGTGAGAAAATGCTCTATGAGTGTCGTCCGGTCCGGGGGGTACAAAGTCATTGGGCTTAGGTAAGTTATATAGGTCTGAGAAGTATCTGACAAACTTTTGTGCTATGCGGTCAGTTCTGGTAACGGATATCCCTGTCGGTGTAGTAATAGAGTAAATAGTGTTGTTAGCTTTTTTCTTTTGTATAGCTGATGCCAAAAGTTTCCCTAGTTCCTCTATAGCTTTCAGTAGGTCGGAGTGAGTTTGGGTTGCTAAAGTGCGTTTGTGGGTACTCAAGTTTTTTAACCCGTTCGGACAACTCAGCTATGTGGGCCTTCCTTAGTTTATTGCGCTGAACTTATAAGGAGAAAAGTTCACTCCGGATGACACATTTATGTGCCGCCCATAGGGTAGTCGGGGATGTATCCACAACATGGTTTTCTGAAGAGTACTGGGCTAGACGTTCTGATATCCGACGGGAGTTTTTGGAGTCTAGTAACATGGAATCATCCATTCTCCATATTACCGACCTGGCGCTGTGGTCTGGAAGAGCCAGGGACATGGTGATAGGGTTGTGGCCGGAGAATGTCATGGGTTCTATCGTCGCTCCCGTGAGAAGCGTGAGGTCTGCTTGGGAAATGTAAAAATGGTCTATCCTGGAGTATTTGTTGTGTAAAGGGGAGAAGAAGGAGTAGTCTTTCTCGTTCGGGTGGTGCGTACGCCAAGTGTCATGCAAGGTTAGCAAACTAAGTTGGGATTTAATGGCGCGCAGAGCGCGGTAGGACATACACGTCGAACCGTTGGACGTGTCAAGGGAGGGTGACAGGGGGGTGTTGAAATCCCCTCCCACTATCAGCGTTCCATGTTTAAAGGCAGTCAGTTGATAAAACATGTCGCAAAAGAACGATACATGCTTGGAGTCTGGGGCATAAATGTTTGCGATTGTGTACGGTTTACCATGGAGTGTGCCTTTCAGAAAGAGGTATCTGCCAGCCGTATTCTTTTGTATGTCAGAAATCTGGAACGGGCAATGTTTTGATATGAGGATGGAGACTCCCTTTGATTTTGCAACCTCATTAGTGGCATGGTGGGCAATAGGAAAATAATGATTGTGCAGCTTGGGAAAGGAGTCAGCACGGAAGTGGGTCTCCTGAATAAGTGCAATGTGGGGCTTGTCTTTTTGGAGTGTATAAAGCATAAAGGGGTATTCAGACCGCAAATATTAATCGAAAGGAGCTTAAGCCTGGAGGGGCGAGAGGTCTGTCGTATTGGTGGCACTGATGAGGATGGTCCGTCAATCCTGGCTAAGGGGAGGTTTCTAGGGGGGAGGATGGAGGTGCAGAATCTGGCACTAGAAGAGGAAGTGATATGAGCTGGGTTCTAAGAGCACACCAAGGAGAGAGGTTGTCACCAAACAATGAGCACAAATACCGATTAGGCAGTAAGACTATGTCCCCTTACCTGGTAGTGGAGGAAGCAAAATCGCATAAGTACGGCGTGCCCAGGGTGCCCGCTCATCAGACGGAGCACCGGGAGCACTGAACGCCACCATTTGGGGGTTGGTCAGGACGCAGTCCGAGAGAATGAGAGAAAGGTAAAGACAAAGAAAGTTCAATAAGAGTGAGCATCCCCAGACCGATCAGCTATAGTCGTGCGCTGCATAGAAAAATCTGAAAACATAAACTTGTCAATGGCATAGGGTAAATAGGTGGTTTGTGACCCCACCCCCCAAGGGGGGGGGGAAGCGGTATGCGGAGGGTAGGGATGAGCTTTGATTTCGAGTCGAACATTGCCTGTTCGGCGAACAACGAACAATTAGGGGTGTTCGCGGCAAATTCGAAAAGCCGCGGAACACCCTGTTAAAGTCTATGGGAGAAATCTAAAGTGTTAATTTTAAAGGCTAACATGCAATTTATTGTCCTAAAAAGTGTTTGGGGACCTGGGTCCTGTCCCAGGAAACATGTATCAATGCAAAAAAAGGTACGAAATTTAAAGTAATATTACACTTTTATTGTTTCACTTTTAGCATTATTAAATTCACTGCTCCTGAAAAAACGGCCGTTTTTAAAACTTTTTTTGCATTGATACATGTTTCCTGGGACAGGACCCAGGTCCCCAAACACTTTTTAGGACAATAACTTGCATATTAGCCTTTAAAATTAACACTTTAGATTTCAAATGTTCGAGTCCCATAGACTTTAACAGGGTTCTAAAGTTCACACGAACATTTGGTGTGTTCGCAAGTTCTGATGCGAACCGAACAGGGGTGTGTTCAGCTCATCCTTAGCGGAGGGTGAGGACACAAACAT